>NC_090697.1:69561953-70761953 GCF_040954835.1 Lepisosteus oculatus
GGAACTGTGGACAGCTGAATCACTATTCAGAACTAGCTCTTCATCATAACGAACTGGTCCTCTTCCTGACTTGCTGGGACCCACAGTCATCTTTTCTCCTGTGCACAAACTTTGCTAGTTAAAGCCAACAGTGAGCATCAGCAGCGCACCGTCGCAAGCCTCACAGCACAGCCTGGCACGGAGCCAGAGAGCGCGGATTGGACAGCAACAGCCTGCAACTGTTTCTTTGTGCCCGCAGGAGATCTGAATCCCCAGAGATTGGATGAGTATTCAACTTCAATGCATTACAGCTCGAGAATTCAATTGTTATCCCAACCAGTTGATATCAATTTAATTCGTAAGAGTTATGTACTTGTTTGAGTATCTAATGTAGAAGTTGTAACCAAGTTCACTTTACGAAACGGTCTTAATGAATGATATACTGAACGTATTTCCTCTTGATGTGTAACTCTTTGTAACTGATTGAATATATATCTTTTGTATTCTGATAACCCTCTCGATAAGATCTGTTAGGTTTATATGCATATTCTATGTATTAATAAATGTATCCTCGTGTATTAGTACCTGTGTGTGCGCGTTGTTTGAGTTATGTCGCATGGTTGGATTCTAAAGCCATCAAAAGAATCAACTTTGTGATTTACTGCTACAATTAATAATTGTCTCAGTAAATGCCCAAACCCTACAGAACTGGTGCCTTCAGAGAGCCACTTTTCTTACATTATTTGGCGTCCCTGAACCGGTTTTCTCTACAAGGGACACATTCTATTTAATTCCTGAAACTTTCCTAGCTCTTTTCTGGACCCTCCACTCAAAGAGCTTCATGGGTAATGGGGACTCCCCTCCACCACCACCACCTGGATGATGCGACGGCAGCCATAGTGCACCAGTCTGCTCACACACACCAGCTCTCAGTGGGGAGGAGAGCAGAGTGATGAAGCCAGTTCAGAGATCGGGATTGTTAGGAGGCCATGATGGGTAGAAGACCAGGAGGAAATTTGTCCAGGACACCAGGGTAACACCCCTATTCTTTTTCGAGAAACGCCCTGGGATTTTTAATGACCACAGAAAGTCAGGACCTCGGTTTTATGCGTCATCGTAAGGACGGCACCTGTTTACAGTATAGTGTCCCCATCACTATACTGGGGTATTAGGACCCACACAGACCATGGGGTGAGCACCCCCTACTGGCCCCACTAACACCTCTTCCAGCAGCAGCCTCAGCTTTCCCAGGTACTGGTCAAGCTCACACCTGCTGAGCTTCAGTGGGTTTCCAGTTGTGAGCTGTAAGGTGATGTAGCTGCTGTCCATAAATTATATGCAGGCTTTATTTATTTAAGAGAAGAAACTGCCGTCACATTTATGGACAATTTCCCTTACAAATGTTATTTATTATTGTTTTCAGTAGTGGTAGATGGTTTATATTCTAGCATCTGTTTGTAATGAGACCCTGTCTTTGCAGCAGTATTTATTTTATGAAATTCTTTGAAGAAGGCTCCATGGCTGAAACTTTGTTTTTATTCTTCTCATTTCAGCATGGAACAAAGCCTATAATATTAAGTATGCAAGACTGAGTGGCTGTCGACATCTGGCCCCCCCGTCGTGTACTGCAGGCGGTCTGAGAGACGGCCACGATCACCTGTTAAGACTCAAGGAGCTCGATGTGGATCTGGTCATTCAGGGCCTCGTTCTCGCGGTAGACGTACAGGGGCGGCCCGGACCCCTCTTCCTCCGCCAGCAGCTCCTGCAGGGAGGCCACGCAGGGATCGTGCTCCTGCAGCGCGGCGGGGTATCGGGGGGCGGCTCTCTCGATGCGCAGGGAACGCCGCACGGGCGTGAAGAACCGCAGCTCCTGGCCGTCCAGCTGGACCGGGTCCCGCTGCTGCTGCTGCTGCCGTCCCCTGCAAGCACGGGAAACAGCACAGCTCTCACCCTGAACACACGCCCCCCCCCGCCGAGCGCACGGCTCTCACCCCCCCGACCGCACAGCTCACCCTGCCAGGGGCACGACTCTCACCCCGCCAGGGGCACGACTCTCACCCCCACGACCGCACGACTCTCACCCCCCCGACAGCACAGCTCACCCCGCCAGGGGCACGACTCTCACCCCCCCGACAGCACAGCTCACCCTGCGAGGGGCACGGCTCTCACCCCCGACCGCACGGCTCTCACCCCGCCAGGGGCACGGCTCTCACCCCCACGACCGCACGGCTCTCACCCCGCCAGGGGCACGGCTCTCACCCCGCCAGGGGCACGGCTCTCACCCCGCCAGGGGCACGGCTTTCCCTTGTACTGCATCCACTCATTCACGTTTCCTTAACTCAAGATCAGTAGCTTCTCATGACACCCTGTCCTACGTGATCAACTTGCACTGAAAACCCTCATGCCATCGCAGGACAGATGCCAACACAGACCCTAACCCTACAGCACCAGGCCATCTGCTTCATTACACACTGCGAGCTCACAGCACACAGCTGATCTCCGTGGGCGATGGACACCAATGGAGCCCCCACTGACAACAGCTCAGGTATGCCATTACCCAGCATGCCACAGAAGCCAGGAGGAAACCCTGGCTAACAGCAAAGCACAGATTCAAACCAGCCATCTCCAGCCTCACAGGACCCAACTTAAACCTCAAGCAAGACCTGACAAGAGCAAAGAACCCACAAGCCTTTCTTTAAAGAAAGAAAAAGCTTGAAAGAATGATTGGGGAAAAAAAAAACAGAAATAAAAGCTGGTTTTTGATGAGACTCACCCTGGTGTGGCCGTGATCTTGTACTTGACGACAGATGAACCATTTTTGGCCCCTCGGATCTTCGCTCCAACAATTTTGGGGGTTACGGGGTCATTTCTTGGCACCCCAGGAATGTTGCTTTCACTCTGGTCCCCCTCCTTGTCTGTCTCGGCTGTCACCAACAATAGACAAATACCATAAGCAGTCAGGCCCTAACCCTGAACATTAACACAATTTTCAAGAGAGAATGGGAATTGAAAACACAGATCCATAACCTAGACTTGAAAGAACGGTAGGGAGTAATGTGGACACAAAAGGGAATTTCAGAGAATGGGAGCAACAGAACAAGAGGAATGTGCTTGGGCCTCCTCCAGTGTAATCTTGCAGGAGCAGCACTATGTTCTTTGATGACTGGAGTTTTAATGCAAAACGTTATTGCTTCAGATATAATTTATCTGTATTATTTCTGTTGGATGTTTAGTGCCAGTGAAGGAGGCTGAAGCTGGAAGACTGTAAAATACAAATCCAATGTAAAACAAAGATCAAAGACTTAATATAACTAATAGATGACACCATAATGTATTTGAAATGCATCATAATATGGCCCTTAACCCCAACTGCTCCAGGGGCGCCGTATAAATGGCTGACCCTGTGTTCCGACCCCAAGCTTCTCTCCCCGTCTGTGTCTCTCATGGAAAGCAAGTTGGGGTACTCCAAAAGACAGATTCCTGATACAAGAAACTGTATACGGCCAATAAAGTGATAATATACTTCATGTTAATTTCCATTTTAAACCAGAGTTGCCTTTTAAGTTGTACCTAGGGACATTATATAACAGCAAAATGAACAGTAATTCATGGCCAGAGTTCTGGAGGAATTTACACACGAGCAAAAATACCTCAATATGTGACAGTGACTGAGAGCTAGTACAGGAGTAATAGCAGCAAGGCCCTCTGAGATTTTAACACATAAGCACAAACCATTGCACAGCCTGCGTGCCCTCTTGCTTTCTCTGCTTCAATAATTATGGCAATACACACACTTACTGAACCAGACAGAACTCGCTTAGGGGTTTTTATCATCTTGTTGGGAAGTCATGGAAATGCTTTTCATCTGGAAAGGCTTTTGGAAAGAATGTGAAGGCCTGAGCCAATACTGCTTTGGATCCGAATTCTGAATTCCATGCTGTGTCCACAGACAAGAATTGGTCAGTTGTGCCACGGACATGTAAATGCTTCCAGTTATAAAACTGGATAAGTTTCCAGAAATATAAAAACCCAAACTAATCAGTTTAAAATGATATTTTCAACACAATGTGTTTTTCATCTGCTTATTTTTTAAACTTATCTGTTGACTGTTATCATACACAGACTTTTATTAGGGGAATCAAACAATTGATAGAACAGAAAGCACAAAAAAAGCAAAGAAACCAAAACGATTCTCAAGAACATTCTCAGGTTTCACTGTACAGACTATACGGGGACAACTGTCTCTTCTGGCACTGTACACATTAAAGAGCACTTCAGCTCCTAGCTAACAGGACAACAACTTACTTATGGTTTTCTTCTTCTTCAGGATCTCAAAGACTATGGTCCGAAGTTCTTCAATGGGCTACAAAAAACAACAACAACAACAACACTTAACCACAAACCACTAGGCCATCAAAATACAAGCGATCAAAATCACAATGCCGAGAATCTACTGCACTGTGGAGTAGGGATGATTTTCAGTCTATTAGACATCTTAAGAAAGATGGAAAGAGTTAAACAGAATATTTCTGACAGTAGTAGTTCAGGTGGGTAGCTGCGTCAGCATGCGTAGACTGCAAAGGAACAAGTAATAGGTTTATTCCACGCTGAAAAAAAAGAGAGAAAAAAAACAACGTTTCGGCCGTGGAGCCTTCTTCAGGTGTGTCTGACATTGCTGTGCGTTGTGATCTTGGAGGAACAATCATTTTCTTGTGTAAGCTACTCTGTTTACAAACCCTGAGGCATTTTATGTTTTCCGATAAAGTTGCTAAACATCAGGTTGTTTCCTCTGGTGCTGGAAGTTCAAAACTTCCAGCTGTTCCAAACTGCAGTGTTCTTCCCCCAGTAACAGCCTACAGAATGAATACATCAGCATCCAGAAAGAACACAGCTGGGCTGTGGTGGTGGTCATCTAAAATCTTTAACAGCGTATCTAGCCACAGAGCAGCCAGAGCATTTCTTCAGCTGTTTAGACAGGACAGAAGTCAAGCTTTTAGTTGGGTTTGGTTTCATCTCCAGAGGCTCCCTAACTAAAAGTTATAGTTATTGCGAAATATCTTCACTGTCTGCTCTTTGGCACAAAACCGGACTGGGATAAATTACATGGATAAGAATATTCACAACCTCCTTTTATTAAACTAACTGGGTTTTTAAGACTCATGGCGCAGGGCTCGGAGTTGGAACATGAGGAAGCACAGGCTGTCATTATAGTTTGTACATTTTCCAAAATTATAAAGTATGATTTTGCCAAATGTATTGAACTGTGTTCCAATTTGTAGCAAAACCCATTTCATGAACAGGTGAATAAAGACAATGACCCTAATGGGAAACCCATGTCCGTTTAGCAATGACAGGACACTTGAGCTAATGTTTCTTAAAGAAGGGAACTTCAGGTCTCTGCTCTCAGTGCCGAGCACTAGGACAGGAAGGACAGCATGTGCTCGCACTGTTTTGATCTACATACAGGACCCATGCGCAGCAACTTGTGTCATTTCCACGTTTCCTAGAAGCCAAGGCCATTGATGCTCTCACGGGCCATGTGTTGCATTACACATCCTGTCTCAAGCAAGTCTTAGTGACTGCATCAGGAAGGCATGGCTTGTTCCAGACTCTCACAGCCCAAGGGGTTCCGTTTGACCTCGATCCTGGTTCCCCTCAAGAAACAGCTGGATTTTATCCTGGGATCTATTAGATACGAACTCTCTAATGGGATAACGGGGCCGAAGGACCTCTTTTTTTTTTGTCACCAGTGTTATCAAACACAGCCTACTAAAGGCCAACAGATGCTAGAAATGCTCTGTTAGCCGTTCACCACAATGCCAGGAGCCCCAGTTCCAGTAGACTAGCGGCACAGACCAGACTCAATCCTGCCACACCACGGCCAATTGTCTCAGCTTGTACCCGAGCAAGCAACATCACTGGTTCAGGTCATCAGCAATTAATTAAAAAACGAAATCTGATTGGGTCATATGCACTTGGGGAACATGCTTCAATCAACTGGGAATTAATACATTAAAACGCAGGATTGTTGTAGGCATCATAGTCTGCATCCCCCCCCCCCCTACAATATTTAATTGCAAGTTCAATTTAGTGATTCAGCAATTTCAGCTCTTCCCCCTTTTTGAAATGAATAAAAAAAACATAACCATCAATTAACCAACAGTTAACTATAACATAACCAACAGTATGCTGTACATGTACCCACATGTACAGCATACTGTCAAAACATATTTTTTTCACCTTAGAAATATCGCAAGACTAAGCCCTATGCTATCATAAACTGTGGTTGAAAAGCTGATCAACATATTTGTATTCTCTCAAATTGACTACTGCAATGCTCTACTCGCTGGGGTATCTAAATCTTCTCTGAACAAACTGCAGTATGTCCAAAATTCAGCAGCCAGAATCCTGACCAGGTCTAGTGCAAGTGTTCACATTACTCCTATCCTGGAGTCCTTGCACTGGCTTCCGGTCAAATTCCGCGTAGACTTTAAAATCCTCATGCTCACCTTTAAGGCTCTACATGGCTTGGCACCTCAATACCTGTCTGAACTATTATCGCCCTACTCCCCACCTCGCAACCTCCGCTCTTCAAATTCTGCTCTCCTTACTGTGCCCCAAGCCCGTCTACATTGTATGGGCGACAGGGCCTTCTCCTGCTATGCCCCCAAACTCTGGAACTCCTTGCCCAAGGATATCCGAGAGTCAACTTCTCTAAACTCCTTCAAATCCAGACTCAAAACCTTCTTCTTCAGAAAAGCCTTTACTTAACTGGTTCCATTCTTCACCCCTCTGCTCTTCTTAGTACCACCTTCCACGGTCTCCTCTATTATTATTGTTGTATTGCTGTAATTGTAATTGTGTCTTATCTTGTGTATTCTTCTTATTTATTGTTGTAGTCTTCTTATTTATTGTTATTGTCATCCTGTAAAGCGCTTTGAGAAGCCACCTTTAAAAGGTGCTATATAAAATAAAGTTTATTATTATTATTATGATTCAGGTGGGTAGCTGCGTCAGCATGCGTAGGCTGCAAAGGAACAAGTAATAGGTTTTATTCCATGCTGAAAAGAGAAGAAAGAAAACACAATGTTTCGGCCGTAGAGCCTCCATCAATGACCTATTGCACTGCAGAAATCACACATGCCCTCTCTAGGGAGAGGGAGAGGACATAAGTAAGAAAGCAATTACCGCTGTTGGAAACAATTCAATGAGAATATGTCTTCAGGGTCCTTCTATGAGAAGTTACGAGTTTTTTTAGCTTGTGCACACATATCTACTATGTGATCAGAACATTTTGCAACTACTTTAGTTCCAAGAAAAATATCTACATAAGAGCTGATCTTACTTACTTGAAATTCCCACAACACACACGTTGTACGTGCCACTGCTTATGCAGTGGCACGTAAGAAAGATTCTTCCAGGAAGTGACTGAATGGCTACATGTTTAAAACACTAATGCTATCACAATTTCAGCTTTGTGGTTCGGTTCTAATTATGAGCAGTTTATTCATTCAAGATGTGAACGCATTGCTGAATGGAGAAGTTCAGCATCTCTTTTTAGCCTCCTGTCTAACTGTTATTTTCTACACTCCTAGAAACACTGGCGCTTGCCCACTGTGTCGTTATGGGAGAAGACAGTACACGGGGAAGAATATTCCAGCGGTCTTTCTTATAAAGTGGATCTCTGCACAGCTGCACAAACACTACTACTAATAATAATGTTATTATTGCTCTGGACACTCCACTCAAAGCGCTTCACAGGTAAAGGGGACTCCCCTCCACCACCAATGTGCAGCATCCACCTGGATGATGCGACGGCAGCCAAAATGTACCACACCTGGTATCGGTGGGGAGGAGAGCAGAGTGATGAGGCCAGCTCAGAGATGGGATTAGGAGGCCATGATTGGTAAAGTCAGGGGGGAAATTTGGCCAGGACGCCAGGGTAACACCCCTACTCTTTTCGAGAAACGCCCTGGGATTTTAAAATGACCACAGAGAGTCAGGACCTCTGTTTTACACCTCATCCGAAGGACACCGCCTTTTTTACAGTATAGTGTCCCCCACTATACTGGGGCATTAGAACCAACACAGATGACAGGGTGAGCGCCCCCTACTGGCCCCTCTTCCAGCAGCAGTCTTAGTTTTCCCAGGAGGTCTCCCATCCAGGTACGGACCAGGATCACTCCTGCTGAGCTTCAGTGGGCTGCCAGCCGTGAGCTGCCGGGTGATACAGCCGCTGGCAAACAGGACTGCTGGGAAGTTTGTTTGAATCGGAGCTCAAGTCCTCCGTCTTACAGCCCCTCTTCGCTACAGAGGAGAGGTGCCGGAGTCTCTCCCCCCCCGCCTCACCTCCTGCACCACCCGCACCGCCTCCTCGAAGAGCGCCAGCACCTCACAGTCGCCGTCGCGCTCCATGAGCCGGGCCCGGCAGACCCAGTACATGGCGAACTTCTCCACCGAGGGCACCTGGGACAGCACCGCCAGGACCTCCCGGGACTCACGGCCCTGAGAGAGACGGACACACAGACACAGCCTCTGGTTCAGCAGCGCACGGGAGAGGACGAGAGAGTGGCGGGATCGCAGCCTGGAGCCCTCCCAATCGGGGCGAGGTGCTACAAGAGCCAGGTTACCGCAGAACCCCGTTTTCACCCACAGACGCTTTCAGGCAGGACCGGGTTTTAAAACCACCCTTAAACTGAAACTGCAAAGGAAGAGTTCCATTTTTGCTATAGTGAAGACTGGGACTTAATTATTCATTATTCTATGTTCTGAAGGGGAAAGAGCTCATGGCTGTTTTTACCGATTACAAATATGAACCAATGTAGATTCATGATGTTGTGCTGCTGGTTTTCTTGCAGTTAATAATAGGATAACGTGACTTTTTATGTTATTAGGAGATTATAAAACCTGTAGAAATGTCTGAAACTAGTTTTAGTGATCAGTTATTCCACTGGTTTGATCAACACCCAGAAACGGCGAACAGTGGATCTGTAATCTCAGTTTACCACACGCTATGTCGGCAAAGTGTCACGATTCACGCATTAATTCTTTTCAGTCCACGGGCAGTTTTAAATTTCCATCCTGTCTGATAGCGAACAGGGTTTTATGACAACCCTGTATTAACAGCAAAGGCCACATTGAGGACTGGTAAGGTCTGGAGCTGATAAACTGGTGTCAATGCAGCAATAAGCACAAAATTAGACATACAATCCCGTGCAAGGAAACAAAATATATTAAACACCCTCAATGTTACCAACTACCAACGGAAAGAGACTATTAATGAAAGCAAGCAAATCTGGTCTAACAACTTAGTTTTCGTTTCAAATTAACAGTAAGAATTTTGTCTCTGCGTTTTTACAGACCTACTGAATCAATGCATATCTGCAGACAATCTCTTACTGTTACCAGTATGTACACATTTATATGACGCCCTCCTCACATTTGTAGTTTACTTGATTGAGTCATTAACATTGTATGTTGGTATTATGTAACTAAAGTGACTGTAAATGTGCTACAAAGGTACTCAATGAAAAACGTGAGCAACACCTGAGGTTTCTACCATTTTCACTAAGGAGAAGAACATATCACTGGCTCCCTCTGGTGGCTGCAGCATGTACATTCTGCCTTTTCAGGGCCTACAAAACTCTTTAAGAGGCGTTACCTTACCTAGGCTTAAAACAGTCAACGAGAGCCTGAAAAAAATCTGGAAACCTACAGCTGAAAAAATGGAACTGTGTATTTAAATCCAAGTTTGTGGCTTCTATCAAATAACTTTTTCAAGCTAGAAATGTTGTTTACATTGTTCCGGGTGATGAATAATGGCAGTTATTTGCCGAGTTGCACTAGATATTGTGTTTCAGTCTCCATTGCTGTCCTTTGTCAGAGTGGTCCCTTAGCATAAATAAACTGAATTACTGGCCAATGCATGCGTGTTCACTGTGCTGGGTTAAAACCGTGACAAACTTTAAGGATTCAGTGCAGTTTTTGGGCTGCTGCGCCGTTCAATACTTGGCTCTTGCCAGACCTCAAAGGCCATTCTAACTTTCCCAGAACATAAAAGCAACAGAAGTGTAATTTTCAGTGTCCACTGAATAAATAATTTCCAGTGTTGCAACAGGGGAATGTTCAAATCATGACTACGCAGCTACGGGAAACCCTTTCCTTTTTAAAAGGGGGGATTAAAGTCACTTCCTTTTACGTCGCTTAAGGCTGCTGGGAACAGGCGTCCGCGGTGCCGGCCTCACCTCCCGGAGCAGCCTCAGGCAGTCGTCGATGCGCTCCGCGGCCAGCCTCCCCAGGCGGTCCTCCTCCTCCATGGCGCTCCAGAAGGACTGCCGGGAAGCAGCCGGCTTCTTCACCGACCTCCGCGGCGTCGGCATGGGCGGCCTCTTGTACGCGATGCCCTTGGCCTCGCGCCACTCCTGCAGCCTCCGCCTGGGAGGACGGGAGAGGAAACGCAGGCGGAGATGGAGGTGGACCCTGCCCGCTAGTGGTTTGGTAGCACCGAGTCACCGGACCTGAATGCATCCTGCCTGGCAGCATCCAATACTTCAGGCTTGTGAACTGTGCACATCAAATTTCTCATTTAGTGAGGTCACATGCAACTTAAACTGCACAATCAGCTGCTGGCTGGTCCTTGAGCGTCGGTTTAAATGATTAGAGAACCAACCAGCTGTTAGCTGTGCTTCGGTTTGTGCATTAACACCACAAAGGAAATCAATGTCTGCCGTTCTCAGCACAGAATCCACAGGCTTGTCACCAAAGAGCTGTGCAAACCCAACAGCCTGCACTTTAGCAATTATTGATGGGGGGGGGGGGGGAGTGTTCAACCCTTTATGGCCTGATTTGTTTGCTTACAAAAGTAAAAAGAGGTTCTATTATAGGCCAGCATTCAGATCATATGTTCTGTTCTGGCAGTGGCCATTTCATTCTGCAGACTACACACATTGCTCAATAAAAATCATCCCCTCCCGATCTCCGACTCCCTGTCTATATACATGAAGCTTACACACAGAGCCCTCCAGAATTTCTAAAAGCAAACGCAAACTATAAAAGAAAAAGGTGCCAAGAAGCTGTGAAGCGACACTCACATCCTTTCCTCCTGCGCCTTGGTTAACTTCGTCGAGCCCTGTTCCGCAGCGGTTCGGCTGGTGCCAGCTCTGATGGTGGCGTTTCTTGCTGGCTCCTGTCTTTTGGGCCCTGGGTCCTGGCCCTGTTGGGCAGACTTGGTGGGCACCTGGGCGGGCGCAGTGTTCCTGCTCGAGAAGCTGCTAGCACAGCGGTGTGGGAGCTGCCCTCTGCCTACAGGCTCTCTTACCACGAACGTGTGGCGCCTCCCAGGAGCTGCTGCCCCACCCCTGATGCCCTGCTGCCCCACCCCTGCAGCCTTCGCCCCCGTCCGCCAGGAATTACCCACAGCTGCTCCACACACACCTGGCTGCTGTACCTCGGTGGCGCCACTGCTTTTCTGGCTCCTCCGGCTTTCTGCCGGCACAGCACGCGGCTTCTCCCGTCTCGCGGCAAGGGTTTTTAGGGGACTGCTGCCCTTAGCCTTGCTGTGGGCTTCGCTGCTGCCCGCTCCAGAGAGCCCAGGCTCTCTGCCCCCTACAGACGCAGCCCGCCCCAGAGCTCTCTTCAATGCAGAGTGCCGGCGCTGCAGCTCCTCCAGCTGGGTCTCCCCCGTGCTGCCAGTCTGCACGCTAGCAGGCCCCTGAGAGGCCCCTGGAGCCGAGATCCTGATGCCCACCCGGGAGCTGTGGGCCCCTCTGGCACTAGGGACCTGGGGCTTCCTCTGGGCGAGTTCCCGACGAGCTGCCTTAGCAGGACCTGAATTGGTGGCAAGCTGAACTGGAGCTTGACTGGCACTCATTCTGGAAGATGCCTTAGCAGAAGCAGAGTGGAGCACAGTGCTCTTTGGAACAGTCGCAGGTTTTGCACTTTGAATGTTGGGTTTATTAAGAGCGGTCTTGGGTATAGGTGCCCGAGTCATAGATTTGCACTGGGAGGTCTTTGGTGCAGCACTATCCAGGCCAGGCTTACTGCGAGTGGTGCTCTGTGTTGCATTGGTCTTGACAGGCCTGGCAGTCTTAGCAATGGTATTGTTGCAAGCGGATTTCTTCTGTGCTGTCTTGTCTGGGTAAGGGACGGGCTTAGTGGGGGCTCTGGTTCCTGCAGCTGTGGACGGCGGCTTATTCTCTGTGCCTTTGGGTCTAAATGGTGGAGGCTGGTTCTCTTTTTGCTTCCGGGCCTAAAACGTACATAAGAAAATAAAAGCAGGTTGCATGAGAAAATGAAACCCATGTGTCATTATATCTGTTATACCTCATCTGAAAAACATCACCATGACCACTATTAAACTTTCAAATATCCACAGAAGGAATTAGCCATTACACCCATTCTGCCATGCATTAAAGGAACTACGGTCCTTTTTATACAAGACCCAGATTCAATCATTACCCCTCTTGCTGGGATGTGGCTGTAGCCCGGGACTTTTAAAGAGTACTTGCTGCCACCACCAGCTGCCAATAACTTGCTTTAATAGCTAAGTCCCATGCGGGTAGGCTACAATATGGCAATCTTTATAAAGAACGTCTGGGCATATCTCATGTGCAGGACAAAATAAGAAGAATAAGTACAGAAGATGATGGAAAGCTCTTCCTCTATTGGCAGACAACTATTTTCAGCTAGAATCTAGAGGTGAACCGCGACCCTCACCAGGAAAAGCAGAGTGAAAATGGATGGATGAAATTTACAGGTGATGACGTTGATGGCCTAAGGCTGCTCATGTACTTACTGGAACTGTCCCTGCTTTGGGGTCAACGGGCTGCTTGGGTCTGACCATATTGTCCCTCAGGTAGGGTCTGGGCAAGGAGAAGAACCAAAGAAGTAAGTGCATCAGAGCTTCAATACAGCGAACACTAAGGAAAGAATGTGTGACATCAGTTGCCCTGGACACAACCCCGCCCCCACACCTCTAACCACACCAGGATGGACTGACAATAGATGCGACATGCACCCAAACAAATACAAACACCACAGTAAATCCTCAGGTCAGTGGCCAGTCAGAGAAGGAGCTCGGCTGTTAATTACAGTTATCTGTATTCAATCTTGTTTGCACCAGATATACACGTGTAAAAGCAGCTGATGTCAGGTTTGCGTTTCCAATATTGTAGCCATGACAGCCGTCTCTTTCTTACTTTACCTGGGTCTGCATGACTGCTGAGGAGTTTCATCTCAAACCAAGGACACACCACACTAAGTGAGCAACTCCGATCTCAAGAGCATCATCTTTAAACACTGATTAAAGCAGACCTGATTAGTCCTGCTTTAACTGAGCCAGTAACAGATGCATTTACAGTGCTGGTGGACAGGACAGGGCTGGCGATGGCCTGGCAGGCACGCAGGGGGTCAGACTGGAAGACACAAACCCAGCTGCACTGTCGAACGGGGCCCAGAAGGCAGACAAGAGCTTCTTACTTCGGGTTCGGAGGCTTCAGCTTCCCCTTTGCAGCCAAATACTCCTTCAGCTTCTGTTCCCGCGACTCTGAGGACCACAAGAAAAAAGCAGGTCACATACACAAACACACAAACGCATTTTCAGTGCACTACAAAGATATACTACACAAGTGCAGTGCCACTCACTTACTCAGGTATTGCACAAAATTACAACAGAAAAGCCTTCCCAGCTCCATCTGCTGGAAACTGGGTCAATTACCTAAAGGCAGCCAAACAAGAAAGTTAGGGCTAACGAGCTGCCCTTGTTACAGCCCTCCTCGTGTTCAACCTTCTTGACAAGAAGATCAGAACTCTTGCTCTGTACGAGCTGTTCTGCAGCATTTGTTAAGCAAGCATGTTGGTGATGCAGGAAAGTATTACCATATTATAATTACATTATAATATTATAATGTCCTGCTTTGTGACCGATGTCTAAAAAGCATGAAGGGCACACAGCCCACCGAAACCACCGGGTACAGTGCAGCTTTGATAGACTATTTCATACAGAACTGCCTCTCCTCAGCATGTTGCCGATATTTTCATGATAATCTGGGTAAAATAGTTTATTATCACTTGTTCTCTTATTGTGGCCAACGTTTTACTGTATTATTTTCCATGAGGTGTGATGTTTTGTGGTCATAATACTACACAAATATATTTTGTTTTCCAATGTCATATTCTTTTCTAGCTCTGGTGATTCTTACTCTCCGAGCCGTAAGCGCTGTGCTAAAAAAGGGTGAGAAATTGTGCTTTGGAGTGATTATACCCTTTGAATGCTTGCTTATGTCACCCCAAAACCAAACTTGAAGGAAGGAGCTTTTTGGTGCAAAACGATGACCGGATTAAGCTGGCACGAGCGGACACGATGCCACTGTGATCTCACTTTGTAAACTCTAAATAAGCACCGTCCTGGTGATGGTTGTTCTTGCTATGGGCCTTGTGTGGGTATCAGCTAGCTCTCAGTGTTTCATTACTGGAAACAGGGCGACAGCCCACGTCAAGGCAGCGCGAAGGGAAATCATTACTGCAGCGAGCAAATGCGCATCTAACATGCAGCTCCATAAAGGTATCGAAAGGCTGTCGAGGGAATTACGTATTATAATGGCAATGAATGTTTCCATTAGTGATTTTGTCATGTAAAATAAATATCGGCTGTTGATCCGTGTTCTTTACGACCCTTGGTTCCACACGACAACCTTAGGGGCTTCTCTCAAGACGATTTCATTGCGATTCACCTGTTATTTCACAACATCATAGCAATCCACAACCACATTCTGAACACGATACAAGATCACAAGTAGTATGAGTAATGAATATACCACAACCACGTTATAAATAATAATAAGGTAAGAAAATGTACGGATGTATAAAAAGAATACCTTGAGCTGATAGCACACGGACAGCTCCGTCGCCGTCTCCGTCCATTTCTGCACCTTATTTCGTTTTCAAAGTCAGTACCCTACAGTATACCTTTTTAGCATGAAAAAGAAAATTTTACAGATGAAATTTCTTCTTCTTGTACCAAGTCAGAAGCAAAATAATCCGTTTGTCTAACAATCAAATTTCCGGGTAAACACGCCCCCTTGTATTATTGGTGAATTTACCTTTGAACTGACCAATTAGCTGCACGAATGAAATGTATTTGGATTCTCGGATGGTGATTGGCTAATCTTATTACCGTAAAACTTCGAAACGTGGTAACATTGAAACAACATGTTTATTATACTGTTAACTCCTTCTGTATTAAACCAAACCCGGTTTTGACTTTGTTTTCAAATATAGTTGTATAGTAGTTGTGTGTTGTTGTAGGTTTGAGCTAAATGGGGAGAAGGACTATAACTCTGCTACACTCTGATATGCCAGCAGTCATATTACTCTGCAGCTCACAACTGACAACCCACTGAAGCTAAGCAGGTCTGAACCTGGTCAATACCTCGATAGGAGACCTCCTGGAAAAAACTAAGGTTGCTGCTGGAAGAGGTGTTAGTGGGGCCAGCAGGGGGTGCTCACCCTGCGGTCCATGTGGGTCCTAATGCCCCAGTATAGTGACGGGGACACTATACTGTAAACAGGCGCCGTCCTTCGGATGAGACGTAAAACCGAGGTCCTGACTCTCTGTGGTCATTAAAAATACCAGGGCATTTCTTGAAAAGAGTAGGGGTGCTACCCCGGCGTCCTGGCCAAATTTCCATTTGGTCCTAACCAATCATGGTCTCCTAATAATCCCTATCTCTGAACTGGCTTCATCACTCTGTTCCCCACCCCAGTGATAGCTGACGTGTGGGGAGCGTTCTGGCGCACTATGGCTGCCGTCGCATCATCCAGGTGGGGGCTGCACATTGGTGGTGGTGGAGGGGAATCCCCATTACCTGTAAAGCGCTTTGAGTGGAGTGTCCAGAAAAGCGCTATATAAGTGTAAGCAATTATAATTATTATTATTACACAGAACACAGATCTGAGAAGGACACATCCCAGCAGAAGGAACAGGTTAGTGTTATGAGGGAGAATGGTGATTATAAATTGAGGGGAGAGAACTGGAGATCACAAACAGAAAAACAACAGCAAGAGTCGTGCTTTGAAATACTGAAGGGCTTTATTAGGTTCATAATATAAAGTTACAAATATATATAAAAAATAGCACATAAATACAACTTAAATACTGTGTACATGGCAGCCTTGTAATTTTACATGATGTAAACATTACGTTCAGCCAGTTAACGTACAGCAGTCTGAACAAACTTCATACCAGCTAACAAATTTAACTGACATGACTAAATAAATAAAACAGCGTCACGTCACACACCATAAAATGTCAAATGAATAGAGAACTTCACTTAGACGCAATATAAATATCTTTTCGAACACTAAAGTTAAAATTTAATTCAATATGAATTCTTCATTGCTTTTGAACAAACACACATTATGTATTTACGCTCTGTGACTCTCGGGCCACAATTTCCCAGAGGCTGGAAAATGAGCTTGAAACTTTGGGATTCACACCTAAGCTGGCCGCGCTGCTCTCTGTACTTGGTACATACTGAGACTCTGTGACCCCCAGCCCGAGACCCGCTGGTGAGCACTGGGGCCGGCCAGCCCTCACTGCTGCTTGACCATGAAGCTGGTGATGCGGTCGTTGGGGTGCTGGTGGCACATGGCCACTGGGCAGGGCTCCTCAATGGCCGTGCTGATGTACCAGCCGGGGCAGTTGACCGACTCGAAGGTGGAGGAGGAGACGCCGCTGTCCGTCTTGTAGAAGAGGAAGCGGGCCGCGGTGCTGCCGGAGCGGATGCTTCTCAGGTCCTCTTTGTTGAGGATCTCCTGAGGGGGGCGACAGCGAGAGCAGCAGTCAGAGCTGAGCGCCGGTAAGTGTGGATTGACGGGCAGCTGGTGCACAAGCCTCACGGGAGAGAATACCAGAGGACCAGCACACACAGAGCCCTGCCATCGCCTGACACTAATGTGCACCTTCACACACAGCACTAGGAAACCTCTCCAGCAGAAAGGTGACAGCTGATGCTCATTTCAACTGTCTGATTGAGGCAGAAGTCAAAACCGAGTTGCTTGGAGCTGCTGCACAATCCTGCCGCTGCTTACAGACATGCGGAGAGTTGCCAGTGTGAAGACAAGGAGCGAAACCTTCTGATTTCGACTGCGCTTTGAGAGAGGAAGAGAAGAAGCCGACCGCAGCGAGAGAGCTCCTACCTCAATCTGCAGGATGGGTTTGCCCTCGGACTCGGAGCAGGACAGGTACAGGTTGCGGCCCCCGATGCCCAGGGCCACTGGCTGGGACTGAGAGGAGACTGGAGGCAGCGAGACGTATGTGGACAGGTTCAGCCACACTGCGGGCACACAAGGAGAGAGCACGTCAGTCCTGCCATACCGCCCAATCTGTGCTCTAATTCTAGTCACTTCTTGTGTGTAGGACCTTGTCATCACGGATACAGAGGGTCTTTCCAACAGGACGCTGATGTTGTGGTGTGAACAGTCCTGTCCTGAAGAGCTGTCCTGTGTCTGCAGGGCTGAGAAGCACTGGACCTGAATGGCTTGGCCAGCTGTCCTGAGGAGGAGGCCAGTCGCAGGGACTCACCTTTCTTGGAGGAGCTGGGGCCTTGCACAGTGATGGCCAGCAGCTCAGCAGCTCCGTTGGGGAGCTCGTTCAGCTTCCAGCTCTTGTTGTGCTGATCGGCGATGCTGTGCGCCAGGTCCTGGGTCCGGCGTGTGAAGGTGGGGTTGAACTGGTACTGCTGGTCAAAGCAGACCTCTGTGGGACAGAGACACAAGAGCTCGGGTCAGGGAGTAAAGTGGGGTACATCCTGGACAGGATGCCAGTCCCTCGCAGGGCACACAGACAGACATGCACACCCTCACACCAGGCCAATGAAACTGCCAGTGTGTCCCGAGACTGTGGGAGGAAACACGGGAGAACATACAAACTCCACACAGATGGCACCCCAGGTCCAGAATTGAGCCCCGGGCTCTAGAGCTGTGAGGCACCAATGCTGACCACTGCACCACCACGCTGCCCTCAAGTATTTCTGAATCAGACATCTTTGCCAGTAAACTGCAACATCAGCCTCATCAGGATGTTGTCTGCTCCTCCTCAGACACAGCAGAGTGGGGAAAGACCGGCTGTGTAGGAGCCTCCTACCTTCCACCAGCTGCTCTATCACAAAGTGGAACAGGGTGTCCCCAGTGAACTCTGTCCCCAGCGGCTTCTCCTGCACCTTCTTCATCCTCTCCAGGGCGACGATGAGTGTGGCGGCGTGGCGAAAGCTGTGCAGAGGGTGAGACTCCACCTCCAGCTCCAGCCCAGGGCTGAGGAGGCAGCGCCTTCTGGGCAAGAAGGAGTCATCCCTCAGGCCGTGATTCTGGAGGACAGGGGAGCAAACGCACAGTCAGCGACCAGGAACCTGCTGCGTGTGTGTGGGCAGCGGTTACTAGACTCCCGGCTCCGTCTGGACTAATTCGGCTCCAGTGTACAACTGCCGCTAATAGACACCGGAGTACGACTTTACATGTCTCCAGAAACGCGTCAGCCGCTACAGTATATAAATGACTCTGTGCGCACACACAGCTATGCAGCAATAACTATCTTTGCCCCTTGTTCCAAATACTCGATGAAGTTCGCTACTCCTCTCGTCTACATGCGTCATCGGTTCATTTCTTCCCCGTGAGAACAACATGCAGCGCCTCACCTTGGCCGGTAGAGGGCAGTCTACCTCCGTCATGTCGGGATCACTGCAAAGAACACAGTTTCGTAATGAATTACAACAAACCCACAGAATAAAACATGACAATCTTCATAGTTACCGTCTGGTTTTGAAAAAATCATTGTTTAAAATTCATATGAAGGTTCACTTTTGTTTGAGCCTTTTCAACAGTCCTGTGCTACTTTCTTATAGACAGTAGATAGCAAACGCTTAATAATCGTGGTTACATAATATACTCTTTTAGTCATTACAAAGTGAGCATTTCAAGGCTTCAGGTGTCACATGAATATAATTACTTTTATTATCACACTTTAAAACACTCAAGAACACAGCTGGTTCTGCACGGTTTTGTTCTTTGCCTATGAAAGCGGAGGTGAGTCTCCACTCAGACGGAGCTCAGTGCTGTAGGTTCCCGGCGCCAGGAGTGCGATCAATCCCCTCACCTTTCTAAAGCCAAGGATAAGTCGAACTCGATGTCACACATCATGTTTGCGCCTAGAACACAAGAAAAAACACATTGACATTTCATATATTCCCATAATCTTTAAACATACACATCGCATATATATTGTAATTCCGTAAAAAGTACATTTCAAATTATATTTGTCTACATTTACACAAATATATTACACATCAGCCAGTAACTAAAAAATATCAAAACTGCATTGATTTCCTTATTCATGAACTCGTTCCAACCCAATATTTCTAGAAATATAAAAAACACAACAACCCGCGATTCGGCATCCTCAAGTAAAGTCGCGCAAACGAGTCGTTGAATTGTTTCTGCTCAAGAGCTTTTCCAAAAGCGCCGCAGCGCCACCATTTCTGCCCTGCGAACTGACAGCGGATCTTTCACACTAACATACAGATGACAAATATTCCATTAGAGCCCATTACCCGACTTCAGCTCTGCGATTCTACCCCTATGCCCGAATCAGAGGAATGTCTCTTTGCCGGTACCTGAGGTTGTCTTCCAGCGGCAAAGTCAACTCCGTGTCGTTCAGCTCAGACACTCGGGAACTGACCAGCGCACCGCAGATCCGCCTGTTTATACCCGCGGCTCTAGGAAAATGGGGTTTCCGCTCCCGAAAGCGGAAGAAAACGAAATTCGACTGTCGAAATTCTGTAATTAGCCAGAAAACACTGGATTGTACACGAGAGTTGAAATTATTGAAACAATCGAAATTACCTTTAAGATACAATAAAGCTGCGAAATTATTTTACACTTCGTTTTTATTTTGTTCCCCTTGTACATGTTGGTTTAAGAGCTTCCTACTATAGGTGTCTGAAATATTTTTTAACTCTGTCTTTTGCAGGACATCTGTCGGTTCTCAGCTCTGGTGTGGCATGGAGAGGCAGTACGAACCATGGAGTTATTAATAGCGCGGGATATATGGATGAAATTAGTTAAATACTAACAATGTCAGCTGGCAGACTGACAGAGTTTCCATGACTGGGTCTGGGTTTCAGCATTATACTATATATACTGTAATGTCATTTGCCTAACTGCCTTTTACGGTGTCACGGGAAGCCGGAGCCGACCCGGCAAGCAACGAGCGCAAGGCAGGGTACACGCAGGGCAAGTGCAAGCCAGTCATACATGGGGACAATCTGGAGGCCATGGTAAAGGCCGAGGGGGGAATGTGGCCCGGACACCGGGATAACTCACTACTCTTATCGAGAAAAGTCCGGGATGTTTCTGTTTGTGATCTCCATTTCTCTCCCCTCGATTTATAATCACCGATCCCTCTTATAAAACTGACCTGTTCCTTCTGCTGGGATGTGTCCTTCTCAGGTCTGTTTTCTGTGTAATAATATTATTATGTGTAATAATAATTGCTTACACTTATATAGCGCTTTTCTAGACACTCCACTTAAAGCGCTTCACAGGTAATGGGGACTCCTCTCCACCACCACCAATGTGCAGCATCTACCTGGATGATGCGACGGCAGCCATAGTGCGCCAGAACCAGGGTGAGCGCCCCCTGCTGGCCCCAATAACACCTCCTCCGGCAGCAACCATTGCTTCCCAGGAGGTCTCCCATCCAGGTACTGACCAGGCTCAACCCTGCTTCGCTTCAATAGGTAGCTCTTTGAGAGCTGCAGGGTGATATGGCCGCTGGCATTATATACAACATAAACATCTAAAATATACATATAATACAAAATAGTATGCGCTTTCAATCAGCAGTAACATCCCAACATTTTTGAATTCACGGAAAACCAGTCAGACAGACCAATGAAGATCTGACTCCCTATGTTTCTTTAAAGTTTTGTTTTCTTCGCGACCAGGGTTTGTTTTTTTGGGGGGAGGGGATCAGTTCAACTCAGAGCAAATAAAATAGCCGGACACTCAGTCTGTATGCGATTTTATACACATTCACACTTCAAACTCACGGCACACTGTTTTGGATAGAATACTCGTCTTCATCAGAGAATTAGTGCACGGTCATCAGTTTTCCTGTTTAAACTTGGAACAAAAATCGTGCTCTTGTGGTGGTTTTTAACAAGGAAGTGAAGAAATAAGCTATTTCCTTCCAAAGATTTGGAAAGCCTATCTACTATTCGCCCGGGTTTCTGCGTTGCAAAACAAACTTTCCTTGATTTTGCTTGTTTTGAAGTTTTAATAACAAAAGGAAGTTGATCATCGCCGCAATTTATGGTGGAAGTTTTATCAATTTGACTAAAAGTCATTGAAAACTCCTCACCCTTGGCCAGGATATCTTGTCCCGAAAGTCACTGAGGTTTAGACTCGTTCATGGTTGAATAATAAGACACGACGTCGTTATTTAAGATTTTTGAACTATCCATATGTACTGTTATAGAAAGCGTTGAGGTTATTAAAATTGGTCCGGATTAAGTGTGATTCATTTGTGTTAATAACGCCTCTAACGGGTCTTGTGTGTAAACTACTTTCTGGGCTCATTTGCATTAGAGAGACCCACTCGTCAGTGACTATAGGGCTATAATGTACTGCTCTTATATACAGTCTTGCAGGTTAAAGAAATGACACTCCAAAATGTTCATAACTATCATCCTGTTCAAAAAGCACTTCAGCTCGAGATTCAAACATGAACAAGGTGATTTATGTGTGTTCTGTAGTGTGGTCTGGGAAAGAAACTCGGACAGATTTATCTCTTACACGTATAAATATAAAACTGTTTTGGGAAGACTTGAAAAACTTCTTCTTTAAGTGTATCGATGTGAATGTCAGGTTTAAGGAATTGTTAAGCTTTGCAAGGTGTAATATGGAAAAGGGGCATGTATATATAATCTGTTATTAATAAAGGCTTGATCTCACAATCCATACATCACAATGGGCCACTGCTACTCCTTCTTTTACGATATGTGAGATGGATGTGCAAGATTACATAAAAATAAGAAGGTAAAAAGCACAACTGACAAACTGTACGTAAAATATTTAATTTGATGTGTCCGGATTTGTAATTATCTGTAGCAACAGCAAAACTGTTTCTCCTTTGCCTGTAACAACTGATGTTCAATAAAAGTAAAAAACGTACTGCTCTCTCAGTAACACTGTCTGCTGGCAGTGAATTGGTTTGGGGTTCCTAAGTATCTAGTTTATAAGAGGGGGGGTGGGGGGGAGATCTTGTTTGCTAGAAGTTCAGCAGCTCAGTGCAGATAAAATATCATCCAGCTGTTTCTTAAAGGTGCCCAGAGGTTGGGCCTCACTCTGGAGAGGAGCACAGCTGTATTGTCAATTGGGTGTATCAGGAAATTCCAGTCGCAAACAGAACAAGAGAGAGAGCACATCCACTGGCAAGCTGTTCAGCACACGTGACTTGATCAGTTGATCTGGAGGTCTCATTCAGCCGTTCCTTGAAAGAAACCAGCATAGCAGCTTCATAAACACTCATTCCACATTCGTGCATTCATGTGTCTGACGAGTAGTATTTTACAAAACGGTCAATGACATGTTTTCTGTTTTACTCATCGTTTGGAAAAACATCGTTTGAAATTCAGCATTGACTGCATTCAAGCTTGTGGGTCGTGGATGGAAATAAGCCTGAATAATGAATTCAAAATTCCTGGATCTACCCATCCTGGTGAAAAAGATGGGTACCACGGTCCTGACTCTCATTAATGCCCGGGGTCATTAATGATTCCCGGGCATTTGTCGAGAAGAGTAGGGAGTTATCCCGGTGTCCGGGCCAAATTTCCCTCCTCGACCTGTACCGTGGCCTCCAGATTGTCCCCCTGTACATTTGGCTTGCACCTGCCCTGTGATGGACTGGCCCCCTGTCCAGGGTGTACCCTGCCTTGTGCTCGTTGCTTGCCAGGTAGGCTCCGGCTTCCCGCGACACAGTATGGTAGAAAGCAGTTTGGCAAATGACATGATATCCTACATGTGAACTGGAATATGAAAAAAAAAGCTTCTAAATCATCTCAGCTTCTTAATGAGCAAAGCTTAGCTGCTGATCTTACATTGAAATGCAAAGCAAAGTGATATCCTCATGTACTCTTTCTATGCCCATGGGCAATCTTACGAGATACCCTTAAACAATGGTCAATCACATGGTGTCTGTTTTAGTGAGCTTTTGAAAACATCATTTGAAATTCTGCACTGGCAGCAATCCAGCTTCTGGGTTATGGATCTAAATCAAGCTACATCAGTGAACAACAAGTTATTCTACCTGCCTTTCATTCATTTCAAAGCAAAGACTCATGAACTCTGCACACGTACTAAACCCGAGAACTCTGATCATCTGCGGCCTTGCTCCTGCTGAAACACTCTCCATTCATTCAGGACGGGCCTGGATCTGTACTGGGGGATCGGCTGGATGTGGAGAATCTCTGGCCCACCACTGCTCCAGGACTCGACTCCAAACGGGCCGGAACAAGGACACAGGAAGAAGCGTGGTGGGTCCAGAAGAGGAAGAGTGAGCTGAGCCCAGAGGCGCAGGGTGCGAGAGAGTGTGGAAAGAGGCGAGTGAAATAGAGACCGCTGGGAAGAAAGACTCTTATCCACAAACAGCTTCAGAAAAACCATCAACAAGAGCCGAGCATTGAAATACTGAAGACATTTATTCAAGTGCAACAATATACAACAGCCATCCCATAAATAATTCCATCCAGCTTAATGTATAAAAACAACAGCAAATGTATAAATAAAACTTAAATACTTAAATATGAAGGTGTGCACCTCAGCCCTGAATTGTGAAGCAATGTAAACATTAGTTTCAGACAGTAGATGTTCTGCAGTTTAAATAAACGTTACAGCAGCCAATACAACTCAATTAACACATTGAAATAAATAAAAATAAATAGAGAACTTCACTGAGACACAATATGAATATCTGTACAAAAGTTAAAATTTAATTCAATATGAATTCTTCATTGCTTTTAAACAAGCACACATTATGTATTTACGCTCTGTGACTCTCGGGCCACAATTTCCCAGAGGCTGGAAAATGAGCTTGAAACTTTGGGATTCACACCTAAGCTGGCCGCGCTGCTCTCTGTACTTGGTACATACTGAGACTCTGGGACCCCCAGCCCGAGACCCGCTGGTGAGCACTGGGGCCGGCCAGCCCTCACTGCTGCTTGACCATGAAGCTGGTGATGCGGTCGTTGGGGTGCTGGTGGCACATGGCCACTGGGCAGGGCTCCTCAATGGCCGAGCTGATGTACCAGCCGGGGCAGTTGACCGACTCGAAGGTGGAGGAGGAGACGCCGCTGTCCGTCTTGTAGAAGAGGAAGCGGGCCGCGGTGCTGCCGGAGCGGATGCTTCTCAGGTCCTCTTTGTTGAGGATCTCCTGAGGGGGGCGACAGCGAGAGCAGCAGTCAGAGCTGAGCGCCGGTAAGTGTGGATTGACGGGCAGCTGGTGCACAAGCCTCACGGGAGAGAATACCAGAGGACCAGCACACACAGAGCCCTGCCATCGCCTGACACTAATGTGCACCTTCACACACAGCACTAGGAAACCTCTCCAGCAGAAAGGTGACAGCTGATGCTCATTTCAACTGTCTGATTGAGGCAGAAGTCAAAGCCGAGTTGCTTGGAGCTGCTGCACAATCCTGCCGCTGCTTACAGACGTGCGGAGAGATGCCAGTGTGAAGACAAGGAGCGAAACCTTCCGATTTCGACTGCGCTTTGAGAGAGGAAGAGCAGAAGCCGACCACAGCGAGAGAGCTCCTACCTCAATCTGCAGGATGGGTTTGCCCTCGGACTCGGAGCAGGACAGGTACAGGTTGCGGCCCCCGATGCCCAGGGCCACTGGCTGGGACTGAGAGGAGACTGGAGGCAGCGAGACGTATGTGGACAGGTTCAGCCACACTGCGGGCACACAAGGAGAGAGCACGTCAGTCCTGCCACACCGCGCAATCTGTGCTCTAATTCTAGTCCCTTCTTGTGGGCCTGGCCAGCTGTCCCAAGGAAGAGGCCAGTCCCAGGGACTCACCTTTCTTGGAGGAGCTGGGGCCTTGCACAGTGATGGCCAGCAGCTCAGCAGCTCCGTTGGGGAGCTCGTTCAGCTTCCAGCTCTTGTTGTGCTGATCGGCGATGCTGTGCGCCAGGTCCTGGGTCCGGCGTGTGAAGGTGGGGTTGAACTGGTACTGCTGGTCAAAGCAGACCTCTGTAGGACAGAGACACAAGAGCTCGGGTCAGGGAGTAAAGTGGGGTACATCCTGGACAGGATGCCAATCCCTCGCAGGGCACACAGACAGACATGCACACCCTCACACCAGGCCAATGAAACTGCCAGTATGTCCCGAGTCTGTGGGAGGAAACCCACACAAACACGGGAGAACATACAAACTCCACACAGATGGCACCCCAGGTCCAGAATTGAGCCCCGGGCTCTAGAGCTGTGAGGCACCAATGCTGACCACTGCACCACCACGCTGCCCTCAAGTATTTCTGAATCAGACATCTTTGCCAGTAAACTGCAACATCAGCCTCATCAGGATGTTGTCTGTTCCTCCTCAGACACAGCAGAGTGGGGAAAGACCGGCTGTGTAGGAGCCTCCTACCTTCCACCAGCTGCTCTATCACAAAGTGGAACAGGGTGTCCCCAGTGAACTCTGACCCCAGCGGCTTCTCCTGCACCTTCTTCATCCTCTCCAGGGCGACGATGAGTGTGGCGGCGTGGCGAAAGCTGTGCAGAGGGTGAGACTCCACCTCCAGCTCCAGCCCAGGGCTGAGGAGGCAGCGCCTTCTGGGCAAGAAGGAGTCATCCCTCAGGCCGTGATTCTGGAGGACAGGGGAGCAAACGCACAGTCAGCGACCAGGAACCTGCTGCGTGTGTGTGGGCAGCCGTTACTAGACTCCCGGGCTCCGTCTGGACTAATTCGGCTCCAGTGTACAACTGCCGCTAATAGACACCGGAGTAAGACTTTACATGTCTGCAGAAACGCGTCAGCCGCTACAGTATATAAATGACTCTGTGCGCACACAGAGCTATGCAGCAATTAATATCTTTGCCCCTTGTTCCAAATACTCGATGAAGTTAGCTACAACTCTCGTCTACATGCGTCATCAGTTCATTTCTTCCCTGTGAGAACAATATGCAGCGCCTCACCTTGGCCGGTAGAGGGCAGTCTACCTCCGTCATGTCGGGATCACTGCAAAGAACACAGTTTCGTAATGAATTACAACAGACCCACAGAATAAAACATGACAATCTTCATAGTTACCGTCTGGTTTTGAAAAAATCATTGTTTAAAATTCATATGAAGGTTCACTTTTGTTTGAGCCTCATGCCTTTTCAACAGTCCTGTGCTACTTTCTTATAGACAGTAGATAGCAAACGCTTAATAATCGTGATTACATAATGTTGTAACGCAACGGGGGCTCAGGCGGGCGCCCTTGCCGCATCTGGTCGGCCGTAAGCGTTACAATATACTCTTTGAGTCATTACAAAGTGAGCATCTCAAGGCTTCAGGTGTCACATGAATATAATTACTTTTATTATCACACTTTAAAACACTCAAGAACACAGCTGATTCTGCACGGTTTTGTTCTTTTCCTATGAAAGCGGAGGTGAGTCTCCACTCAGACGGAGCTCAGTGCTGGAGGTTCCCGGCACCAGGAGTGCGATCAATCCCCTCACCTTTCTAAAGCCAAGGATAAGTCGAACTCGATGTCACACATCATGTTTGCGCCTAGAACACAAGAAAAAACACATTGACATTTCATATATTCCCATAATCTTTAAACATACACATCGTATATATATTGTAATTCCGTAAAAAGTACATTTCAAATTATATTTGTCTACATTTACACAAATATATTACACATCAGCCAGTAACTAAAAAAGTTCATAACTGCAGTGATTTCCTTATTTCATGAACTCGTTCCAACCCAATATTTCTAGAAATATAAAAAATACAACAACCCGCGATTCGGCATCCTCAATTAAAGTCGCGCAAACGAGTCCTTGAATTGTTTCTGCTCAAGAGCTTTTCCAAAAGCCCCGCAGCGCCACCATTTCTGCCCTGCGAACTGACAGCGGATCTTTCACACTAACATACAGATGACAAATTTTCCATTAAAGCCCATTACCCGACTTTAGCTCTGCGATTTTACCCCTATGCCCGAATGTCTCTTTGCCGGTACCTGAGGTTGTCTTCCAGCGGCAAAGTCAACTCCGTGTCGTTCAGCTCAGACACTCGGGAACTGACCAGCGCACCGCAGATCCGCCTGTTTATACCCGCGGCTCTAGGAAAATGGGGTTTCCACTCCCGATAGCGGAAGGAAATGAAATTCGACTGTCGAAATTCTGTAATTAGCCAGAAAACACTGGATTGTACACGAGAGTTTAAATTATTGAAACAATCGAAATTACCTTTAAGATACAATAAAGCTGCGAAATTATTTTACACTTCGTTTTTATTTTGTTCCCCTTGTACATGTTGGTTTAAGAGCTTCCTACTATAGGTGTCTGAAATATTTTTAAACTCTGTCTTTTGCAGGACATCTGTCGGTTCTCAGCTCTGCTGTGGCATGGAGAGGCAGTACGAAGCATGGAGTTATTAATAGCGCGGGATATATGGATGAAATTAGTAAAATACTAACAATGTCAGCTGGCAGACTGACAGAGTTTCCATTCTGTTTTTCAGAATTGTACTACATATGATATCATTTACCGAACCGCTTTATGCCGTACGGTGTCGCGGGAAGCCGGAGCCGACCCGGCAAGCAACGAGCGAAAGGCAGGGTACACGCAGGGCAATCATGATACATGGGGACAATTTGGAGGCCACGGTAAAGGCCGAGGGGGGAATTTGGCCCGGACACCGGGATAACTCACTACTCTTCTCGAGAAAAGTCCGGCTATCTTTAATGACAACTGAGAGTCAGGACCCCGCTTTAACGTCTCATCCGAAAGACGGCGCCCACTACAGTATAGTGTCCCCGCCACTATACTGGGGTATTATGACTCACATGGACTGCAGGGTGGGCGCCCCCCGCTGGTCCCACTAACACCTCTTCCAGCAGCAACCATTGCTTCCCAGGAGGTCTCCCATCCAGGTACTGACCAGCCTCAACCCTGCTTCGCTTCAATGCGTAGCTATTTGAGAGCTGCAGGGTGATATGGCCGCTGGCATTACATACTAGATAAACATCTAATATATACATATAATACAAAATAGTATGCGCTTTCAATCAGCAGTAACATCCCAAGATTTTTGAATTCACGGAAAACCAGTCAGACAGACCAATGAAGATCTGACTCCCTATGTTTCTTTAAAGTTTTGTTTTCTTCGCGACCAGGGTTTGTTTTTTTTGGGGGGGAGGGGATCAGTTCAACTCAGAGCAAATAAAATAGCCGGACACTCAGTCTGTATACGATTTTATACACATTCACACTTCAAACTCACGGCACACTGTTTTGGATAGAATACTCGTCTTCATCAGAGAATTAGTTCACGGTCGTCAGTTTTCCTGTTTAAACTTGGAACAAAAATCGTGCTCTTGTGGTGGTTTTTCACAAGGAAGTGAAGAAATAGGCTATTTCCTTCCAAAGATTTGGAAAGCGTATCTACTATTCGTCCGGGTTTCTGCGTTGCAAAACAAACTTTCCCGATTTTGCTTGTTTTGAAGTTTTAATAACAAAAGGAAGTTGATCATCGCCGCAATTTGTGGTGGAAGTTTGATAAATTTGACTAAAAGTCTTTGAAAACTCCTCACCCTTGGCCAGGATATCTTGTCCCCAAACTCACTGAGGTTTAGACTCGTTCATGGTTGAATAATAAGACACGACGTCGTTATTTAAGATTTTTGAACTATCCATATGTACTGTTATAGAAAGCGTTGAGGTTATTAAAATTGGTCCGGATTAAGTTTGATTCATTTGTGTTAATAACGCCTCTAACGGGTCTTGTGCGTAAACTACTTTATGGGCTCATTTGCATTAGAGAGACCCACTCGTCAGTGACTAGAGGGCTGTAATGTACTGCTCTTAGATACAGTCTTACAGGTTAAAGAAATGACACTCCAAAATGTTCATAAGTATCATCCTGTTCAAAAAGCACTTCAGCTCGAGATTCAAACATGAACAAGGTGATTTATGTGTGTTCTGTAGTGTGGTCTGGGAAAGAAACTCGGACAGATTTATCTCTTACACGTATAAATATAAAACTGTTTTGGGAAGACTTGAAAAACTTCTTCTTTAAGTGTATCGATGTGAATGTCAGGTTTAAGGAATTGTTAAGCTTTGCAAGGTGTAATATGGAAAAGGGGCATGTATATATAATCTGTTATTAATAAAGAATTGATCTCACAATCCATACATCACAATGGGCCACTGCTACTCCTTCTTTTACGATATGTGAGATGGATGTGCAAGATTACATAAAAATAAGAAGGTAAAAGGCACAACTGACAAACTGTACGTAAAATATTTAATTTGATGTGTCCGAATTTGTAATTATCTGTAGCAACAGCAAAACTGTTTCTCCTTTGCCTGTAACAACTGATGTTCAATAAAAGTAAAAAACGTACTGCTCTCTCAGTAACACTGTCTGCTGGCAGTGAATTGGTTTGGGGTTCCTAAGTATCTAGTTTATAAGAGGGAATACATAACAGCAAATGTTTGATGCTCTGTCCTTTTGCAATAATCCGATATGTAGAGAAAATATATTTATTGGGTTTCTGACACAGCTCTGTGTGAGAGCATAAGAAAGGCCTGGTAATGTCATCCAGCTGTTTCTTAAAGGTGCCCAGAGGTTGGGCCTCACTCTGGAGAGGAGCACAGCTGTATTGTCAATTGGGTGTATCAGGAAATTCCAGTCGCAAACAGAACAAGAGAGAGAGCACATCTACTGGCAAGCTGTTCAGCACACGTGACTTGATTAGTTGATCTTGAGGTCTCATTCAGCCGTTCCTTGAAAGAAACCAGCATAGCAGCTTCGTAAACTCTCGTTCCACATTCGCGCATTCCTGTGTCTGACGCGTAGTATTGTACAAAACGGTCAATGACATGTTTTCTGTTTTACTCTTTGTTTGGAAAAAACATTGTTTGAAATTCAGCATTGACTGCATTCAAGCTTGTGGGTATTGGATGGAAATAAGCTTGAATAATGAATTCAAAATTCCTGGATCTACCCATCCTGGTGAAAAAGATGGGTACCATGGTCCTGACTCTCAGTGGTCATTAATGATTCCCGGGCATTTGTCGAGAAGAGTAGGGAGTTATCCTGGTGTCCGGGCCAAATTTCCCTCCTCGACCTGTACCGTGGCCTCCAGATTGTCCCCCTGTACAATTGGCTTGCACCTGCCCTGTGATGGACTGGCCCCCTGTCCAGGGTGTACCCTGCCTTGGGCCGGAACAAGGACACAGGAAGAAGCGTGGTGGGTCCAGAAGAGGAAGAGTGAGCTGAGCCCAGAGGCGCAGGGTGTGAGAGAGTGTGGAAAGAGGCGAGTGAAATAGAGACCGCTGGGAAGAAAGACTCGTATCCACAAACAGCTTCAGAGAAACCATCAACAAGAGCCGAGCATTGAAATACTGAAGACATTTATTCAAGTGCAACAATATACAACAGCCATCCCATAAATAATTCCATCCAACTTAATGTATAAAAACAACAGCAAATGTATAAATAAAACTTAAATACTTAAATATGAAGGTGTGCACCTCAGCCCTGAATTGTGAAGCAATGTAAACATTAGTTCCAGACAGTAAAAGTTCTGCAGTGTGAACAAACGTTACAGCAGTCAATACAACTCAATTAACACATTGAAATAAATAAAAATAAATAGAGAACTTCACTGAGACACAATATGAATATCTGTACAAAAGTTAAGTTTTAATTCAATATGAATTCTTCATTGCTTTTAAACAAGCACACATTATGTATTTACGCTCTGTGACTCTCGGGCCACAATTTCCCAGAGGCTGGAAAATGAGCTTGAAACTTTGGGATTCACACCTAAGCTGGCCGCGCTGCTCTCTGTACTTGGTACATACTGAGACTCTGGGACCCCCAGCCCGAGACCCGCTGGTGAGCACTGGGGCCGGCCAGCCCTCACTGCTGCTTGACCATGAAGCTGGTGATGCGGTCGTTGGGGTGCTGGTGGCACATGGCCACTGGGCAGGGCTCCTCAATGGCCGAGCTGATGTACCAGCCGGGGCAGTTGACCGACTCGAAGGTGGAGGAGGAGACGCCGCTGTCCGTCTTGTAGAAGAGGAAGCGGGCCGCGGTGCTGCCGGAGCGGATGCTTCTCAGGTCCTCTTTGTTGGGGATCTCCTGAGGGGGGCGACAGCGAGAGCAGCAGTCAGAGCTGAGCGCCGGTAAGTGTGGATTGACGGGCAGCTGGTGCACAAGCCTCACGGGAGAGAATACCAGAGGACCAGCACACACAGAGCCCTGCCATCGCCTGACACTAATGTGCACCTTCACACACAGCACTAGGAAACCTCTCCAGCAGAAAGGTGACAGCTGATGCTCATTTCAACTGTCTGATTGAGGCAGAAGTCAAAACCGAGTTGCTTGGAGCTGCTGCACAATCCTGCCGCTGCTTACAGACATGCGGAGAGATGTCAGTGTGAAGACAAGGAGCGAAACCTTCCGATTTCGACTGCGCTTTGAGAGAGGAAGAGCAGAAGCCGACCGCAGCGAGAGAGCTCCTACCTCAATCTGCAGGATGGGTTTGCCCTCGGACTCGGAGCAGGACAGGTACAGGTTGCGGCCCCCGATGCCCAGGGCCACTGGCTGGGACTGAGAGGAGACTGGAGGCAGCGAGACGTATGTGGACAGGTTCAGCCACACTGCGGGCACACAAGGAGAGAGCACGTCAGTCCTGCCACACCGCGCAATCTGTGCTCTAATTCTAGTCACTTCTTGTGGGCCTGGCCAGCTGTCCCAAGGAAGAGGCCAGTCGCAGGGACTCACCTTTCTTGGAGGAGCTGGGGCCTTGCACAGTGATGGCCAGCAGCTCAGCAGCTCCGTTGGGGAGCTCGTTCAGCTTCCAGCTCTTGTTGTGCTGATCGGCGATGCTGTGCGCCAGGTCCTGGGTCCGGCGTGTGAAGGTGGGGTTGAACTGGTACTGCTGGTCAAAGCAGACCTCTGTGGGACAGAGACACAAGAGCTCGAGTCAGGGAGTAAAGTGGGGTACATCCTGGACAGGATGCCAGTCCCTCGCAGGGCACACAGACAGACATGCACACCCTCACACCAGGCCAATGAAACTGCCAGTATGTCCCGAGACTGTGGGAGGAAACCCACACAAACACGGGAGAACATACAAACTCCACACAGACGGCACCCCAGGTCCAGAATTGAGCCCAGGGCTCCAGAGCTGTGAGGCACCAATGCTGACCACTGCTGCACCACGCTGCCCTCAAGTATTTCTGAATCAGACATTTTTGCCAGTAAACTGCAACATCAGCCTCATCAGGATGTTGTCTGCTCCTCCTCAGACACAGCAGAGTGGGGAAAGACCGGATGTGTAGGAGCCTCCTACCTTCCACCAGCTGCTCTATCACAAAGTGGAACAGGGTGTCCCCAGTGAACTCTGTCCCCAGCGGCTTCTCCTGCACCTTCTTCATCCTCTCCAGGGCGACGATGAGTGTGGCGGCGTGGCGAAAGCTGTGCAGAGGGTGAGACTCCACCTCCAGCTCCAGCCCAGGGCTGAGGAGGCAGCGCCTTCTGGGCAAGAAGGAGTCATCCCTCAGGCCGTGATTCTGGAGGACAGGGGAGCAAACGCACAGTCAGCGACCAGGAACCTGCTGCGTGTGTGTGGGCAGCGGTTACTAGACTCCCGGGCTCCGTCTGGACTAATTCGGCTCCAGTGTACAACTGCCGCTAATAGACACCGGAGTAAGACTTTACATGTCTGCAGAAACGCGTCAGCCGCTACAGTATATAAATGACTCTGTGCGCACACACAGCTATGCAGCAATTACTATCTCTGCCACTTGTTCCAAATACTCGATGAAGTTCGCTATTCCTCTCGTCTACATGCGTCATCGGTTCATTTCTTCCCTGTGAGTACAACATGCAGCGCCTCACCTTGGCCGGTAGAGGGCAGTCTACCTCCGTCATGTCGGGATCACTGCAAAGAACACAGTTTCGTAATGAATTACAACAAACCCACAGAATAAAACATGACAATCTTCATAGTTACCGTCTGGTTTTGAAAAAATCATTGTTTAAAATTCATATGAAGGTTCACTTTTGTTTGAGCCTCATGCCTTTTCAACAGTCCTGTGCTACTTTCTTATAGACAGTAGATAGCAAACGCTTAATAATCGTGGTTACATAATAGTTTTAGTCATTACAAAGTGAGCATTTCAAGGCTTCAGGTGTCACATGAATATAATTACTTTTATTATCATACTTTAAAAAACTCAAGAACACAGCTGGTTCTGCAAGGATTTGCTCTTTTCCTATGAAAGCGGAGGTGAGTCTCCACTCAGACGGAGCTCAGTGCTGTAGGTTCCCGGCGCCAGGAGTGCGCTCAATCTCCTCACCTTTCTAAAGCCAAGGATAAGTCGAACTCGACGTCACACATCATGTTTGCGCCTAGAACACAAGAAACAACACATTGACATGTCAAATATTCTAGTAAACGTCTTATATAATACATACAACTAACAAGTCACTAAAAAAAGCTACAAATTGCCGTGCTGTCATTTTTGCAGCAACTCAATCCGACACAATATTTCTAGAAATAAAAGACAAATACAACAACCAGCATTCTGTCGTTACCGAGCAAAGTCGCGCAAACAAGTCATTGAAGTGGTCCTGCAGGAGAGCTTTTCCTAAGCGCCGCAACTCCATCTTTCGTGCCCGGCGATCGAAATCCCCTGACAGCGGATCTTTCACATTAACATACAGATAACAAACACGTCTTATTCATCTCTGCGGTTCTACCCCCTCTGCCCGAATCAGTAGAATGTCTCTTTGCCGGTACCTGAGGATGTCTTTCAGCGGCAAAGTCAAGTCTGTGTTGCTGATCTTCGCTTCAGTCCGTCTGTATTGACAAGCGCTCTGCAGAACAACCCATTTATAGCCCTCGTGCGACAGGAAGCGGGATTTTCCTCAGATAGCTCACGCTACAGGGAAATGAATCCACGTAAAATCTGGATTTACCAAATAAAAAAAAAATATGTTAATCATGCCGTTGAGATTTGTTTAGTCTTGAACAGCGGCTTTTCTTGCTTATCAAGTCAAAATTCACCAGACTCGGAGCGAATAAGCAGCCTGGTGTTTGCCATCTTTTTAACACGTGTGAAATGTTTGCACTATTTTTAAATGTCTTATTTCAATTATCGCCTGTTTTTCATGTTCGATAGTGAATAAATTAATCGTCCACCATCGAGAATGAGCTATCATCGTTAGTACTGAAACAGCACGACTAACAGCAGTGCAGTTTCATAAATCCTAAATCATGATCATAAAATCATAAAGAATGGTTATAAAAAACACACCTAACAAAAGTGACGGCTATAGCATCCGTAGGAGTAGAAGGGAGAGGAGTCTTTTCCGCCTGGATAGCTGATTTGGTTACCATTAGCCACTTAATGAAGGCTCTTTCAGTCTTTTCTTTTGACTTTATTTAAGTCCTTCAATTCTTAAATGAATCCCTTCTCATCTTCTCTGTTCCAGACTAGAAAAATGTCATTATTGATCTTTTTTTAAGAGGGAGGCACAGTGGTATAGTGGCTAGCATTGCTCCCTTGCTGTGCTGTGGCCTCGGGTTCGATTCTGGAGCTGGGGTGGAGTTTGCATGTTCTCCCCAGGGTCTTGTGGGTTTCCTCTGGGTGCTCTGGTTTCCTCCCCCAGTCCAAAGACATACTGCTCTGTGATGGTGTGAGTGTGCCCTGTGATGGACTGGTATCCTGTCCAGGCTGTATCCTGCCTTTTACCCATTACTTGCCAGGATAGGCACTGGTGTGACCCTGTACTAGATAAAGCAGGTAGAAAATGGATGGATGAACTATGACCCAGTTTATTTCTGAGTGAAGCATGAGGCAGAGAGAGAGGGGACACTCTCAGATACATGGTCAAGCTGGATGGCCAGGCTGTATTGGAGGGACTGCTGGGACTTTAGACGCAGTCTTCTGAGGGGTGTGAAACATCACCAGTGCCACTGTGGCCTGCACCCTTCACAACCAGAACTGCTACTATTATGCGTATTGTAGTCATTGCTATCTGATGCATTGTAGGTAACAATATGATGTGATAAACATATGAAGAGCTATCAGTTCTGAAATTCTGACTCCAAAGTACGCTATGCTCTTCAAAGCATTTAAAGAAGAATTATTAATTAAAACAAAAACACGACACTCAAACTGCATCACAATCTGAGGAAAAGAAGAAAAAGTCAACGGGAAATCGTATTTGGGGACCATAGATTATTATCCGAGATGATACTTCATGGTACATACTGATACAGCATGGAAAAATAAGGTGGTTTTTTATTTGACAAAAATAACCGAGTAAATGTAACTGTGGGCTAATTTACCCTTTTTAAGTTAAACCCATGAGAAAATGGGTTTTTCTGTTTGTTATGAACTTTTTTTTTAATTCAGGGATGAAGGCATACAAAGCACTCTACTAACAGAATACAGTATGGTAGTAAAGAGGTTAGATACAATGAATTTGTTTTTTTTTCTGCATGTTTAAATAGTAAGCAATCTGCTGTAGCACTGGGATCTTGACTTTCCATTAATTCCTGTGTCTGAATATATGCCTGTTTTGTGCTAGCGCTCAGAGATATCCATTCTGAGTGTGTCTTTATTCCAACAGGACTTTTGATCAGGGGGTCTCGCACCCCAAGTCCAGCACTTATTAGCCTTTAAATCATCAGCTTATAAAGAACTGAAACAATTTAACTACGATCAATTAAAGAGGTGGTGTGTTTAATTAATCCATTTAGAGATCATTTGGAATGAAGATCAGAATGTCCTTCATCCTTCAATTACTAGTGTTCCCTTCACTGAAGCATTACTTATCAATTGGTTCCTGATCTTTCAATAACAGGGGACTTCGGCTCACCGGGACCAAGGTTGCAGACCCCTGCTTTACAAGGTGACACAAAGGGTTGTGTGTTGCTCCCGTTTAATGATGTAAAAGCAAACTTATGGATGTCAGCTTCAGAGTGAGACTTTCAGGAGACAGACTTCCTCTTTGCTCAGTTCTGTGGGTTCCTTTGTAATTCACTTATTGCAAAACTGTCCCAAACTGTGGAGTGTCATTTTTGTCATTCAGCGGCCTCTGAAGTGGTGGTAAAGGCAATGAGTTCTTGAAGCTAATGAATTGCGTGTTTGTTTAGTTATCCGCCTTATTATGGAACTTTACAACTTAAAAAAGTTTCCATTCCCAAGAAATATTTTTTAGTTTCCACAGGAAACTGCAGGTACCTGCAATCCTTAGATCAGCTGAATGTTGTTTTCAAGGCTGTGTTTTCGGCTGAGTTAGCTGTTTCCTGTTTACCTGTATAATTGGAGATACCTGAGTTCTTTGTTCTTTGACACAACTTCGGTCAAAAGAACCCCCCAAAAAAACCCAGACTGCTACTAAACATTAAAACTCTCATGTAACACCTACAAAGGACAAAATAAGAGATAAGGCTTCCTTCTAAACCAAATAGAATATGCTCTATGGCTGTAACCCTGGATGCTAAAAAAATAATGAGATCCTCCCTGTCCTAAAAATGCACCCACTAATCAGAAGAGGCCATTTTTTAACCAAGAGATTCTTTACACAGGATATTAAAGTTGACAACCACAACAGAATAGCAAGGTCTCTTGCCAAGTTTCAAATATTTAACTCCAGTAAACCAAAGTAAACATTAAGATGTCTTTGATCACTGAATCTCCCACCCCTACATCTCAGCAAACATCTCCTTTCTTTGAAGCTCCTGAAACCTGGAAATGCTGACACAGGCCAGGTATAACGCATTGTATGGAGATTCTTCAAGGCACTTCAACAGTCACTTACAATAGTAACAATAAGAAAAGTTCCAAGAGACAGTAGGCCATTTGGGTGCAGGACCTTCACGTGGAACATCCGGTTTGTCTTACAGAGGAAGTGAAATCTACTGTGCTGTTGAAAATAAGATTCCTTGGTAGCCTGAAAGTGTTAACCACTTTTTGGAGGCTTGTTCTGGGAGCTGCAGACTTAGAATGGGACAGGAATGTAGACACAGGTTTCACAAACCACAGGAAGAGCCGAAGATCTCTGAGGGCAGAGAGCAACGCAATAGAAATGAACATCTTTGCCCTCAGTGGTTTTCCGTTCTTGCTGCGAATAGTTACCCGTACTGGAAAAGCATTGACTTTGTTCCATTTGGACTTCTCGGGAGTCGGCTCAGGTGGTTTTCCAGGGCTCAGATGGATCTCACCTCACTGAGAGCAAATCCAAAGTATGTGATACCAGCTCGTGGAGCACTTGCATCTGAAAACACAGAGACAAAATATATTGGCTTTAACCTGCACAAGTAAATTCTGAATAATCCTTATTAAAAAAGAGATAATAAGGAACCTGAAACTTATTCACAGTAAACAGACAGTACTTTACTGCATTCCTGAGAGCTGCTGCGTATGTCACTGATGAGTCAAACTCTCTAAAGGAAGTGATGTCATAAAGTAGTTTTGGCACATGTGGGCCAATTATCTGTCATCATTAAATCGCTTAAAATTGTTTGTCACCCAAACCAATTTAAATTAGCTGAATGGTTTTCAGTAATGAGAGCTTTGGTATTTAAATATTTTTCTTTCAAGCTGATATACAGCTCAAATGTATAAAAAGTTAACTTATTGTTATTATTCCCTTATTATTCCACTGTTATCTGTCTGTGTCTCTTATCATCTAGCAGCCATATCACCCTGCAACTCACAACTGGCGACCCACTGAAGCTCAGAAGGTGTGAGCCTGGCCAGTACCTGGATGGGAGATCTCCTGGGAAAAACTAAGGTTGCTGCTGGAAGAGGTGTTAGTGGGACCAGCAGGGGGTGCTCACCTTGCGGTCCATGTGGGTCCTAATGCCCCAGTATAGTGACGGGGACACTATGCTGTAAACAGGCGGCGTCCTTCGGATGAGAAGTAAAACCGAGGTCCTGTCTCTCTGTGGTCATTAAAAATCCCAGGGCGTTTCTCGAAAAGAGTAGGGGTGTAACCCCAGCGTCCTGGCCAAATTTCCCCATTGGCCTTTACCAATCATGGCCTCCTAATAATCCCCATCTATGAATTGGCTAAATTACTCTGCTCTCCTCCCCACTGATAGCTGATGTGTGGGGAGCGTTCTGGCACACTATGGCTGCCGTCACATCATCCAGGTGGGGCTGCACATTGGTGGTGGTGGAGGGGAGTCCCCATTACCTGTGAGGCCCTTTGAGTGGAGTGTCCAGAAAAGCGCTATATAAGTGTAAGCAATTATTATTATTATCTGAATTTAACTGGTAGGATCAAAGTCTAAGAGGTCAGGAGTATGAGATAACATGTGAGGAATTTTCACTGGCTTTTGGTCACATTTTAAAATAGTTCAGGTGGGGAGCTGCGTCAGCATGTGTAGGCCGCAAAGGAACAAGTAAAGGTTTATTCCATGCTGAAAGGAGAAGAGAAGAAACACAACGTTTTGGCTGTGGAGCTTTCTTCAGGTGTGATTGGTGTGATTTCAAACATGTCCATCAAGAGTTTTGTGGAGATGACAAACGTGTTCTCTTACGTTGTTGACAGGACTTTCAGAAGAAACAAAAAAGATGGAAAGACAGAGACTTATTTTGCAATGCTGCAATCCTAGAAAATTCTTACACACAGTACAAACCTTTAGAAAGAACCAGTATCACATCGTGTCACTTCCCAAAGAGAAAGTCTTGCACAGAATGAGTGTTACAGGATTGTTCTCTTCTGGTGTAATTTTGTACAAGACCAAATGTAATCGTTGCCGAGAGATATTGGATAAAGTCTATATAACTGGGAAAGGACATTATTATGCTGTTGATTTCAGGACGAAGTGTGGTACTGTTCTCTACAACTGAACTGTAGTGCTCTGCCAGGATAGTGAGACTGCCTAGAAACAATGTTGGCCAACTCGAGATTTGGATCAACAGCACTTTTAAGTTGTGTGCAGCTCTGAATTTGAAAGGGATGGAGGTGTCTGTGGGAGCTCCATCCATTAAATATCTGTATGAATTGAAGACAAATTTGCAGAGAGAAATTATACATTATAAATGAAGGCTCATGTAAACGTATTGTTAGGAGACACATTTTAGAGCAAAAGGGCACACCTTCTTGAGCAGTTTAAAATCCTAAAACCGAGAGGGAAGACTTGAGCAGGGGACATCTATTGATGCTGGAGTCTTGCCTCTGGGTACTGTAAGGGAACGTTGCTTATAGAAAGCAATATCATTTTTACAAGTTGCTTATGTAAGGGATCACATTTTGAAATAAGTATGAATTTGCATAATTATAACAATAACATTTTGTCCTTATTAGTGAAAGATTGTAACGGTTAAAAATAAATGATTTGTAAACCTGAAAAAATTCTGTTCCATCTACAGGTTTTCTGCACTGGGCTGATATGACAGCTCCTCGATTAGGTTAATTGTCTCTTTAAATAGTCTTTTATGGTTAAACCGTCTCGTTTAATCGTCTGTTATGGTTAAAAATTCTCTTTAAGAAATTACTCTATTTACGGGGGTTTTCAAACTCCAGGTGCTGGGCTGGAAAAGTCATGATTGAGACACGGGTGAAGCTGAAATGTGTCACTCACGTCTCTGACTTATTGTAAGATTATGCAACGTGGAGCTGACTGAGACAAGATGCTGGTTGGTAACATCTGACACTGTTCCTTTCTAATAAATGAAATGTACAGGCGTAAGAACCCTTTTAAAAATGCTTGAACTTTGCCATAATCTCTCTTGATTTTCTCCACTCAGTCCAAGTATTTCACTAGGAGTTAAATCCTTTGTATATCTTCCATTCCCTATACACACATACAGATCACAAACGGTAGATCTTTGGCCACAGATACTACTTTAATTCTGCCTTCACACTTTGAAGACGATGCTGGGATAGTTCAGTACTTCCAGATCTAAGTGCATCGGAAAAAGAGGGGATTCTCCAATGGATTCCTGCTTAGCAACGGGCAAGCTTAGTCTTCATTTGGTGTGAGACTGGGTTTCAACTGTACAGGGGAGAATTTAGAAGGAAGGTGAATTAGATGTCCTGAAAACTAAAGGAAATCTTTAGTGGTCAGTAGGAGAGAAGTCCCAGTGTTGTCCTTGTTGGACCAAGGCTTCGGTAGCTGTGTACTTTCGGACGTTTTAACTGTGTGAAGAAGCCTCTATAGCAGTGGCTCCTGACTCTGGTTCTGCAGGAACACACTTTTCATTCCAGCAGAGCTCTAAATCTGTTCATTAGTCCATTTTCTAACCACTTTATCCATTTCAGGTTAGAGCCAGAGCCTATTCTGGCAAGTATGGGCTCAAGACAGGTACACCCTGGAAGGGTCCCCAGTCCATCACAGGGCACACAGACACAGACATGCGCACACTCACACCAGGGCCAGTCTTCTACGCATGTATGCATTTGCAAAGGGGGAGGAAACTGGAGCACCCAGAGGAAACCCATGCAAATGTGGGGAGAACAAATACAATCCATGCAGACAGCACCCCAGGAACTGAACCCAGGGCCCCAGCACTGTGAGGCAGACATGCTCACCACTACACCACCGTGCTGCCTGGGCTCTACATCTCCAGGGCTAATTGATGTCTTTATTGATCTGCCTGCTTGTTTAACGTGTTTGGTCAGTCCTCAGAGTCAGAAATGCTCAAATTCAAGGGTAACGCCTGCTTGCTATTATTTCTTACTACACAGGTCTTACTGGCTCATCCATTGAAAAGCTACCCACCCATGTTATTGAAGCTGGTACCCCCTGTTCTTTCAGGAAACAGCTGGACCCTTGGATCAATTAGCTACTCAGTACCACACAAGCTAGATGAGCCAAATAGCAGCCTCTCATTTGTAACCTCTGTTACATTATTATACCTGTCTTTGGGAAATGAGAGCACGTATGGAACAACTTTTGATTAGTTATAAGGGAACACAGAATATTTTCAAATAATATGATATAGCTATTCCATTATGATCTAATATGACACACATTATCCTCTGTCTTATGCACTTTCTGCATTTTTGTAATGGATGAGATAATACTGTTGCATGTGCTGGCTGGTGACTCATGAGAGCTCATCCTGCCTAAACCACTTTGAAATTGTGAAAATAGGTCCTGCACTTGAGCAGCAGTCCTCCGAGACAGGTCTTACTGTCTAACCAAGCAGTGAAATGAGCTGTCTGCATGCGGGGGTTTTAGTGTGTCACAGTTGACTGTTTCATGATTTCAAACACACATAACAGGGCCCAACCGCTTCCAAGGTATCAAACAGTAAGAATCAGTGGGTCTAGTTCTTTTTTCATAGCCATAGGGGATATGTAAATACTGTAATCAAACCGTTCGACAGGACAGGGTCTGGGTGAAAAAGATGCAGTGATGGTAAATGCACCAGAAAAGGCTGATGGCAGTGTGAGAAATGTGTGGTCGTATGTAGAGAAATGTAGAGATGTATATATGTGTGGAGAGAAATGAAGGGGCTCAGCCTACAGGAGCTGCTCTCCTGAGTTTAAAACTAAACATAGATGTTATTCTCTGCACTGTGGTTCCTCCCCTGCCTCTTCTACACAGGAAAGTCGTCTGATAGCAGTTCTGTGAAAAACCTTTGTGGGATTTTTCTCTGACCAAAAGGGAAATCAATCTTTTTTGGGGGGCGAAGGGGAGGTGGTAAAGATGTAAAGATACTCGTGTGGTTCGGAAAAATAATGAAGCAGTGAGGAGAAAAAAAAGGCCCAGCCAGGTCCGTGGAGAGAGCCCGTCCTGAGGGGGGGTGGAAATATGCACACTATATCGGAAATATCGGAAACAACTCTCTCCAACACATCACAGCTTTTTTTTTATCAAAGTATTTAAGGCAGGCAGAACAACTGTGCCTTCAAATGCCTCATCCAGCAAAGAGAAGGGCCTGGTATGTGACTCATCACACACAGATTAAGGATAAGATGCTCTCCGTCACGATATAATCAGAAGCCCAGCCCTCTGAGTTTAGCGATTCTGTATTAACCACCATGCACGACCACGGTGGCACAGTTAGTATTGCCGACTTGCAGTGCTGGGGTCCTGGGTTCAATTCCTTGCTCTGTGTGGAGCTTCCAAGTTCTCCCTGTGGTCATATAGGCTTTCTCCGGTTTCCTCTCTTATTCCAAAAACACACTAGGGCATATTCCAAAAATATGCTGGTTAATTGGCTTCTGTGCAATGTGCATATGTGTGTCTACGTTTGCTCTGTGATGGACTCGTGTTCCCCTAGGGTGTACCCTGCCTTGTGCCCTTTGCTTGCTGGGTTAGACTCCAGCCCCCATGTGACCCTGTGATGGATTAAACAGCTAGAAACTGGATGGATGTATTTACATCTGAGAAACACAAAAGCTTCAGCACCTTGTGCAAAAAACAAGTGAGGCTGAAAAGCAACCAGTAGATGTGTTTGTCTCGAGATCGCCCCAGTAAGATGAATCTGTACATTTTCAATTTTTCTGTTACAATAATAGAACTAACAAGCCACCTGATGCATAATGAATAAGAACATCAGTGTGCAAGGAAGGAGGCGATTCTGCCCATGTAGGGGGAGGGAGAAAAGAGCAAACAGGATGTTTGATAAGTAATAGAAAGAGTTAATTTAGCTTCTGGATTACAACTGGGGTCAGCACATTGCAAAACGCCTCTTGCAGTAAAGATCTTTGGGGCAATTTCAGAGAAGAGCGACCAGACATGTCCCCAGGCTTAAATGAATGTCCTACTTTGACAGGCTAAATGAACTGAATCTTTTCCATCTTGAGCATGGGGGGACCTGACTCAGCCCGGGGGGGGAACTGTAACCAGAGGACACAGTGGAAAATGAGAAAGGGCTGGTGTTTTGTTGCAAGCATCGTTGGAGTCTGGAACACAACTGTGGGAAGAAACTGGAGCAAACCCATGAGAACAGAGGGAGAACATACAGAGACAGAACCACAGTCCCAGAATCGAACCCAGGACCCCTGCGTTGCAAGGCAGTAGTGCTACAGTAACCACTGTGCCACTGAACCCCTTCTATATGGGGGGCAGATATTTTAGTTTCATTATTTTTAGGGAGTTCTGTTCTGCTGCATTCTAAAAACTGAAATATTGGCTGAAATTAATCATTGAGGGTCTAGTGAAAATAAAGTCTATTTCATGGATATTTTCCAAGCATCTTGTCCTCTCGCATGCGCTCTGTAGAAAAATGCTACATTTGAGAGGGCCGGAAAGGAAAATAAAACCTGGATGGGATGCCTGTCCATCACGGGGCACGCACACCGACACAAACACAGACACTCACACACTTACGCCAGGGCCAGTTTTCCCAGAAGACAATCAACCTCCCAGTATGCAAAGGGGCAAGTCAAGGCTTATTCCATGCTGAAAACAGAAGGAAACACAACATTTCGGCTGTGGAGCCTACTTCGGGTGTATGTCTTTGGTCTGTGGCAGGAAACGTACAAGCTCCACACAGATAATGTAAGATTCAATTTATATTGATATTAATTAATTGACTTGGTATGAGATGGGGATCAAACCTTGTACAGTGATTTATGATGTCAAGTAAATTCCAGTGTTTCCGTTTTTACTGTGTGGTGTAAACCAGAGAATTGATTTTGCCAATCCAGACTTTCTGTTCCATTCTCCTTCAGCTTTTTCGTTTGGCCAATTTCATACTAACCAACAAAGCACATAGATTATTTGCTGTCATTCATTTTTTTAAATGTTGAAATAGATCCTTCTGATTTAATCAGCTTGAATATGGTATATGTACTTGGTCTTGGTATATTGTATCATAAGGAAAAGAAGGACATAGTCTGAGGAAATAAAAATGATAAAAAAATGTGAAAAAGTAAGTATCAAGGAAAGGCGAGGAGTCACATCCTGAAAAAGACAAGGTTAAGGAATGGTGATCCCGCATTGTGGGCACGTTTACTACAAACATCAGTCGATTTCCTGACACTCCCTCCTTCCAAGCTCTGCCTGAGATCCAGCTATAGTGTGGTCTTTTGTTAAACTGATTCCAAGTGGACAAGCCTAGACTCTTCTGTTCCGCGTGCCGAGATCTTCCGTTCTCCCCAAGGGCTGTTTGTCAACCGTCTGCTCCTTTCTCTGGGAACGAGGCATTCCTGAAGTGTAGAAACACACATTCTTGCACGGCATGTGTAATTGCCATCTGTGGTTTGGACTGTCCCGTGAGAGAGGGAGACCTGTAGTCGCCCAAAGCAAACAAGTGGCTCTAAACAAAAAACAAGTGAAGAAGGGACGTTTCTGGAGCAGTTGTGGCATGCCCTGGAATAGCAGACCTTTGAAAAAAAAAACACACGAGATGATGAAAGAACTGTACATTAATTCATATTACATGTCTGTCTTCAAATTGTATTAGTCCACACAGTTCATGTGGACCTGCAGTCATTTCTTTATTGTCATACAATAATGAATTCACTTGGTTTTTGTATTTCTGACAAGCAGGGCACAATGGCGGTTGTGTTGCTTAAGTGTACACACAATATTATGGTCACTTTTGTATTTATCTATTTAACTTTTGTATTTTTTTCCCCAAAGGACAGTGGAGTAATGTGCTAGTAGACTGAAACCTAGTCTAACTAATTGCAAAAACACTGACTTTGTTTACAGAAACGAGCTGACACTCAGTCTGCGAACTATGGTTTCACATGTGACTTTCTGGAAAAATTCCCAGAGGGGGGAGCCGTGCAGGACAGGATGCTGGCTCATCCGTCAGGTACAGAGCCGCTCGGTGGCGTAGAAGAGATGATGTGGAGCACAGTGATTTGTTGTGTGAGAACGTCATGTTCCTGGAGCTCTGTGTGTCGTCATCTGGGGCAGCAGAATCCCGTACTGGTTTCAGAGCTAGAAGCCGGAGGCCGATGCTTCTAACTGCATGTGAGGCAATAAGGAAGCAGAGAATTTCTTTGGTGTTGCAATCCATACTCTCTCTTCCTGACAGCTGTGTGCAAACATGATGGGAATTACTGACCTGCGGTAGGGATTCAGCTATGATAGCACTCTGCAGCTGCTTCACATACAGCATAATGTTGGAACAGTGTGCACACATACATTGGTTAAACTAACTTTTATATACGTGCTCATATAAGTCAGTTGAATAAATACACTGCCATGGAGTATTTAATTACACGTTTCTGTAAACTGATTGCAAAGTGACTGATGTTTCAGTATCTCGGAAGATTTGTCAGATCTTGATCATGACAAAATATTGCAATTTGGTCAGAAAGAGATATTTTTCGGTATGGTTTACAAAGGGATCTGGTCGATTCCCAAAATATGAGAATTGAGCTGCCAATAAGAGCTTTGGCAAAGAAATCAAGTAAAAAAAAAATGGGAAAGCATTTATTGTGCTATGAGAATATAGCTATTATATAATCTACATTAATGTATTGTGTACATTTGCCTCTCTAACATGATTTTGCTGTTGCTTATTATACCACTGTTGGCCTTTGCGTGACTCATACCTTGGAAGCAAGTATGCATTCCATTATTACTCTTACTGTATGACTACTAGCTTCATAATAATAACGATTAATAAAATAATACAACAATATACTATATATATATTCCTGAGTAATAAATAGTTGTCTCTGATGTACAACAACAACATAAATAATAATAATAATAATAATAATGAAGCCACACAGGTGCCAAGTACAGATCTAGCTTCCTAGCAGCTGGCTTGAAAAGTTTATTCTCTGTACTGGAGACTAGGAGGGAAACATCATCAATCTCTCTGCCAGCCTGTCCTTTATTCTGCATTTCTGTTTGCTGTCAGTCCTGGCACTGGATGGCTTGCTGCTGTTTGACTGGCCGAGTGCTGGGAGTCTCTGCTGGCCCCGCCGGGCGCTGTGCCGATCTCCCGCGGCCGTCTCGCACTCCACCCCTCGACAGGTGTTGTGTTGTAGAGTCACCCAGGATGTGGCACGGGATTTTTCCCGGGATCAGGTTACACAGCTCTGAGATCCGAGTTGTTTGAGACAACAGGATTTTCCCACAATGGGGCACGGCCCTGACACCTGGTTGGTAGAGCAGCGACATTGCATCACCTGAATACCTTTAAGATTCTTATTGTCCCTGTATAGGCCTCTCAGTTAATAATTTCCGTGTGCTGACATTTCTCACTACTATGGCTTCTGTTAAGCAACCTCTGCTTCCTGGGCCTAGTCTGACCTGGCAACCGGTTCTGCCTTGCAAAGTCAGTCTGAGTCAGTGCTGCCAGCCAACTGGTTACATCAGGAAATGTGTTCTTGCTTTTGTTGTTCCGGCTTTTCGTTTTTCTCTACTAATTTCTGTGTTTATACTGCGACACCGATTAACTCCCGAAACGTGAGACCAATTGACTCAACTTTTATTAAACAAACGACATGCTAATAGACCTCATGGGTGCTACTCATGTGTTTCTCTGCCACACAAATCTGATGCGATAGAGGCCATTGTTTTTGCATGCAGTTTTATTTAGAGGTTAATTGTGGTGACGAAGGGTGTATTCTCAGTGTTTTACACTACATTGATTGCGAATGCTGCTTTCTTTTTGTGTCAGTGTGTATTTGTTTCATATTTCTGGCCGTGGTACATTAAAAGGGACACAGGAAAGGTTAGAAAATGGGAGGATCATCTATTCTATTCGGCAGTTTAAAGCAAGCAAACGATCCGAGGATCTCATCTGGTGGAAAAAAAAAAACAGGGAAATGATCTTAAAAACATGACTTAGCAGTTTGTTCCAGACTGACACTGCCCTTTGTGTGAAGCAGGGTCTTCTGGTTTTACTGCACTTCCTCATGGTTTCCGCTTGTGTCCACTGGTTCATGTTGATTTTAAGTATGTCCACTAGACTGAGTTTATCAAAGACCATCTTTTTCAGGCTAACAAGATTCTTTTAGCTCCGTAAGTGTAAAATATTCTGTTAGCCTGGGTGTGCATCTGGTTGCTCTTCTCTGCTGTTCTCTGAACTGATTCCAGAACAGCACTAGCTTTTTGTAACATGGTTTTGTAACATGGTTACCAAAATTGTACTTAGTATTCTATTTGAGTATTGCTCGTGCCTTATACAGTATCAGTGCAACATCCCCTGAATTAACTACACCTAATGTACCTACACTTATGTCTCATGTTGATCAAGCTAAATATTTTTTTACCGCAGATTTTTGGTCTCTTCTTTCTCCCTGCATGTAACGCGCTACACTTGTCCACATTAAGCATCTTTAACCAGGTGTTTTCCTGTTGTTTGGAGCCTGTCAGAATCCAGACATGCCTTACCTTAAATCCATTACGTTCTTATGTTCTTCCCCGGTAAGATCAAGCTCCCTTGGCTTGATATTCTGGAATTTGGGAGAATCTGCTCTGTGCTGGAGCCGTAAGACACACACGTCCCAGGACTTTCCCTGCCGGAGAGAGGGGTGCTTTTGGAATGATGCACCCTGTGCGAGACCTTTGTCTGAACCCTGGCTGCACACCCTCTGAGATGCACTATTTACTGCTCCCTCAGAGCAGCCAAGGGGCTTGGCAGTGCTTCAAGCCACATCCACTACAGTAAACACGCCGCTGCGCATGAACACGAATCGCTCAGATTACTCTTGGGAAAACAAAGGATGACGTACAGTAAAACACTTCATCTGGTGCTTAGCGAATCAGTGCCACTGTCCCCCCTCACATCCAGACAATCACATACTCTGGCCTCAGAGGACACGTACTCACGCTGGGGAAGGAAGTGTTACTGCAGAGTAAAATTCCAGCTGTGTCGCAACCAGAGAGCACAGCCTGATGGCGAGGGAGGGGACCAGAGACCGGTAGAGGAAAATTTCCCCCAGAGATCTAGCGTACGGGGTGAGGCCAGGATAAAGCACGTCCACTAGAGAGTTCCTTTCTGAGGCTACGTGCCTTTTGGAATCTGGCAGTGTTTCAGAAAAAAGGCAACAATCCTTTGTGTTATTAAGACCTCTATTTTTGTTGAAATGTTGCATTTTTTTTTACATTGAAGTTCTTTGGTGAAATTCTTTAAAAAGTTTCTTAATTGGCATACTGTACCTGCTATATGTAGTAGTTCAGGTGAGTAGCTGACATTCTGACACCTGAAGAAGGCTCCACAGCCGAAACGTTGTGTTTTCTTTCTTCTTATTTTCAGCATGGAATAAACCTATTACTTGTTCCTTTGCATACCTGTTATATGACTTGGGCCTTTGGTATTCAGAGAACCCAGTTCCTTCACTTTTCTGACAAGGCTTTTGAGGAATGCCTTATTTTCCTGTGTTTATTAATTTGGCTGGGCTGTGTTGGAAGAGCAGAGCAGGATATAGCTACATGAGATTCATCTGCCCTACTAACTGTCCAGACATTCTGTAGCAAGCATACGTACCTGACAAGACATTCAGAACCCTCTACAAACGCAGTCTTACAAGTACTGGTGGAGTGTGCTGCCTGGAACTCCATTAGATCTTTCTCTGTGGCTCTGCTGCTGGGTATTAACCACAGTGTCTGCATGCAGAAGGGAGAGCCTTCAATCAATATTTTTAGAGAAGACTACTTCATTGTGAGGGATTTGAAGTCATTGCTTAGTGGACTGCTCTTGCTCGCAGCTTTTCAGTAAATGAACAACCACAAGCTCTCCTGCGAGATCTACTGTCAGAGCTAAACAGAATTAGATTTGGTTGGTCTGACTTCATAACTCTCTTCCAGTGTTACATGATCCCATCTTTCCATTCACTTTGAATGCCCATTTTCTGCAACTCCCTCTGCATGCCTGCCTTGGATGTGAGTATCTACCTAATTGGCATACCTGCTATCTATAGTAGTTCAGGTGGGTAGCTGGACATAGTGGGTCGCAATGCAATTAATGAAATGCAATGAGATTTTCAATGAGATTTTCCAATGAGATTTTCCAATGAGATTTTTTTTTAGATATGCAATGAGATTTTCCAAATTTGACTACCTATTTAATTTCACAAAGAGCTCAAATCAATTTCAGTAACCTCTTGTGGCCGGTTGCTACTTTGTTATTCCCTATGGCCCGTAAATGCTTGAGGTTGTCTGAATTGAAACATTAGCCAGGTCTGCTGTTGCCTTTAAGGAAAGCACTGGAGAAATAAATCATTCATTAATGTATGATTTGAAATCACAGGCAATCCAGTTTAGGAGTACTTTTGTGCAGATCCTGCAAATGTAATAAACCCCTCCCAAATTTTCCACTCCACTTCTGTGCTTGTGACACAAATATCAGGCTTTTCAATGAGCATCTGCATCAGTCTCTGCATGATCCAGAACACCAGGCTGCTATATATATCTGGTTGGGTGTGTCATAGAGGAAAAACTTTACATGTGAAAGGTGATGGAGGCTACAGGGTCACCGAAGAAGAATGTGCATCAGCAGAGCTGAAGCTATTTGCATTATTGAAATTATGACATAATGTCCAACAATAATGGACTGTTAGTACAATGGATGGAATTTATATGTTATATATTATGTAATGTAACATATACTGTATATGTAATAAATTCACATTCGTCAACTGTGAAGGGCCCAGATTACTAGAGAAGGAAAAATTCCACACTTATTTGATGTCATCACTCCCATGTAAACCCGGCAAATCTCACATTTGGTCAGATGTGTGCAAGCAGAGTTTCCTCCAGCTTCCTGTTTTGAGTCTCATCCCTTGTTAATGTAACTTTTAAACTTCCTCATTCAGTTTGCCATCTCCAGCTGTTCAGCTGAATTTGTACACATTACTTCAGAAATATTTTCCACAGTTGAAAGCATGAACAGCCCACAGGAATTCCGCATCTAGTATGTTTGACTGGGTGTGTTTCTGTCAGATTTAAAGCTACAGTATTCCTATAAGTGTGCAGGCTGAAATCTGCCACATTACCACAATACCTCAATCCACACCCTGTTTGTCATTCCACAAGCTGTACCACAGCAGGACGGTCACCACCTGGTAGTGGTAGCCTGCTCTTGCCACAGCTCAGCAACTAAGCAAGTCTGAGCCTCATCAGTACTGGGATGGGAAATCTCCAAGGAACGTAGCTGCAATAAGTGGTGTCAGTAGACCAGTAGGAGGTGCTCTTCCACCCGGATGAGAAGTCAGCACTGTGCTGCAAGAGCAAGGTCTTGTGATAGTGTTTGTAAGAGTGATGTTCTCATTAGCTTCCACGCTGGGTTAGCACATTCCAGCCTCCCTAAATTTCCTTCTTAGTTCTTTCGGTAAAGTAATCTCTCCCTTCTCCCCCTGTTTTGTTGTGCAGTGGGGCTGCAGGCACAGAATGGTTGCCACACAATACACATCAATGCAGGATGAAGTGTATTGTACTTTGCTAAATATGAAATGATTCGCGATCCTTTGGGATGAAAAGCTATATACGAATTGCTGTATGCCAGCAGCCATATCACCCTGCAACTCACAACTGGCAACCCACTGAAGCTAAGCAGGTGTGAGCCTGGTCAGTACCTGGATGGGAGACCTCCTGGGAAAAACTAAGGTTGCTGCTGGAAGAGGTGTTAGTGGGGTCAGCGGGGGGCGCTCACCCTGCGGTTCATGTGGGTCCTAATGCCCCAGTATAGTGATGGGGACACTATACCGTAAACAGGCGCTGTCCTTTGGATGAGACGTAAAACCAAGGTCCTGACTCTCTGTGGTCATTAAAAATCCCAGGGTGTTTCTCGAAAAGAGTAGGGGTGTAACCCCGGTGTCCTGGCCAAATTTCCCATTGGCCCTTACCAATCATGGCCTCCTAATAATCCCCATCTATGAATTGGCTTCATTACTCTGCTCTCCTCCCCACTGATAGCTAATGTGTGGTGAGCGTTCTGGCGCACTATGGCTGCCGTCGCATCATCCAGGTGGATGCTGCACATTGGTGGTGGTGGAGGGGAGTTCCCATTACCTGTAAAGCGCTTTGAGTGGAGTGTCCAGAAAAGCGCTATATAAGTGTAAGCAATTATTATTATTATTATTAATTATTTGCAAACCCACACAAAGTATTTTACTCCTGCTGATTCACTATGATCTGCACCTAAAGTTGCACAGATTTTGAGTATAAGTGTCCACCGCTGTTCTTACACCATATACCTCATGTATTATCATACATAGTGCATGGTTATACATAGTCATACATAGTGCATGAAGGCCCTATTACATCACGAGCGGACTGTAAAACCAAAAGGATTAGCTCACCAGGCAGGGGAAAAGCTGCAGTACAGTGCACTATACATTAAAGCCACGAGGGGGAGTACTTGTCCAATAATGTCACCAAAAATACGAGGTTTCTATCAAGAAGAGGGAAGAGTGAAAGCTGATCTATCAATACTGCATAAACCGTAAATTAGAATAGAATAAAACATATATTGTTGTTATACTATCTTGTCATTGGTATATATAAGATATAATAATACTTTACTGTCTATTTGATCAGAAATTCATTTAGCATCAACACAGCTATGTTTTCCACATGTAGTAACCTTAAAAAAAAACATAGCAACAGCACAAACACACATTACATTTTGTATATACTCAGGATGTAGATGCGTAGGTGTTGACCTTAACCTAGAGGAGCCACTGGTGTGAGGTATGAGGCATAGATGTATAGGCAGTTGTAAGCAAATGAACTACATGTTTTTTACACTGATCACTCTAGCAGTTCTCAGCATGAGGCTCAAAACCGTGGGAGATGGTTCTGCTGCTCCAAGACTGTGGAATGATCTGGCAAGTCATTCAGCACTTTCAAATGCTATATATTTATATCAGGATCTTATATATATATAACTCACTTTCATGGGGTTTTCATAACCTTTTAATAATAATAATAATAATAATAATAATAATAACATCACTTTATTAACCCTATACAATTTCTTGCATGAGGAATTTGTCTTCTCACATACCCCAGCTTGCTCTCCATGAGACACACAGACAGGGAGAGAGCCTGGGGTCAGAGCGCAGGGTCAGCCCTTGTACAGCGCCCCTGGAGCAGTTGGGATTAAGGGCCTTGCTCAAGGGCCCAACAGAGTAGGATTCCTCTGTGGGCTGCAGGATACAAACCGGCAACCTTCCAGCCACAGGCGCAGATCCTTAGCCACAGAGCCACCGGTTCACCACAAGTTTTAGTTCCATTCAGTTTACTGCATGAATCTGGAAACAGTGTCTTAACGTGATAAAGCCTACGTGCACACCACGGTTCACAGGGCTCCTGTAATATCCAGTGGTCTTTAGTTCTGTTGCTTTTTTATTTTCACACTAGGTTACAGCACCTGTCTCCTCTTCAGATCGGCTGTGCTTTCCTTGTGTTTCCTGATGGAAGAGCTCCCCATTCCCCAGGGAGGCTGATATCTTGCACCTCAGGAAAGGCATTTGGCAATGACTATACAGATGAGAAACACGTTCCAATATCCCACGGGCTGGGACACAGTGAACACCAGGTGTATTCAATTACCGTTTCCCTAGCTGGAGTCTTTCATTTGCAATGATGTGACTATGGTAGCTGTTTACCAAGCAACAGTCTTGATATACAGTACGATTCTTTTTTTGTGTAAGATCTATGGATTGGTTCTTGTTAAACAGGAAGAAGTCTGCTTCTTCTTTGACTGACTGTCGCCACTGGTCTGATTCGCTGAAACTCGGCTCCTATTGAATCGGAGGAACAAGTCACGACTTCGGAAATGTTTCTCATACACAGTAGAGTGCTTTTCATGCTGGACATCCTAAGGTGTTACCCAATCAAAACTCAGTTATTCTAGCTCAGTGTACTGTATACTGTGGAATATAAAAGATGCATTTGATTGTATAAAGTGTAGTGCAAGGAAAATAAATCAATAAAACATATATTGTTTAATTGAGAGTATTTCAAAAAGCAATGAGTAGCAGGGATAACACTTCCTGTGCACTTCAGTTTTCTTTTAGAGCAGTACTTTAAAGTAGTACCTTTGACTGCTTTCATCAATCGGGGGGGTCTGTGTGCAGTACTGGGCACTAGGGCAAAACTGAAAGGGGTGTTTGTTTTACTGCTGCTTACAGAAGACTCAACCAGAGCTGCAGTCACTCCCCCAGTGTCACTGCTCTGGCAAAACTGGGATAACAGGCCCAGACAAGCACAGCACTGAGAGCACACAGGTGCACATCAGCAACAGCAACTGAGTGGTGATTATTATTCAACTAATAATTGATTGGTTCAATTTGCTACAGTGCTCTTCAACCTGAAGTGTTTCGGATGGAGAAGGGGGGGACCCACTCCATCCTCCACAGGGCAGCCTTTCTGCGCTGGCAGGCCCAGTGCGCAGCGGGTCAGGCAGGGGAGGGAGAAACTGCTTTGTCACGGATTAAGGGGGAACCTTTGTGAGGTCAGATACAGTAGTTCAAACCACAGAGTGGAATCTAGACAGCTCTGCACCTGTGGGGTGTAACTTGAAGGTCAGATATATGTGTATGACTGCACCTCAGTACCAGGCAGCTGCTCTTACTATGAGTCAAGGGATCGACATTGTCCAAGAGGGAAGAGTCTCAGCCTGGTTTCCAAAACACAGCATGTCCTACAGCACAGTCTCTTCAGGTGCTATACTACAACATTGCTTTTTTAGAAAAAATAGGGAAGAGTGCCAGCAACAGGTCTTCCTGCATTATTTACAGCAGCAGCCCGGTATTGAGGTGCAGTCATACACGACCTTCAAGTTACACCACACAGGTGCTCTGCTTGAAAACTACCTTCAGTCTTGAAAACATATCAAACTGAATGACAACATGTCCTTCATCAGCCTACGCGGTAGGGCAATGTAATACCAGTGGTAACACGCTGTTCTGTGTGAGGCTGGAGTATTTCCACATTGAGCAACAACAGCAATTTCATTGCACACGTCTTGCTGAAAGACACAGCTTATGGTCATTGGTGCTTTTCTTCTGCTCGAGTCCTTCCTCATTTTATATCCTGTTGCATGCGTTGACGTTTCCTGTTTCGGATTTTTTTCTTGCCTTGCCGACTTGCACACAAGAGCAAAGAGATCTTGTGAAAAGACTCTTCAAAGCAGTGTGAAGGGATGTGGGTTGATGACATCACTAAAGTCACACAGCGTGGTGCAGCCCCTAAATGAATCACTACCCACCAACGCCTGTGCAGCACTGAAATTCTTCCCCTAACCACTTCCTCTCATTGTGTCTGTAAAAGACTCCCCCCCACAGTGAAGCCTAGTTAGAATACTAAGAGAGAACGTTATCAAAAGCTAAAAAGGAGATTTTCTGAGACCACATTCAGAGCCGCGTGGTAGGATACTAAAATAGTAAGGAATGAAATAGTGCAATACAAACCTTCCCTTTAAGTTTTGTCAAAGCAAACCTTCCCCTTAACCCAAATATAATCAACTACACCCTTCTGTGCATTGAGTACAAAGTCATTTGTTAATACCTGAGGAGCCCAGGTGATCCAGCAGCTGAGGAAAAGGGTTATTTATCAGGAAGATCTCCCACTGACCTTGGTGTCTTCATTAAACAAATTATATAACCTCTTTGCCATTAGAGTGTGACATAAAACAGGCTTCAAAGGCTAAGGTAGCGGGGTTGGCATTCCTTAGGTCTCACCCTACACTTCGTAAGTGGTATTGGGGAAAATTATCTTTTTTTTTTTTCAATCTTAATGCTTCCTTGACAAGGGTTTCTGATGGGAGCCAGGCAGGCCTGGCAAAAATCATTCAGCCTAAAGCTCCAAAAGGCCATTTTCAAGAAAAACATTTTCTGAAGAATTGAATCTTATTAGAATTCTATTTGATTTTACAGTATATCTAATAATCTTGTTAACTGAAACATCGTGTTACAGCAGAGGATGGGATGTGGGTGTGTATGGCTGACAGTATTCTGAAAACACTGCTGAAGCAGGAAGTCTGTGTTTTCTCTCCTGCCATATCTTAAGCTGTAAGAAGTGCTGAAATTCATTCACCCAGGATACTGCACAACCTCTCCTGCTGAGCTGCAGAAATACTCTGCTTATTTCTGAATATGCAAAACTTTGAGAATGGGACCATCATCATTCTAGTCTTTGCAAAATGTACCCTGGCTAATTAAACAAATAGGAGATATTTGTTTAATTGCTTTAGATACGTCGTAACATTTCTTATATTATCCTCATAACAGTTCATCCAGAACCAGTAGCTCCCTCACATCTATTAAACTATCTAGTTTATGCTGTGCAATTTAAGAATAGGCTTTTATCTTTGCAAATTACTCAGGTGAATGGCCGCAGGTGTCTTGTTACCTGTGCGTGTGTCTAGATGTAGCAGGTTGCTCTGCGGCAGGGACGTGCAGAGCAGGGCGGCTACAGTGGCTCAAGCCCCTACCCCTTTGGGCTCATGGGCCCAAGTGCCGTTTTGTGCTTGTAGAAAAAAAGTCCAACCAGTTTCAGTTTTTTTCTCCACTTGACGATTCTGCCTCTGTATTTAGTATGGATCTCCCGTTAGTGAAAAAAAAAATGTCGGACCTAGTTGATCTCATCCGAGCACAAGTGTCCGTCTCCTGTTCGTTGTAAAAAGCGGAGAAAAAGAGAGCGATAAGCAACGAGGGCTACTACACCTGTGGGGGTCGTGTTAAACGTTTTTGAACGGTGAGAAGATACACAGATTTTTCGGAAGGACTGTACAAAAGTAACACACCAAAAAAAACCGACGTTTGCAAACCGACGAACTCGCAACGTTAGTCTGCATGGCTACTTAGCTGGCTAGATTTGAGATTTCCTTAAGAAAATTTCATAATATATTGTCTGTTAATCAAGCATAATCGGCAATTATGGACAACCATTTTTATTTTGCTAAGGTTGTGAATAATTATAATGCCTCTGAAGTCACATCCAAACTTCCTGTAAAATTAAAAAAAACAGAAATACAAACGGGCGCTGATTTGCGTCCAGGATACTCTAATGTAACAAATCCTGCCCGGCAAAGTGCTCTTTCTCCCCTTTTGAGCCACTGGCCACCAAAAAGGTCTCTTGCACCTCTCTTCTCTGCGGCGCGTCCCCGCCCTCTCCGCGCCTGCCCTGGAGGCTGACGCGTGAGCGCGCGTTCGTGTTCCCCGAACCGGTCCTTGAATTCAAACGGCGCTCGTTCCCCTCTGACTCGCGCGCGCACACGCTGGTTCTTCCTCTCCCAGGGATATCGTCTAACACGCAGACACCGGGCACAATAAGAAACGCGCTGAGCGAACAGGGCGGCCTCTCCTCCCCGATTTTGGCTTCTTCAGAGCTTAGTAACAGGGACTTAGAAACGCACCTGCGCGTAGAGGCGATGGGGCAGGAAACACGGGACAACGGGAGACTTCCAGGTGTACATGAATCCTAAAATAGACGTGTGGCGAGTGACATACGCACAAAAACATCTCATTAGTAATGAGATGGTAAATAATATGCAAAAATATGCCGCGAGGGACGTGCAGGGTGTTTTGAATTTTGCACGAACAATGTTGTGCCATGAAGAGATACTGTAGGTTGTGCACTGGAAGTTGGCTGTTGGGGGTTTCATCTTCACGTTTCGTCTTCAAACGTTTTATAGACACCTCATGCAGTGCAGCGGAGCAGACCGGTGAGACTAAAATCCGCAGAGCCCGCCGATTTTCTTACACCTCGCTGTCACATGAACTCTTTGGACGCAGAACTTGCATCCTAAAGCCCTTTTCGTTCACAGCTTTCAACTGCACGGTACAGTATGGAAGATATGCGTTGCAGGACTAGTCAGCGCCCGTGGAAGCGTTTTTCGTCGTTCCGTTCAAGTCTTGGTATAAGAGTAAATAAACTGAGTACTGTCTCTGGAGCACTTAACCCAATGGGAACGCGCGCTGGAAAACTGCATTACCCGGTGTCAGGAAGAGAGAACAAGTCAGTGTCGTCCCGATGAGATCTTGACTCCCACCAAGACTCCTGCTGAGAATCAGGGATTTTGACTGGAGATCTGCCCCTATGGAAAGGCTCGTCTTGCCTGTGGCCGTGTTGGTGAAGACCACTGAGAGGTACACTTTGTGTGTGTGTGTGCGCTGCGCGAATGCCTGTCTCGTTTGCTTACGCCTACAATCGCAGCAAACCTCGCTGCGCCTGCAGCCGCACGTGGTTTCCGGCGGGGGGGTGACGGGGGGCGGCGGCAGGTCTGAGGATCACGGTCTCGGCGAGCGAGGATGGGTGAGTACACTGTTTTGCCTGATGCCTCTCTTGGAAATCCCGTTCTCATTTATGGTATTTAATCATTAATAATAATTCCCTGCACTTCTATAGCGCTCTTCGGGACACTCAGCTCAAAGCGCTTTGCAGGTGATGAGGACTCCCCTCCACCACCATCACAGTGCAGCCCCTTTCTCCTTGAAAACAGAGAAAGATGAAGTCGTTTTGCCATAAACTTCAAAGAAGCTGTAAGTCTTTTAAAGTCAAGTGAAAACTGATTGTGGGTTGGTGAGGGTTGACTTCAAAGTTACCCAGCTTCTGATAAGGTGAATGACAGCTGTTTTTGTTCTCAGTTGAAAGCTTTAATATTACACGTTGGGAACACGTTGGAAGAGCTGCAGCGTAAGAATGAGAGAGGCTGTGAGGGCAAACCTTTGTCAGTTCCCAACAGGACCTGGGCTTTCACGAGCCAGGTGTAATTATCTAGGAGTCTGGATTCCTGCTCATGTCTCCAGAGACCTGATCATTCATAATGCCTAATCAGCCGCACTCATTAGAGCGTTTTTGTAACCTCAGTCTCATGTGCACATATAGGCACATGGGTTTCTCACATTCCAGTTGGTCACTGTAGTAGCGTATTCTGTTAAAGCCCTTGTAAACCCAGTAGAGTTCTCTCAAAGGTGGGCTCCGTGTGATAAAGCACTGAGAAGATGGAAAGGCACCACAGCGCTGCATAACCAGTAGCAGACTAGACCACTTTTATTGAACCGACTTGACATGGCTGAAGCAGAAGCACATGGGGAAGTGATTCTGCAATCTGAGTGCAGTGCAAGACCTGGTGAGAAGTCACTGCGCGACTGCGGGGGCGTTGTGAATTGAAGGGCCTCAGCAGCTCCCAGCAGAGCCTTCTGCAAGTCTGGCGTTTCTCGGATTTAGTCAATCGCCTAAATCTGCCATTGCTATCACCCTGGCCACCACTGCACAGAGGCAGTGTCATTCTCTCAGTTTTCATGAAGCAGAAATCGGGGAACCTCGTTATTATTTTTACGAAACGTTGATGGCTACCCTTTCAAGAGGAGGAGAGCTGTAGGAGCCTGGGAGCAGATCCTAGTGCAGTTTGTATCAGATCTGTCCCAGAGTCCATGGCTGCCCTCCGCTCTCCCACCTCTCACTTTTCAGGCTGTAACACATGCGCTGTACAGCTGTGTGAGGGAGAGATCCTTTTCCCCAAATCTCAAGGTATGTCACATGGCCTTTCTTCCTTCTGGTATCGAAGACAAAAGTGAGATGTTCTCTGTGTTGTAATGCTCGACCTGCCCGAGAGGGTGCAGATCCCCCACTAGACTGACCTGTCAGAGGGTGCAGATCCCCTACTAGACTGACCTGTCAGTGGGTGCAGATCCCCCATTGGACTGACCTGTCACCTGCCTGAGAGGGTGCAGGTCTCCCATTGGGCTGACCTGTCAAGAGGTTGCAGATCCCCCACTAGACTGACCTGTCAGAGGGTGCAGAACCCCCACTAGACTGACCTGTCACCTGCCCGAGAGGGTGCAGATCCCCCACTAGACTGACTTGTCAGAGGGTGCAGATCCCCCACTAGACTGACCTGCCAGAGGGTGCAGGTCTCCCATTGGGCTGACCTGTCAGAGGGTGCAGATCCCCCACTAGACTGACCTGTCAGAGGATGCAGATCCCCCACTAGACTGACCTGTCACCTGCCCGAGAGGGTGCAGGTCTCCCATTGGGCTGACCTGTCACCTTCCATCCCAAGCAAGACAGCCAGTGAATGGCTCCATGTGTTAGAGAAAGACTGGTGTCCCCTGGGTGTCTTCAGATGAATCTCACCATCCACACAGCCTGATCTCATGCCCAATGAACTTGATTTTCTCTTACACCTGATGAAGGCTCCACAGCCGAAACGTTATGTTTTCTTTCTCCTCTTTTCAGCTGGGAATAAACATATTACTTGTTCCTTTGCAGCCTGCGCATGCTGACGCAGCTGCCCACCTAAACTTTACAATAATTACATATACCCAAATGGTATCTATGCCGTTACATGAAAAGAATAATTAAAAAAACAACATGACAGAAAAAAAAGTTTTGTTCAGGTTAATAAGAATATTCATCATTTTAAAAACTCATTATTCTAAAAGGAGGGAGTTTCATTTTTTTGGTCTGAGGTCTTGAAGTGGGGACGGCTTAGTTTAGCCAGTCTCTGCCTGGTCAGCAGGTGACGCTATGGCTCAGGGGTCATCGCTGATTTCAGCTTCTTGCTCCTCAGTTCACTCAGTGCAGCTGCTGTAGATGGGCTGTCTCAGACCCGAGGAGCCCTTTGTAACTTTGTCCTGTAAAAAAATAAGCACAGCACAAGACGTGTTAGTGTTGAATCAGGAATGAAGCTGCCTGGGAACTGTAATGATGTATAATTAAGGGTGATTAAGTATGTCTTAACATCTGTCTGACATGTCTGTAACTCCCACCGAATCCCTGACCACAGTAAAGCATGCGTGCTCATAGCATGCATGCCAATAGAAAGAAATACTTAGCAGCTTTCGTAACCTGCTGCACAGCTTTAAAATGTTATAATCTCAATTGCAAAGTTTCCCTCTCCTTGTCGTAGTTCCGGATTTATGGACTGGTCAACAAGACGAAAGCTTTTATCACTTTGAAGTTATGTGGTCAGTCCTCCCTTCGCTGTGTACCAGAAAGTGATTGATGACTACTCTGCTAGAAATTGAATCTTATTTGACATTTAAAGCTGCAGTAGATGTGAGTGTTCACAGGATGCAGCTGTGAGGCCTGGACTGTGCTAAACCCCCATTTCTGCACCCCTGTAGTCTTTCTTCACTGTGTCAGTTGACACATTCATCTGACACAGACTTCAAGACAACCAGCCACTTTTGACCATTGTACCAGTGTTAATCTGCAGGTACTAGGTGGGTTGCTGAATACAGACATTTCATCACTCACTGTTAATCCTGTCTGTGTTTGTGAAAAAAAAGTACTGCGCTCTAGTCATGCAGGCATCTCTCTCAGGGGATAGACCAGAGGCATTACAGCAAATTTAGGATATATGTGCATATCAAGTTGTCCATCTACATTAATTCAATGCATAATGCTTTCAATGATACTAAAACATGCAAGATGACAGATGTTCTTTTGTTTGAATAGCAAATTATGAGGGGAACAGAACTAACCAAAGTATCCAGATCGAGGCATTTTATCTCACATGTGATAGTAAAACAATAGCAACAATGAGGAACTTTACAAAGGACCGTAACATAAATTTCAGTGTTACAAATGACTTATGGGCAGCAGTGTGGTATAGTGATTAGGACTCTGAGCTGGAAGGTTATGGGTTCAAGTCCTGGGTGGGACAGTCTTGTTCCTTGAGCAAATAACAACTCAGGTTGCTTTAGTTAACTCCCTGCTGCACAACTGGTTCTGTGGGTCATCATTACACACAATATCTGGTTCTCCATCTCCTTTATTTGCTTACTGTAAATACAAGATTCATGAATGATCACGGCATCCTTTAATAACACCATGTGTTTCATTCCACTGCTCTTTTGTTAGATTCCTGAAATTCTCTGTGTGAGAATGGATAAAAGTCATTCAGATTGAAATAAACAAAAAACACTAAAGGAACGTGGAGCATTTGCAAAGGTTACATGTTCCACTTAAACTCATATGTTCTCCCTGACCAAACACATGTAGGTAACTGATAAAGAGCTACAATTGATTCACTTCATGTTTCCTGTTATCAACACAATATTCATCTCAAATCTGTTGTCACACACAGTTTTTCTTCCACGCACAGACCGGATGACCTGCCATATTAAGAAAAAAGGGGGTTTTACACAGGTGTTTTTCTGTGCGTAATGCCACTAGGTAGCGGCTGTCTGATCATTAAGGAGCCTGAATGATTATATTAATCAGTATAATAAATGTTATGATAAAGTAACAGAAGTGGGAGGTATCAAATAGCAATTAAAATGTGCAAAAAATCTGATGAACAAATATAGATAAAATGTTCCAGCGTCATGGTGGTCGATGACGACTTGCTCCTTCCTCTTTGGGAAGTCGGGTGTGTCTGTGTCAGGTTTGGTTTGGCCTATCATGGGCCCCATCAGTTTGTGGGTAACCTGTCCCAGTTACTGTGGATTCAGCCACAGGCCCCGGCATGAAACAGGAAGCCCCTGTTTGCAGAGAGGAAGTGACAGCATTGCTTGGGGTTGACGTCACTGGGCGGATGTTGGGTTTGTGACAGCCGAGGTCACAGCTGTGATCTCTGCAGGAAAGAACATTTCAGTAATGGGTTGCTTCATTAGAAGCGCTGCTGACCAAACTCTCTGCTCTCCGTTTACCGTTTCATTCAAAGATTATCCGTGGAGCTTTCACCAAAGCTGCAAATTGTATCAGTGGCAGTCAAAGTAATAACAATCATAATAAAACAGTAACATAGCATTGTTGGTGCTTGACGGAACGTCTACAAATGACCAGTCTATTTTTATTTTGTACTGTATCTTAAAATGACATTTTAAATAGATAGCGCAAGTCATCTCATTTATTCTCAAACTGTTGTATATGTAACGGTCTGTTGCATATCTGTCCTAAACTAGGCCTACGTGTTTGACTCTTTTGTTCTAAACAGTTTTCTAAGAATCACAGTTTGTACAGACACGTGTTAGAGCAGACTGTGAGGAGTAGAGGGAGAGGGTGGAAGATCTGCTGGGCTGTAGCACCGTCCAGTTTCTACGTCACCATCCACTTGGACGAGCCTTTCCCAAAGATTCTCTTCCCTCTCATCCCTTGGAGTTCGGTGGTGAGATTCCAAGAAGGAATAACCAGACCATGACAGTGGAGGGAGGGGACATTTCAATCACGGGTTATGGATGTCGTACCTTATTGCTAGATGTATGTGGGCTCTGAAAATAAAAAAAACAACTTTTTTTAATATGTTGTACAGATAATCGCTCTGAAGGCAAGCAGTTCACAATGAAACCAGATGGTGAAGACATTAAGGCCTTCTTTTATGTATTGCTGTGATGCTGCTCAGGGCACCAGTAATTCCGAAGTGTAACCAGTTAATCTGGTTTAGTCACTCCATCATTTTAATTAACCAGAACTGAGAATTAAGCACGGTTGTAACTGGGGAAACAGGAACACATGAAGCACACGCTGGGTTCTGTAAATACCTGTTGTGAATAAAAAATGTCCTCATTGCACTAACATCCGAACTTCCTGTGACTGTGTTAATCTCTTCATCTATCTTTGTTCTCCTCCTCTTAGTTTCTCTCTCTCTCTCGCTCGCTGATCGTCTGCGGGCAGGAAGTCTGAATGCGCTGCAGTGAGGTTTGAGAGAACCTCGTTTGCAAACTGCGTTCACGGGGGGGAGCTCTGGGGGCAGAAAGAGAGGCGGATAAAGAGGACAAGAGCGGGAGAAGGAGACGGGCCAAAGACCCCCGGAGGTTTTCGGGATAGGCGGGCGCAGCGGAGCACTTGGTGAGTACTTCGTTCGGGCTTTTACTGGAGCGCAGCCAGGGAGGCGTCTGTCTCTGCGCCGGGGCCGGAGGATGAGGAAGAGGGTGTGGGTTGCGTGGCAGGAGACGCGCCGGCGGTCTGCCGCCGCTCGGCCCGCCGCGACCGGGCCCCCCGAGCGCGCGCAGGTGGAGCCGGAGCCTCCCACCGTTCGAAAAGCGGCGGGCCCCGCTCGCCAGGTGGACATCCCAGGACTCAAACGGAGTCGTTTCGCGGGGACGGAGCACCGTCTTTCTCGAATCGCTGTAGCGCTTGACCTTGGACCACATCCTCCCTTCGCTAATCCTGTTCTGAGCTGCGGCTCCTCACAGACGCTGTAGGGCTCCGTCTGAAATGTGACCGCACCTCCCTTTGCGTTTTTTCTTTATCTTTGTCTGACTTCTAAATTCAGAATTAGCAATTGTTCCCTGGCGGTGGACTGTTAAGGACAGCCATGCAAAGTAGCATAGCTGCTCTGGCATATTATTCATCTTCTAAAGTGCAAGTGTAACCAATAGGCATGCGTATACACTCAAGTGTGCCCCTGACTGCCCTATCTTTCTTACACCCGAAGAAGGCCTCACAGCCGAAAATGTTGTTTTCTTTCTTCTCTTCCCAGCATGGAACAAACCTATTACTTGTTCCTATACCATCAAATATGTCTTTTCAAATTCTGCTTAAATAACTCAGACATATTCCATCACCTGGGCCTTACTCCCATTGTAATTGTACGAGAAATCATTCATTTGTGTTGTTCAAATGATTTATTCATAAACAGGCTTATTATGAATTGAGACTCCTGACATCATTCATTTAGAAGGCGGAAGTACTGTAGCTTTATTAGTCGACAGCAATCCACAATTATCTTTGTTGCCTCCATTTTAGGTATTGAGTTTGTATATTTATGATTCATACCATACTTTTGGTGTTGAGGTTTCTGGGGAAATGTATGAAATGAAGTCCTAAAAAGCTGTGTGGTTTGAAAGATGTTTTTCTCTGGTATATGGTTGGTGTTGTAGATAGAAGAGACCTGCCTCTTGCAGTGATGCGTTTCGTATGCAAGCAGATCTATGAGATGTGTGAAGACATTAACCACACCTGTGTGCTTTTCTTTTAGAGTCAACAGAAATGCTGAAAGCAAGTACCCATAGGACAGATTAGGAAAAAAAAGCTTTGCAACTCTTTGAAAAACAAAATGGGAATTGTTTGTGGCATATACTGGACATGGAAAGGTTTGTGATCAAGAAAAGGAGCTAAAACTTCATTCGGGATGTCCCTGCTTCTTTAACGTACCAATACGTCTGTGAAATATATTATATCATACTCGGTCTAATCATCTTTCTGACCTCGAAATGGATGTGGAGCACGAGTATGTTTTGGACCTGTCCTCAGCCTGTATGGACTGCGAGCAGCCAGAGGATTCCTGCAGGAGCCTGTTCACTCCCTCCCTGGACCTTCTGGCCCTGGATGGGGACCTGGAGTCCAAGCTGAGAGGAGGAGAGGGAGAGGAGGAGGGGGTGGACCTGCTGGACCTGGGAGTTGACGAGGTCGCCGGAGAATCGGATGTGGAGGACGTTCCGGCAGGGAGCCCGGAATGTAGCAGGGGAATACAGGGCCCTTGGGAGGAAGGGGAGGCTGCAGAACTGCAGGGACTCGGAGACGCTGAGACAGGGTTGGGTCAGTCTTCCTCCTCTTCCTCATCTGAGCAGTTGGAATCGCAAGCCCCGGACTCGTGCGCTGAGTGGGACGGTCCTGGGACAAAGGCCGGCTTGGAGGAGCCCATCATGGAGTACAGCTCCAACGATGACTTGGACAGCTCGAGTGGGGCCGCCAGCCTCATCCTGGGGAATGACCCAGAGTTGGAATGGACAGATAGCCCCCTCTCCCAAGGTGGGTGTCCTTCGGGACAGGTGAAGGACCTCCAGAGCTCCGGGCATGGAGGGGGGGATACCTCGGGAAACTCCGGCTGTCTTGGGGAAGACAGGGATTCCGAATCTGTTCCGGAAGTGGCCTCTTGTGACGGGAACCTGGAGATGAGCCAGGCTGGGGATTCTCCAGATGCAGAGCCTGAACAGCATCTCCAGGGCCTCCTCGATGGACAGAGAAGCCTGAACCAAGGAAACGAGCTTAACAAGGTAACTAAGTTAACTGGGAGCAAGCAGTTATTGTACATATATTGCTTTTCTTGTAGCAAGTCTGTCATGCACTTATTATGATAGGAATACTGTTATGGTACAGTGATTTAGCCACCATAGGAAACAGAAGAACTGTACATTTTAGTGCATGATCAGACACGATATAGAATCAGACATTGGAGTTGAAGCTGGGGGAATAGTATATATATGACGCTAAAAAATTCATAGAGAATCGTCAATTATTATTTTAATTACTACTCAGTTTGGACACAGTTTTCACATCTGAGCAGAATCTTTGGACACGCCCACCCTGGAGGGCCCATTCCTTTTAACACCTTACAGACAACCCTGCCCTTTCCCGGAGGTTCGGTGCTGATTGGAAGAGATGATAGGACCTCCTCAAGAGCCCAGGAGTTCACAGGGGGTCGCTTTGCCTGTGCTGAGATGTGTTAGAGCCCTGGCAGACTTACCCCAGCCTACCGTCTTGGGGACTGCTGGTCATATGGTGCTGGTGACATCACCCAAGCTTGAACCCATGATGGTGGAGCTCAGCCTGCACTCAGGAGAGCATTTTTTACCCGTGGAGCCACTTGAGAGGATCCATAAAAAAAAGAGAGAATTTAATCAGCTGATCAGATCTGTGGCCAAACTGTGAGGTGCTTTTTTCATGTTTAAAAATTAACTCAGACACTGAGACAAACTAGTCGAGGAAGGCTTGAAAAAGCTGATCTGTGCCGTGACGTGTTAGGGCATGTGGTTTAGCCAGTATCTTGCTTGTCTTTCTCATTTCACCACCACTGCAGCCTTTCTGTTGCTCTTGGGTCTGGTATGATTAAAAGCTTCTGCAGTGTTGTTCTGGGTTCAATTCCGGACCTGGGGTGCAACCCGCATGGAGATCGTCTGTTCTCTCCATGTTTGCTTGGGTTTCCTCTGTGCTGCGGTTTGCAGTCCGTAAGCATACTGGTAGGTTAATTGGCTTCTGAGAAAATGATCCCTGGTGGAAGTGTGTGTCTGTGTGTGACCTGGCCTGGCGACTGCTCCAGGGTGTGTCCTGCCTTGCACCTGTTGCTTGCCAGGATAGGCTCCGGCTCCCCCAACGACCCTGAACTGGATGAAGCAGTTAGGAAGAAGAGGAATGGGTGGGTTGTTTTGATATCCTTCTGTTTTGCAGTGGTTTGTCTTGTGCAGCTGTGGCACAGGTTGCAGCTTGTGCTTCACATGTCCATTTTAAAACCTGCAGGATAAATCGCCCCCATGCTGATGAAAAGCTGGTCCCTCTTTTCCAGGTCAATCCACACCCTCTTAAGCCGCCTGGAGCGTGTCTTTCATACAGCAAATGCCAAGCTGTTTATTTACTTGCCTGTTTTATCACTTACCTGATTTAGAAAACTGCAGTGAAATGACCTTCCTCTCCTACTGATTCTCCTGTAGAGATGTTGTAATAACATTCTAATCTCCCCCAGACGTCTAAGGCGTTGGTAATGGCTGCACCAGGGCTGCGGTACTCTGCAAAAGAGTTTCAGTTTGCGTTCTTGAACTCCACTGCAGTACTCGCCACCTCTCTCTGCTTTGAAAGACACATCCTCATATTCCACAAGACAGCGCTGTGCTGCTGCAGGCAGTGGTAAAAACACCCTTCTGTTTTGTAGTTACAGTATAAATCAGTAGTTACCAAAGCGTGACATGCTGATGAATCAGATATGGAGTTCTATTAATGGAGGCGTCTGCTCAGAGGCCTGAAGTTACAGACTAGGTAAGGGGCGAAGGCACCAATTCTTATAATGCGCCAGAACTGAACGCCATCTTGAAGTGAAGCTTCTCATTTTACAGGAGGTTTCTATCCGTCTAGCTCTTGAGTCGGGACTTTGCTGGATAACATCAACTAACCTGTGCTCCTCCAGGACGAGACTCTGACCTTTACCTTGCTCTGCTCACACTCTGTTTCTCTGTTGGCCCACGCTGGGCTCAGTCCTCTGGTTTTGGCCCAGACGGGCTTCCCCAATGCACCTTTTTCTAGTATAATCCTGCCCCTCCTTTCCATCATTTTCTACAATAATCCCACCCCCCTTTCCTGCTCTCCTTTCCACCTTTTTTCCGTCTTAAGTGGTCACCTGTAGTCATGGCATGTTAGAGTTATGGAATCTGACAAAACATCCCCTGTGGTATGGGATTATTTTAAATATCTGTCCCCAAATGTTTAAATTACAGTGATGCAACAAGCCAATCATTTCAACTTTTAGATGTCGCACATTTAAAAAGGCCCTAGAGCTCTGAAACACAGCAAGGGAAATTTTCTGTGGCATGACATCCGTAGTGCGGACTTGAGGTGAATGGGGGCACAGTCTCTCAGCTGCATCTGGGTGTTTCTGATCAGCAGTGTTATCTCTCACTGGTTCTTGTATTGTAAACTCACCCAATCTGGAGCTGCCAGCTGCTTTGAAATTCCTTGGCAATTACGTCTGTGGGGCTCGGGAGAGAAAGAGATGCCCAGTATGCCCATCTGGAGAGACAATTGTCATTTAACATGCTGTGGACTCTATGGTGCCCGCCAGGCGAGCCATCATCGCATGTGTCTCCCTGTCGTCATTGCAAGCATGCAGGTGTCCAGCAAGGCGAAGGAATTGCTTTTTTCCAAAAAGCTGGGAAAGCATTAGTTGAGTAATTCTGACTAATTCTGCAGTGTTGCTTGGGGAATCCCAGTCACAGTGGGCTATGTCTCCAGGTCAGACTAGTGACGTGTGGATCCTAGAGCTCACCAAGCTTTCAGACGAGTTGTTTCTGATGAATTGATACCTGAAATGGTGTTGGTTTGTTTGGCAGGAATGTCTTTCAGAGGAGGACGGAGAGGAACATCACTGTCCTGAAGAAATCCCAGGTAACATGCAGTGTTAACTTTGTAAAGTGCCCTTCAGACTTGCACATTGAAGAGACGCGGAAATCCAGGAGGCGCGTCTGTCCCATTTGGTATTTGGGAGTTAATAGACCCAACGATCTCATTCAGCCATTTCATGGTAGAGCTTAGGTTATCGGCTTCAAAAACATGGCTGGGTAGCTTTTTCCATCATCCCACAGCCCTGTGTGTAAGGGTGCATCCACCTTCTTTATTGAATCATATAGAAAATGGAAAAATAAGTTTTAAGTGATTAATGCAGAAATAATAAAAATAACACTTTTCATATAATATTAGAAAACTGGGCCCAAGACCTGAAGGCCAGCACTCTTCCCATGGGCTTTTGGGCACATTTAGGTGTTCTGCCACACACGTTTCTTTGTTCTTGTTGGTTCCTGGGCTAACCACAAGTGCTGTTCTCATCCAATCAGGAGAGACCGAGCCTTTGTGCCCTCCCACTGAGCGGCCGCTTGGCGAAGCAGGCGAGACCATCGAACCGGAGCCTCGCGAGGGGGCCACAGACACCGCAGAAGATCCCGAGACTCAGAGGACCACAGGACCTGCAGATGTCTTAGAGACCGCTAGCTCTGCGGGACCTGCCGGCACAGCTGAGACTGCAGAGCCCATGGGTGCTGAAGGGTCTCTAGGAGTCCCGGAAGGCTTGGACACCAGGGGGGAAACGGAGCTCCCCGAGGGTCTGACTGTTGAGCAGACGCAGAGCAGTGTGGGGGAGCACAGAAACGGGAGCTCATCCCCCGACAGTGAAGGAGAGGGCGGAGGTCCGGTTGCTCTCTTTGACCCGACGGGGTGTCCTGGGAGCACGGGTTCTGAGCCCCTGGAAGCAGAGGAGACACCTGGCAGCTTGAGCTGTGAGGAAGAGCAGCAGGACGCACTGGGAAGGTGAGCAGATTGCTGCAGTTTGTTCAGCGAGCCTCTTAAGAAATAAAAGCTGAAAATAGAGTATTTTGGGGAAATTACAGATTTTGCTGCACGTACACAGGCTTTGAAAACAAAAACAGTCTTCTTTTCTCCTAGATGTTATTTTCTGCCAAAGACAACTAGAAAGGCACTGAAAACACTGTGTACATCCAGTGTATCACAGAATGACTCCAGATATCCAGAATCTCGTATCACCTCAGTATAATGCAGGTGTTCATGCACTTTGACCGGGAGCCTGACTCTGACTGTGGCCCTTGGCTTGCTGAGCTCTGCTGTGTGATTGTTTCCGCAGTGAGACACAGGCGCCGAGCGCTGAGGGGGAGACCACTGACCTCGGCGCCCCCCAGGTCAACGGGAGCACCGTGAACAGAGAGGAGGCACGCAGACTGGCTGAGCAGCTCTACCGGCTGGATGGCGTTCGGCGCACAGATGTGGTCAAACAGCTGGACAAAGAGTAAGGGCACAAAAGCGACCAGAGAAGAGAGGTTTCAATATGAGACAGGTCTGAGAGAGGAGAGGGTTCAATATGAAACAGGTCAGAGAGAGGAGAGGGTTCAATATGAGACAGGTCAGAGAGAGGAGAGGGTTCAATATGAGACAGGTCAGAGAGAGGAGAGGTCTCAGTGTGAGAGAGGGTCAGAGAGAGGAGAGGTTTCAATATGAGACAGGTCTGAGAGAGGAGAGGGTTCAATATGAGACAGGTCAGAGAGAGGAGAGGGTTCAATATGAGACAGGTCAGAGAGAGGAGAGGGTTCAATATGAGACAGGTCAGAGAGAGGAGAGGTCTCAGTGTGAGAGAGGGTCAGAGAGAGGAGAGGTTTCAATATGAGACAGGTCAGAGAGAGGAGATGTTTCAATATGAGACAGGTCTGAGAGAGGAGAGGGTTCAATATGAGACAGGTCAGAGAGAGGAGAGGTTTCAGTGTGAGAGAGGATCAGAGAGAGGAGAGGTTTCAGTGTGAAAGAGGATCAGAGAGAGGAGAGGTTTCAATGTGAGAAGGGATCAGAGAGACGAGAGGGTTCAGTGTGAAACAGGATCAGAGAGAGACGAGAGGGTTCAGTGTGAGACAGGATCAGAGAGAGAGGAGAGGGTTCAGTGTGAGACAGGATCAGAGAGAAAGGAGAGGGTTCAGTGTGAGACAGGATCAGAGAGAGAGGAGAGGGTTCAGTGTGACACAGGATCAGAGAGAGGAGAGGTTTCAGTGTGTCAAGATTCTCTGTCTCTTCTTCCCAGCAATGCATTCTGCAGTGCTGTAGGGGAGGAGTATCTGAAGTTCTTCGATTTCTCGGAGCAGACGCTTGATGAGGCACTCAGGTGAGTTGAGGGGGCCATGAGTATAAACGTAGCATATTTGACATTCAGTTTTAATCTGAGAATTGAACTGGTTTTGAATAAATGCATATGCATCTTGTACAGTTGTAATTGCTGAAAGAAGTGAATCCCAAGGTGTAGGGACAGTCCCATTGTTTATGGCAAAGTGTGTCGGCTACACCAGAGACCTGATGCCCGCCTGTCTCTGCTCTGCCCCAGGTCCTTCCTGAAGGTGGTGGTGCTGATCGGCGAGACGCAGGAGAGAGAGCGAGTACTGGAGCACTTTGCACAACGCTACCACCACTGCAACCCCAGCACCTTCAGCTCCACAGGTGAGGGCTTCCACCTGTGCTGCACTCACCTGCACCTCACTGCCTGCAGCTCTCTTGCTCCTGCACCCTTCCTGTTTCACCAGCGTGTCACCCTGAGCGTTCTTGGGATTGTGGAGACAAATCTGTTTGTCAGCAGGGTGAAAGTGCTTTTATTTTCTACTGCAGAATGAGATCTATAACCAGGATGGTGGCATGATGTGAATACCAACTCTCTCCCTCTCTCCTTTCTGTATTACTTTGTGTCTCCCTTCCTCCAGGCGCGGTGCTCACTCTAACATGCGCCATCATGCTGCTGAACACTGATCTTCACGGACAGGTAAGTGTGCAGTTGCATTAATGCACCTGGCATGCACTTCAGCCGTAGAAGGAACAGTGCTAATGTGCTTTTCCCTGATGAAAATAAATCTCAGAGAGCCACCACTGAGATATCACTGATCATCAAGCTCTTGCTCTTAAAAGGCCATCTTAAGCCATAGCAGAGCATGTATGGAAAGTTTGACTTCTGATTGGCCAAAGATTTGTTGATGCAATGCAGTCTTTGCTACAAGGGGCAGATGTACCTGATACTAAAACTATAACATCTTTGGGCAGGTGGAGCTCAAACAGCCAGGATGATATTGCAGTTGCATTTAATGCACCTGGCTTGAACTTAAGCAGCATAACGAACCACACAAATGACATGGCTTTGTTCTGACCTCTTACCTTTCAGTACAAACCCATGGCACTGAGATAGTATTGTACTTCAGTTGTTTACAGGCAATTGTGTTCAATTTTCAAACTAAAAGTAATCCAGGCTGTTTGAACTATTCCTGCCCAGATGAGGTCAGACTAAGATGTCACAGTTTCAATATTGTGTACACCTGCCCCTAATAGCAAAGACTGCATTGCATCAACACATCATTAGCCCAACTCAAGCCTAACAATGTGGAATGGCAGCTCCCAGTCATGCTCTGCTAGGACTTTAGGGTGCTTTTCAAGAACAAGAGCTTGATGATCAGTCATACCCCAGAGGTTGCTCTCTGGGTTTTTATTGTCATTAGAGAAAAGCACATTAGTCCATTCCAGCAGATTCCATTAGATGTGTTGGTTAGCGCAAGTCATATGTGCCTGTGAGCAAGATATGGCTGTTCAAACAGATCAGTGAGCACTGTGTCCTCTTTTAAATAGATGCTTCAGAACAGCACAGGCACATATTGTTCAGCAATCCTGTGGTTTGCTGAGCTCTTGCGAGTGCAGCTTGTGATAATCTGTCATCCTGACAGCACATAAGGTGTCATAATTTTGAACTTCGATGCAGAACATACAAGGTCCCAGTTGTTTGCCAGAGTGGTCTGAGATCATAAACGACCCCTCTAACCACACTTTCAAAAGTTTTGGAATTTGCAAATTCTACAGGCCAGTCTGCAGGTGCCCAGGAGTTTGATTCCTCTTTGAAAACTATGACTTTTCAATGACACAGTTATTCATGAGATTTTTACTTTCCACCCTGTTTTCACACCTTATGCATTTCTAGTTTAAGAGCCAAGAATAACTTCAGAGCTGTACAAAACCTCAGCAGACAGAGGAGTACCTGTGGTTCACTTTAAGCACACATGTCACCTTTCACCTCTTAATGTGCTAATTCTGAATATTCCTAGGCTTTGTAACTGTTTTTAATTGCACACACTGTGTATTATTTTTAAAAATAATGTGTTTATTTGTATGGATTAATTTGCTGGAAAGTGTATTTAGATAATTATTTGCATTAGAATGCAGCAGGATGTGTCCGAGTGCATTATGCTTTTTAACAACCTTATTTTCCCTTATTTCTAAATGAATTGGGGATAACCAGGTGCCATTCTCTGCAGGACAGGAACAGCCCTGTAAATGAGCATCACTAGGGCATTCAGGAGAGTGGGTAATGTCACATGTTCAGAATCTCCCTCACCTGTCATCACGACTAAATCCATTGTGTTCACTTCTGTTCCACCACATATTCATGAGATCTGCACGTACTCAACTGGGGCCAGCAGTGTCGCCACTAACCCTGATTTCATACCCAGCACTTAATTCACCTGCCTGTACCTTAGCTCTCATCTCGCCGAAAGGCCTGCTCACCCCCTCACTCATCCTGAGTGCCAGAAGCACAAAATAAGAAAGTAACAAAAGGATTCAATAAATCAATAAATCTGCTTGTCTTTTTGTGCATTTAGAACATAGGTAAAGTCATGTCGATCAACAGTTTTGTGTCCAACCTGGAGAAGATGAATGAGGGGCAGAACTTCCCCAAGGATCTACTGAAGGTAAGGAAATGCTTAGGGCTAACTGCTTATGTTCAGTAATGCCTAAAAGAAAGATTGATTGTACATTTACTTTAGCAAGTTACCAGTCCTATAGATATGTTGTGGTACCAGTGGTTTATGACATATCAGATATTGTAGTAATAATAATAATTCCTTACACTTCTATAAGTGAAGGACACTTCTGGACACTCTTTGTGCTTTACCAATGTGGAGCCTCTACCTGGATGATGTGATGGCAGCCGAATTGCATTGGCATGCTCGCCATACATTATCTATCAGTGGTGAGGAGAACAGAGTGATGAAGCCAATTCATAAATGCATAAATCGGATAAAAACCTGCAGAGCATGGTTTTTGGAAAGGCTCGTGCCTTGCCGTTCTACGACTGTAGACTGTGTGTGCCTGGGTGTGACGGGGATCAGTCTTGACTTCTGCCCTTCTTTCAGGGTCTGTACAACTCCATAAAGAATGAGCCACTGGAGTGGGCAGTGTGAGTAACAGCCTTCTGTCTTGTCTACAGAGTTATGGGATATGTGAATGTCAGTGAGCTCTGAACATTTCTCAATGAGAGCAGGATGATCTGAAGAGGCTTTGAATTCTGTGTATAGTAAGTCAGAGTTGGCAGGCAGATGTGGGACCATCAGCATGGCATAACTGTAACTTTTCACCCAGTGAATCAAGGTCATTGTGAAGGTGGAGGCATTTTGATCATGAAGGGCTTGCAGAAATTCTGAATGAGTTAAGGCGGGTTGCTGCATCAGCAAGCGTAGGCCGCAAAGGAACAAGTAAAGGTTTATTCCCTGCTGAAAAGAGACAAAAAGCACAGCGTTTCAGCTGTGGAGCCTTCTTCGGGTGTCTTTTATTCTCTTTTCATCAGGGAATAAACCTTTACTTGTTCCTTTAAATTCTGAATGGCACATCAGTGTCTCATGAGTCTTCTCCGGCACATACACTCACTCATTTTTACTTGAACACCAATCCCCATCCATTGTAAGTACTGTGTCGATAATGCTCACTGACATATCTTGTCTCATCTGTTTGTGATGTTGTTAGATTGGTGGTGCTACAGACCTCCCTCTGCTTCATATTCAACTAGCAACAAGCAATTCTGTAACTGGCTGCACCTGATCAAGCAGCAGTAGTGTTGCGTTTGAATGAGGGGCCTTGTCCTGAGTTAATGTTTGGAGTGTTTACTCCATTGTTTGATGTAGCAGCTCAACCACCTGGTGCTCCTTTTCATTTAATCTGTGTGTCGAGACTCAGAAAGGTTGTTTTTAACTATCAACATCACAGTGTGCATCCTCACCAGCTAACTGCAATGCCTCAGACTCAATGCACGTCTGCACTTTTGCATGGTGCACCTTGTTTTTCTTTCATTACTACATATTTATTGTTCTGGTTATTATTTATTACGTTTGGAATGCGCTGTCTACATTGTGTGGTGTTGTCTGTTGTACCATGTTGTCTGCTGTACTGTGTATGTCCCGAGAGATTGGTGTGAATAAGAATTCCAATGTACATAAACTCCCCTACTCTGCTATTAGTCATTTTTGTGTCTTATGAGGAACAATTTGGTTTTACTTTAGCTAGAAGTACCTGTCTAGCTAATTCAGTGTAACTGACATGCAGTACGTGGTTGTGGATGTTGGAGGAGAGGGGTTAGAATCAAGGGGACAGTCGTGTAATCTCTGACTGAATTAAAACAAGCAAGCTCTCACAGTCACTCCCTGCCTCCTCCCTCCTGACATCCACAGAACTCAGGACAACTGCAGAGAGTGCATGTGTAGGACCTGAACTCCCATCCCAGGCAGGCGGAATAATGTCAGAGGCCAGGAAAAAATCTAAATCCAGAGTTGGGTTTAGTTGAGAGCCACTGTGATCCGCTGCATTTCTGCATGATTTGCCGCCTTCTGCTCTCTGTTTCTGTTCACTAAACTGGCACCTCGGTTCACGGCTCGTCCTGCTCTCATCCCTTCCCTCTCTCGGTCCCTCTTCCTCCTCATCCTCCAGCGACGAGGAAGAGCTCAAGAGCTCGCTGTTGCTGCCCGCGGACAGTGGGGAGGACGCCCCGCTGCGCTCGAAGAGCAACCCCTTCCAGGACGTGCCGCACGACAAGAAGGCCACCGTGTTCAAGCAGGGGTTCCTGACGCGCAAGGCGCACGCGGACATCGACGGGAAGAGGAGTGAGTGAACCGCCGGACACTGGTGCCCTGGTACTCAACGCTGTGTCCTGTATCAGACAGGAAGGCGGGAGATTTGTCTTACTTTGAGCTGGAAAGAAGAGAAGAAAAGGCTTCTAAATGAGAGGAGGCTCGTCTGGTTGGTAGTTAGTAGGCAATTGATCCAGGGATCTTATCCAGGCATTAAAGGGAAAACAGGAGACCGGTTTTTAAATCTCTGTAACAAAATCCATTCATTGGCTTTATGGAAAAAGATGACAAATTTTAAATTAAGCAAAAAATCGTGAACTTTGTGAAAGTGCTGTAAGTTGCCTTGATGTCACAAACCCCTGGTTTCACCACGGGCGAGACAGAGAGTTTGCAGTAATTGGGATGTGATGCGGCCCTTCCTGCTCACTAGTCCCTGTAATAGCTAACGCAATGCCATGTATAAGCATATAAGTAGAGGTTGTGCAGCAGACTTCGCTGCAGAAATGTTCCGACGTGATCTGCATGCGGGGTTAACAATTACGTTCCGTTTATCAGCAATACCATCTTGAAGTCGAGAGCAATATTTCCATTGGATTAAAAGAGGTGTTCACAAGCCCGCCTGTTTACGATGTAACAGGGCCACTTCATGTCAGCGGACGTTTTGTTGCCTCGTTCTGAATCACAGGATACGGCACGGCGCATACCTGGAAATGTTTGTGATGTAAATTGGAGGTTTTCCAAGTTACCAATCCAATGTTCAAATGAATTGTGAACACTTGACTTTTATTGTGGTTTGAAATGCATTCATCGCTGCTGATTCTTTCTCACCCTGAAATATAAAGGCATTGCAGTTCCCCTTTAATTGAAGGAAGCCAAGGTATCAGCTTCAGCAACATGGCTGGGTGACTTGTTCTAAATGTAGATTCCACTTGTGTCCTCTGGTTTCCTTTTGCATTCTGAGGAAATCTGCAGAGCTGACTTTGTCAGTCCTTTGAAGATTTTGAACACTTGTGTCAGGTTCCCTTTGTAAACCTGTTCCCATGATGTCTTTGGATCTGCACAACACATTCAGTTCCTCATTCAGCTGTCTGGGAAGCACCCATTGATGAAAAGAAGGAATTTTAACAAAGCCATTGTGCAACATTGGGTGCATCATTTACATTATTTGGACCTTTTTTTTGGTTAATTCCAGCACCGTCACTAGGGCCTTGCAGTGGTAATGCTGATCAGTATTCTCTGAACGGTTGCCATGTGGCTATAGAATCAGCTTCACTCTATACTGAAGAGAAACGTGAGACAGAATGAGACTGAAGGTCTTGGGTTTAGGTTCATCATAATTAGCTAAATATTCAGTCTGTCCTCCCTTCTGCCATCTGGGCACTGGGCAAGCTGCCCCTCTCAGTGCACCTGGGGCTCTGCTGTGGGGTGCTGTATAGAGTCCCCGTGTGAAAGTCTCACAGGCTCTTTCTGTGTTCCAGCTCCCTGGGGGAAGAGAAGCTGGAAGACATTCTATGCGGTGCTGAAGGGCATGGTGCTCTACCTGCAGAAGGTACGAATGTCAGCTCAGCCTGACACCGCCCCCTGTTGGCAACTGCTCTGGCCTCGCCATGCAGGAGACCAGCAGCTGGGTCACTGTGGGACATCATAGTTTCGATTTTCTCTTACTTTCCTCATTTGTTTATTTCTTATCTCTTTTGCTCGCTTTTTCTCTCTAACCAGTGTCCAGCTTTTTCTTGCATCAAGATCAGAGCTGTATTGCACTGTGTACTGCACCAGCCTTGATTATTCAATCGATTATTGATTATTCGTCTTGATTATTGTGTACCAGCACTTCCTGTTGAGTCCCAGTACTATGCAAAGATTTACAGAACTAAATAAATTCCCTTATAACTATGTACATTGTTCATCATGTTGGATTCAAAATGCAAAAATAAAAAACTTGAGGTTGTCTCCAATTATTAGTGCTGAGATGAATTGTGAGCCCTTCTCTAACTGAGTATGGGAATGCCCAGTTCATAAGGATAAATCCACAAGAAAGTGAGGCACATTTCTGTCTTCACAGTCGTCCCTCAAAGACAGGCCTTCTCACTTGTTATTTTTAGCTAGTGTTACACTCATAAAGAGGGTGCTATCGAACTGCGCTGATCGAGATGAGGTTTTCAGATCCGCTGAGCTGCAGCCAGGCTGCTTGTCAAGGTGGTGCTTGTAGGCTGGCGAGCCTGTATGAACACTCTCCCTCTCCACTCCTGCTTTCAGAACGAGTACCACATGGACTGGCAGAGCTCGGAGGAGGTGGTGAGCGTGCACCACGCGCTGGCGGAGAAGGCTTCAGAGTACACCAAGAGACCACACGTCTTCCGCCTGCAGACTGCGGACTGGAGAGTCTTCCTCTTTCAGGCCAGGTCAGTAGAGCTGGGAGAGAAGCCTAGAGAACTCTTGCATTGTGGTTGAAGGCCTGCACCTTCAGTAGGTCTCTCTTCTCTGTGGGTTACACACACTGAGCTGGGGGCTGTTCTCTGTGGGTTACACACACTGAGCTGGGGGCTGTACTCTGTGGGTTACACACACTGAGCTGGGGGCTGTTCTCTGTGGGTTACACACACTGAGCTGGGGGCTGTTCTCTGTGGGTTACACACACTGAGCTGGGGGCTGTACTCTGTGGGTTACACACACTGAGCTGGGGGCTGTACTCTGTGGGTTACACACACTGAGCTGGGGGCTGTTCTCTGTGGGTTACACACACTGAGCTGGGGGCTGTTCTCTGTGGGTTACACACACTGAGCTGGGGGCTGTTCTCTGTGGGTTACACACACTGAGCTGAGGGCTGTTCTCTGTGGGTTACACACACTGAGCTGGGGGCTGTTCTCTGTGGGTTACACACACTGAGCTGGGGGCTGTTCTCTGTGGGTTACACTCAGTGAGGAAAGTATTATGAGTATTTCTGTGTTCCATGCTCATCAGCTTCTTTCTCCTCTCCTTCAGCACGGCAGAGCAGATGAGCTCCTGGATCTGTCGGATAAATCTGGTGTCTGCTCTGTACTCCTCGCCCCCTTTCCCTGCAGCCGTGGGCTCCCAGAAGAAGTTCAGCAGACCTATCCTGCCCGCCACGAAGTCCCGGCACAGTCTGGTACTGTTCACTGCTCTATACACACAGTCCTACCACTGTACCTCCAGAGCTGGCCTGCATGTAGATGACTCACACGTCCCTCTCCTCAGCCTGACTATAGTATTCCTGACTATCCCCAACTCTCCCTCTCTTTCTTTGTCTTAGCTAAGCCAGCTGGATTCTCACACTAAGATGCTGGAGTCTTTCTCCCGGGATCTTGCGGACCACCAGCAGAACGCCCCGGAGGGCCGCAAGAGTCGCACCAGAGACCTGGAGGAGCACCGACAGAGAGAGGAGTACCTGCAGCACGAGGTCAGCCTGCTCTGTGTGTGTTAGTCCACTGTGCGTGCGTGCCCACTTTGTGTGCATGTCCACTGTTTGTGTTAGTCCACTGTGTATGCGTGTCCACTTTGTGTGCATGTCCACTGTTTGTGTTAGTCCACTGTGCGTGCGTGTCCACTGTGCGTGCGTGTCCACTTTGTGTGCATGTCCACTGTTTGTGTTAGTCCACTGTGCGTGCGTGTCCACTTTGTGTGCATGTCCACTGTTTGTGTTAGTCCACTGTGCATGCGTGTCCACTTTGTGTGCATGTCCACTGTTTGTGTTAGTCCACTGTGCGTGCGTGTCCACTTTGTGTGTTTGTCCACTGTGTCTGTGTCTCTGCTGTTTGCATGTGTGTCCACTGTGCATGGTGTGTGTGCTCTGTGTGTATGATCTGTGTAAGCTCTGTGTGTGCTGCATATGTGTTCTGTGTGTGTGCTGCATATGTGTTCTGTGCATGTGCTCCATGTGTTCTCTGTGCGAGCTCCGTGTGTGCTCCCTGTGTATGCTCTGTGTGTGCTCTGTGCATGCTCCCTGTGTATGCTCTGTGTGTGCTCTGTGCATGCTCCCTGTGTATGCTCTGTGTATGCTTTGTGTGTGCTCTGTGTGTGCTCTGTGCGAACTCTGTGCTTGCTCCCTGTGTATGCTCTGTGCGAGCTCTGTACTTGCTCCCTGTGTATGCTCTGTGCAAGCTCTGTGCTCACTCCCTGTGCGTTCTCTGTACAAGCTCTGTGCGAGCTCTGTTCTCACTCCCTTTGCGTGCTCTGTGTGAGCTGTGGACCCATTCCCTGTGATGCTCTGTGCATGCTGCGTCTGACATTATACCCAGTGGAATCAGCAATGGAGATCTCACATTTTCTGCCAGGAAACATCAAATACGCAGAAATACAAATTGGAACAAATACCATGTTCCAATGTGGACCATTTTCCATTGTGCTTGGTAAATTCCTTGGTTATGGTTTGTGCAGTTTGCCCATTGGGTAAAAACTGCACATGATGTGTTCATCATGGAGAGCATTTGGCCGATGTGTCGGAGTTATCTGTTAGCAAATCGAAATATTGGAAACCTGAGGTTGGGTGGGCTGCAGCCTCAGAAAGCAGTGATGCCTGGGTACATGTGATATACTGAGCTTCTCTGGGAAACCCTAGCCCTGTTTAGGTACACAGGACATGTATGGAGCCTGTATTAGGTAATTTTGCATACTCTGCACAGAAGTGTATTGTAGTATAGAGGTATAGGGAGTATAGGTATCATGTATCTTGTACATGTATGTATGGAGTACCATGGCCTCCTTATAATCCTAATCTCTGAACCGGCTTCATCACTCTGCTCTCCTCCCCTCTGAGAGCTGGTGTGTGGTGAGAGTACTGGCAAACCTTTGCTGCTGTCACACCATCCATGTGCTGCACATTGGCGGTGGTGGAGGGGACTCCTCATTATCTGTAAAGCCCTTTATAGTGGAGTGCCCTGTAAGGCGCTATATGAGCATAATTATTATTATACTCTCTGTGCCTCTGTCCATCTCCCTCGCACCCTTCTGCCCTAACTCTCGGGCCCGCGGTCCCTCTCCCCCTGTGCAGAAGAGCCGGTACGAGGTGTACCTCCAGCTGCTGCGGGCGTGGCAGGCGCAGGGGACGGACGACCTGGAGCGCTTCGACGGCGAGGTGTGCGAGGCCGTGGAGACGGACGGGGAGGAGCTGAAGAAGTCCCACTCGAGCCCCTCCCTCAACCTGGAGACCCCCGCCCCCGTCGTCAAGGTGAAGCGCAACATCTCCGAGAGGCGCACCTACCGCAAGATCATCATCCCGCGCCGGAACAAGGAGCTCTGAGGGGGGAGCTCTCCCGGACCCCCGCCGGCAGCTCGTTTTCAGACGGACCTCTCTGATGGGCCCGTTTCTGTCTTAACGGGCTTCCTCGCCCTCTCCCGAGGCCGGGCCGCGCTTCAGAACCATGTCTCGCCTTTCCCCGGATGGCTGCCCCACCCCCACCCCATCCATGTGGGAAACCTCTCCCACACTCACCCTCCTGCATCTTAACGCTGGTTTTGAACCGTGAGAGCCCGCTGTGTTGTTCCGTAAAGACCAGAACGGCCCGGAAACCCGGGGGGCACACTGCCTGCAGGCAGAGCCTGTGGAGATCGGACGTGATTCGCAGTGGGGCGGGCGAATGAATGTGAAGTACCTGCGAGGAGCGTGTCTCGGGCTGGCCGGGAAACCAAGGTGCAGGCCTCACCCTCGAGACTGCCTCCTGCTGCTTTTCATGATCTGCAACGGACGCGTCTGGAACGTGGCGAAAGCCGGTGAGCTGGAGGGACGTGCAAGCTCAGCATGAGGGCCACCAGTGAGCTGTCAGGGCTTTTTCACTCAGGGAGAGGAAGTCGCCTCTTTTGTTTCGAACTCTTGCTCCGTTTGCTTATTTTGTTTTTATTTTGGTAAAACTCGTTTCCCGGTTTTAATTTCCGAGCTCCCCGGTTGCCGGACTGGCAGTGTCCGTTCGCGTCTAGGACGCAGGCGTGCCAGGCAGAAGAAAACAGATCCGGGTGGTCCTGCGCTGGTGGGGGCAGAGAGGTGGGCCGACCTCGGTGAAGCCCCAGACGCACGGGACACTGACCACAACATGAGGAGAGCCTCATCCATTTCAGTGCAAAGTGCTCTCAATCTCGGAACCGACACCCAGCACAGCTTCCACAGTCTCATGAACCCTAGAAAAGAGGGAGCAGAGGGGTGCACCCTCCCCCAGATAGAGGGCTGAAGCTGGTTAACCAGACTGATGGGAATGCAGCCCTAGGCATCAGGTCCAGCATCACTGCCATACCCCTGGTGTCAGATCTTGACCGGTATTCTATCCTACAGAAGTGAGAGTATTTTCCTCCTGTAGCTGTGAATCAGCACTGCACCCACTGTGGTCCTGCCATTCATCTCTCCAGCAGCCATATCACCCTGCAGCTCACAGCTCACAGCTGGCAGCCCACTGGAGCTCAGCAGGGTTGAGCCTGGCCAGTACCTGGATGGGAGACCTCCTGGGAAACACTAAGGTTGCTGTTGGAAGAGGTGTTAGTGGGGCCAGCAGATGGCGCTCACCCTGTGGTCTGTATGGGTCCTAATGCCCCAGTATAGTGACAGGGACACTATACTGTAAAAAGGCACCATCCTTCCGATGAGAAGTAAAACCGAGGTCCTGACTCTCTGTGGTCATTAAAAATCCCAGGGCGTTTCTCGAAAAGAGCAGGGGTGTAACCATGGCGTCCTGGCCAAATTTCCCATTGGCCCCTACCGATCATAGCCTCCTAATAATTCCCATCTATGAACTGGCTTCATCACTCTACTCTCCTCCCTTGATGTGTGGGGAGCGTTCTGGCGCACTATAGCTGCCGTTGCATCATCCAGGGGGAGGGGAGTCCCCATTACCTGCAAAGCGCTTTGAGTGGAGTGTCCAGAAAAGCGCTATATAAGTGTAAGCCATTATTATTATTATTATAATCTTCAAACCAAAAGAATGAGCAGTGGCCATCTGTTATCAGTAACACCGCAATGCCCTTCCGACTTGAGATCTGACCGCCCCTTCTCTTGTTTTTGAACGTCGGGAGTTAGTGGGCTCCAGAGCCAGGCAGTGGGTTCTCACTCGCCCTCACTGGAAACAAACCGGGGAGCCAGGGCTTTGATAGCACGGCTGGGTATCCCGTGATAACACATCCCTGGGGGTAAGGAGGTGCTACTGCTACTCAAGGCTCAAAGTCTGTAAATACTGTAAGATTTCAGTGAGAATATCAGACATTGAGCAGGTCACTTCCTCCTAACAGCACTTCTGGTTCCTGGTTAGTTAAACCACTTCTCAATGAGCCGGCAGGCAGACGCGTGCATGTTTCGTGAGCAGGCCCCCTTTAGAGTCAGAACCTGTGCAAGTAATTAATCCTTATGTCTGGGTTTATTTTGTTTGTTTAATTGAATTACTATTGAAACATTTCTATTTATACCTGTACATTATTACCCGTAAGGCTGCCGTTTGATGTAAATGTCTAAATGTCCAGCGTGGAAACGTTATTACCGAGCGGTACAAGGTAACAGAAGGTCGTTAGGGAAACATAGTTGCAACGTGATATTGACACCGCCAGAGGGCGATCTCTAACAAGCTACTGTAACTGAAGGAACGGGAATTTACATTGAAGGAGCTGACTTGTTTTGATGTAATTTTTTTATTTCCGTTGTCAATCTAGTATCTCTTGTTCTTCCGTTTTATGATACTTGAACATTTTCGCTTTTTTTTCCCCAAGAAGTTTGAATCAACTTTATTTGACTGTTTACAGGTGTGCTTACTGTGTTTTTTAGACAAAACAAGTATTGTTTCGTGGATTTTGTGATACGTGAATGTTCTGGTGCATTTTTGTAACAAAAAAAAATCGCTGCACTTTTCGAGACGCAAAAATATCAAACTCGACGTAGTTTTTGTTTCAGAACAAAAGCAGCGAAGGTTATTTTGGCCTGTTCCGTCCCGTTTTCACCTGCAGGTGTCTTGGTAACTGTTTTGCAACAACGCCTCTGAAATGCTGTCGCTAAGACGCTGTGTGCTCTCGGGGCGCGCTGGAGTGTCGCACGGAGTTCTAAATAAAAATCGCTCCTGATTCTGTGGTTATGTTGTCTGAACACCTCAAGCGTGTCTGCTTGTGCGCGCTCACTGAGAGATGAGTTGGGAAATGGTTTTTCGGAACATAAACTGTATTGGTTTATTCTTTTGAAAGTAACAGAGCCGAGGCAAAGGGGGAGAGGAGCGGTGTGCACCTGTCACAGGTCGGCTTTCTTCGCCAGCTGAAAAACAGCCTCGGGATCACGGGATGAGACATGTGGTTGGTATACGGGCGCCTCCCAAATATTACCAGCAGCCCAGACCGCTGCTTCGAGAATGTGAGGCGGGGGTCGCCTTTAGGAGCCATCCTGCACGAAAACGCCTCTGAGCTAAAGGAGTGTTAAAAAAAATAAAATAAAAGTTCACTTTCCACTTTAAGGTTGTAGGTCGATGCATAAAAGTGGGTGTCCTTGAGCACATTCACAACGTCTAGGACTCTTCAGTGGGCTTAATGGAAGATTTCACGTTCAGTGACAATTGGTATAATTGTAACATCAGAGGGTCTGCTCTTCGGGTTGGGTTCCGGACTGAGGGGCATTCTGTGAGGAGTTTGCATGTTCCTTCCGTGGGTTGTTCCGGGATACTCCGGTTTTCTTTCACTTTCAAGATTGGAGATGCTGGTTAAATCTGGTTTTCTCCACCCCGCGCCTGATTCAGACACTATTATTCGGGATATCTGAAGCGGCTAAGCGGCTCACAGCTCCACCAGTAAGAGTTCACGGTGAGTGACTGCAGGCACCCGCCCGTGACGTCGGCTCTACTGGAAGTTCGTGAAGCTGCTGATATTTTAACGGTAAACTGGGACAAATATAGTATTCGTCTTACAGACTAGGTCAGCTCATACCGGGCTGCGACACTTCCTGTCTGCTCTAGTAATTATGAAGTGCCATTCAAACGCACCGGTGGATGAAGCAGACCTTTTTGTTGTCTTGTTTATATGTGACTTATACAAAGGTTTTCTGTACCGGGGTTTGCTTCCTCGTGTCTTAAAAGCGTCTGTGCTGACGATTTCCGAAAGCATCCAGCCAGTCAGCACTGCCGCCTGCTCAGCGCCTAGATTAGACAGCCAACTACAGCAACGCGTTTATCACAGTGACGGCAACAACGCTGGGTTCCCAAACAGCGATAAAAATTCCGTCTGCTTCTAACGCCTGGATAAAGTGAAGTTTATCCAGCTCTTTTAAAGAGGCAAATATGTTTTTGAGATCGGCGATGTTTTCCCCCCATTGCATCCTGTGTCCTTGATGGATTCCCACAAGAGGGCGGGGAAGCAACTCGGAAGAGACCACTGGCCTTGCCGTCGCTTTTCGAAGGTGTTCGCCGACGTCTTGTGGCGCCCAAGTGGTAAAATATGCAGTGCATTTCGAATTCGTGATTTATTTGATATTCTCACATTTCCGTTCCCCCTCTCTGCTGACGAGCCCCCAGACCGAGTGTCGGGCTTGAGAGCCGTGGCGCTCCAGGTAGTTTAATACCTGCCAGGCTTGGGTTACACGAGTTGTGCCTCCTACATCGTAGTAGCGATAACGGCTGAATAATTATAATGTCGACAGTTCAATTGTCATGTTTTTTTAGTTCAGAAATATTTTTTTTCTTCTGCGTTCAGGTATTGAATGAGATTTGCAACACTTAACTGCAAGATGGGCTAAAGAGTTATTTCGCGTGTGTGTGTGTTGGAGGGAGGGGCGAGTTTATTCTGATCTTTGCAGTATCAAACTCGAAAGTTAATTAAAGAAATGTTCTAAGACGAAAGGAGAGCCTCTTGTCGACAAACGAGGGAACTGCATACAAACGAATGAAGATACTGGGCATTAATATTCTTGGGCATCTTAAACCAGCAATCGTGAAACGGATCTGGCAGGAAGAGCGATCAGCAGAATGTGTGACCATTCAGGAGCCTCATCCCCAGACCTGCACTGTCAACAGAGAGCCTTTCAATCTGCCTTTAAAAACAAAGAGCCAGAAAAAAGATATCTTGGTGGTTTGCTTTAGCCGGGGGTCAGCTACACCCTTCAGCATTGAGTATTCTTTCCCCTGTCCCCATCCTTCCTCTTCCTTTCTTGCTCTTTGCGTGAGGGCTCTCCAGAGGTCCTTCAAGCTCGTTAAGCAATTAAAAAGGCAGAGCCGAGCGGCGGCCATTAGGAACCTCTCTGCTCTGCAGGAGCTGTGGCTTAGCGAGCCCCTCTGGAGAGGACCTTAAACAAACCCCATCGCCACCCACGAGCTGCTCTGCCCCTCCTTCCCCCTCTCCCCCTGTTCACCGTGCTCTGCTTCTTCCTCCTTCTCTTTCCCTGCCCCCTCCTGCTGTCTCCTCTACTCCCTTGCCCTGCTTTTCTCCCTTTCTCTCTCTTTTTGACTCCGGCCGCTCCTCCTCATCCCAAGAGCTCCCTGTTGTCTTGGGCGCTCTCCGCTCAAGATGGAGGCTGTCCCTCATGTACTAAACTTCCCAGCCAGCCCTCCCTGGGCCAGTGCAGGGAGCGATTGGTATCTGCAGGCGGGGGGAGAGGGGCCGGCCTGCAGCTCGAGCCCGGGATCGCCCGCCATCGCCTCCCTTCAGAACCTCACCGCTCCTGCCCCCGGGCCAGAATACCCAGCGTTTGACTTCTGTTCCTGTGTGCCTTGGTTTCCAGGAGAGAGGCGTTTCAGGCCTGCGGGAGAGAGGATTAAACCTTTATTCCATGTCCTGACACCCGAAGAAGGCTTCGCAGCTGAAACGTTGTGTCTTCTTCTCTTTTCAGCAGGGAATAAACCTTTCCCTGTTCCTTTGCATGCTGACGCAGCTCCCTGCTTGGACTGCTGGGGAGAGATCAGGAGAGAGAGAAGGGGGGATGGGGGAGATTTGACCTTTTTCCCCCCCAGGGGCAGTACCTGATACCCCCTGCCCAGGTGAGGCTGTCGCTCCAGGAGAGGGAGAAATGATAGGGGTGTGAGCAGGCTGCGAAAGAGGCCCTGTTTTTGTTTGTCGATCTTCATTGTCCCTCACAGTGACCGGCACACAGGCAGGCCGGCGGCTGGGTGTGATTTGTCATTTTTTCCCCTTTCTGTGTCGGCCCTGGCCTGGGGGGGCGGAATTGTCTGAATTGTCGCTGCTCTTCCTGTGCCTGAGGGGTATTCTCTCTCTGACAGGACAGTGAAGGATCCTGAGGTGTGCGAGGAAGATCGAAGAGGCACAAAAGACAGGCGGAGAACTCATTTGTGTGTTAGCATGTGCACAGAGAGGCCCAGAGCCGTCACCTTTCCAGCGCAACAGACATCTGTACTTCATTCCATTCCGATCTCCACAGGACAACTATCAGCACTTGGGTACAAGGAGAGACAGCGCCCACAGCTGAAAAGAATGGATATTATTGAAGAAGTGGTCAAATATTTCATTTTCATTCTTGAGTTTTTAATAGTTTTACACGGCAGAGCATGATTTTTATTTTCAAACTCTCATGTGTTATTCTTTTTTTTGTCTCATTGCTTGCCATTCTGTCTGGGTTACCTATCGTTCTTTAAGGTTGCAGGCTCAGGTATATAAGCTGAAATCCGGGGCTGGATGCATTGAGTTTCTCATCATGTTTGGCATGGAAAGATGTGCAAAGTTAAAAACAATCGTTTTCTGGTTCATTAGCACAATCCGCACAAAAGCTTGCAGCTGGTAAAGCCATAAATGGACCACTATGCTATGCAATAGGTTTCCATAAAGACCTGATTAAGGTCTTTGAAGCGCTTAAAAATTAACCTCCCAGGCTACGTCCAGCAGGTATTTTAAACTTTGTTTTCTCACTACAACACAAAGGAAATAAATGGGAGCTTAAGTTGATCCAGATTTTTTTAAACAATTTTTAATGTCAGCTGATATGTGTAATATTTTTAGAGGTCTTGTTAAATATGATGCAAAGGAACTCTTTGGCAAATTGGCTAAATAAAGGAATCTCCAAAATGACCAAATAACTCCTCTCATGCTAGACTTTGTCCTCAGCTGTCTTGTGCACACACAAGCACATGTCAGTGTGGACACACACCTTGGCATTTCTGTCTGTATGGGAACACGCTACTGACATTCTGTTTAAATTAATATCCCATTATCTACCCAGCTGAGCCTCCGTATAGGAGGGAAAAGAAGTACTGTATTTCTGGGCACTTTTAGAACTAAAAGACTATACCATTTGGTTTATAAAATAAGTCACTTTCATTGTGCTGACATCCTCGTGTCATTACCCAATAAGAGTTACTAGCTTTGTGGGGGACATTGTCTATAATGAACATCAAAAGATACTTATCCCTCAATTTGTGTATGTTTTTGGGGCGAGGTTAAATGTTTAAATTCAATATTTGTGGTGTCAATGTGATTAACTGCTCATATGAGTGAGTGTGTCTGTTGAATAGGCACTATAATGACCTTTATTATTGAGAGAGATGATTGGGCACAGATGATAGGGTGATTTAACCTGTTAAATGCCAAGACTGGTGTCAATCGAGAAAGAATGGGAATAGAAAGAAAGGGATTCACTGCCTCTCACCAGCTGAAACCTTCACAGCTAGAAATTTCTCTTCTGCCATGTTCATGACCTGCAAGACCACACGTCACAACACCTCACCACGCCTGGGATGGTGTGGACAGGAGTGTCAGGTTGCTGCAGAACTTGACTTGCTTGACTTGTAGTGAGTGATAGACATGTGTCTGCATGATACGACATCAATCAAGTCCTGGGACCTCACTTGGTACCCTTCCTCCAGACTCATCCTGACATGACCGCATTCCGGCAGGCTAATTCTCCTGGAGTGAAAATGAGAGTCGTGGCATTACTGTCCCATTCATTATACTTGAGTCCCGTTGAACATTCGTAGGAGGATGTCAGATTGAATGTGGCAGCTAGGGCTCAGAGATCAGTGAACAGGCACAGGCATGTCCGGGCTGGACAAGGCAAATGAGTCTCAAGCACTTGCACCAAGCATCTCCAGCCTGGTACAAACCTACATCACAAATCCGCCGCCTGTATAGCTAGAAACCAGAAAGATGGTTTATTTTCCTGGTAATACCTTTATGAGGTTGTGAGGTTGCAGTTAAGAGGCAATCTTTTTTTTTATGCTCAGGATAGTGATGCATGCCTGCACGCAAATCTGTCACAGTTTCATAGATCCTTCTCAGTCATGCCTCACGGATTGAGGGGGGCAGTGTACAGACACACAGCCACAAAGATAAGAGCCTCCTGCGGTGCACCAGGGACGGCCGAGACTTGCGTGAGAACACGCACAAGTGCACACTTCCGTGCAACCCCCCTCCCCTTGCACGGCCACCTGCAATCCCACGCAGAGATGCGCACTCTTCTGCACCCGTTTGGATTCTCAAGAATCCAGACCCACATCCTTTCCCATGCAGACCCCCAGGCACGCGCAGGCCACGCACACACACACACGTACGCACGCTCTCTCTGCCCCCTGTCCTGCTCTGTGCCAGTTGTCGTTATCCCTCCTGTCTTCATCCCCAGGAGCAGCTCCATCCTGCTGCCTTTGTTCCCCAGCGCTGTTGTATCGTGCAGCTGGGCTCATCTCTCCCCGGCCTGCAGCCCAGCCACTCTGCTAACGGGAGCGCTGGGAAGGGGGAGTGTGACAGCAGGGGCAGGGAAGAAAACACTGGACAGCAGAGAGGCTTTGGGAGTGAAAGCCAGCCCAACAGCAGGAACCGGCACACTGCCTAACATCCCCTTGGCCAGTGCAGGAATGGGGAGGGGGGTTCACACTCCTCTGTTTCGCCCTCTTCAGAGGAATGCTGTCCAAGCTCTGTCCTCTTGCAGGGGAGGGGGGTGCCAGGCTCAGCTAGCTTAACGAGACACTCTGGAAGCTTCAGAGCTCATGAATATCTAACTGCCCCATTAGCCGGGCACATGCTTCCCAACTTAATTCATCGTCCCGTCCTGTTTGCTGGACTTTCCCTTTAATCGCCAGGCACCTGACATTGTCTGAGTGTTAAGGAAATCAGACTCTGGAACTGTATGCAGAAGAATGGGAAAAATATCATTTCTTGAAGTCCGGACAGTCTTGACATGAGTTTCTGTAACTAACAGGAATGCATAGTATTTTTCGTCAGTGTTACATGTGGTGTGCAACCTAAAATGTCTTGGATCGAGCCCGCCAATTATTAGTTGATTCTTTTATCGTGGTAATACTAACCGTAGCAGTAGTTCAAGTAGGTAGCTGCGTCGGCATGTATCGGCAGCAAAGGAACAAGTAAAGGTTTATTCCATGCTGAAAAGAGAAGAAAAGAAACAACGTTTCGAACATGTGCACCAGAAGGTTCCACAGCCGAAACGTTGTGTTTCGTTTTCTTCTTTTCTCAGCATGGAATAAACCTTTACTTGTTCCCAACCCCAGCAGTCGCAGTAGGACTGCTAGCCGGACTCTTTCATGGCCTGTTTTCGTCTCGAGTCTGGTGTTCCCGTGTGTAGCCGCGGGAGTGCGGAGACCGCCCGAGCTGAGAGCTTGCGCTGACTTCACCGGCCCTCCAGACAAGATCACCCAGCGCCGGGCCGCCTTCAAGACCCACGTCCTCTTTTCCCACAGGTCTGTCTCGGTCCGTGGCGTGTTCTGAATCCGTGGCTGTACCGGCAGCGCGACGTCAGAATTCACCGACAGCACGTGCGAGGCGAGGCCTGGCTGCATCATAGACTCCGGATATTAAAGAAAGAAACGACACGCACACTTTAACTGCATGCTTTGGAGTAAGAGCAACGCATTTACCCCCATCGTGCACTCCCACAGCTGAAGAAGTGGTAGAATATTAGTTCTTATAGAAATGGCAGTCCATCACTTTGATTTTCAAAGTATTATCTAATGTGTAACCCTTATTCCTTGTTTCTGCTTGCCACTCTGGGCTACCTAATCTTATATTTTTTAATCCCGCTTAAAGGTACTGAATTTCTTACAGGCTAATCGTTGCGTTCTATCTTTGCATGTTTTCGCTGTAAATACCATTTACCTAAAAGTGCAAACTGAATTAAACGGCAGTTTATATATTAAATGTTTGTGTCATTTATGTTTCCCGAGGTCGTCGTCGTAGCAGCACAGTTTGTTTTATTGTGATGACGGTGGGCAGGGGGCCCATTCATCACGCGCGCTCCTCCCCGCCTCGCGGGTCCAGGTGGGACGCGGCTCCGCCGACCGGAACCTCGTTATAGCTGATAATAATGAGGCCGCGAGGAGGGGAGAAATAATTGCAAATAAAACTACATGATGCAGAAAATAAAAAGGGAGATTAAACAGATGCGCGTGTTTTCGGGATCATTGCCTTTGTCCTTTTTTCTTTTTGGTAAATTGCTGACTTTTGAAAAAAATCACGCGGAATTTCCCTTCACCTGGAAGCGGTGTACATGACACTATAGCTATTATCCTTTCTATTGACACGACTATGATCTTCTTATTGTTAAGAAAGCGGCTGATTCTTGGTGATGTGTCCGCCAACCCGGAAGACTCGGGTGCAATGCGCGACGAGACCCTGGGCCAGTCCTTCACACGATCACAGGCGCCGATTAACCTTGCGAGGGGTACGCTCACGTGGACGCGGGGAGAGCATGCGAGTTCCACACAGAAAGACAACAGCGCTACCGCAACGCCACCGCCGCCATCTTTCATCATTATTGACAGCACGACGGGGTTGGGGGTTAAGATGAGTGGTAACGGGAATACGGTTATTTTTTGCCGGTGAGGCGACAGAAATATTCATGTAGGTCCATGCTGAGTAATAAGGGGGAAAAAACGAAATGTATGCCGTTGAACCTGCTTCGTGTGTTGAGATGAGAAAGATTAACAGCCGATTTATTTTTCTGTTTGTTCAACGAGGAATTAACTTCGGCCTGTTCCCTTGCAGGCCACCCGCTGACACAGCTCCCAATGTAAACCTGGCAAACTCGACTGTCACCTTGAAAGGCCTCTCCATCTAATTAAACCGAAGTCATCAGTTAACGGACCATCGTTTAGATTTTTTTTAATTACACATTTAAAGCACAAAGCGTTGCCATTAAATAGAAAACAGAAGGGGGAAAAAAGTACATGCGGGTTAAATAATGTTTGTTCCTAACCATCTCCTCTGGTATTCGCAAAAGCTTCCCGAATAAAGACTTTATTCTCTCAGAAGTTCTCTCCGAAAGTCAGCCAGCGTTGCCCGAGCTAGACAGACCGGAGCTGAGAGCCACAGCCCATTGGAGCAGGCAGACAGGGGAGCCCCACGGCGAGCCATTGTCCTGAACTGCTGGACGCTTCCTCATCGCCTTAGCCGCCCTAATCCCCGTCTAAAGAGCCGCTCGCTGGCAGGACTGGCTCGGCGTGCGCCGCCCGGCCCATTTCGCCTTTTCCTTCACTAGGGTGTACCGTGTCTGTGCGCCGAACAAGGCACTAATTAGTTAGTGTGCTCTTTAATGTACCATTCTCCACCGTAAATACGAGATGTTTAGATTTACGGACATATCTCCTCAGGTCCTTACCCTTTTTACTAGTTTTCCCTAGAATTAATTAACCGTTTTATATTATTAATATTATTGGGGAGCGTCAAATATAGAATACACAGCGGGCTCCTGACCTTGTTTTTTTATATGGTGTGTTCTGTTTTTATGCTGCGTGTATGAGGGATTTTTTTTTGGTGTATGTTTGCATGTTTGTGTGAAGGATGTTTTTTTTTTATGTACCCAGCAACACCAATAGAGTCCCTTGTGGAAAAATAGTTTTTTTTAAGTCTGAAAGTACGGCAGAGCTCTCGGGTTACCAGAACACCAAATCCACTATTGTCCATTATTGCACGCTGCCCTCGTCGCGAAAGCAGTTTGATTCCCGGACTAATTTAAAACGAGTTCTTCAGAGTTCTTAATCTGAAACTAAATCAAATTTAAGTCTCATAAACGAAGTCCTAATTCCAAGTGAAGCCCTTAAATGAATAACAAAGCCACAACAAAACAGAAATAGAAAGGATTCGGGGTCTTCCTTTGCTGAGGCAGTGTTGAGCATCAGGCAAGTCGCTAATCTCTCCGATTTTTTATACCGAAGGTCTCCCCCGATCACGCACGGTAGCTCCACACAACGCCCCGCTGTAGAAAAGAGTCGTGTTACATGAGTGTTTGTCGTGAACGGGCTGATCCGATTAAATAATGGATTCATCACGGCAGTCCCAGATCCCTACCTTCAGTACAAAAGCAGCGCCGTATCGCCGAGGAGGGCTCTTCGGGGATGCTAATTAAGGTGGTGTTTCAGTTGGCAGTTTAAACATTTCTGCTTCATTATTGGAAAGTCGTGAGTTTGCTTGTTTTTTTAATTTAATGTAGTGTCGCGAAATGCGCTTTATGTGCAGAGGTGAGACGCAGGGGGTGGTAACTCCGTCACTACAGTACACCGCAGTCATGCTGCTCGCTTCATGTCATGCTTTATTTAATTAAAATATTTCTTTAGAAATAGCTTATTTACATTCTCAATAATAATATTAATAATATTAATCATGATATAATAAAAAAAAAACAAAAACCTTTCAGTTACAACCTTCTTACGAAAACATGAGCATGACAACAAATTCAAAACAAGCCGTTATATTTTCACCCCAAGTTTTCGTTTAAAAATGCAGTTCGGGTTTTTTTTCTCCTATTTTATTTCGTGTTTCTGGCATATTTTGGTCTCCAAACGGCTCCCATCCCGACCCCAACCCTTCCTTCGTCGTCGTTTTGAAAAAAAGCCCTCGCCGCACTCAAGCCAAGAGGCCGTGTGACCTTTACAGTATTTACATGTGAGCGAGCCCCAGAACCGAACGGGCCTGACTGGGCCAATCAACAAGCTGCCGGGACTGTCGCAGATGCCCAAGCGCCACTGCTTGGTCCACTCGACAACCAAGCGGGGCAGCGAAGAGCGGAGGGCGGAAACGGGACACCTGGCCACATCACGCAGCAGGCCTGACCCCTGGGACAGTAGGGAGCTACACGCCGGAGCTTCTGGTGCAGCGCTGCTCCTTGGTCCAACCACTTCCTTTCATTCTGGGACTGAGTTATCAGCTAATCAGAGCAGAAATACAGAAAGACCTGGAGAAGGGACTGCACGTTGCAGTGCCTGGCTCTCCCTATAGCATACTCGCACCGCTTGGATAGAAGACCACTGCAGGGTAAGAGAACTGGACAAGCACGAATATGCGTCTCTGCTGCCTCACAATTCTTGGGTTTCCGGCTCAGTTCCGCACGGGGGCAACTTCTACACGGAGCCTGCGTACTCTCCACATGTTTGCTGGGGACTCTGTTTTTTCCCCTCACCTTCCAAAGTCACGCTGGTTAGTTTGAAGGATCCTGGATCGCGCCTGTGCGTACGTGCTGCGTCATGGACTGGCGTCCGCTCCAGGGCGTAGCCCCGCCTTACTCTGTTTAAGTCACTTCCAGAACAGGTTCGTCGCCACGCCCCACATAGAGGGTAGTCGTTTTCCTTCTAATTTAGGTTTGCGTGTATATGTGTACATACACTGTGTCCTCCTTTAAATCGGATTAAGAATTGGTCATACTCTTTATATTTGGTTTGCTTGTCTTTTTACTCTAGGACAATCTTCCCCCCTCCTTAGCCCCTCCTTCCCTGATGTCTCAAAAGCCGCCATGAAGCAGCGGAACGTCGAGCGCGCGGTTGAACCGCTCGAGCGCGAACTCGAGGACAGGTTCCCCAGCCTCCCCCGCTGGGAGCAGCAGAAACACGTCTCTGTGGTTTCAGAGAATGTCTCTTGTTTCTCCTACTTGTTACGTTTAGTATTGACCTGCCAATACCTCCCTGCCAAATCTGTGGTTAGTTTTCGTGACCGTGATTTTGATTCTGACAAATGTATTCTTGCCTACACCCTGGCTGCTACAGATCACGTCAGCAAAAGTAAGGCAAAAAACACGGTTCTGGCTCTTCTACAGCCTTTTCAGAGCTGCTGAGTCAGATTCGTATCTTTACATTGATAGTTTCTCTGGAACAGCCTGGTTTAGGGAAAGCACGTCCATTATGAGTTAAATATTACCAAAGAAAAGATCAACTTCATGTCACTGAACAACATAAAGAGTTATTTGTAATTCTTTCCCCTCCTCCCACTTCAACAATTTCAAAAAGATTTGTGTCTGCTTTTACAGAAATTCAACCGTAGTCTTTTAAAAAAAACAACCCTACAGCTTTTATCCAGTGTTTTGGGGAAAACGAGATCTAAAGTCCATGCTAGTACCCAGATAATCAACAAACGTCAACAATACAAATGGGTTTAGCAGTTTGTGAGCTGCATTTAAGACGGTGATGCTTCATTGAAATACCCCGTTTTTAATGAAAAGGACAGTTAGTTTCTTTCGTCAATTTGTTTCTTTTTAGAAACTAAAAGATTAGTGTCTTTAAGAACACATTCCTTTGCAGTGTGATGGTAAGGACAAAAAGATGTTCAAGCTGAAAATAAAATGGAATTAAGAGTGAAGCCTAAGGGTTTAATAGATGGTTTGACTGTGTCTATGAAGTTCTCTATTAGCCTGACATTATCATGCTACATTGGCCAACAGCGATGTAATATGCCCTCTCTAGAAAAGTTATGTCGGCTCCATGATACAATTGATGTTGGCCAATACTGGTCCAGTGCCTGTTGGTTGTCTGGGTAAAGGCATAAAAGGAAAGTTAATTGTAACCTGTCACTTTTTATCTTCCTTTTGGTGGGCTCAGACTGTGTCCCAAACCTTTACCACACAAGTACTCCCTAAATCCCTTAGAGTATCTATTCAGATACATCTACTTGTTATTGGAATGAACATTAATGAGATCATCACGTTTCCCAGCAGCGCGAGGAAGAACTGTCTGAACAGACCTCTAACTCCGCTCTTTTTCAGTCTTGTGAAACACCACGGACTAATTCATATTCATTCCCAGAATTCCTAGCAACTGCATTATCTCAAAGGACACAATCATTCGGAAAAATATATGTTCCTTGTATGACATATATTCCATGTATAATATATATTATACAATATATTTTACATATATTATAACAGAACAAACCTACAGACCAGATCCTATTGGAATTGAATTGTATTTTTTCTTGCATTGATGAAATTTCATTTAGCTTGAATAAAAGGTCAATGTATTTTAAAAACAAAATGTAACATTCACTTCTGACCAAAACTTTGTTTCTTTTCTTTAATGTCCTGCTAAAAGTTTGTTTTGCTGAGAAGCAAGGGTTTGTTTGCTGCAGACCAAGCCTCATTTTTTGGAACGTGTGTTTGGGTGGGGTTTTATTTCTGCGTGCGTGTGTGTTAACAAGCATGCCCGTGTCGAGGGCACTTTCTGTCCCGGCAAAGTGAAATGCAGATGACACTTGGTTGTCATCTTACACAGCAAGGTCATCCCTGCCTGCAGATCCTTCATTTCATCACATGTGGATCCAGAAGAAAACATTGGGTATCCTAAAATGGCTCGGCTTGGTTCCATTGTAAAACTGGGGTTTAGGGTTCGTGGGTAGGAGAACACACAAAAAAGTTGGAAGATGTTGGGAGTTCCGTCCAGTCCCTTCGTCCTCATAGATGCTACAGTATATCCACCCCATCATTTGACTATTGTCCAGAGCAGACTGGGGGTTCAGCGCAGGTTTCTGCTGATATTTCTCTGAGTTCCCTCTTCTTCTCATGCGCTGGAAGAAGACAAACCCGCTGTGCATCACAAATGTTTTCCGTAACTCTGTGAAGAAGACCCAGCATCTCAGTAAGAGACAAAGATAGCATCAGAGTGCCTTTGTGCGTTGCGTGCTAAAAAAGTCTTATAACGTTCAGTGTTGCACCTCCAACTCCCGGCTCTTGGGTTCCCATGGGAACTAGAGGTGGTCATAGGCTGCTGCGGCAGAAGGAGGCGCTGTCCGTGTTGCAGAACCGTAGTAGTAGGGTGAGCCTGTTGGACAGGTGGAGAGACACTGCAATTACTTTTATATTCTTGTTCTCTCAGACTCGCCCTTCCTCAACAGAGTTCATTTAAAAAGGCCCACTTTGCACTGTGTTCTAAGAGCTCCGTGTAGAGTTGTGGAGTACTACGCTGTGAGACCAGAGCGGTTTTGAAAACAATTTATAGCTATCGACCTTTGTAAATGGCGAGGTCGGATTTTCAGATTGGATTTTTCAAAGTGACTTCCCCTAGCTTCCGGCTGGGGTTTCGACTGATGAAACACGTTTGGGTTGTCCAGTTTCCTGCTGCCCTTGAAGATCTGCATTCCTGCAGGTCCACAAGCTTGAGAGCACCATGAGTCACTCACACGCTTGGCCTGGGTTAGTATTCTACAACACCCCACTTCCCACAGTCTGTCACAGAGAAGCCAGGGAAACAAACTAGCTGCTGAAATAAAAGCACACCGTGTCTCAACCACAGAAACGCAAGAACGATTGAGAGCTAATTAGTAGTACAGTACTACATTTGTCATGGATAATAATTAGTAGTTTGGTGCACGTTTTCACTTTTTTCATTTTTAACATAACTAAAAAGATTAGTTTAGAGAGGTTGCTGTGTGTCCCATGGTTGCCTGGCTCAGCTGAGTGAGACACTCATACCCCAGGGGGCAAACTTTACTGGACATATTAATTTATAACAGCAGCACCCATGCCTAGTCAGAGACTTGCTGTTTCACCAGAATGGAGGTATTGTCTGTGACTGGCCAGTACCTACAGGTAAACCCCACCCCCTGGTAACTTGTTGCTGAGAGCAGAGTTCTGTTTTCTCGCAGGTGACATGTGGCCTGTCATGTGAGCACTGGGGACTTGTGACCTGCGTGCCGTCAGACACACAGTGATACCCTCTGTGCGTATCTGTGTTCTGCTGCTGCAGTAACGTTGATCTTGGTGGTGGTGTTCAAATCACTTTTGTCCGTTTTAAAAAAAAACCACACCAGAGACACTGCTTGATTTGAGAAAACCTCAGGGAGAGGGTCTGTTCGAATGTGCCATGTCAGTTTCTGAAAGGCTGTCTGTAACCTGACACTGCCTGCCCTACAAGATGTAGAAAGCATGTTTGGGGAAATAAACATTTTAGCTTGGAGTGGTGATTACATTCCGTTTCCTTAACAGATGGATTAAAACAGTCATTTTGGAGCTTTTACTGTTTTCTTCATGTATTTCCTTCGCCATGCCATACTGCAGCCCTCACCTGTACTCACTGTGGGAGTATTCTACTGCAGAGGTTTATAAGAGCCTGACTCACCCAGTATTCCGGAATTAGTGAACCTCCAGGCTTCGCTGTACGAGGTGTAGGGGGAGTGAGCGTAGGCATTGCTTGAGTAATCTCCACCTGGGGAAACACAGGGCACACAAGACCTGCGTGTCAGTCCCTGACACACCAATCCGCACTGGGCTGACAGGTGCTCAGTTAGCACACCTCATTCGCTCTCGGCTTGGTTATCATAACCCCTTGCAAGACCACTAAGAGAAGCAGTTCAGTAGTATGCAAATTCAGTTTGACTTTAGAAGCAGGATGCAGGACAAAACCAGATCTCCAGCACCCTGTGACCAGGAAGCTTGAGAAATATTCTATACTGCTGCAAAGAATCGGCATGCAGGACTCTTGACAGCTGGACGATGGCAGGTAGAGAGTTTACGTGGGATGGGTTTCAGCTTGATTCTCATTAAGCAGGCAGGGTGGAAGGGCACTGCAGCACTGGGACTCAGAGTCCAGGCTGCATTGCAGTAAGTAGGCATGTTACCACATCACTGAGGGGCTGAGACCCGCTTGGGAAGAAAGTGTTGGCCAGGTTGCCCCTCACAAGGGTGTTTCTGCTTGTTCCCACCACAGTTTGGTGCAATCAGACCACCTTCCTTCCACACCCATGACAGAATGGGATTCTTGAGCAAACCCTCTTCCTCCTATTCCGCAGCACAAAGCATGTAAGCAAGTGAAATGCAGTAGAAGCATGTTCACAATGAAGTTCTTTCAGAACCCACAAAGCATTTGTGGACAATTACTGCTCAGAACGCCAACAACATCTATTAACTAGGTAATTGGCCATTATATAGTTCAGGCCCTGAATTGCAGTAAGATAACCTACACAATAAACTTATAACTTAGTACAGATTCTGGATGAGTAGTAAATAATGTGCAGCAATTGTATTTCAAAGTACAGCTGTTCTTGACTTTGGCTGCACTTTTAATGGCGATGATGACTGTTTGATGTTGCACAGTTGGGCTCTTGCTAATAAGGCAGTATCTGTGTGATGTGACGTTGCTCCTTTAAAAACAAGGGGGCGGATTTGACTGGATTAGGTTTAAGTACGCCTGTGTTTATGGCCGAACCTGTTCACGAACCTGCAATTTTAAAATGCGCCCTTGAACGTGACGGCGATGCGAGTCTCTGCAAGCCTGTGCATGCGTGTTCATTTGTGCGTGTGTGTGTGTGACTCAATTTTGCTTATGTGTCTCTACAGGCATCTGGTCAAGAGTTTGCACATAATTCACTAACGGTTAAGACTGCTTGTAAACCATTAATCTGCAGACTCTGTGTATAGCTGGGGGTCAAATCCAGCAGACCGCTGGTGCGGAAAGTCAGTCTGTGTGTCCTCTTCTTAGTGCTCATTCCCCCGATGCCCTGCTCTCCCTACATTTCTCACTTCCTCTTTAGTCTTGCCTTCGTTCTTCCTTTTTTTTTTAAAACATTCCGATCTTTAATTGGTAATTATGCAGGCAGGATTGAATTCCTCTCCCCAGCTCCCCTCCCTCCACCTCCCCGTGAGTAATTGTGTATGACCGCTTCCCCACAGCCAACCCAATAGAAAAATAATAAATCAGGCCTTCTCATTTCGCGCTTCAAAGGGCAGATTTCAAATAAAAAAAGAGGCACAGCGCACAAACGCACATCACATACCCCCCCCACACTCCCCACCCTGCTCGTCTGCGCCCCCCTCCCCACCCAAGCCAGCTCCCCGGAACCCTGAAACCGCCACACGCACGCACCCGGCTGGGCCTCATGGCTTCCATGGCAACGCGCTATCAACAAATCAGGCAGCAGGGTCTGGGCAGCAGGGCGGAACCCCAGGCCCCCGGTCCTGTTTCTTCTCGTCCCGATCGGCCTGCGCCTCAGGCGGAGCGGGCTACTGATTAACTCCCTCACGTTAATCGAGCACAGCTCGGCCCCGGGCTCGGCCTCTTCCCTGTGTGGGAGAGCGGCCTCCCTCCGTTCTGTCCCTCTCTCTCTCCCTGTCCTGGACCCCTCTCCTTCAGCGTTCACCGTTCTCCTACCGTTCTCCTGCCATGGGCATTTTCACTGTGTCAGAAGTGGGTTTGTAAATATTGTGACAAACTACATCAAAGAAACCAATCCCCGCAACCTTCAGTCTTGGTTTTGTCCTGCATTCTCAAGTTTCTGTGTGTAGCCGAACAGCCAACACTAACACACAAGAGGTCAACCTGTGCTGACAATGTGGAGAGGGTAGCGTGGGTAAAATGGGCAGTACAGTTGTGTGGAGTCGTCCAGTAGACGCTGTGCGTGCGATATGGTTTTCTGCACGCCATGGCTGTTTTTGGGCCAATTTGGGCTGAACAACGCTGGTAAAACTTTCTCCAGCTCCAAGAAAAGCAGGTCCCTCGTGAAACATGATGTTCTGCGTAAACGTAATTGAACAGAGCCTGAACTTGACCTGAGTCTGAAGGCGTGTGGAGCTGAGCCCTGGTTCAGCTGACATATTCAATCAGAACCTCCTGCAGGATGACTCACCTACAAGTACCCACTAGCCATTGGCTACAGAACACATACGAATAGCAAATGTGGGTCTATTATCTATCTTGGAGGCTGCAGATCTACAGACTAAATGTTTTGTAATGCTGTGGCATCAGCACTATGAACCGCATTACTGGCTCTGGTAGTATTAGTGACTACAGCTAGTATTATTAGTATGATTTACTACTAGTATTATTCTATCTAGAGTGGATTTCTTATTGTCAACCATGTGGCTACTTCTAGCTGACTCACCCTCTACGTCCTGAAGAGGGATACAAATTTTAGCTCTCACAAGCTGCCAGAATATCCTAGGAGCCCTGTATGGGACAGGTTTTCTCTCTGTGTCCCACTAAGCCCTTACCTGCCACCATCCCAGCGATTGCAGAGGAGGAGTAGCCCGTCTGACCACTGGCTGGGATGTGTGGGGGGTAGCCAGGGAGAGTGGAGCTCACCATGTCCCGACCTGCAATGACATGAAAGCACGATTAGAGCACAACAATACCATGTGCCAACCGGTGGCACTGCAGAATTAAGAACTACAGCCTCTGGGGTGCTGGGCCATTGATTAACAGACAGTATGGCACAGCTGTCAGGGACAGAAGGAGATGGGAAATCTGACCAACAGCTACACCTCCTTCATAACATAAGACTACTCATCTGTGCTAACTGCTGAAGTCTAGTTAAAAATATATGAGTAGATCTGAATTTGAGTTCCATGTTGTTGAGCTTGATCATTGGAGGAATTCTCTGCGAGAGTAATATATCAAAATGCATGTTTCATGCGGGCCTCTGCACACCCTTGTGAAACCTTACAGGAAGTAAAAATGATCCTTCATTAGTATAAAAGATCTAAAAGCTCTGAAAAAATAAATACTTTCTGTAGGTACAGTATTCTTGAAGAGAGCTCAACAGGGGCATCTGGTGAACTGGCATGGCATGGCACCGGAAAGACACAGCCAGGTCACATTACCTGCGATTAGGGGCTGACTGCTGAACTGCCCATACACTGGGGCATGGTGAGAGAAAGTGTTGAAGGCATGTGACAGGTGGGAGGAGCCTCCACCACTGCTGCTGACAGAGACGGCAGCCTGGATTGGCTGGAGCTCAAGGAAGGCCGGATTAGGCATGACACTGGGGGAGGAGCTGGAGTTTGGCACTTCTAGGGAGACTTCCTGTTTCAGACACAGTGGGAGGGGCTGCAGGTGGTCTGAAGTCAACCAGGGTGGAGTGTGCAGAAAAGGGTGGGAGAGATTGGGATCAAGGAAATTAAAAGAAAAAGTAAAATGAATGGATTAATGAAAAATAAAGAAAAATGATACAAAAATTGGATGCATGCATTAAAAAAGAAAACATGAAGCTTAACATATGAGTGCATAGTTATTAAATGAGAGTCAATTCAAACAGTAAATGGACTCATCTTAGCTGTCAGTGTTTTTTTGTTGCTTGTTGGACGAAAAGTACTTTTGGCAACAGGCACAACATCTACTAATTACTGACTGTCATGTTTCTGCCTATGCCTGATAAATTTAGCATTACCTGGCTCTGGTCAGCAAGACTTATTTCAGAGCCGGTGCTGTCATAGAACCCTAACTGTCTGCTTTTCAGTCTTTGTGCAGAACATTTCCAATGAGTCTTACGTAAAAATAACCCATGAAGAAATGCAAATACTTTTAAATAGTTTTAATCTGAATGGGTCTCCTTTCATTTTAAATTGCTCATGTAGGAAATTATTAACAGTGCAGGCAGGAAAACAAATCTGGGAGCTGGACCTTTCACAGGTCGAGTGTCAAAGGGCCAGGAAGGGTGATGAAGACATGGGTGATGATGACACAGAACTGCTGCTGTGATAGCTTCTTACCTGACACTACAGAGTAGCCCTGGTGGGCCGTGAGATTCCGACCGATCGCAGCTGTCGATGTAGAGAGGGCGGCCTTGCCCTCCTCTAAGCTACCGTTGATGAGCGAGAGGGGGTAAAGGGCCTAGGAGAGAGAGAGAGAGAGAGAGAGAGAGAGAGAGAGAGAGAGAGAGAGAGAGAGAGAGAGAGAGAGAGAGAGAGAGAGAGAGAGAGAGAGAGAGAGAGAGAGAGCGTGTGCTTTAACATGCCGCTGCCCACCTTGCTGTTTCGTGAAACACATGGGCTGAAACCTGATTGGTCAGTATTTCCCTGCTCTAGCCGTGATTGGTCAGATACTGCTGCAAATCTGTGAGTTAGTGTTTCTTAGTGCACGCGTGTGGCCAACGTTAGTCTGGGAACTACAGAGTCTTTCTAACCTAGGCCAGCAGAGTCGGAGGACCATTGACTTTTCCTTGCTGGCATTTTCTGTCATACAGAATATATCAGCTTGTGGTGTTCAGCCTGTTGTTAATTTAAACTGACGTATCTAGGCACTTTCTCTGTCTGTGATTGGCCGATTTTCCCCTGTCTATGTATCCTCCTTCTGTGAGTGGCCGACAGCGCCTGTGATTTGGCCTCAGCGATTGATTGGGGCCTCTTTTCTCAGTCTGTGTGTGGATGACTGGTGTGTTCTGCCCGGTGGCCGCCCTAGTCTCCCTACCTGCTCCGTCTTGCCATGGCTGGGCGAGGCGAAGGTGTCCGGGGGGTAGTGGTGCCTGTCGAAACTGCAGTCCAGGCCGTCCAGGTGCTGCGCGGGGAAGTGATCGGGGCGGATCTGCTTCCGGGGACCTCCGCCGCTGCCCTGCGAGTCCACGCTGAGGCGGCAGCTCTCCTGGTCACCTGGGGACACAGCAGAGACTGAGTGCCTGAGCACGCAGTATAGAGGATGGGGGAGCGGCTGTATTTACCTAAGAACTCCTCCTTTTTACATTAAAGAAATGGCAACTATTTTTTGTGATTGTACGAAATTCGAAATCGCCAACTGGGTCTTTCCATCTCAGCTCATGGCGATGACCCCTGTACCTGCCTGGCTGTGGAGTGCCAGCCCCACTAGCCAATCACCTCAGCAGTGAAAAAACAGGAGGTCCATTCACGCCTTGTTTTTTTCTCATTTTCAGGGCCTGGAAAGCCTGTGACACTTTTTGAAAAAGCTAGTCAACTATGTTTAGTAATGCAGAGGACCACGAGGTCAAAGGTCAAAGGTTATAGCGACAGAGGCACGGGACCGAGGAGAGAACAGGGAAGGAAGGAAGTGGGGATGGACAGAGAGAGGGAGAGCAGAAGACTCACTGTCGTCGTGTTTTCTCTTGCCTTCGGTGGCGCCCTGGGTGATGCCCAGCAGTCCGCTGATGGAGTAGGTGGAGCCCAGAGAGTCGGACTGGGGAGACTCAGGGGGGGTCACTGCCGAGCTGGGGACTGAGAGAGGGGACAGGGTGTGAAGGACAGACCGGCGGCGAAGAGCAGAGCAAGTGGTGGACAAAGAGAGAAGAGAGCTGGACAAGCAGACACCCGAAAGTGCTGGGTTACGGTAAAGAGAGCAAAACAAGTGCGAGAGAAAGAGAAGAGACTGGGAAGACTGGTGTGAAGACATCTTGGCCAGACAGAGGAGACGGTATTTGGCTGTTGCTGAGAAATAAAGAATAAGAGATCAAGAGAGAGAGATAAGGAAAAAGAAACAAACCAAGGGAGGACAAAAGACTGAAGATAGAGAAGATAAATGTAAAAAACAAATTAAGACAGGAAAGACGGGGCACATCCATTCCATCTGGAATGTCGTCTGGTGGGTTCCACTGTTAGACAAGCTCTAGTGCTTACCCTCTTACTCCAGCTCATAAGTGCTGACATTCTCAAAGAGTGGTGCATATTGGAGATGCATGTCTTCACTGCATGTGAGTTAGAGCAGAAGTGCTTAACTCGGTGAGTGAGGGGCCTGTACTCACTCAGTGTGTGAGCTGTGTACACTGTGTGAGTACTCACGTGTGAGAGGTTTATGTACATTTTGTATGAGGCGTGTGTGATGTGTGTGCTCACCCAGTGTCTCTAGGGATTGTGTACTTAATAAGTGAGTGTTGTGTGTATTCCCTTAGTGTGTGTAGTGTGAATGCACTCAATGTTGTGAGTGTGTGTACTGCCTCATATGTGTATGAGGTATGTATTCACACTCAGTGTGTGTAATACCTCAATGTATGTGTACTCATTCAGTGTGGGTGTACTACTAAGTGTTTATACTACCTCCATGTGTGTGTGCTCAGTCATTGTGTGTGTACTACCTCAGTGAGTTTATACTTGCTCAGTGTGTTCACTCACTCAGTGTGTGTCCTGGACTCAGCCCCTTGCTGTCCAGTGGGAGGTTGAAGGGCTGCTGCACTTTTGTCCTGATGATCCTGCAACACAGGAGAAGAGTCCTCAGTCTCACCTGAATTGGAGCTTTCAAGTCTCCACAGGCAAGTAGAATACATACACAGACCCAGGCATACACACACGCAGACCCAGGCACACACACACGCAGACCCAGGCACGCACACACTGACCATCCATTTCACGCAGACACACACCACTGTCATCTCCACCGACCCACATCTACACTCACTCTAGATTATATTTCAAAAGCATGGAAAACCTCATTCATGGACCATATCCCACGGCTGCAACAATTGCCCCCTTTCTCAGGAAGGGAACAAGATCAAAAGCAAACATTTAAACTGACTGATGTGATGCTTTAATTAGCCTGCCGGGCTATTCATTTAACATCTTCGTGGCGTAACGTTTAATTACAGAGATGAAAGACAAGAGCACCGGTACCGGTGGTGGTCACTAGTTGATGCGAGCTGCCCTGCTTGCCCACCTGTTGATGGAGCTCACGCTGGGGACAGTGTCGTTGTCACACACTCCCTCGGCCAGCAGCCTGTCCCGGATCTCCCAGGCAAACATGGTGGGGTTCTGCCTCTTGTACTCCGCGATCTTCTCCACCACCTTCGGAGTGGCCACCTTTGGCTTCGAGCCGCCGATCACTCCGGGCTTGATGCTGCCCGTCTCATAGTACCTGTGGCACAGAGAGGGAGATAAAGAGAGCCGTGAGTCTGCTCTTTTCGGCACGTCCTTCATCAATGGCGGCACGCCTCCTGTTCCTCAGTGATGTGTGTTGCAAACGTCCAAAGCACATCAGCTTTGCAAAATGTGCACAATACATTGTGCGTTTGCAGTGCTGCGGCAGTGTGTATATAATAATTCCTTACACTTATACACTGCTTTTCTGGACACTCCACTCAAAGCTCTACAGGCAATGGGGACTTCCCTCCACCACCACCAGTGTGCATCCACACACTGGATGATGCGACGGCAGCCATAGTGCGCCAGTACGCTCACCACACACCAGCTATCAGTGGGGAGGTGAACAGAGTGATGAAGCCAGTTCATAGAGGGGGATTATTAGGAGGCTATGATTGATAAAGGCCAGGAGGAAATTTGGCCAGGACACCAGGGTAACACCCCTACTCTTTTCGAGAAACACCCTGGGAGTTTTCATGACCACAGAGAGTCAGGACCTCTATTTTACATCTCATACGAAGGACGGCGCCTTTTTACAGTATAGTGTCCCTGTCAATGTGCTGGGGCTTTAGGACCCACACAGACCGCAGGGTGAGCGCCCCCTACTGGTCCCACTAACACCTCTTCCAGCAGCAGCCTCAGCTTCCGCAGGAGATCTCCCATCCAGGATCACACCTGCTAAGCTCCAGTGGGCCGCCAGCTGGGAGTTGCAGGGTGATACACTGCAGCTGTATGAGAAAGTGTGGGCGCGGTGCACGAACTGTTGCGTGTTGGGGAGCTGGGGCTGAGCGGCGGACCTGCAAGGGGGCAAGGGAGGGGGCAGTCTTACCGGCCCAGGATCTTGCTGACGCAGCCGTGGCTGACGCGGAGCTGCCGGGAGATGTCGCAGGGCCGCACCCCCTGGTGGGCCATGTCCACGATGCGCTGCCGGATCACCTCGGGCAGAGGCCGGCCGTTCACAAACATCCCGCCTAGTTGGTTTAGACCCCCATGCCCTGGGGGAGGAGGACGGATACGAACGTTAACCCCACAGCCCCGGAAACAGGAGCGCTGTCTTGCAGACTTTACATGTGTCCTGACAGGAGATGTGACATGGAAACTAGGAGCACATTCAGACCCTCATCTCTAGTCTGAGAAACATTGATATGCAGAACAGAAAGTTTTTCCGCTGTAAATACAAGCTGTAAGCATGGCCTGACCTCTTTCCTACAAATAGTGCTTTAGGACAGAGAAGAAATTTGTATTTTTTTTTCCTTCATTGTCTGAGTAAATGAGTTTTTTTTAAAAAAAAAACAACATTCACAATTCTCTCTTTTTTTTAAATCTGTAACACTGTTGGAGTGGGGAGTCCTGAGTCAGGCAGGCTTTTCTTTCTCGTGTGCAGTGATGTGTGTACTTGCTGTGCGGTCAGTGCTGAGGACCTGCAGAAGGCAGGGAAGGGACAGCACCAACTGGACCGAGGCAGCAGAGAGGAAGTGGACAAGTAGCTCAGAATCGTGCCGCCCTGAGTCTGTACTGGGCCTAGTTCTTGATGTGTGAAGGACTTTATTTTTGTCTTTTTAATTTTCATCAGAACTGACATCATCTTTTCTAAGATGTTGCCAGAGCAATTCATGTGTGGGGAAACCCTAACAAACTGCAAGCCACCATACTGCACATGGAGAGAAGGTACAGAGGTCGTCTCCCTCTTGCCCCTCACATCCCTCCCTGAAACATGCTAAAAGCAACGTCTCATTCCCATCATACAAAGTCAGCTGTTGAAATATCCCTTTCCAGAGCTGATTGTGGCTGAGAGGAATTCTCTAAGTGTTTTAAATTGTGCTTTCATTGTCTTACAGCACTATGTCAATGAGGTGCCTGTTATCAGTCTCAAACGCCCCAGTCTTGTACTCTTTCATTGTAATCCCTCACTAGTCTTGTCACAGAGACCCAGTGAAATAAATATCTTTAAAGAAGCACTATGTACAACTTGCCTGGTACAAAAGAACTGTTGAAATGGTACTTCAGAGCTGGTTCAAAGCAGTACCAGAAACGTTACAACACAGCTTGTGAAGTTAATGATTTACATTTTAGAAGGGACATAACAAAGGCCCACAAAGTATAATTATGAAACATCTATGGACATTATAACCTGTGAACATGTATATATTTCTTCTGATGTAGTTTAATCTGAGCAATAACAGGGAAAGGTTTTATAGCATTTTAAAAGTGTTAAAAAAGGGCAACTAACCAATCATGTCGGATCTAGCTAGTATTTTTACAGCCTCTGGTCTAGACAACTCTGTGCATGTCTTCCACATTCTAAGGGCTGTGAGATCCAGCTCTGAATTCTAGACTTCGTGTTCCAAGGGCTCCTACAGAGACACAGAAGGCAGGGAGTTTAGCAGTAAGCCTGCCTGCAATGCTGGCTTATATATACTGTATATATAAACACTTAGTCCCCTCTATAACCTCTATAATCAATAGGAAAGGCCAGCATTTCATGCAGTGAGTCCACACTACTAAAGCCAAATTGCTTGCATATGTACATACAAGCATAAACAGATTTTTTCTGTTTCCTGTTTTTTTTTCGTCTTTGCTTTTTTAAAGATGCAATAGGAACCGTAGTTCTTGTAATCTCACAGAATTTAACATTAAATTGTAGTTTTCCTTGCTACTTCCTTTAAACTATTTTTCAGGTCTGATGTGGACAGAGCAATCTCTGAGCCTGATATCTTTGGAAAACAAAACACATGCAAGGTTGAGAAATTAATTACAAATATTTTGAAAGATATCCTAAACACTATACCACTATGTAAGCTTTTAAGTTAAGTGTGAGTTTAAAAGATACACTGCTTAGAAAATGTTATTTTGAGGTCCATTCCTCGCTTTTTGAGAATTGATTTTACACTTGGCCAAAAAGAATTGACTTCAGGTGTTCACACCTGTTCCTGCAGCTCGGTCATCTTCCAGAAAGCATTCTTAAGCACTACTGAGTTCCTCCAAAGCCTTGTGTGTGTTTTGAGGTGTGGTTATGGAGACTAGTTCCTACAATTTTCTAACCAAAAGAGGGGAATATTGCAGCAACAGGATCTGTAAAAAAATAGATTGAAGTATTACAGTTTACTTTCCTGGGGGGGCTATTCAAATCATCGTACACTTTGCTTATACAAAAGGAAAACAAATACACAGTATTCCAAAGCACATACAGTAATCCCATCTTTTTTAACACATTCGTAGTTCTGATACTGTGATACTGTACCTTTATACGGTACTAGATTTACACCGTTCCACAGTATGTGGTTTATACGGTTAATATTTGACAGATAGTTGATAGTATGTCGACCTGGATAAAGGAGTCAGCAAAAAAAAAAATGCGTGAGTGGTTAGATTATACTGGGACACACAGCTGTTTATTTCTGTTTACGTCTTCCTCCTCTCGCCTCTCAATCGCTCTCTCAGTCCCTCTCCCCGGCTCTGACCCTCTCCGGTCTGCATCAGTAACTCGCTAAGCGCCCCCTTCCATTTTAATTTAACCCATTGTGCAAGACCCTTTTCTCGTTCTTTTTCTTCGTCCTTTCTCAACCTTTCATTTCCACATCAAACGCGACGCCGGAGGAAGTGAGGGGTGGGTGTGTGTGTGTATCGGGGAGGGGGTGGCCTGTGCTATTAGCGATTTTAGTGATGTGTAGAAGAATTCTGCGCCAAGCTCCGCCGATCAGGAGGATATTAAAACCGAGTCCCCCCCAGGGGAACAGGCCAGGGACAAGAGAGTGGCGCGGTCTCGAAAGAGGATCCCATTACTGCCTACACCTGACCGGACGATAAGGCCTCTGTAGCGACCGAGGCCTCAACAAAACTACCCCAGCGTGTTCTCCCATAATTGGGAACACACAGACAAACAGAGGCCCACGTACGCAAGCATACACTCCCCATGTCTCCCACACTTTGAATAGGCCGCATTGAACTCGAAACAGAAACCGCCTGTAACAATTTCGTGTGTCATTCCGCACCTTTGAAAGTCCCCAGTGAAATGAAAACTGGTGTTGCGTTTACAGATCCCCCCCAGATTATAAGACTATAAGGTTTCCAGACAAAATGATGGCTAAATATTTTAAAGTTATCTTGTCATTATTTCGGATGTAGTTCCTACCGTTTTCTAATATTGTAGCCGTAGAGATACGGGATATGTCTTCTGTTCCATAAACTAACAGAAAGAGTTTTGAAAGGACCTTCGTGTCTCTGCTTTTAAAAAAACATTAGCATTCGGTTTTATTTTTGAACTAGATTTAAACAACAGCAACCATTGATGAACGGCCGTGCCCAACAGGTGTAATTTGCGTAGCGGGAAACGCAAGAGAGCCAGGGAGATTCTGAGACTGCTATACCTTGTTGTCTTGTTGTTTCACGGGCCAGTAGATTGAATTCTCCGCAAATTCTTTGAAACACGTATTGGAGCAAAACTAAAACTTGATTTTATACAACGAAGTAAATGGTGCTCTCCTTTTAGACAGTCGCCAGTAGTAAAAACAACAACGTCCTTGAAAATCTTGTTTGAAAGGGCGTGGAGAATGAATATTGATCATTGTGTTTGTTTTCTTGTTGTTGTTTAAAATGCGGTGTAGTTTACTTAATGAGACAGAAACGTTGACTACGTTAAGAAAAAAAAAACGAATATCCCCAAGCTCGGTGAAAAGCTGACTTGTAAAGGTTTAAAGAAAAACTGTTTTTCCCCCTAAATAAATCTAGAATCGTGGTATATTCCGTATACCGTGAGAGATTTTGCTATCTTTAGTTTGGGATGATTAAAAATTATTATATTATGTGAATTTAACACGTTTTTGTAGGTCTGTACACTTGCGCTTCTACAATGGAAGATATTAATATTGACCGGCATTTCATAAATACTAAAACAACTCGTTTACGTTACGTTACCGATGTTTCCCTTAAGGTCTGGATCGTTACTTCTGAACTTGTCTTTGAATTGTTTGGTTTTCTAGTTCTCGTTTTTTTAAAGAAAATATTTTATCACAATAATGGCCGATATGAATAGTGATATAGGAACATAAGAAAGAGGGGGGAAAATCATTTTTTAAATTGTCTTATCTATATTGCATTATCGCAATAGTTTCATTTCTTTAAGAAAATATTTATATCGCGAATAAACATATAATGGCTGATTTTAATGGTGACAGAGATAGACAGAGACATAATAGAGAAAAAAAGATTAACAGCCCCTTAATTGCCTAATCTATATTACATTATTACAGTAGTAAGCAACGAAATAACTGATAATGATAAATTAACGATTAAATGATGTTCAAAGTATAAACGCTTGCAAAACAAAAGTAATTTCCTGGTTATATCAGTATTAAATAAAAGTTATATATGGTTAATAATATACAAGAGATAAAAATATAACATAGTAATTACAGCTGTGACGTGAAGGCTAACGAGCTTGGATATATTTGTGCAGATTGAAGAACTGTTGACGAAGTCCATATCGTGTTTAGCAGTATTACTGCGGCTGTATTTTAACAGCCTTAGATATTGTGCCGTCAAAAACATGCTACAGCAGCAGTCAAAAACGTATTGTAATTAAATGATCAATTACCATGCAAGTTAATTTCGGTGTGAACGTATTTTGCACACGGGAAATACTCCATGTTATTTTTCTCAGTACTGACAGATTCGGAGAATGCGTGTCATGAACACGTTGTTTTACAAAGAGCCGGCGTGTGCGCGTTTCAGCTGTCTTGTTGGTGTGGACGAAACAGGAAAGTACAGTATCTAGATAAATTTCCCACTCATTGTTGCTAATTTGTGAGTTCATGCTGACTGAGAGACTTTTATCCGATCGTTTTTTTATCATCATAATCATCATCATAATCATAATCATCATCACCATCATCATAAATTATTATTATTAATACTCATTTCTACGACTGTTGACAGCCATACTAATGATGGAAAGTATGACATTCATTCACGAGTGTATAACTAGTGATTAAAGACTAGTGATAGTCCTATTAAACATTATGAGCGCTGTCTGAAGAACGAAGGACGTTGAGCATCATTCGAATTTCTTGTCAGATTTCGAAACTTGTCGGGAACTGAATTTTCCTACATAAAAATAATAAGATGGGATGTCCCACTAATCCGGCACGAATTAAATTTAGGTACCAGGGAACACCCGCGGTGGATACTGACTTCGACAATAGAAACTAAATATATTAAAGATAGATTTAATTGAAATCGCTCTCCGAAATATTTGTGATTTGATTCCTATAGGAAACACCAAGAGAATATTGCAATGTATTGCTGTCAGGTGTTAAATGTGTTGTCTTAATCACAATGGGTGACTGTATATCAAGATGAAAACCGAATAAAGCTGTCGGATTTCATGTAAAATGAGAAACAGCTGGAACTTTGTTAATTTCCAGGCAAATTAATGTGCATGCTATATCCGAAAGTTTCATTTATTTCTCACAGGTAAAAAGGGGATATTTAAAATAAATATTATATAAAAATCTACAAGAGCGAACAGAGAAAAAAAAAACACTTTGTTGAATTTCCGAAACGGAAAATTCTTTTCTGACACCCCAGCGTAGAAACCTTACCTGCTTGAGAAAACCATTTTGATTGCAGCTCGCTTTTCAATTAGTGTTTTCCCTAATTTATTAATACCACATCCAAAAGGAAAGTGTGGTGAGTAATACCTGCATTCGGATCTCTCTGTGAGAGAAAAAAAAAGTTGAATGTGCCGAAAATCTCGGTCCTAAATGTTTAGCAGACCGACAACCCTTTCGGTTAAACTGTTTGAATGTTTAAAATGCTTAAGGTTTGGAAACGACTGGAGGATCAGAGCTGAGCGACAGAGAGCAGCAAAGTGTAATACTCTAGCTTTCAGAGACTAGGCATTGGCGCCATTTACTTCTTCAGCTCTGTATCCTCGCCTGCCATTCTTAATGACAATTTAGCCCACCGACAACAAAGAACAGAGCTGTGATATCAACTAAAAGCAGAAAAGGTGTGTGTGTGTGTGTGTGGGGGGGGGGGGGTTCTGTTTTGCTTTAAGGTAGTAATTATTATTCAACATTCAACAATACGATTGAATGTTACGATTCATGTTTAATGCCTTTTTACTTATAGAGAAAACAAAACCAAAGGAACCAGGCACAAAATCGCAGACTCCCCGGCAGAGGCCGAGCCAGGAAGATTGGAAGAACAAAGTCAGAGAGGAGAGAGAGAGAGAGGGGGAGTGGGCGAAAACCCGGCTTTCCTTGACTGTGTTCAGAAACACAAACACGACACTGGACGCCACTCCAGGAAAATGAAAGATTTCCCCGCCGATCAATCACAGCCGCAATTAAACTGACAAAGCCAACAGATACCCATCTCTTTCAGATCCTTCACAATTTACTTAAATTAACTTTTAATTAACTCCCAAGGCAGACCTCTCAGGAAACGGCCTTTGTCGGGAAAGTAAAAGCTGTAATAAAACCATCTTTTCTGACAAATTTACCACCCACACCCAAATTAGTGCGCGATTGTTCCTCAGCCCCGGGGTGCCTCGTGTCTTATTGTTAGCGTTCGGTCGCGAGGTTTGTGAACACATTCCAGCTCTGGAGTTACGTGCGATCTATTTACTACAACTTTACTCAGATATTCTTGGAATGAAATACAATTCGTGTATAAATCCCATTGCGGGCAGTGCAGCGAGGACAGGGCGCCCGTTAGGAGCCAGTTGCGCTGAATGTTAAATAGCGGACGTGGTAAAACATTCTGCTCTTCTTTTTTAAACTTCGGCACACGAACACTCCTATTTTTTATGTCTGTTGAATACATTTTGGCGTTTGTTTAAGGTATCAGTGCAATGAGGCGTCCTCATATTTTTTTTTGTACTTAGGAGTCGCACGCCAGTCAGGAAAATCTTTGGGCAAGTTCGCGGCTTGATTTTCGTCAAGTGCGCTCTCTGAGCTACGAGGCACAGAACTTATAAACTGAATGCCAGTGCTATATATTATATGATCTAAGATAATTATAATTGCTATATAATAAAAATGTCAATGTTTTCTTCTCAATGTTTACAGAAAACGAATGTTGCAAGCACCGTTTATTCATTTATCTAAAGACGTGATATTTCGTTTACTGCGTCAGACATCTGAGCAGGAGTTCTGGAGTTCTGAGTTCTGGAGTCCGAACCCTTCGAAAGCTCTACTCTTGTTGTATAAATTCTGATGCACCGAAAGACTTTTTCTGAAAAGAATCGGAGCTCTGAAAAAAACGAAACCGTCTCTGAGGAGCTATGGATCATTTGAAGTTACAGTTGCCTATCTTGTCAGAATAATTAATCTATACCTTATCCGTGGCATCCTAAATTCCAAACTCACTCTGGGATTCGCCCTCTTTGAAACCTAAAATGTCACCATATAAATCATATTGTTTATTGTAAAATGCAAACACAATTCTACAACCTAATTCGTGTTTCGCCCAGATCTGAACCTTTTTTTTTCGTTTAAGGAATTAATTTGACTTTGAAATCAGTGTCTGATTCACTTGCATAAACACGAACGTATTACTAATTTTTCTTTAGGGGATTTTATATATTTAAAAAATAAAAAGTAAACATGCATCCACAAAAACGGGAAACTATTTTCAATTTCATCTTGTATTGTTTGTTTTTTTTATTATACAGCATGAATACAACTTTTAAATATGTTCTTTTGTAAATTCTTTAAAAAAAAACATTGCTGTCTCTGTTTTTCTTTCGCTTTTTCCGATTTACCCTTACAGCATTTTTTGTTTTTATGGCAATACGTTGTGTTAGCATAAATAAAAAAAAGTGCAGGGCAAAATACATCAGATTATACATTACTAATATACTGCTGACCTCTACAACCATCGTATTTTAGCTACAAAAACAGCAACAATTTAATTAAAATCTACACCATGCCCTGCACGTAATATTAGGAAGCATTTTAGATGCATTGAAGAATTTATTCATTCTTTTTTATGAAGATTAAGTGCCAACCAATGAGCGGTATCGATTTTTCCACTTTGCTAACTTCTAGTCGATAGAAAAATGTACCGTACTGTATAAATCGAGCTCGTATGACGCAAACATCTATGAACCACTTCCGTGACGAGAAGACAGGCGTGAGACCAGGCGCCGGGGTGCTTTTTCCCAAAGCAGACAAGGCAGGCCCAAGCTCCAGAACCTGTTTTTGTTCAGCATTACCGGGTACTTCATTTCTTACTTTTAAAAATCGATGCCGTTTCGGAATATTTTAATTAATCAACACACTCAGTGTCTGGCAAGATATTATAGTGTTTATCCCCCCGGCTAGACCGTGGCCTTTTAAATAAAAAGACAGATCTGCTTTTCTCCACTTGCATGCTTTTGGTGTATATTTGTATACGTACGACCAATATGTATACATGTCTCATATAGATTATGCATCTGTACGCATGTATCACAATCTCCACCAAAACAGAGCGAAATCAACTGCCTTGTCTTTTAATGTCATACAGCCTGGGATACGCGCGGTAACTCAACTCAGATGTCTAGTGGGCGATCAGAATATTAACCTCTTGGTTTAATGGCTCATATAATAATATCATAACCATGTCTTTCAGGCCGCGGAATATATCTTACATTTTTCACCAAATGCCACAATTTGCTCTCGTAGGTGCACGTTTCTAAAAGATACAATAAGTACAGGTGTAAAGCGCATTTTCAGGGACAATCTAGCGATGGAAAATACGGTATCATTAGCCGAATAAAAAAAAACGAAAACAAAAAAAAACATGTATTATGTATTTGTTTTGTAGTACTATTGTTTTGCATTATTATTAGTATTATTATTATTATCGTTATTGTTCTTATTAAAAATGGGTCGCCTGATGCTCCAGTGAAAACGATCTGTCTAACGAGGAAGCCCGTGGCTGTGGAGAAGTCGGTGTGGGGAATTTAAGGATTTGATGATGTTTTACCTCGTCCGGTGGCGTGGGACATTGTCCTGTGTGGCTCCCTTGGCTGTACGTTAGTGTGCTCTGTGTTAGAGCTGTGGGCACGTCCCTGTCACTGAGCTTCTTTATAAGTCCATGTGGAGTGTCGGCACAAACGAATAATGAGCTCCCGTGTGCGCAGTTTAACAGGCTGAAAAAGGACAGATTGTTAAGAATTAATTTGGATCCTTTTAAAGAAATTTAAACGCTTTAACTAAGGCGACATCATTCTCGTATACTTGGGTGTGTGATACAATACATACAGCTGCATCTATTGGTCTGTTGTTAAGCATGTTATCTACTTGATTTTACATCTACCTCTCTCCGAAAGTCATTTTCCGGATATAATAACCTCTGCGACGCGCGTTTCAACTCGCATTTGTTTTCTTGCCTTGCAAGACCATTCCTCCACGTTGCCTCAAAACAGACACTGTTTTCGCGTTTTCTAACAGCGAGGTTTAAAAACGCGAGCTCTCCTTACGTCATGGTTATAACCCCAGCTAGCAAAGACGTCCTGTTACCCCCCCTGTTCCTAATTATTTCCTTTCTCCTCCTGTATTTCTCCACTAATGGATTTGACTGGCGGACCGTTTACTTTACCAAATGGTCAAGCTCTGTGAATAAACCTCTCGTGCTCTTGGTGGAAAAAAAAAAAAAAACATCCAACAAGACAATGCAGAAACGGCATGCAGTATTCTGAACTGATCCACAGCACATCTAAATCTGTTTCCATCATCCACGGAGTTCATGCACTGTACACGTTGGCTACCGATATTGCAGTCAGCATTAAAAGACTATAGAAAGTCAAAGACGAAATAATAATAATCCCTTGATACTCTTAAATTTTACCTGTTCGTTTGTTCGCAGTCAGAGCTATCCTGTAAAATCCACGGGTTCTGTAACGACGTGGGCTCGCTGGGGCTCCCTGTGTATTTTTTTTCCAGATTTATCAGCAAGACGCTTGTCTATAACGCGAAATGAGGAAGAGGCGGTCCTGGTGCTCACCGGCGGTTTTAGGAAGTTTCTAATCACCGGCTGGTTCCAGGGCCGATTTTATTTCTCTCACGCTCTCCTGGTCCGGCAGGACAGACCGCACTGTCCCGCGATTGGCTGGAGGATTTTGGGACGGAGGGACTTGGACTGGGAGGGGTGGGGTTTAAGGTAAAGGGGGCGTGGTCTACGCTAGCCCTCACGGTTCAGTGGCTCCTGGAACTAGCTACCCCGGGCTCTGCTCTCCGCCGAGTAAAAGACAGTTCCTAATTAAAGAGGATTTACGGAAATAACACATCAGAAATCTCGTTTCCTTGAGCTCTCCTTTATTTGCTGTGGTTGAATGTAAACCGATTTCCGACTCTCTATTGAATCAATTTTGAGGCCATTTGGAATGATTTGGTTTAAGTCCACTGCAGGTGCTGTATTGTTATCGAGGTGTATTAATTCTATTAATCTAAATTATAAATGAATTGAGGTGTATTAAACACAATTGTCGCTCGCTCATGTATATCACAATTACTAGTTTTTGAAAAAGAAAAGGAACAATTATTTGATAACCGATCATTGTTTTTCTACCTCATATTTCTGACAAAACGCGATTGTGTCAGATTATTTCTTGATTAAACCCCATAGTTATTATAAAACACATTTAGTAAAAATGCCATTTAAAAAACATGGCGTTGCCGAATATGGTTGATTATTAGTATCTTTTTTCATTTTTCAAATTTCAACTCCACAATTGTGTAGACAGATGCCCGTAATTCAGAGTGATTTTTCAGGGTGCCCAGTCCAACATTTGCTGTTTCACCGAGAACGTTTTATTCTTCATTCCTGCGCTGTCTGTTGCCTCTCTCTCTTTTACCAAGTGTCTTTCATCGGTTCATGAATTCCAACCATATCTGGAAGGGAAAATAGGGGAAAAAATGAACCTCTGGACTACAAACGTTTTTGTCATGCCAAAGACACATCTGACGACTGTGCGTGTGCGTGTTTTGTATGTTTTGTGTTTTGTGTCCACCTTCGAGCGCCTGCAGTGCCTTTGCGTGCTGGAGTCCGTGAAGAAGTGTCGGTGTCAGTCAATTCTTTGAGTTTGCGGTATGAACAAGCGCAGCGCTAGGCGCAAAAGCGCGACCGCATGTACAGTATGTAAGCACGCTGGCCGCGGTCGCGTCCCATACTGGGTCATAGCACCGAGATCGTGTGCCAACCTGTCCTGCATATTCGCCATGGGCAGCGGTGGCGCCGGGAGAAGGGCGTCTTGTCGTGGAGTGGTCCCGGGCACTCCGCCTCCTCGGTTCCGTTCGCGCTGTGCCCCTAAAAAAGGTTTGAAACGCCCAGTTCTGTGTGAATACTTGTGTGCTGCTGTCTTGTTTGGACTGTATATGTTGGAAAGCGCTTTCCATACAAACAGCCCTGAGATCGTGACAGAGGGCGTATGCTGTTGGGCAATAGGTTGACGCAAACGGTGGATTTGGCATTGGGGGGGACAACAAACTGTGGTCGAAAACTCCGGTTGTTAAAACAGATATATGTTTCCTCTCGGAATCATGAGGGAAATCGTGATATGACCTTGTTTTAAAAGGTGCTGTTTTAGAATTATTGACGGGTGAGCTCTGGGCCGGCCGGGGAGGTGGAGATGGTGTGCTATGTGTGTTTTTGTCTCAAATAGTGCCAGTAAAGGTTGTGTTTTTTCACACCCTGGGTGCCGTTTTGACGTGCCGAAAAACAAACAGGCCGGGCAGGGTTCCTCTCATCTTCAACAGCGCGACCCAGAGCCTGACTCCACCGCTGTCTGCAGAGCAAGACCTCCAAAATAGGACCATATGGTTCATTACCACAGTGAAGTTTTTCTGCATGGCTTCTGAGACATAAAACACCGATTCCAGAACCACTGCCCAGAGACAGCCGCACTCAAGGAGTGCTTAACGCGTATCCTTTGTGCCATCTTTGATAGTTTTTAAAGGACGCAATGATACACCGCCCTCCCGTGAGGACATAGATCGACTACGTCTAATTTCATTTGAAGTCCGACTGGAACTTCAAGAAGTGTTCGCTAAACCCCTTCACCTTGGCAACCTTCCTTTATCATTCTTCAGAAATATTTCTTCAGAAACATTCTTGTACTTTGGGTCACAGAAGCGTATTCTTCAGAAACATATATTGTAAAGAACATTTATCGTTTGACCGGCTTCCCGATGTATAATAATAAGATTCAGACATCCTAGGTTGGCTTTATGAAGAGGAAAGAACGAATCCTAAACACGTACGTACGTATTCGTTTGCAAAGCTGTGTGTGAGTCGCCACTAGCCTTTAAATTGTACGCGAAAAGGGCAAGAGATCGTTTGTCGATTTTACCTGTAGCTATAGGAGCCTGAAACATGCCCCCTGTTTACTAACTGTGGGATTACGCTAGAATTACATTAACGCAGATTAAAGGAAACAGTGACCCCCGAGTTTCGGAGCAGTGAATGGGCAGTTAACTCACGATCGGACCGCGGACTCCGGGCTCCCCGCCTTATCTGATTGAAGTCCAGCGGTAATGATAGGTGTGCGCGCGCTCCACTCCACCAATCCCCGACCCAGGGTAAACACCATTACATCACCACTGCGCCGGGACAAAAGGCCAAGTGTTTGGAAATAAATAAAACTGTCTAAGGGAGACCAAAGCGAATCGTAAAATTGAAAAGAAGAAGGAAGAAAATCTTCTCTGAAGTGAAGGGAGGGAGAGAAGGCTCCTTGCCTTCGGGTGAAATGGAGAGAGAGGCGCAGAAAGAGGGAGAGGAAGAACAGGAGAGAGGGAGAAGGGTTATAGAGAGTTTAACTGGGGATTAAAACTCCAAGATGGATATCTCATTAGTTTAGTCAGAATATACCGAAATGCTTAATTATTGCTTTTTTGTATATAAAACAAACAAAATTAGGATGGTTAAGTAATGGGATTAAAATCACACGTCTGTTTCAAATTAGGATAATCTTTTTATTAGTCTCTGTTTTGTAATATACTTCCAAATACTGTAGAATATATCTAGATATTACTGGTAAATCAGATTCGTTTATCTGTATTAATTGGTATGATTCCACTGTATTGAAGTAGGTTGGATATCACTTAAGAGTCCGTACTGATCGTACAGTAGAACCGTAAAGTCTATGAGCTATAAATTAATAACATACCATACCTGCGCAAATATGGGTAAACATTTTCTCTATCTGCAAAATTCACAACATACAAGTCGCAGGCCAAATGTTTTTTAATTGCCAATGTTCAAAACGGTAAATTACATATCTGTGGTTCCTTTGAAAAGTATTTTAAAACTTAGTTTTACACCTTTTTTTCTGAGCTTTAGAGTAACAGCACTCACAAGCGAAAACTGTAAATGGCTTCACCCGCAGTAACAGTATGAAACAGAATAGGCATTGTTCTTATTTGAATTGAGAGATTAATTCATTGTTGATGTTGGTAATAATAGATGTTTTAATACTAAAACGTAGGAGACGAAGAAGCAATATATAATTACTCGTGAATGGTGTTACTTTTGACGTTTAAATCGTGTTAAATTGCGGTTCACTTAAAAATAACCCGTTTCAGAAACTGAAGAGGGACGGAGATTTGTGACAGGTGCTGGCGTTGTTTATTCGAGAAGGAGCTCAATTTATTCTGTTGTAAGTACAACTCAGGAATTTCGAATCTACTGAGTATTATATTTATATTTTTTGCATTTTAATCTCAGTAACCAAGATGATCTTTCCGGAACTGAGGGGAACCCATCAAGAGCAAATTTCAGAAACTAAACGCAAGTTGTGACACACTTTACACCAATAAAATGCCTGTTTACCGCCTTTTACTCCGTGCCACTACACAGACTATGTTGTGGACATGGATTGCCAAGGGCATTGTTAATTGTCACTTACTTTAAAACCAGGCTCTGTGAGGTTAATTCGTTGTGTTGAGTTATTCGTTTGATTGACAAGTCCTCCAAAACAAAAAGTTTGAAAAGAAGAGATGGACCGAAACCCGGGTTATTTGCAGGAGCATCTGAATTACCTCGTTAATTACAATGACGCCTATTTTGTTATATCCAATTGTTTTATGGGCCAAAATAAAAACAACAAAACAAAACAAAACAAAGATGGCTGATTCTGCCCAACGGGTGTGGCGGGGTATGTTTCGGGGCCTATAGGTTCTTATGTTATCTACTGGTGTCGTTCGGGTTAAGGGGATGTTTACGTCGCCCGTTCCCTTCTTTTATTGCTGTTCTGGCCCGTTAAATGGTCCAATCGGAGGGCATGAAACATTCTGCACAGCGCAGAGTTGGCGTGCACAGCCGGCAGCGGGGTCAGTACCGCCACATTATCTGAACTGGTAGACCAGAAAGTCGAGGTCCCGCTAGGATTGGAATTTTTCAAATTCAGGTCTCCTTGTCTTACCCTCCCCAAAAGGAAATCAACAGACTGCGAGACCCCATTCGTTTCTTCAGCGAGTAACACCAGGACAAGCGTAATACAGTACTTGCAGTCATTATACCCCATAGGACATTATCAGGGAAAAGCCCGCCTTTCCCAGCGCACGGATTCAGGGCAGACCCGGTGTGGCCTGTGTGAGCAACGCCGGGCTCGGACCTCTGGCCGCCCCCGCCATGGTTGGGCCGAGTTTAGACGGCAAGAGGGGAGCCCAGGAGCCAGACAGCTGTGACCCGGGACCCTGGAGCTCAGCTTTGTCTTTGTTAGTCAACTCAAACCTGCGCGAGGCCTTCCGTCTTTGATCAGACCACGTGCCGTGTTTAACAGCTCGCCGCGTCCAGAGCGCTCCGACTGCACTATAACACCCCACACCCCGACTGCGAAGCCCAGAGGGAACGGAAATCTTGACACAGGTCGTGCACGATGACGCGGTCTGGGCTCAGTGACATCGGAGTGGCGGTATTCGACATGAGAACCCTTTTCCGAAGAGGGGAGGGTGTAGTTGTCATTTTAAAATCACCGATGTACAGCTGATTCTCAGGATCTGTTTTAAAAAGATATCCTTTTAAGAATGCATCCTTCCCAGGTGGATGTATTTCTGCTCCACGTTCTGAAAGCGCAGGAAGCTGGAGGCAGTGCGCTTTGTGGGAGCGGAGGCCAATTAATTAATTAACAGCACAGTCCGGAGTAATATCTGGATTTCCTACACGGTAGCCTCGAACCAATATCACCTTTGCTCTCTACAATAATAAGAGGTCCCTTTAAGGGGACGCAATACAGACGTTTAACAGCCCTCGAATCCGTCTCCAACTTCCGCGATCCCGCGATGTGTGGGGAGCTAGATAAAGGACGTACTCCTGTCAAAGCCAGCAGTGCGATCGATTATCGCTCCCCGTTCAGTTCTTTTATTGCTGCTCCTGCTTCTGGGCTGGGTTTAGACAGCCCCGTCCAAGTACACGAAACATGCTATGGAGCGCAGAGCTAGCGTTCAGAGCCAGCGGTGGCTATTACCTATCGGTATTAGCTCCTATCGGTATCTTCATTAGGCGACTAATTAAGGCCAGGAACTGCACCGGTCCACCATGGGGCGAGTCGGCGGAGAGGCTGGACTGCGGCTGTGGTACTAAAGGCTGTGTAGGCACCTCCGTGGACTTGCGCCGCGTTCCGATCAGTTACTCAAAGCCCGGCTGGTTCTACAGGAGCCAGTTTATGCCTCTCCACTTTCGCGTTCGCTCGCATGTGCGGTTCTGACTTGGACGGCTCGGCTCCTCCGTCGTCTCGGCAGCGGAACCGCGGTGGGCGCCAGGCGGGGCTGTGCCCTCGTCAGTCTGACCAGTCCGCGCTATGGCTATGCTGTGTGCTGTTTTTCCGCCGGCACGCTGCAGTGGGGGTGTGTGAAGCTCACCTTACGGGCCAGGGGACTGTAGGTAACATACCAGAGAAATACCCCAGGGGCAAATACGCCTACAACAACAGTCTTAATAATAATATCGGAACTAGATTTCCTACTCAACTGAACGCTACTACTAATAATAAATACGCTATTGTTTTACGTGTCTTTTTTTTACCTTTGTAAAGCAATGAAGCTATCCCCTGTTATGAACAGCAGTATTCATTCAGGCCTATCTATGCCTTCTGCCAACACTGTTCTATGTGTCTCTTCCACTGAACACTGAGTACACTGCAATACGATTTTAGCGATGCGTCTTTTATTGTTTTGCGAGAAGTCCGTCTCCTCGCTTTTCTTTAATGTCTGGGGTCCACATACAAATTCCAAAACTGTGTCCGGCCCTGGGCAGACTGGGATCCCAGTGGCGCTCGCTAGGTGCACAGTACAGATACCGGAGCAAGCGCGCGTTTCCATGGCACCCCCTCCAGTTGCGGGAAAAACTTTTCTCCAAGCACAAATGTACACATTGTAGGTCAGCGACGGGAGCCTCTAGGAGTTGTCTGTTTGTGTAACTGATTTCTAACCCTGTCTGGAGGTCTGTGATCCCGATGGGACTTAGAAACTTAGAAACATATGTCTACTTTTTCAAAACTGACAAAATGTGTGCTATGGATTAAAGGCAGTAATAATTGCGTACAAGGTCATAACTAAAAACGGTTTTAACTTCACGTCCCTTAAATCGTTAGTGGAAGTGACACGCGGTACGTCACTAGCTTTGGACACCGGGGTGTTAAGTGTGAATGTGGTCGTGGCAGGCTGGATGAACGTGTCTTCTCCTCCAGCGGCAGAGCCAGAGAGCTGCCGGGCACTCTGAGAACCGCAGAGCCCCAGATCGGCTCTGCGATCTGACCGCACGCTCTGCTGTGAAGACCGTGCAGCTCCTTCCTGCTTTCCCTGCCCGGATTGGAGAAGCAGAACATGAATTACTGCTACGTTCACACCTCTGCCTCATAGAAAGCTACCAGATTTATTATCTGGTCTTTTCGCACCGTTTGGAAGAAGATAATAACTCTTAGAATGCCCCATATATATGAAACTACTTGCGGATATTAAGAAAGTTCCCCACGCAATATCTTCTAATGTTTTATTTTAGCAACGCATTACTGTATATACCACACCTCTCAATATCCCACGGAGACTGGTCTGTGAAATGTGTTTGTGATGTGGAAGGAAATGTGGGTTTGTTGGTTGGGTAAGGCCCTGTTTACAGTAGCTGCCTCTATCACATGCACTGTACAAATACACAGATTCCTAAATTAAAAGTGTAGCGGGTTCATATACAGTATGTATTTGGGGGGGCTCCTTCAAGACCCCCGTGGGATTAATTAGAGAGGATCTATTTTAAAAGGTAAAATAAAGGATTGCTGAAGAAAATTGTAGAATTTCACCTTCCAAAACCGCTCTCAGTCTGCAACGGGATTACATCAACATCCAAGCAAGCCACACAGATCAAATACAGGTTACGACTTGATGTCACTGCTTCCCGAATGCGCGCACAGGTTGAAGATGGTGGGACCGTACTTACTGTATACGTTTTGGGATCAATGTCTAATGATGACCGGGGAAGCTCGCGGGAACGACGTGGCAACAGCGCTTAGCCCGGAAGGATAAACGAATACACCTGCTGATACGAATAAAAGGACCTGAATAACTAAATTCTCCTTTATTAATACGTTCTTCCTCCGCTAGTTTGTCCGTCCGTGTTTTGTAAACTCTCCTGGAATAATTTTGCTTTTATACGTTGAGGTATTTTGTTTTTCAATACCAGTGTGGCTATTGATTTACTTAACTCAACACCACAAAATGTTTACTGAACTCGTTCAAAAAGTAAATTACTGAAGTAGCAGTGCAAGGGGAAAGAGATACACTGCGGGGTAGCTGCAAAGCAGTTCGGATTGTGAGAAGTGTGTTGATTTGTACAATTCCGAGCAGTGTCAGATCGGACTGTTTGCATTCACGCGCCCGTGGGTGCTGCTGGCTACGGGCCGGCACGCGCTCACCGGCTGGCTGGCCTGGATCTCGCGCAGCTCGGGCCGCCGCGCGCCCGTGATGATGCATTGCCTCCATGCGCTCCGCGCGGCTCACCTGTCACTCCGCGCGCCGCGCAAGATAAATGGCTTCGTGTTAAATTCCACTTAATGGCAAGTTTTATAAATCTACCCTACACTGTCTCGTTGTGGTTAGTGATTCGAGATGAGTGAGATAATTAGATCATAATAGCTAAAGAAACGCTCAGATATTGATGATTCCATTAGCCTTTTGCAAACAGTTTTTGCTTCTTTGGTGGCACACGGCTGCCTGCGTTTTCTCTGTCTTCTTTTCCTCTCTGTGTCCCTCTCTGCAGGCCCTTTCCGGGTTTTTGCCAACTCTTCCTCACTTCTGCTGTCTTTGAAAACTTTGGCTGCTGCTGTTTGGTCTCAAAGGGTGGCCGTCGATTTAAGAACCTGTTTACAAAAAGCACAAACCGAGTTTAGAACAGCTTCAAAACAGTATTCAAAACAGCTTATACAGTACCACCCAATGTTCTCTCCCTGTCTGTGTGTCTCATGGAGAGCAAGTTGGGGTATGTGAAACGACGAATTCCTAATGCAAGAAATTGTATCTGGCTAATAAAGTGATCTTAAATTATATTCTTCTGTGATTTGAATCGATTAGTTCTGGAACAAGATGGGACTGTCTGTTGTGAAGCAGTGTCCTGTCCAGGGTGTTTACAGGCTACAACTCCCCCTAGAGCCTGAATTGGACAAATTAGAAAATGGATGAATGGCTGTTTGTTGTACTCTGTGCTAAGGCTACATAAGAATACTTGGACTGGTTGAGAGCTGTTCGGAAGTGGCTATCATTTCTGCTGCTCCTGCAGGAGCAGAGTCGCCCCTGTGAACTGCTGGCAGGATCGTTTTTGACATCTGAAACGAGGTACACTTGTAAAATTCGGATCCTGTTTTGTCAGATCCAGTTGTGTTTTCCTCCTATTCCTTCTTCGCTGCGGCAGAGGCAATGAATCTGTAACTTAGTGATGGGGTAGAATATTTATCTAGTTTATATTGATCTCATCTCTCGGAGCTGTGCATTGTCATATTCACCTAGTTTTCGGGGCAGGCTGCTTGGTGTCATGGAGGTCTGAAAGATGTGGAGACACCCTCACATCTGCTCGTGTGAAGTCTTCCTCACCTCCATCAAGTCCTTAAGTTGCGCACAGCACACTCAATCACGGCTACAAGCCACAGACGCCACTTCTCTCTCCTCCTTCCTCTGTCTTTCTCCCTCTCTTCCACCACCATCTGTCCCAGCGCCCCAGTCCCTTCCCTCTCCCCCTCCCCGTCCGTCTTTCTTTCTCCAACTTCCTGTGTTTTGTGCGCTTCCACCCCCCCAATACAAAACACCACCCGCCACCTTTGTCTGGGCTGTCCTGCCCCCTTCATTGTCCACCCCCATTTCCGCTGCCACCCTGACCTTTCACCCCTCGCCCAGTTGGCCCCCCCCCCCCTCGGAAAGCTCCTTTGCCCCTGTTGACTGTGCTCTGCAAGTTTTTTTTTCTTCGGCTAATAACTGTTGCTGGCAAGCTGTTCACAAAGCCCAGCATGACAGCCATTGTACCAGCAACAATGGCAAACAGACGTTAATAGTCACCAGCGTAGAGGGCAGGCCCTGCATTCAGGCCTACCTGCTGGAGGGCCAGGCCTCCTCTGGCTGGCTGGTATTTACAGTACTCTGATTCAAGGATTCAAGGACCGGTACAGTCCGTTCCTCTCACACTCCCGGCAGTGAAGGACGTTCAAGTGAGGCTGACCGGATCTAGCACACGGATATTGGGGGGGAAGCTGGGATGCATAGGACTCTGGGAAACAAAACCTCACTTTGACACAGGAAGCAGGCAGGACTCTATGATTCTGTCAACGACTGCTAGAAATCGGCAGGAGTTTGCCGGCCCTGGGCCTGCTGTCACTGTCCGTCGTACAGTAGCTACCTCTGCTGAACGTCGCTAAGCGTGTTCTGCGTGATCATTACGTGTTGTCAGTCCCCAGACGGTTATTCACTGCGCTAGCAAAACAAATCGAAGCAAAAAATGTCTCGTTCTCGTCAGGATAGGCGACTTTGTGTCATCCCAAAGGAGAGTGTTGTACTGAAGCACTGAAGCCCCTTTTCCCCAGACTGGTCAACGTGCTGGACTCATCCCAGAGAGTGAAACAGCTTCACAACCCCCGTTTGGCCTCTCTCGAAATTCCTCCAGTCCTGCGGTCTCACAAGCAGGGAAAGCCAAATCTATTTGTTTTGGATAGATCAGATGCTGTACATGAGAAGCTACCTCTTACAACGGCACCTAGCTTAATCTAAAGGATAGATCAAAAGGAGTCTCCTTGACTTATCCATTGACACATGCATAGTTAATAACAGAGCCCCAGCATGAATAGGAAATATTAGGTGACAAGCTATATTTCTTAAGATGGTTCACTTTGGCTAATCTTTAAAATTACTTTTTCATATTTAGCCTCATAAAGGTGGCTTATGACTTTCCTCTGATCTTGCCCTGTGTAGGTCAGTATTCCTATGTGCTCGTGTCTCCCTGTGGTGCCATGTGTTTACGTGCTATGTTGGTGTTTGTGTGTCGGGGTGAGCTGGCTTGATTGACAGCTCCCCTGCCTAGTGAAAGCATTCCTGCTGTCTGTGAGCCGGGCGGCTGGTCTCCGTGGTGACTGACGTCACAGTGAGCGAGTCAATTGTCTGGGACCCCTGGTGCGGTTTCCCAGTGGTACAGGTGCCTCATTCAGGGAGGGTGGAAGATCAGCTCAGGGACATCCAGAAACTCAGGATACCCCTTGCCAGGAATTAATAAAGCAACATGCCCATTCATTCCTTTTTAAAACAAGAAATCTAAAAAAAAAACTGCTCAGAATATTTTAATTGGTTCTGAAAAGTTAAACAAAGCGTAAAATCACACTTTGTATCCATTTAATGGTTTGCTTTTCATACAGTCCAGGCTGCTTGTCAACAACGAGCTTTCGAAATAAGAGGTCATTTGTGGTAAATGGCTCAGGGCTCTGAAACTGACTTCTGCAGGAGATTTCTCTTTTCATTTAGAAGTTTGTAAGTCGCCAGAGAGGCATTGAGGTCTTTATTATGTGATAGAATTACACCTGTCAGCAACGGGCTTAGTAAGGAAAATTACCTTTGCCTCCATCTAGCTGTAATACAGTAGGAAACCTGTCCAAAATAAGAGAGAGTGATGAGTACCATAAAAGTCAGCATTTTACAAAGAAGGTGGATTTTAAGGATCAGAAACGCAGTTATCTAGTACTAAAAGGATGGCCTTCAAGCTAAATAGTTGAAAAGGGCTGCTCTTCACTCTCTTCCATGAGTGTGGCCAGACACAACACATCCTTAGGTGTGGGCCTGGCAGAGAAACACTGTGTGATCCAGATGTGCAGACACATGGGAGGGGAGAGAGTGTGTGAGAGCATGCAAGTGTCAGTGTGTGTGTGAGGGGCGCTGTTTATGACCTAATACAGCATCTCACAAACTGGGGGGGGGGTGGGAGAGAGGTCACATGGAGGTTTTGAAGGGGTCATAGAGGGGTCAGAAAGGCATAACATGAGTAATTTCCAGTTTCCCCACACTATCCCATCTGCCTCTAAGACACTGGCGTGTTCTGTAGAGCCAGGTTGTGCCTGAATGTCCAGTCTACTGGGTCCTCCCGAGTTCTGGAAGAGAGTGACTAAACGTGTTGCGCATGGTTTAAAAGCAGCTCACAGCTGCTCTTTCTATGTCAGCATCTTGCTATACCCCTCAGTTCCGTGTTGCTTGAATTGCAGCCTGTGCCACAATGACAACGAGAGGGTGTCACCGCGTGTGTCAGAGTGACACTGGCACACACTGTGTGTGTTTGAATGTGTGTTCGAATGACAGATCAGCGTTTAGAAATGGGTTTGTGCATCTTATTGCCTAATTATGTGCGTTCAAACTGGAAACGCACGTAGGTGCTCATGGGTGCTCTGTAGGCGCATGCCGGCTCAGTTTTGATTGGATTTGTTTCTCTCTGTGCTGTGGATAGGGACAGACAGTGGTGGCAATGAGCATATTGCTGCCACCCAGGAGAGCTGTTCCTCTAGAGAGCAGGGCCCGGTGTGTGCATGTCATTTACACCTTCATTTTGAAGTTCTGAAATCGTTTACACTTGGCTGTTTATTTTTTTCCTAATTAGACCCTTTCATTCTGCTCTTCAGGCCATTCTAAAGGCAGTTCCAAATTAGTCTTTAAATCTCTACTGATTGGTGGCACGTCGTCGGTTCTTGAGTGTGAACTTGCTATTGCGTTTGTGTGTTTTTGTGGCAGAAAGGCCTGAGCAAAAATAAGAGAGAGGGGAGGGGAGAGGCAGCTCTTCCTCCGTAGCGCGTCGTTGGCAGATTCGCTGGTGTGAAAGCAGATCTGTTCCTCCAGTGACTCTATTAATTTACCTCATTTATCTTAAACACCTCCATAAATACTGGAGACCTCAGCCAGGCGAGCGAGCGAGAGTGCGTGTGTGAGTGTGTGAAAGAATAAAAAAAAAAAAAAAACAGCAGCCCCCTTCTCCATTCCCAGAGGACAAATCCACCGCGGAAAAACTCATTTTCCTGCAAATAGTTTGTCAGCCGAGCTAGGAGGAGTGATAAATTATCACAGACGCTTTGTGAGAGAGGGAAGGAGAGAGAGGGAAGGAGCTCTCTCTCTCCCACAGTACAGTACAGCGCAGTGTAGAGGAGATCCAAACTGCCCTACAACTCATGTGTGACTCCCAATCTCTTATGATAAATTGACGGGCAGCGAAATGGATTTGTTTTAAACTGGTAACACATCAAAGAAATAATAATTCAGCACGGGGTGTGGGTCAGCTTGATGGATGGCAGGCAGGTAGATCACAGACACACACACAGAGAGAGCGCTCCAGAAATAAAATAAGAAAAAAAAAACACACAAACGCTACATACACTCATTGACAAAGTTTGCACACTGTTCTGAAGGCACACAGATGACAACACCTTAAACGCCTTCAGATTCAGAGCCTTTTAAACGGGAGGAATGGAACCTCGGAGCTTCGTACATATTTCATGGACAAAGATGTCACACCATTCTGTAAAGCGCAGAGGCTGGGTTCTCTCAATAGGTAGGAGAATGCTGGGCTCAGGCTGTACAAGCAATGACTGTTATTAACCAGGTGTGCAGAAGCTTTAGTAGATGCCCAGCAAAGAGAACTAACAAAACCTGAATGGAAAGTTCCATTTTAGATCCTTAAAAAAAAAATTGACAGACGGCAATGACCTTGTGACCTTCTACAGGAAATGGACATTGTACACCTGCAGTAACCCCTACAAGTACTTCCTGAACTGATGTGCAGGTAATTGACTCCACAGGAACAGTTTTTCCCCTCCTTCGACCGATGCTGTCATCTTTAAACCTCCTTGACAAACACAAAAGAAATTCAGACCTCCAACGATTGTTTAAGTTCGAGCCTGAGATGGAGTGCTTTTAAAACCTTTCTCCCCTGACTAGCTTCAGGAATTGAAGATGCGTGCGTGTGTTTGCTAAGTATGGGTAAAGTGCCGTAAATTCTTTTAACAGGGACATTCTCTTTAAAAAATGCACCATTTCTGTTTGTGTCAATGCTTGTGCTACATCAATAGGTATTTTGGGTGTGAATCCGGATGCACAATTTAGAAAAATAAATCAGGTTCCCACCATTTGAAATTTTATAATGTATCATTTGCCCTCCCCAGTATGATGCTTATTTTTCCCCTTAGTTGCAAGGAGTGCACAAGCACCAGAGTCACATGTGTCACAGTCAAACTCTATTTGCTCCCACTGACCTATAGACCTGGTCCCACAGCACAGCTCTCTCACAGGAGAGACTGGGGCTTGAGCATTTCCTCCTGTTTACTGACACTGCAGCGATCCGTCCATCCATTATTCTAAAGCTGCTTAGTCCTAGAACGAGTCACAGCAACCTGGAGCCTATTGTAGAAACACGACAAAGTGGGAACACACCAGGACAGGATGCCAGTCCATCACAGGTCACACGCCCACACAAACCCAGGCAGGGTCACTTTAGAGACACTGATTAACCTCACCAACATGTCCTTAGGAGGTGGGAGGGAACCAGAATATGTAGAGAAAAGTCAGACGGACATGAAGAGAACATGCAAACTCCACACAGAATGCCAGCCCCCCAGCCCAGAGATGAACCCAGACCAGACACTTTGCCACATTCACATTCTGAAAATAAAAGGGGCCAGATAAGTTGCTTACTGCACCGAAATAAAGTGAAGTGCGGCAGAAAGAGAGCTGGAAATGAACTGCCAAGGAAGAACAAAACTCACAATGCCAAAGTTACTCGTGCTCATTCCTACAAGGCAAAAGAATGCTCCAAGGTTTCAGGCAGCTTGGCCCCAGTCATCACCTGATGAAGGCAAAGCCTGCCAGAACATTCAAATAATCCTTTGATCTTTTGCTTTGTGCCTGTTGAGGTTTTCTAGTTAAAAAATGATCACAGAATTACCTCCCTATTTGCCCCCTTTTTATTAATATCTTCTTATTTGCCCCTTGCCTGTCCAAGACAGCCTCTTTCCCAGAGTGCTCAGCATATTGGGGAGCAGGAGAGAGAGAGAAACAGAGAGGGGAGCTCAGCTGAAAGCTCCGGACTTAATTCTATGCATCATTAAGCAGTCTCACTCAATGCAACATCCCCTATACATCATCCATGCTCAGTAAACACAACGATGACATTACATTAGCAACTGCAAATGAATTTTCTTTTTATAGGGAAATTGAGAATTCACACTCACACACACACTAACACTCTGACAAACTCACACAAAAGAGAGGAAAAAACTCACACAAAACAAGCGGTTCTCTCTGTGTTTGTGCCTCCATTCCTTTTGGTTACCTTTTTATCTCTTCCAAAAACCCAGCCTTCAGGCGTGTGGGAATGACCTAGCCCCTCTGGCAGTGCTGGTGAAAATGCTTGCTCGTGGAGTGCAGACATGTCTTTCTTTGTGTGTAGGAAAATTCAGTTACAATACTGAATCAGCAATAGTTTGTCTTTGATTTTGGAATAAAGGAAAGGTACAATTTTCTTAACATGCAGAAGTGTTTTTCTGCCTTTTGTAGTTTGACAAACATAAAAGTGGCATAATCTACATGTGGAAGATTTGTTATCCATTCATTCAAACTCGTGGGTCATCACACAGCCCTTATTACAGCCAAGCTGGTCTAAACTGCCCATGGAGACCAGTGTATCTTATTTCCGCAAAAATGAGAATATTAAATTACACAAAACTGTGTCATTTATGCTCAACTTCTCATGTACTATTGTCTAGCCCCTGCCAAACACTACATTATTGTACATGCAGGATTCTTATAGTGGAGATTTCGGTAGCATCTGCTCACGCACAGTTGTGTTTTGGAATTGTTTTGGAATTGTTGATTGTGAGTCGTGGGGTATAGTGGTTTAGGATGTGAGGCATCATATCACCTGAAGTAGGCTCATACACATATCCAGGCAGGCAGACAGACGGTGGGACCAGCAGTCACAGAAGTAGGTTTGGAGACAGGGGGAACAAAGACACATCAGTCCTGATGATGGGGAGTGTCAAAGTATAGAAGAATCAATCAGCCCATCAATTGATTTCTATGCCGGGTGCTTGTTCGTGTTACGAGCACCATCAAAGCACTTTACCCAGAGCCATGTCACAGTAGAGACCAGTAGAACCAGACTGGGAGAGAGTCCTGGGAAGGTTACTGGACTAACTGGTGCAGAGTGCAGAGGTGTGTATTTCTGAATTGTACTTTCAATCCACTCTGAGTGCCATCTTCAAAGGTTCAGACTCTTTCTTGGGAATCTTACAATCTCTGGCAAGGTGGTCATCATTCACGTCCATGCACGAAATACACACTCCAGCAGCTCTGGCACTTTTCCATTCACAGCATCTCCCAATAAAACAGAGCAAAACACATTCATATTAATATTGAATTTGACTCCAACTAACCAAACAGAATGAAAAGATATGAGTGCAAGATTTACAACCGACTGACTGATTTTCAAGATCTACTATGGGCATTGAGATCATTCACCAGCCCAGGAGCTATGGAAATCTATCAAGGATTAGAACTGGTCTGAGGAGCTGAAAGAAGGCTGGGGTCTAAGGAGCACACATGACATGTACTGTAGATGTATAGGAGCTGAACAGTTCACAGATGTAGTTTGGGGCCAAACTGAACTTGATCTTAAAAATGAGAAGCAGTATTTTAGGTTTTATCCCTAAACCCAAAGTAAAGATGGTCATGCATTTTACTCATGCATTTTACTTTTTGACAGGAACTGAGCAGCTGGGATCTGAACAAACGGTGACTAGCTAAGAACATGGAGATATACACAACTTTACAATAATCAAACCTGGAATAGAGCTGTTCCTACATTACCATCCCCGCACAGCCTGGGAGAGGCATGAACAGACTCCCACAATATTTTGAAGGTGATCAAAGACACTTTCGAGTGCCTCGGATGAAAGACTTGGATCAAAGATGTTGCCTAGATTCCAGACCTGTGTACTTGCTCTGATTCCAAAACTATCAACAGTCACACTAAAGTTGACACAGTTGTGGAACGGATGAAGACTATCAGCCTAAATTCATTCAGAGTTCTAAGTTCAGAAGTAAAACAATTTTTTTTAACATCACAGGCAGTGAGGCAACACCGATAGTGCTTGATCAATATCAGGTTTGTGTTTTCCTGTTAGTTCAGAAAAAATCACTGGGATTCCTGATCTTAACTGCCTCAATGGGTTCAGAATAGCTGATCGATCTGAAATGAAACTGTGCATCAGCTCAGGGCTTGGTGTGACCTGAGAGGCAGCACTGGGCAGTTGGTTTGGCATGTTGTCAGGGCTGGTGGACTCAAAGTGGCCTCTCTGAGGTCAGGGGCTCAGTTTGAGATGAGAGGTCTATTCAGGGTCCGTCTCGGTATCGAGAGCGTGACCTCTGACATCACATGTGCCACACTTCAGGGCAGTTCATTGCCCACCACCTCTGTCATCTCTTCCTCAAGCTCTCACCAGACTGACACATGCTCAGCCTGGCCCCTTTAAAACTTCCTTGTCAAAATCCAAACAAAGGCATCAGCACGGTAGGTCAGTCACAGCGTCACACACTGTATTCAAAGCATCAGCTGTGTGGAGATAAATGGAAAACCCTTCCGATCTGATCTAGATCATCCATACGTATGCATATACCATCCCTTCATCAATGTATGATATGGAAATAAATGGTGTCTAGTGCTTTTAACTTCAATACATGAAGACATAAAAAAGGGAGCAAACAAGCCTGATCTATACCCACACAGCATCTTGCACTAAGACTTTCATTTAGTTTTCTCTTGTGTCTTCTGGTTACTGATTCACTGTTAGTTCTGAAGAACTAGGTTGCATTAGGCTTGTCAGTGCCATTGAGGATTTTGGATACAGGTGCCCTAAAACACTTCTCTGTTCAAGACTAGAAGGGTTTAATTACTTCAGCTTGCCAGTGTGGGACATTCCTTCACTCAGTCACATGTTCTGAAGGAGTGGAATATGTTTTGTCTTTCTTAACCACTGATACAAATGCTAAAACATGATATCGGTACAACAGTGAAATAAATGCAATTCTACTTGTTTGGACCTTCTACCATGTATGCTATCCAGGCCATTAATGTTCCAGTAGCACAGACAGGTAAACAGAAAGTGGTATGATCTCAGTGTGAAAAAGGAAGGTCAACTTTCTAGCATCTAAATTCAACCATGGCAAACCATTGAACACAAAACGGATCAGAGACAAGCACTGCCATACTTGATATCGTGGGGCCTGACGCAGATGCTGCTGCAGACAGCTGATCTTGTACTGTGAGTGTGGCAGTGCTATAGGAAACTAGTAGCAGTCAGTTTCAATGGTTTGGCCAAGTGTTTTCCATTGAGGCTGAGAATGTGTACAGTTCATTTTCTAAAGCATGCAATTATAGTGTGAGTGTGTGCAATTCCTACTCTGTGTCGAGAGAGAGCGTCTGCTGCCTGTGGTTTATCTGCTATGGATAGATATAGCCGTTGTTCCCCATTGCACAGGCACAGGGTCAATGCTTCTTGAGAGTGGGGAGAAAAGACTTGGTGGGTGACGAGGACTAGTAATCCAAGGCACAGGGCTGTAGAGGGGGTTTCCTGCTGTGATTACAAGCTGCTGGGACAGTCAGGTATTGATGAGGAAATACTGGGCTGTGATAGTAGAGGTTATACTCCGGGCTCTAATTGAGAGATAAGCCATCCAGGAAAGCCTGTGGTGGGGATGGGAGGATTGAACGTGTGAAATAGACGTAGTGACTTAATTAAGTCCTAGGTGTTCACTCTCTCTCCTGGGTTTCACTGGTGTGGGAGGGCTGTGGGCTGGGGTGAAAGGCTGGGAAAGTCCAGTGATTTATGGCCTAGTTCAGGGCTGGCTGCCTCTCCAGACTTCAGGGGCTTGGCAGACTGTGGTAACGGAGTTTAATGCAGATCATTCCACTGACAAGTTCCTCTTGTACAAACGTTTAAAACCTATAAAACAAGTACATGGTACTAAAAAAATTGTGCTTTGAAGCATGGTAATCCATTGACGGGATAACCAGTCCAGAAAATCATTAGGGTTCTGGTCAGCTGAGAGTATCTGGGCAGGAGAGGGTTAAGGATGCAGTTTAAATCTTTGCCCACTGATATCTGAAGCTCACTGCCCTGTGTCACACCGACACCAGCCAGCCTCGGGACAGAACTGCTTCAGCAGCACAGATCACAGTCAAAGCCAAACGGCCTGAACTCACCTACTGGGACACACACACAAACTGGAATGTAACAGGGTCCTGAGAATAAAATTCACACTGGCTGACGTTCTGACCAGAGTGAAAGATAAGAAGGAGAACCAGACCTGATGACAAGAAATAGGAAGAGTGACACAGGTAGACCTGGCTGCCCAGAGAGGACAGGCTGTGCTCACAAACAATTAATGTATGTGATTGTTCTGATAATTCTTATATATGACAACTCTGTAATCATTGTTCATGTAAGTAACCTGAATTGTTCTAGTAAAATATCTATCTTTAGCAACAAGTAAATATATAAGTCTCTTTGGCTAAAAGTGGGGTGGCATGATGGTGCAGTGGTTAACATTACTGCCCTGCAGCCCTGGGGGTCTGGGTTCAATTCTGAACCTGGGGTGCTATATGCATGGAGTTTGTATGTTCTCCCTATGTTCATGTTAGTTTCGTCTGGGTGCTCTCGTTTCCTCCCAAAGTCCAAAAACCCACTGGTAGGGTAATGGGCTGCAGTAAAATTGGCCCTGGTGTGTCTGTTTGCCCTGAGATGGACTGGTGTCCTGTCCAGGGTGTACCCTGCCTTACTCCCATTGCTTGTTGGGTTAGACTGTGACCCCTGTGACCCTGTATAGGATGGAGTGACTAGAAAATGAATGGATGGTTGATCATGTGCTCACAGAATCCAGGGTCTCTAATATCCTGGCACAAAAAATTGTTTAAGATCAGCCAATCTGGACTACTCCCCTCCTCCTTTTTTAAAAAGGAGATCAAGATGGGGTGCTAGTATCCATCTTAAAGAAAGCATCTGTGCAGCACCCACAGAAGCTTGAATGTCTGCATTGCTTTGCACTGCGCTGTGAACCCAAATTCTCCTGTTCCTTTGTGGGATTCCATTGTGAAGCAGTTTCTCAGGGCGCTTCTGGTATTTGTAGCCTGCCAGTGTGGGTTAGGAAGGGGGAAAGGATAGAGAAAGGGAGGACAGGGTGAGTGATACCGAAGCAGATTGCATTGCAAAGGAAGTGAGAGCTAATAGCCCCCCCGCACTCCCTCTGTGATCAGGATGACAGCAGCACAAACACACAAACAGGACCCCATCCGCCTACTTCCCCTGCTGCCACAAGAGCAGGGCTGCAAGGCAGAGACGAGAGCAGCTGTGCAGAGCAGGGTAAATATCAGCTGTGCTGTGCTTATAGCATACCCACATCATGGTGAAGGACGCCCCCGGGGCGAGGAGCCCTGCTTCTGCACACAATCCTCAGCCGGAGGAGTAGGTTAACGCAATGGCAACCAGGCCACAGTGGAGCAGAGAACTAGGAACTATAGCAACAGCCTGGTAAAATCCGCATTGTCCCATGGTGACTCAGCGTGTGTAAACTGAAGCCTAGGTCATCGTAGTTCAGCACAGTGATAATCTGTTAAATCAATACAAATTCAGAGCTCAGACGGACTCAAGATGACATGTAGACTATGATGCTAAACTAAAGATTTAGAAAACTACACACTGTGTATTAAACCACAAGATCACAGACAAGTGTTAGAATTTCAGATGGAGACTGCAGGGATGTAGCACAATGGCACAGTGCTGGGGCCCTGGGGTTCAATTCCAGACCTGAGGTGCTATCTGTGTGGAGTCTGTATGTTCTCCCTGTGCTTGCATGGCGTTTTCTCTGGGTGCTCTGCTTGCCTCTCACAGTCCTGAGACATACCGATGGGTTAATTGGCTTCTGGGAGTATTGGCCCTGGTGTGAGTGTGTGCGTGTGTGTGTCCGTGTGTGCCCTGTGATGGACTGGCGTCTCGTCCAGGGTGTGTCCTGCCTTGTGCCTGTTGCTTGCTGGGATGGCCTCTGGCTCCTCTGTGACCCTGTATTGGATAAAGCAGTAAGAAAGTGGACCGATGGACAACTGTGGGGTGAAGCACTGCTGCAGTGTGTGTGTACAGTATTTGGGACTACAGAGGCAGAGGAGAATAAACTGGCCACTGACAGGCCCAGAGAATGCTTACTTAAAATATAAAGATAGAAACATTTTATTTATTAAACACTCTGAGCCACTTAACTTGGATGTTTCTCAAATAAGGTATCCTTGGGGGTTTACTGAGTTTCACTTCATGCTACGAAGAACATAAGTGACACAGAAAGTGGGAGAATGTTATGGTGTTCCCAGTCTATACTCTCATTTTTAACTATGAAGACACAAGACACAGTGTTCTGCTCAGGTGATGTACTGTATATCGAGGTGCTCAGAGAAGGATTTAAAAACATTCCCCATCTGTCCATCTAGCCATCCATCTAACATTTAATTGCAATATTGCAGGGGGTAAGCAATCACTTAGCGGTCCCAGACTGGGAAGCACCATGTGACCCAAAGTGTATACTGCAAATGCCTTTTGAGCTTCTCAGAAAAAAGTGTTTTTTAAAATAATGAAATGATATCACAGCAAACACCTTCCAAACAAGCCTAACTCCATCCTGTCTCTGGGGCTATATGTATAGTATCCTCAGTTCTTCCTGGAACTTGCCTGGAAGGCACTCTACATTGCCCATACAACAGCTCCCTTGCGTGCCCCTTGTAAAAATGGATGAGGGGGTGGGGGTTCACCAATAAATCAATTTAATTCATATTTGTTATTCTGTCTTAATTAAGATTTGACCAGACTTCTGAACTGACAGTATTGTAGCACTTGATACATGCCGTTGAAGTGGAGTTTCTGCGCCCCCTTGTGGAATTCTGAAAGCCTTGCAGGTATAAATGGCAAAATTCATAAGGGTCTATGCATGGTCTGGGTAAACTGACAAATGTATTTTTCTGGACACTTAACAACAAAATAAGTTTTAGACCAATACAACTGCCTCTAGTTTCTTTCACGAGCATGTGATGAATATTAGAGAACTGGCTAGAACTGTGAACTCACCTCCACCCATCAATAAGGCAACCACTTGACTCTGTTATTTGGGTAACTTTAGGAAAGGGATGACAAGTTGCTCCTAAGTGGAACTGCACTAGGTATTAAAATAAAGCATCATGTCTTTGCTAATGTAAGCACTGTTACTTAATTACAATACACAGATATAGTACCAAATACATTTTCCATTAAATTATTAACATTGTTAAGAATTTGCAATGGTTCTCTTGCACAAATCAGTAATACTGATCAGTAGTTCACACTGATCGATGACTAGAATAGTGAACACCGAATAAGTCCAATACGTTTATTGTGGATGGTTGTTTAGCTCCAGTATTAATGTAAGCAAAGGTGTAACTCTAAATTTGCACATCTATTTATCCCATTTAGGGCCTAAAATTCTGTCCCGTCTTAGAAAACAGAGAGGCTTATGGCCACCCTGCTCATAAATCTGAAAGGCTCTTCTGCAGCCCTCATACAATAAAAGGAAATGTGCCTAGAACTGTCATCACATAACTTCACATCACAACAGTGTAAAAAAATGAGAAAATCAAATGAACACCTCTGTGATAATGAGACTTGAGGTTTTCAGTTTATTTATGAAAAATAAATACTATATTATAGCTTGTTTATCTCATTTATAAGTTAAATAATATACAGTAAACAGTTACAAGAATGGTTTTGCTCTTTTCTGTCTGCATTCATTTCTTCTTCGGAGCTATGTTCTTGCACACCCACATCATTCCATCCTGGAAACAAAGATACACATGCAGAGTTACTGTCTGAACCACCAATATCAGACAGAACCCAGTATCCTGTTAGACACAAATTAAATTAATTGCTTACTGGTGCACTGTAATCTGAAAAAAATTAAAACTGGGAAAAGGTTTTTGTCTTTAAATACAAACGTTATTTATAAACTGAAAATCCAAATTATTTCGTTTCAGTGTGGCAATAGCAATGAAGTTTTTACTGAAGACGTCTGAGGTCTGTGTTGCTGCCAGTGTGTCTTGAGTGGCAGTGTGAAATACTATACGTGATTCTGTTTATAACGTACTGTCAGTGTTATATGCAGTACAGCAGCATTTTTCTAACTTGAACCGTGTGTATACACTGTGGATTATTCAGGTGTGTGTGTGAGCACTGTGGGTTATACAGGAGTGTGTAAGTCTTCAGTGTGTGTCTGCATGCTGTGGGTTATACAGGAGAGAGAGTGTAAGGCTTCAGTGTGTGTCTGCATGTGTGCTGTGGGTTATACAGGAATGTGTAAGTCTTCAGTGTGTGTCTGCATGCTGGGGGTTATACAGGAGAGTGTAAGACATTAGTGTGTGTCTGCATGTGTGCTGTGGGTTATACAGGAGTGTGTAAGTCTTCAGTGTGTGTCTGCATGCTGGGGGTTATACAGGAGTGTGTAAGTCTTGAATGTGTTTGTGCTGTGTGTGATTTTTAGGAGTGTGTTAGGATTGATTGTGCATAAGCGTGTGTGCTCTGTGTGTTTTACAGGGGTGTGTTAGGCTTGACTGTGCATCGGCATTTGTGTTCTGTGTGTTTTTCAGGAGTGTGTTAGGTTTGATTGTGTGCCTGCGTGTGCACGCTGTGGGTATTCAGGAGGATGTCAGTCTGGAGTGCTTGTGCTGTGTGTGGCTTTCAGTCCTGTGTGAGGCCCACTCGCTCACCTGCACTCCCTCCGAGGTGACGGCAGAGCACGCCTGGATCTGCCAGATCCTGTCCCGGATGATGTGCAGGTTCAGCCCCTCGGCGATCTCTGCCGCTGGCGCTGCAGTCATCAGGTCCTGCTTGTTGGCAAAAACCAGGACTGGCACTCCGCTCAGCTTCTCCTCCTCCAACAGCTCTGCCAGCTCCTGAATGGATCCAGCCCAGGAGAGGGGCAGGAGACACACAGAAGGAGGCAGGTGGGTTGGAAAAGAGAAAACGGACAGTGATGCTGGTAAAGACAAGATGTTAAAGGAGGCAAATGGAAGTATAGGAGACTGTAACAGGGCAGCTGGATCTGGAGTGCCAAGAATGTCCAGATACAGGGAGAGAGCGTATAATAATCAAATATGTGGGAGGTTATTAGGCAAACGGCCTCACCTGCGAGAAGCCAGGTGACCTATTTAAGAGTTTAGGGAGCACACAGTCTAAAGAGAGAGACTCCCACTATCAGGTACGGCACAGGGAGACTCTAGATGTCTGTTCAGGTTTGGGTTGGACCCCCACAGTCAGGGGGACAGTGAGAAACAGAACCACAGCAAGGTTCTGTCTGAGAGTAAGAACACCCCCAAAGGGGCCAGTTACAGCAGTGCCTCTGGAGGGGACGGAAGATTTAGGGGGTCCGTTATTTAAACAGGCAGCCAGCAGTAAGATCTGAGGGAGATCAGAGTTTCTGGCGGGAACTCAAGTCTCATGGTGAAGCATTACAATAGTAGGGGAAGATTAAAGGTATATCAGGGCTACAGGGCAAGTCCTCTAGGATTAGGGGGAGGCCTAGGTGAAACAGGTATTGAGAGCATGGGATTCTCATGAGGTAGCAGCCTTGGTCATTTCTCTGACAGCCTGCGGTCAACAGAAGATGGTGACAGCAAGACCAGCCTGAACAGAAATGATCGTGTCGAGGTTTTATTCCTCTGCTACTCCTTCGTAAGGTACAACAAGGTTAATTAAGGCGCATAGTTGCGAACCGATTTAAGGTTAAAACAGTTCAAAACAACAATGGTCTTGGAGCTGGTTACATGGGGGTTAATGTGTGCAGATCTCCACATGCTCAGCTAACCTCTTAAAGGGAGTCTGGCACAGGGACCCACCAAACCTTGCAAAGATGTAATCAAAGCTGATTTGAACCGGTATTTCCAAAGACAGAACAGAACAGAACGCAGGGACATAAAAGAGGCACTTTTATAAAGGCAACTCCTTCACCTGGTTCCAGGCTGACATTACCTGGCCGGTCTCCTCAAAGCGTTTCCTGTCTGCACTGTCGATGACGTAGATCTGTCGAAGAAGACAAGGTAGTATTTGTTGGAATTCTTCATCATCAGTCTTAATCCATTCAGGAATTAAGCAGCTCAGCGCCGTGCCACAGTCAGGCGGGCCCAGTGCTTGTGATTTTAGTGCTGTGATTAAAGGGGAGACAATGGCAGTAGTGGCTACAGCAAGGTGAGCGCCCTCTGGTCTTGGGAGCTGAGAAGACCCTGTGCGTTGAGACTACAAAATGAGTCTTTTTGGAACATGCAAAGAGCTTAGAAAGGTTTACTTATGGAAGAAGCTCTTTCACACCATAGATGCTCCTGTATTTACATCTGCTCTGCAGGAGCATGAGGTGATTCTGTGGGGGCGGGAGTCTGTGAGTTCTGTGAGCCCTACAGAAACAAAAATGACCCACCAAGTACCAACATCTTCCTCTGCGGTTTTTAATTTTTCAATTTTTTTTTTTGCGGGAACACACTCACCAGCACGTCTGTGTTTTCAAAGTAGTTCCTCCAGTAAGGCCGTATCTTCCTCTGGCCCCCGATGTCCCAGACATTCAGTTTGAAGCCCTGAGACTGGACGCTCTTTATATTGAAGCCCTGTCAGGACACATTGTGGGGAGTCAGACAGACAGGAAGTGCACAGGCACATCAATGTGCATGAATCACCAATATCAGACAGAACCCAGTATCCCTCAGACCTGCAACACGCCACTCTGGGATGTCTGGAGGGTACCTGGGTAGGGGTGATGTGGCTGACATCCTCAGAGGCCAGCTGTTTCAGCAGGGTGGTCTTCCCAGCATTGTCCAGCCCCAGAAGCAGGATCCGTACCTCCTGATCCGGAGAGCTCTTCAGCTTCCGCAGGATTGACAGCAAACCCTGAGTGGGAACAACACCCAAAACACTGTCTCTACCAGTCGTGTTGACCCAAACACTGATGCACACAGTTTCATGCAGAGGTGGAGAAAGACGCAGATGGATGAGTATCTGAGGCGAGATGTGCAGGAAGCCTAGGGCCTCACAGTGGCACAGTGGCTAGGATGAAGCTGCCTTGCAGTGGTGGGGCCCCGGGTTCAATCGCTGGGGCGCTGTCTATATGGAGTTTGTATTTTCTCACGTGGGTTTCCTCCCATAGACCAAAGCCATACTGGTAGGTTAATTGACCACTGGGAAACCTGGCACTGATGTGAGTATGTGCTGTGTGTGTGCCCCGTGATGGACTGGCGTCTTGCAGGGATTGTCTCCGGCTGCTCCAGCTCACCCTGAATTGGATGAAGCGGCTAGAAAACAGGAGGATGAATGCTCTTGATTCTGTGTTTTGAGCATGAATGAGCAACACAACTGAACTTGGCCAAATCGTCTGACTTCTCTGTAGCCCTCTGATTAACCGACCTGCGTCCCTCGGGCGAACAATGCAAAATAACACCAGGCGCACAGGAAGAAAAGAGGATTTAGCCGAGCAAGATGTCTGTTCCGTAACAAACATGCCGTCCCCAGGCCCCCCGTCTTCACACTTAGCCATGCTAATGAGGACAAGCACTCCCATGATGATCATGAAAAAATCACAGCAAAGAGCACACTGCATGTGTGCGCCCAGTGAGGCAGTTCACCCCTCAGTTCCAGAGCTTGTTCTCTGCTACTCTGATCATTTAGAAAACATGACCTTTTATACTAAAACCCCTATTTGTAAGGCTGTGGTAGCCATCCAAAATGCATGCATTCATTTATTTATTTCATGTTACCACCATGGACAACAGCCTACTGTTCCTGAATCATTCACTAAAGCTGAAGTAAGCACAGCCAAGGCATTCATGCGTAGGTACGATAAGGCAGAGTGCGGGCTAAACAAATTCAAAGCATAGAGAATGTGAAGAGTACAGAAGCCAGTGGAGAGCACAGAGGGTAGGAGAAACAGCTGGCAGAGTCATAGGGATGAACAGAAAGAGTGTGTGTCTGACTCAGGAGGATATGAGAACGAAGGGGATGCAGAGACCGGCACAGTCTCAGGTGCAGGACAGGAATGACCAGTGACGCAGGTTGAGAACACAGGGAGAAACATCAAGCTCAAACCCTGTGCGGCTTCCCAGCAGTCTAGTTTCCTTAATTTGCTTTTCGCACTAGGGCGGTAAAGCCAGGTCACTGTGTCGTGAACGCAGCTAATAAAACAATTAGGTGGCCTAGGAAAATCTCCTCCAATCACATAAAGCTCTGATGTGACAGGATGGGATTACTGGAAAGTCAAGGCTTCCACGGTGTGAGAACAGCCAGTGGCACTAAGAATACTCCTGTCTTTTTAGCTTCTTGTCTTGGCCTACACTACCATAATTATCCTGTTGCATCTGTGCAGCTAATCTGTGCAGCAGATTTTGCGAGTGCACAATGCTGTTTTGTGGCTTGAAAAAGGAGAGCTAGCTTGTCGATGAACCGCCTGGCCGAGATCTGTTCTGATGACCCGCGTGAAGCTGTGATGGACCAAGGTGGTGTTTTAAACAGACTGACTGGTTCACTTTCAGCACTAAGGAACTAACTACTTCTGACCTGTACGCTTCTGTCGGTGTTTCAGATGACCCACCTTCCCCGACTGACCACATCCAAACAAACCCCAAGCCTTTTCAACCACCCAAACTCACAACGGTAACCCCATTGTCGATGCATCGACTTATAATATTACATTGCTCAGTGAATTATGCCTGCTACCCATCTCATTTTCGCCCTGGGTTGAAAAACGAATGAGATCGGAGAAGTCAGGTCACGTTCAGAAGAGCTATAAGGCTATCACAGATCCCCATAAGCACGAAGATATGGTCGAGTATCTGCAGCACGTCTCAGTTTTTACGTTACGCGATTACAAGAGAATTGTAGGACACGGGGTGCGAGAAAGGGTTACATTTAAACTTTTTGCAATTTATTGGGCTCAAACTCTTTAACAATACTCGCGAGGACTGATTTATTATAAATACATATCAGGAGAGTTGAGTTGAGTCCGTTCAGTGACGGCATGTTTCCTTTATAATAACGTTTGAAAGCCAAAATGAGTCAAATAATTTATCGTTAACACGTGTTATCGTGTGCAATTTTCTTGCCACTCATAATACATCCACTAACAACAACAGCAAGAGATATCATAGTATCATTAATTGCATTAAAATTATTATATTCATATGCTACTATGTGATTATATTATATAACACCAGCAACCGTACCTACTAACAGATCTCCCTAATTCCTGTCGGATATCTATTATCACAATAAAAACGTCTCATTTGCTATTATATCGCACCGTATTATTCAGCAGCAGAATTTGGTTAGGACAAACATGTAGTCACCTGCCAGCCTACGCGAACCTGCGATGCATTTTCGAGATCTGACACAAGCAGGCGGTAATGGTGGAGGATTATACTGCTATTTTAATTGCGCAGTGCCAACTACAAAGAAACTATCGATTGCAACGACGTACTCACCATGGTCCGGTCTGCCGATGGGTGTTGACAGACTGGCTCGGCTCAGATCAAGTTGAGCTACGAGTAACCATGGAATCAGTGGCGTCATTGTAAACAGTCGCCTGTGCGACGACCCCTACTGGCCAGCACAAAAACAACTTCTGAGATACTTCAATGTAGCACTGTATGTGCACAGTGTATACGCGGATAATAACGACAATACAAGGTTCTGCAAGGCTGTCAAAACCGAGCGACCACACATTGCGGTGACTGTTACCCGTTTGTGGTGTTGTTTCACATGCAAAGGTGGCTACTTTCCCAAATTTATTGATCAAATAATCTGACTGAAAGTCCCTTTTTAAAACAAAGCCTACCCCACGTAATCGCCTTTATTTTCTGATCGGGGACTTCTAAAGCCAGAGAACATTTTCATGCACCGTTGAATGTGTGCACCCACCACCGGTTCCACCGGCCAAGGTTATATATACAGTATATTGCTCATTCTTTTTACCTCAGTGTGGAATTAAACTCTATTGTTCCATTTCCCAGGATCCGTGACATCCTATAATTGAGGGTTAATGTCAAACAGCACGTTTTTTGCATACCAGGTGTGCTTTACCAGGTGCCCGTTCATAGGTATCCACCAAAAAACATTTTCTGACCTGAACCAGAATGAAACAGCTGTTTAATTTGATTGTAATTTTCCACAGATTCACAAACACCACTAATTTCGATGTAAGTCTATAAAAACGATTGGAAAATAGTAGTTTATGCCACCCATTTGACAGTGAATACATGTTCACTTAATTGCTATAACAGAAAATCGTAATTGACGACGGTGAATGTAGAGAATGTAAAAAAAAAACTTTCCATCTTTCTGAATGAAATACATGTGCATTACTTTCTGTAACCATAAAATGAGGAGGCGGAACAGCTCCATTTTCCCGGAATGAGTGAATTACAGTTACAGTGATGACGGAAATGTGGCGATTTTACAAAACAAAAACCCACCCGTATATTTCCGTGTTAAAAACACATTCATTCAAAGAATTAGCGCAAAACAATAACCAGCTTTGGGAAATAGATTATACAGCTTATTCCGTTACCTAAATAACATTCATTTTATGAAGATGAAAAGTTAACACCCTAGAATCTGCCTACCTGCCGGGCAGCCTATACTGTATGAAGTTACTTCATCTTTACCTACTGAGTCACTACCGCCCTCTGCCGACGAAACGATCAGGCCATCTTGTGTACAGTGATAACAGTGCGTTGGCCACCCAACAGGAAAATGAAAACATGTAGCTAAAAATAATATGAAGACGTATAAAGACGGTGGTTCTCTTTTAATTTAGAGGTTCCTCTGTGAACGCTGCTGTGCCATCGGTCAGCCACCCAGAAAGATGCCACAGACAGTGCTGGGATCCATTTTCTGTCTGCTCTGCATCGGGGCTTGTGCGGTGCAGGTAAGCTGTGGACTGGGGTGCCTGGCTCGGTCGTTGCTTTCAGGTTAGGCCGTGGTTCGGAGCTGGAAGCAGGCCTGTTGATGTGTATATTTGTTCCTCCGAATAAACGGTGCTCAACAACTGTACGTAATGTAAATACTGTATATCCATCCTATCTACGAGTGGTTAAAAGTTTACATTTGCTGCCACTTGTTTTTTCCCCTCCACGTTATGTTTGTAAAGATAGCTAACGGTTTTTAAGCTAATTAAAGAAGAAAGAAACTGAAGCTTTTTTTTGTTGTTGATTTAATCCATGACACCTTCGGGGGTACGTTGTTCGAAACAGATTGTTGTGTTGTTGGTTCCGATATCGAGCTGTGCTAACTTTGTCAGGCTCAAAACTGTTGCTTTTTTAAATCTTGGGTAGCTTACGCAAATGAAGGGAGTGACTGTCGAACTGTTGTAATTATTTTATTTTGATTGTGATGTAGCTTTGGGTAAAGTTTATTTTAAATGTTTACTGCGTCATATATATATATAAACGTATTGACGGAAGAGTAACATTTTTAGCAATGAGGATATAGTTCGGTATTTGCTTTTTTAAAAGTGTGGTGTCTGTGTCCACCGTACTGTTACTCGGAGAAGTTTGAAAGAATGCGTTTTACACGACATAAAGTACGGAAATGGATGACTTGCTTGCTCATTCTTTTGTGTTCACCTGTCGTTTAATGGTACTGCCTCAAATGAGCAGGAATATTTCATACGTAATCTACACGCTTTTCCCCAGAAAATAAATATTGCATGTTTTATTATTCAGTGCCCTTTCGAGCAATTTTTATAGAGCAATGCTCTATTTTGCCTCTATTTTATGCCCTATTTTTATTTGAGCGCAGTCTTTTTTCTTCTCACAGCCTATATCATGAGTCTTGAAAAGCTTAATGTTTTATTTTATTTTCGTAGGAGATAAATTAACGTTCTGCACCGCTCACATCGTGTGCGAAACTTAGAAATTCTGCTGCAGTTCCCCTGCCCGCTTCATCAAAAATTAGAATAGAAAAAACCTTTAGAGTTTTGCTATTGTGCGAAAACATGACATAATTTTATTGCTCTAATAAAAGAAATCTGTGAAATGTCTTATTTAAATTTCAGGCCAGCGTAGTAATGTGAGAGTCGTGTCAAGGTTCTGATTTTGTTACGTCAAGATGTGTTTGCAAAACATTGCTGTTTTTTTCATTACTTGCTGTCAATTTTACTGTTCTTAGTTCACAGTTCTTGAACATTCCAGGATTTTCAGATTACAAAAAGTAATGACCTCATAATCACCCCCCCCCCCCCCATATAATTTTGTTTGGGTTTGTAATAGCAAGTTCTGTTTCAGTACCTGTTGTCCTTGTGATTCCTGTCCAGTGTAGTATATTCCTGTCCAGTGCAGTATAATCCCATCCAGTGCAGTATAATCCCATCCAGTGCAATAAATTCCCATCCAGTGCAGGATAAACACCTCCAGTGTGGAGTCGGATCTCCAGTTTGCTTGCTCACTGGTCACATGTGTGCTTGTCTGTTCCAGGGGAAGGAGTTCTGTTTCGGGGTGAACAATGAGCAGTACCGCTGTGAGATGGGCTACTGCTGTGGAGAGACTGAGTGCTGCACGTACTACTACGAGCTGTGGTGTATGTCATCTCACTGCCCCGGTCTCTGAGACAACAACCCAGTACTTCTCTGTGCTTCACATCCCTCCATTTCCTAACTGCTTTATCCAGGACAGGGTCGCAGGGATGCCGGAGCCTGTCCTGGCCAGCGATAGGCTCAAGGCGGGATATGGCCTGGTCCTAGACTATGCAGATAGCACCCCAGGTCTAGAATTGAGCCCAGGGCCCCAGCTCTAACCACTGCGTCACAGTGCTGCCCCTTTACTTCACACATTTGGAAATTAACCTTTTTCTGTTCACTATCATGTTGCTGCTGTGTTTCAGCTCATGAAAACCAGATTTCATGTGTGCTGACTGTTCATTCATCTGGATGTTTGTGCGGTGCCCCAGAAAAGAAAAAAATATTGCAAAAGCCAAAGTTGTCAGTGGGCTCCTGTCTGGCTTTGTCAAAGGTCATCATCATAATTAGGCTGCTGATGGCCGAGCGGCCTACGGCGCTGGATTTGTGCTCCGGTCTCTCCGGGGGCGTGGGATCAAATCCCACCACTGCCAAATGTTCTTGGGGCGGAGCAGTGGTTCTGTGGCTAAGGATCCAGGGGCGCTGTACAATAGCTGACCCTGGGCTCTGACCCCAGGCTTCTCTCCCTGTCTGTGTGTCTATGTGTCTCATGGAGAGCAAGCTGGGGTATAAAACGATTAATTCCTGATGCAGGAAATTGTATAGGGCTAATAAAGTGATGTGATGTTATGTTATGTTAATACCACTCACTGAGGAGGGATAAAGACATTCAGTGAGCTATGCAGATAGCAGTGTCTTACTCAAATGTTAGACATTTCAAAATCATTCTAACCCAACATCTAACAGAGATTGTTGTGCTGCTGTAGAAAAGATTTGGAAGGCATGCTGTTGGCTACCGCAGGGGTCTCTTTGGGACCCCTGTGTGTTTCTGGATCCTGACGTTGGGGTTGGCTGTGTGCACAGGGTTCTGGCTCGTGTGGACGCTGATCATCATGCTGAGCTGCTGCTGCGCGTACCGACATCGCCGCGTCAAGATGCGCCTGCAGCAGGAGCAGCGCCAGCGGGAGATCAGCCTCATGGCCTACCAGGGGGCCTCCAGCTCCTTCGTCGCCCCTCCGCCCCTTAACCTGCGTGAGTACCACCCCCCCCCCCCATCTCTGAATACAAGACCACACCCTTCACAGCCCCCACCTGCAGTCTCTCTTAGTTCTCCGCTCACCACCATTGACAAAAAACCTTGTATTATATTATATGTTATACTCCATCCATTCATTTTCTAACTGCTTCTTCCAGTTCAGGGTTGTGGGGCAGCCGGAGTCTATCCCAGCAAGCAAGGCAGGACGCTAGGGCACACACAGAGATACAAACACAGGCATCTCACACACACACACACCGGGGCCAGTTTTCCCAGAGGCCACTTGACCTGCCAGTGTGTCTTTGCACAATGGGAAGAAACCAGAGAACCTGGAGGAAAACCCATGTGAACATGTGGAAACTCCACACAGACGGCACCCCAGGTCTGGAGTTGAACCCAGGGCTCCAGCGCTGAGAGGCAGCAATGCTGACCACTGTGCTACTGTGCTGCCCTCCTCACTGTTTATAACAGTCTATAAATTAATGGTACTCTTATTCTTAGCCAAAAGGCCAATACAATTAGTGCTCTTTTCCATATGTGTGCTATGGACCATGATATTGTTACTAATGATCTATTAATGGGTTTGCCCCTTTTCAATGTCAGGATTCTGGACGGACTGTAAACTCCCTGCTTATGAAGAGGTGGCTGGCCACCCGCCCACTCCACCTCCCCCTTACTCTGAGGCCTCCCCTGCTGGCACCCCGGTCCCTGGCCTCATCCTGCTGCCGGCGGGCCAGTTGCAGTCCACAGTGGTGGTGGAGCCTATAAGACACGTTCTGGGGGAGCCCGCGCTGCCGGTCCAGGAACACGATCGGGATTCGGTGGCGGCCACCCCCCAGTCGGTGCGGGCCAGCCCGCGTCTGTCCGAGAGCGGAGGAGGCAGGTGTGACCCCCCCCCCCAGCCAGGTTCCCACCTCCCTCCGCCTGGGGAAGAGGCGGGGATGACGTACGCGCCCGGAGACCAGGAGGACTGTGGGACGCGCCGGAGACACGTGACGGGAGACTCCGGGATCGAGGTGTGCGTGTGCCAACTGGATGTGGACGAAGACTTCGTGTCCGAGGGGGAGGAGGTGGAGTCCGGCCGGCTGTGTCAGGGAGCCTCGGGGGACTGCTGCTCTGAGAGAAGCACAGACAGACAGAAGGATCATCTGGACAGCAGCAGCGGAGTGCAGATCAGCGACACTGGAGTGGACAACAGCAGCGGCCTGGTCTGAAAACCCCCTCCACTGGCTCCGTATTTTAAACCCCCAGATGTCAGCTGAGCTTGGGTTGTTATTATTATTGTTATTCCTTCTTATGGTATGGATATCGCAGTGCCACTTTTTTAATTCATAACTATAACATATCAAAGTGGTCATACCAGAGGCAATAACTATTTAAATTCTACCCAATAACAATAATAATAACATTTTGTTTTTCTGGCTAAGTGGTTGAAAACGCAGTGGTATTGCTATCATTTCTCCCCGTTATTAGGAGACAAATCCTCTGCACGCCCGTTCTTGTCGGAGGCCCGGAGGGTCCCTGTGTGGACCCAGACTGGGTGATCTCACAGAGACACTGAGGTGGGGGCTCCTGAGTGGCTCTGCCTAAATTAACCCTCCCACACACACAATTGTAGCCATTTTAATGGTTTATATTTACTGAAGGTACGTCCAACACATTTCACTTCCCTTCTAAGCTATGCTTGGTTCCATTCAAATGCTTTGGCGGGGGGGGGTTGGTTTTGCGTTATCAGAGTTGTTGTTTTAGATAGTCCCTGGGGTCCTTGCTTGTGCCTGTTGATGGTGTTCGGTGGTGCAGAGTTGAAATGGGACACAGCTGAGAACCCTTTTGGGCTGGAGGGTCCTTGATTCATAAGTTTAAAAAAGAAAAAAGATCATCCTTTCATGCTTCTTGGTCCTTCTTCCTCTTTATTCTGTACATTTTTTTATCATTTGAGCTGAATATCACATGATCTAAGATCTGCAGGGCGTTTGGATGGAAGGAGAGGGGCCTGTGTGTGTCAAGGAGCCCTGTTTTAGTATATTTTCAAGACTGAAGAATTCCAACACAGAGGTGCGTGGAATTGAACGATGTAGGACTGTAGTTGATGAACAGAGTGGATTCGTGAACTCCAGTAACTTTTTGTAACTTTATTTTAAAATAATCTTTATTGCTTTAAACGAAAAATCTGTCTCGCAAAGTCCCGCGGGTGGGCTGCTCGAAGAAGGCATGCCTCCCCCTGTAGTGGCGTTTTCAGAGCAGGTTGCTGATTTCTTTGATGTGTTTTGTGTTTCTGAAGCCACCTTTCATCCTGATTTCGTCTCAAGGCGTGAAGTGTGGTAGTTACTGTGTAACTGGCGTTTCTTTTTGGGACTCCGAATGGCTGACCACAAGCTTGAGGCAGTTTTTAGAGAGTGTTTTAGGTGGGTGGATTTTTTTAACCGCACGTCCATGTTGTATAGTTTTCTTTGCTGGATCTCTGTAACACAAATAAGGAAAGTCACTCTCTTCCACATTAAGTGCGGGTAGGAAAGCTTTATTTTGGACATTATTATTATTTTGTGTTCCATATTTTGAAATAAAAGCTTTAATTTGATTTTTTTGGTAAAGAAGAAGCTGCCATTTATTTATGTAATGTGAAATAATAGTTAGAACGGAAACAAACATGCTTTCCATTCATTAAATCTAGACAGGTAAAATTGGTGTAGTTACCAGCAGTGTGGTATGATAACAAAAAGTGTACAGTAGGGATGTCAAATAACAGTCTTAATTCCATCTGAATTATTGTTGAATTATTTCAGCACTAGGACATAGTTTTATCATATTCTCCATGGGCCTTGTGCAGTCAGTGATTTAACAAGCACAATTTATTCAGGTAAGAGTTTCCTGTACAGCATTTTGGGACAAGGAAACAAGTAATCAAAATATTTGAAGCAACAAAATGCTTTGGGCAGTGACAGTGAAGAAAATGGGAAGGCACTGCCCCCTTGAGGAGCCGGGTTCGAAATGTGTGCCCTGTAAACGAATCCAGGTTTAACAACTGCATCTGATGTTAAGATGTTTTTATTTTTTACCCCTTATTATTTGTGCGTGTAATTTAGTTTTTTTCAAGCCCCTCTGAACTGGGCTATAGAAAAGTTAGTGTTGTTCTAAGCTGACAGGGGTCTCAGGTAAACAGTGTTTCAGCTTTTCTGGAGTTGTTATTTGAAAATGACCAGGATTTGGTCTCCTGGCGAGCAGTGTTGTTATGCGAGAAAGGAAGGGAAAGAGCAAGGCTGGGGAACTTTGGGAAAGGGATTGGAGTCTGTTATCGCATTTGAGACCGCGGACTTAGCATACAGGAACAGAATAAACCACTGCAATCGTCACATCTTGAAGGCAGATTTTATTGCTCTGTATTTTCTATGCATGAGCTTGAGTTCAGAATGATGATTGTTGTTTTAGTATATTGTTGAAAAATTAGCCTTTTGCACTGGTGCTACAACATGTATAACCTGTGGCTTAGACCTTATGTAAAACTGCTTTCTTCTAAACAAAGGAAAGAAGACCTCTGTGCTGTACTAATCCTGAGGTGTCTTAGGTTTCCAATAGACAGGATGTGGAGGACATCCATTAAGCGAATCTTGTGTAGATTTACTGTGGTGAGCACAAGGTATAGTGTAGAATAGCCCGGTTCGGCATCCTGTTGTTGTGCTGTGAGTTGTGGACATGTGATCAAGTGTTGTGTACACCCTGGTGATACCACAGTGACATTAGGGAAAAGCATGGCGACTGTAATATTATTATTGTGGGAATAATATGGACGGCTTTGGCACCAAGGCAGAGTTTTTTTGTATTTTGTTGCATTTATTTTTTAAATAAACCATGCATTTCTAAGGAAAGAAAAAACGTTGTTCACCTACTCCACCAACACATTTATTTCTGCCTTATTTGTCTGACCTCTGCATTTTGCTCTTAGAAAAAAGAGTGATTTTCTGCTGCAAAAGCTGCCTTGTGCTGTCTTTGCGTTACCACGCATTCAAGCCTACGTGCTCTCACGTTCAAACGACGCCAAAGCCTGCCTTAGCAGATTGGTCCCAGTTCTTTGTTTACACTCATATTGAGGACAATGCTAATGAAGAGCTTCCAGATAACATAGCAAGTACGAGGGCATGCTGTTCAGTGTTGGCGCTTGTGCTCCAATGTCTTGGAACAAGCATTCTGCCAATTAGAGAGTGATGTCACAGTTGACCTGGGAGAGGGTGGCACTGTTGGCGACAAAAAGATTATTTTCCTTTAAAGAGTAAATATGATGTCACCCTGTACGTGCGATGGCTCAAGGGACTGCAGGGTGCTTATGTTTTTGCTCCTATCTATGAATAATTAGGACCCTGACAGAAAGCAGTCTGTATGTAAGTTTTCTTTAGTTAAGCAATTTGCATAACAGAGAACCAGAACCGTAGGGAATCAACACTGGCCTTCAAGAACCATTCGTCTAACCCCTCTGCCCCCGCAGAGTGGAATGCTCGGCCTCTCTTTGGAACTCTGTTATGGACTTTTTGCAATTGCAATGTTAATGCATCAGCAGTGTTGAAACTGTGCTTTTTTTTTCTAGGGAGGAAGAAGTGCTTTAACATTTCTGTCATTCAGAGACCACTTGCAAATGAAACGATGGACTCTTTGTGCATTAATTGAAAAAGGGTCTTAATACTCTGCTGCTGTCAAATGTCCTGTTTCCAGTGCGTGTTTGGCTTAAGAAGGAGAAAATAGAGAAACTCTGAGTCCTTATACTTAGAGCGAGAGTGTTCGGAGCGGAGTCAGTTTCAGCGTGGCTGGAGCCATCTCTTCTGCTTTGCCTTGTGGTTTCTCTCGCTTTCCCTCCCTCAACACTTGCTGCATCTCCCAGGTGTCCGAGTCAGTCTCTTAGACACCATTCAGTACTGCTCATGTGATGCTCTCTAAGGACGTGCTTCACCTGTAGGTTTAAGCCAGCTTTACTAAAGATAAGTAATAACTCACCTCTTCCTGTCTGGCCTTAAAATGACTACCTTAAAAAGGGCTAAATTCAACATACATGTACCTAAAAATGTGTGTACATACTATTTTATTCACCTTATATGTTTGTTCAACTGTATTTTACTAAATGAAAATTACAGTCATGGGAACCGATTTTATGGGGTGTGAGCATGCTAGTCTTTTTTTTTTTAGATTTGCTGTTTTTATTTCTTTGTAATTGGAATATCTCAGACTAATGAGAGATCTGAGTGTGTAAGTCTGTGTGCATGTGGATGTGTACTGTGTCTTTGCCTGCCCCTGCCCCCCCTGTACTCTTTAAAGTGAATGTTCTCTCTGCAGAAGGTACAAAATGGAAGCATAAAAGGTCATTTTTACATCTTATAAAGAAGGCTCATTTGTTTCCATATCAAAGTTTCCTGGGTCAATCCAATGTGACGCTTACCTTATTCAATCATATATTTCAGGTGTGGAAGCTAACAGTAGTGTCTAGCAGAAAGAGTGTGTTAACACAGCAACAATGGGCACATTTGGAAATATTATTTTACTCTTTTTTTAACTGCTTAAATAAGAGCATTAATGACCACTATTGTATAATGCAGTGACAGATCTTTAATAGTATATCTTTCATCTGGAATTTCAAGTGCATTTTTATGACCTGGCCTCTCATGATGAGGTTGTTTTTTTTATATTGGCATCACTTTAGAAATATTTGAAGAAAGATGGAAAGACCACGATGTCAATGGATATCTTCCAGAGTGTGGTGATAACAGTAGGAACAACAATCAGCGATCATTGAATCACCCTTCCTCTGAATGAGCCAGACCTAGACGTGCTTTAAGCCCCTGGAGTAATCAGCACCTTTACGAACGTGAATCCCATATCACAGACCAGGTCTTAAAAAAATGTAATCCTCTTGTTTCTAGCTTTAGCAATACTTTTTAATCTGAGACAAACTACAGAATCTCCCTTCACCCTACCTCTCCAAAACTATCCTACTTCCTTCTGTACCATTCAAGGCTATGCAACAACTTTTATTAGCTGGTACTGTATATGCTGCAATAAACTCTTTGGGCCCTGATTTCTCTGAGTTGGTAAAAATCTTATTCATGAGTAAGAACATCCCAGATAAAACTTGAGGTAATGTGCAAAATTACTTTCCATGTACAGGAAAGGATCTAATCCACATGATCTTAAATGGAAAGTGCCATTAAATATACATTCTTTTGATCTGTGAAACTGTAGAAATGGGTATTTTTTCTCAAAACTGGTTCCACTCATAAGTACATATTTTACCAACTTCTTGCGAATTGGGGGCTTTGTGTACTGACTTTATAGTTCTTATTACAAGCAATACTATTCTCAAAACATATGCTGTGCTGTACCTGCTGGAGTCTTTGTGCTCTTGGTTTTGTTTAAATAAAAATTAAGGTGTTTCTGTTTTTGACTGTATGCGCTGTAAATATTTGTATACCTCTATATGTTTCATCAAAGCAACAAAAAAAAAAAAGTCACGCAAGTCATTTTTGTCTTTAAACGTACTTGGTTTTCTTCGGCCCAGGCCGGTTTTGCTTGGGGCAGGCAGGGGCCAGCTTGCTCAGCTGCTGTGGAGAGTGTGATCAGAGAGGAAGTGGCAGACAGAAGCAGGACTGAGAAGCCATACTGACTTCTCTGAATCTCCAGGTCAGACAGTTAATATTCAAACACATTTCGCTTCATGTGCAGAGTTTTATTGTCAATTCAAAGTTAATTAGAGGGCTCTTCTGAATTTCACTTGTATGTGGGTTTTGTGGTGCAAACCGTCTTTTGTTCAGAAAGGATCCTGGAGACATGAAAAGGTATAAATGCCTTTCTCCATTCCAGATTCACTTGGATTAAGACTTTGTGTATATAGGAAGTATGCTTTCAAACATATTAATACTGCATGGTCCTTGTGATTGCTAGCTAGGGTTTTAAGTAACCCAGGGCTAGAGCTCACAACTGGAACAAGTTTGACAGAGCATTGAACACATTACTGAAGATTTGTCCATGAAAGATTACGATGAAGATCTGCTTTTGATTTGGAGTTTTCACAATGGTGTGGATGTAAACAGTAGGAAATGATGAAGCTGAGATTTAAGACAATATTATTAGAAGCTGGTTGATTCCAAAACTGTCCATAGACTTGGCTGTCCCAAATTTGTATTGTGGTGCAGGTCTATAGGAGCAGACAGACCTTTATTGAGCATCTATGACTCTTCTATGTAGGACCTTAAACCTCAGTAAAAAAATGAATGCCCTAATGCCGCACTATTGAGCAGGTTGTCCTATAATTGGACACCTGTTATTTTTTTTTTACTTTTATAGAATTCAGATTTAAAATTAATAATATGTTAGTCAAATGTGAGTTTATAATGAGCCATTACATATATACAATACTATAACAAATCTGCATAGTGGAAAAAAAATGTATGATGTAACAAAACCCAGCATACAGCATATATCAAGCACAGCCAGTTAAGCAGCACAGCAAGAGCTAAAAGAAATAAATGAAAAGAGTTGAGCGATCTCTTGTGGCTGTTGTCAGGTAGCTCAGTGCAGGTGATAACACGTTGAAAGACCTAGGAGGATCTGCATGCATGTTCTGAGAGAGATTTGAGGAGGTGCTGGAAGGTGATTATAGAGCTCAGAGGCAGACCTGATGTTTGCCAAGTAGCTGGTTTTCTTGCAGTTGTGGTACAGTAAGTGATGCACAGCTCCATTCTTCTGGAGCAGCAAGTGGAGCCTCCTGGTTTTCATATCCAGCTGAGCTATGGCTTATCTGACCTGATATTATTTAGGCCTAGGCATGTGTAGTATCCTGTGTTCAGTAGCTAAAGGTACCTGGATTTCTTTTAAAATAAAGAGAGTAAAAGTGGATTGAAGCTTCTCTGCCAGATGACTCCACAGGATCCATTTCTCCCCACAGCAGTGCAGGCTTGCTGACTGATGATCACAGTGGTGGACAACAGGTGTAAAACTTTTCAGAGCCCTGCAGGCGGTCTTCAAAACACACTCAGTTTCACTCAGTTCAGCTGCGTATTTTTATGATTGCTTTTATTCAATCCATCTTCATGGATAACTTGTGTGTGTGTGGATCTGCAGCTTTGGCCACAAATACAGTTTTGGAAAGGGGTGCACAAAAGTCTGTCCACGGCTGTATATTTTATTTTCTTATTGTAGTCTTCTTTTTGTTACCCAGTTCAAGCAAAAAAAAAAAGACATGTAGCTGATGCCATTTCTACTGTATGCCAAGGAATTCTCTTTGTTCTTGGGTTACTGTTTATATAAAACAAATAAATACTCAGCCCTTCAGTCTGATGAAGCAGTTTTGTTCCTGTTGTTGGGTTTTAAATGTACGTCCACATACAGTAGTTATAACCTCCCCAAAGTGAAATGCAAGAACATGCCTTTCAAATGCCTTGTGGTCAAACAAGGAGCTTGGAATGTTAGTTATTTTAAAGTACTGTATTACTGAAACTGTGCAGAATGGTCTGGTGGACAGGCAGCACCTTCTATGCAGCAGTGTGTGATGTTTTTCAACACGGACAGGCTATTACGTGACCTCATGCTGTGGCCTGTCATTGTCTATGGCAGTAATGTTCAATCCTAGTCCTGAATTGCCAGGACTTCACAAGCAGCCCTATAACTCAGTATCTGTCACACGCCTGCCCTCCCACCACCTTGCTTTGAGCAAGGTAAGTGTTCAGTTTTGAAACTTTTACTTTTGATTTTTTAAGGACAGATTGCTCTGTTATTATGTTTTATATCAAAACCCCTGTTTCAAAAGGGATATGGAAGAATGTAGGAGCATTTGTGGCCCTTCTGTAGACTGTGTTTAAATGCAGTTACCCCTCGGGCTCTTTAAGATACTGTGGGCACCAGTACGATTGCTCTTCCCAAATAACTTAAATCAAAGGAGGCAAGTGTTCAAATTTCTGTGACATGTAGCTTAGATATGGTCACAAATGCAAAATCAAACAATTGCAGGAGGGAAAAAAAGTCTTCCAACAAGTTAAAAACCTCACAGCTTTTATTGAAGCACGTGCAAGAGGTGTGCTCCCTATGCACTTGGCTGAAAGAGCCAGGGGAAAAAACCAGTGCAATTGTTACAGACCTTTCCTTAAAGTGGGCGCTTATCGTATAGGACACAGAATCCTCTTATGTGCAGAGCTGGCACCACGTACCAACTACAAAGAAGATGAGTTTCAGCTACCAGAACAATCTCAGTGCAGCAAACATGTTGGCCTGGTGCAGATGACTCAGCTACATTGACAATTTTAATAACATTCTCCTGAAAACAGTTTTCATAGTCTGCATCTGTGGTTTCCAATCCAGGTCCTCTGGACTCTCACAAACTGCTGGTTGAGTTCCAGTTGAAATATCATTGACATAATGGTACCGATACAGTCCGAACTCTCTTTCATTGTTCTTATGTACAGTATTAAACATTTTAGTGGGTTCCTTTTAACTATTACATTTCAGTTATAATCTATCAAACCTTTTGAGTAGATAAAAATATCAAGGAAGGCTTGAATTTAATTGAGAAGTGGTAACGAATTGAGAGCCTGGGTGGGAAACCAAGTTTGGGAAGCCCTGGTCTAAGTCAATCTTATCCTGCTTTCGTACAGCTGGAGACTGACAGATTAAATCTAGCCATGCAATGATTCTCCACATGAGCTACTTCAAAGGCTACTGAGGCCTATTGCAGGGTTGAGGATACCACCCTATTCACTGCAAAGTAGAGTTTGAAGGTTAAAATAGTCTCAGCTCTCCAGACTGGAGTTTACACTTTTACTGCCAAAATATGTTTTAGAGAAAATGCGAATAATGTCATCTTCGACCTACATGACACCCACTAACAGAAAGACTGCCATGCAGTGAGCGTTCTGTCTTTTCAGTATTCGTTTTCCAATTAGACGTCTCCCTTTACACACCAATTCCTAGCCAGTGGCTCCTAACTTAATGAAATGATTTATAGCTCTTTGGGGTTTGGCATGTTTTGTTATTGTTGTTATTAATCATAAATATTTTAAAACTGTAGGTGGTTGTGATCAACTATTTCTGTTGAAAAGTAAAAAAACAAAAACAGATACCATCTTCGTTCCAGTTACTGAAAATCAGGGATGAGGGATGAGGGCTCAGTCCATCCAAACACCCACCTTCTAACAGCTTTACACAATTCAGTGTCGTAGGGGAGCCGGAGCCTATCCTGGCAAGCAACAGGCACAAGGCAGACTACACCCTGGACAGGACGCCAGTCCATCACAGGACACACACACACTTATAACAGTGCCAGTTTTCCCAGACATAAGGTAAACTACCAGTATGCATTATGACTGTGAAGAGGAACGACAAAAGAACATACAAACTCCACGCAGACAGCACCCCAGGAATTGAAAGCAAGGGTCCAGCAACGCCAACCACTGCGCCATCTGTAATCTCTGCTGGGGACTGATAAGACAGACAAGTGGCTGAAGTGTTCAGTGAAAGGCAGCTCACTTTATTTTGCAATTAGCAGTTATTTTAGCTGGGAATCAGCCTTGGCTAAAGATTGGTTTATTTTCGCTAAAGATTGGTTTCATAGTTGCATGGGGCATCGTGTTCTAAAAAACAAAAGAATGGAATGCTTATTTTAATATTCATTAAAGCCAACTGTGTTTCTGTAAAATATGAACACTTAATTCAATGAGTCTTTAAATAACTAGAATATGCATAATGTCTCTGTAAAGAAAAAAAAACTTACAAAGTGTGTAGTTCTGTTATTTGAAGTGGTCTTATGCAGGTTTCTGTGTAAGAAATGCATTTTGTTTTAGTAACTCTGGCTTTTGTTTTTTCTGATGCTCAGTATAAAACACATGGCGCACCTTATTTTTGCAGACTGAACAGAGAGGCACAGTACAGCTCCCCTGTACCTGAAGAGCCATGTTAAGAGAGTCCTTCATTTGTCCCACCTGAGCTCTTCATGACTACATTGAATCCCTTCCTGACTTCATTCTTCTAAAAGACCTCTGTTCTCCAATCATTGTTCTAATGTCTTATAAAGTGTTACCAAGTTTGATCCTGTTGAAGAGCAACAGTCCAGCAGGATTCATAAGTGTCTATAAATCTTCAGCAGCACAAGACCACAAGAAGTGGGCAAAATTAGTACAATTACAGCACAGCTGGACAAATATAACTCTTCTGCACAGATCCGAAGTTACCAGTGCCCAAGAGCAGCACAATTTGGAGAGCAGTGCTTTGGACAACCTGTTACTCACAAAAACTGCAGGGCTGTGTTTCTCCAAAAGCAAGACTCGTGTTTTAACACATCATGCTGTAGTTCCATCTGCTCCAATCTGTAGCTCAGGAAAAGAGATGTATTCAGTAGGACTGTTTTTTGACACTTTCAACAAACCACGTTAGGCCTGTCCAGACAGTGAGGCTCTCACTCTTTGACTGAATCGCCCAAAAGAGGATTCTATGTTCCAAGTTCATTACATTATAGACATGAATCAACCAGAATCAACCAGAAAAACGCTCTTCCAAGCTGTGATTCCCAGTGCAGAGAGAATATTGATACTGGGGTTTTACAATTCACACATAAAAAAAAAAAGGCCGGTCCAGTAATCCGTACAAACGGAGACATTTAAACACATGACCAAGGCAGCAGCTAGACCACAGAGCGGAAGGCAGCACGAGGCACACAGGAATGAGAACGATCAAGGTCAATAAACACGAACCTCCTTCACCTTATAGCAGCAAGAACAAATGCACACATAAACATACTCTTGAATGAATGAAAGAATGAAAGGGCTGGGGAGACCACCATTGAACACGACCGGAAAAAGAACACGACTGCAGAATTATTCTCCAATGGGGATCAGTAGACGGGAAACACTCTCTCACAGAAAATAGAAGAACAGTCACAAACACAACAGAAGCCCTTAAAATTCGCCCCTAAGCCGATAGAAAAAGATGTCAAAGTTTGCACTGAAGTTGATTCCATATCGGAATAGATCTGTTTTCCCCACTCACAAAGTATGGTTCTTGATGAACAGAAGGTAGAGTTACTGTGGCTGAAGGCTGCTGGTCTAATGTGATTTTTTTGTAAATATGATGGACTGCTCTAGTAATCCAGGGCAGTGAGAAATCTGCCATTGTCCACCCAGTGAGGGAGCTTTCCAGAAGCCCATGCTGAAAGATGTAATGAAGAGGGAACCAGACAGCCAAACATCCTCTCTCCACTACCCAGCAAATGCTTTGAAACAAGACCTGAAGGCAGGTGTGAAAGTGGGGATGGTTTTGGGTGGACATCTTCCCCTTTTCTGTTTTTCTTTGAAGGTAGGACAATAAATGCACTTTTATTACTATTATTCAAGAAATTGTCCACGTGGGAGGCAGAGGTCTCCCACTCCAGTGCCTCTGTCTGCCCTGCCTGTGGAGAGGAGAGTGGGTCAGCTTAAAGGTCCCATATCTTCTCCCATCATTCCCCGGCTTGGCGGTCATGGACGAGGCTCCTGTTCAGGTTAGTGGCAGTCTGGGGTGGCTCAGTTCGGAGGTGGTGGAGGGGGCGGATCTCTCTCTCTCGGCGATCAGTAGAAGCGCTTGCGGCTGTTCTCTTTCCACTTCTGGTAGGCGATGACGGCGATGATGGCCAGCATGATAGAGCCCAGCAGGCTGAAGAAGACGATGAAGAACAGGGTCACCCCGCTCATGGGCTCGGAAAAGTCCTCGGCTGATGGGAGAGGAAAGGAGAGGTCAGGGAGAGAATTCGGACCAAATCCAGAGGGGGAACCCGGGACGCTCTGTGTAAGCAGGAAGGTGCTTCCCCACTCCTTCACATCTGCAGAGAAGAGGAGTGTGGCAAGCTAAAAGACCGACAGCAGTGGTTCCCCAGGCCTGGGCCTGGTGACCCACATACCTGCTGCTTTTCATTCCACTTTCATTAGATATCTGAAACCTCACTTGACCTAAGAACTTGACCTGCTTCACTGGAATATTTGCATTTTGTTTTTAGTCTGGGATTTTATTTCACTTATAAAATACAGTGGTTAAAGCACGGACATGTTTATGAGCTGGGAACAAACAGTTCAGATTAGTCTTATTGTTACAGTGTCAGTCAATGAAGTGTCTGATTGTGTAGCTGAAGGCTTAGCTGGAACTAAAGCCAACCGGTCGGGGGGTCACCAGTAACAGGACTGGGAAGTACTGCCTGCAGGAATACCTGAATTGGACATTTAATTATCTAATACCCCCAAATCACCATAATCAGCTCTGAATGTATCTTTCGGTGAACCCCAGGAGCTTCAAACAACAGGCTGTGGAGTAGGCGATCTGAAGTAACTGCGATGAGCGTGTCTCAAGCTGGCAGGTGCATGCAGAGCAGAAGAGTGCAGTGTTGATGTTTGAGCACGAGCCTCACCCTTGAGGAGGGACATGTTGTCCACGCTGGGGAAGGTGACTTCCTCCTCCTCCTCTTCCTCCTCAGCTGTCCTCAGCACGGTCAGCTGGTACAGCTTCAGGGAGATCAGGTCATGGTTATCTACAGTGACAGAGAGAGAGAGGTCAGGGCAGGACGTTCCACCAGTGCTCTCGGGCATTTGGCATAATTCTGTGTTATCTACCAGGGTGACGCAGAACCTGTGGTCGTAGCTTTAGAGGAACAGAGATGGCGGTATCTGTGTTTGGAGGAAGCAGTGCATTGTGGGAAGAACAGGGACAGGAGAGACGGAGTGGTCCACTCCAGCGAGAAACGGGCTGCTTTTCCCCAGCAGGACGGCTCACAGCGCTGGAGTATTTTTAACAGGCAGCAGCGTGGATATAAATGTGCTCCAAGGTGGCTGTGGCCTTCACTGGAAATAATAGTCTAAAATTAGCGTGCCAGTACTCTTCTATGGCCAGGGTCTATTCTTATAACTCAGCAGCTGGTCACTAGCAGGGAGCTGGGCATCTTCTCTCCCAGTCAGGGGGCAGCAGCGCCTACATAGATTACATAGATCCTTTGTTGTCCACTACTGTCCAAATCTGTCTTTGGCTTCGCCCATATGAGTACAAAACACACAAGCAAAACACACGAATCACATAAAAGCACAACAACAGTATGTGATACATGAATAAATGGATAAATAAATAGGTAATGGGGGCACTACAGTTACATACATGCACTGAGTAGTTTTATTGCAGAGGGGACAAAGGACTCCCTATAAATGTATTTGTATTTGGTACCCTGATACCATCTCCCTGATGGGAGTATTATGAATTGAGAGTGGAGTGGCTGTGTGGAATCAGGTGGGATGTTCCTTGCCATTCTCAGAACTATAATACGATATAAATTGCTGAGCTGGACCTGCTGCTTCCTAATGATTTTTTCCTGCCATTTTCACAATCCTGGACAGTTTGGTTTTGTTTTTCAACCCCTGGTTTCCATACCAAACTGTCATGTTAAATGCCAGGATGCTCTCAACAAGGCTTTTATATTCCGTCTCCAGGACACTTTGACTGACATTAAAGTTCTTTAGCCTTTGAATTAAAAACAGCCTCCGATTTGCTTTCTTAAAAATGTTGTATATATTCTCAGGGTAACTCCGCCTCTGGTCAATATGTGTTCCCAGATATTTAAAACTCTCAAGAACCTCTACAGACTGACCATCGGCCATTATATTATTAACAAGACTGTAAACAAGTGAATGCTATTGCTGAATGAGTGCTAAGATGTCTCTTAATAGAATTCCCAGCAGCATTCCAGCATGGTTTATATTCCTTACAATAATGTCAGTGGGAAAGTGCTCCCATGAGGAAGTGTTTCCATTCTCACAGAAGACTGTGATTGAGAGTGCAATTTGACATGTCAAGAAGAATTGTTATACCAGCTTATTGTCTATTACTGCTTTCAATTCAACCACTTTGAATGTTTGAATGTTTTTGCATTTAAACAGGGTATAAAGCAGAATCGTAGAGGAGTGTCCTGCTCTCTGTGCAGGTGTGCAAGGGTGCCTGAAGGACAGACACACTCCCCTGGGGTCCTGCCCTGTGTCCTACAGCTGGAGCTCTGTACCTGACAGGTCCCCGGTGATGGCGGAGGCTCCGATGAAGTATCCCTGTGGCAGGCGCACTCCCGGGATGTCTAGACAATCCCGCCACTCCTGTTTCCCATCAATGTCAATCATGACCTGGGGGGACAGGGGGACACAGTGAGAGCGAGAGAGAAGACAGAGGGGACAGATTGACACAGTGAGAGAGAGGGGGGGCAGGGGGACACAGTGAGAAAGGGGACATGGTGAGAGAGAAAGGGGACAGGGGGACACAGTGAGAGAGAGAGGGGATGGGGGGACACAGTGAGAGAGAAAGGGGACAGGGGGACACAGTGAGAGAGAAAGGGGACGGGGGGACACAGTGAGAGAGAAAGGGGATGGGGGGACACAGTGAGAGAGAGAGGGGACAGGGGGACACAATGAGAGAGAGAGGGGACAGGGGGACACAGTGAGAGAGAGAGGGGACAGGGGGACACAGTGAGAGAGAAAGGGGACGGGGGGACACAGTGAGAGAGAAAGGGGACGGGGGGACACAGTGAGAGAGAAAGGGGATGGGGGGACACAGTGAGAGAGAGAGGGGATGGGGGGACACAATGAGAGAGAGAGGGGACAGGGGGACACAGTGAGAGAGAGAGGGGATGGGGGGACACAGTGAGAGAGAGAGGGGATGGGGGGACACAGTGAGAGAGAAAGGGGATGGGGGGACACAGTGAGAGAGAGAGGGGATGGGGGGACACAGTGAGAGAGAAAGGGGGCGGGGGGACACAGTGAGAGAGAAAGGGGATGGGGGGACACAGTGAGAGAGAAAGGGGATGGGGGGACACAGTGAGAGAGAGAGGGGACGGGGGGACACAGTGAGAGAGAGAGGGGACAGGGGGACACAGAGAGAGAGAAAGGGGACAGGGGGACACAGTGAGAGAGAAAGGGGACAGGGGAACAGAGACACCGGACAGGAGGGAGTCTGAAAGAGGCAGAGGGTTAGGAATCAAGAGAAAGACTCAAAGGCTCCACGTGCCACAGGTAATGTGAATCAATCACATTGACACAGTATGTTTCAGCACGTTTAGGGGGGGACCCACTTCATCCACCACAAGCAGTACTGGCCCCACCTGGGTGACACACAGCAGCCTCACCGCACAACAGAAGGGAGAAATCACTTCTCCAATTACATTAAAGCAGAATGTAGCATTTAGCCAGGAGACCAGGGTAACACACTTACCCTTGTGAAGACTGCCCTAGCATTTTTAATGACTGAGCGGTCAAAACCTACCAGGCAACTGGGTATTGACTGATTTCCAGATCAGAGGAAACCCTTAGCCCATCGCTCTTCTTCAGTCGCAGGCAGCTAATCGGTCTGGGCTAGTTAGTAGCCAAGGATCTCCAACTACCTAACTACCAACTAACTACTTCCTAATTCTGGCCAGAAAGGCCTGCTCTCTTCTGTATATGTCTGACCGCCGGACACCAGAACTGTGTCTTTGTCTCCGGCGTGTGAAACATGCCGAGCGTCCCAAAGGCTGCGCCAGCTCCTTCAGAGACGCAGGCCGCCAGGGGGACTACGTGTCCCGCGCGGTTGTTCCCCGGGAGCGAGGTCGGGGCGGCTCACCGTCAGCCTGCGCCGGACGTAGCGCACCACCAGGAAGGTGTCGTGGTTGAGGTTCCGGACCAGCGCGGTACACCCTCCCAGCTCCGTGGGGCGGCCGTCCCGCTCGTGGTCGTAGCTCAGGGTCCCGTTCCCTACCATCGCGGACACGTACGGGAAGATTCGCTGGGACGGGGAGAGAGAAGAGGAAGGGCGCTGTTGTAGTGAATGACGAACGCGGTCAACGGCTTCCCGCACAACCACCCCACAGCATGCCGACTACAACCATGGCCAGGCGTTTTGCATCACTGCAGTGTTTAAGGTCACTCTTAGTACACTTCCGCAGAGTGGGCAGTTCTCCAGCAATGCAAATCTTTTGGCAGTGGCTGAGCAACTAGAGAGAAGGCAAGAAAGCCAATCTGAGAGCATTCTTGTCATTGGCCAAACAGAGCTCAGGAGCGGCAGCGCGCTGGATTGTGGGTATTCGGCAGCGCGCTGGATTGTGGGTATTCGACAATGGTCCGAGTGAGAGCACGTCAGAGCCATGTGCCTCAGCAGACTGGATTTGCTTGCCAAAGTGAAGAACAGAATGCTAAATAAATGCAGAGTAGAAAACACTCAACTATCCAAAAAGAAAGACACCACAACGAAAGCAACATCGGCCGGAAAATTCACGCAGGCCCCCGAAGAGGTCAGCCGAGCTGCAGAGATGCTCAAACAGGCACTACAGTGGTCATGAGAGGAATGGTAGGGGTGCATGCTCTCAGCAGATAGGTGCTGGGGTCTGTGTAGTAGAAGGGTACCTGTGTGCGGGGGGTGTACCTCTTCTTCTGTGCCTGTCTCCGTGGCGATTGGCGCAAAAAGGCAAGGGGCACATAACAAGACAGGCCCTTTAAACACCCGACACTGAGCCAGATTTCTCCACAGCACATATTCCTCTCTCTCCTTATTCATGTTCACAACGCCGCCCAGTAACACAGTATTAACACACACTCACAACATACGTACAACCCTCAAACACCCCCCACCTTCAGCTCGCACGCAGTGAGGAAACATTGAATCTGCTTCACAGTGCTACATTATGAAGATGCTTTTTGCTCTGATTCAAGAGCAGCATGCAGTTGTTGATTCTGTTTTTAACAGTGAAAAACACGCTGCTTACATCTTGGCTTGTGGCTATGAAACCCGTGGCGGCACACGGGGGAGACACCCCTAACGTCCCCACCTCCTTTTGCACCCTAGGGGGTCACAGGGTATCAGAAGCTCAGTGACAATGGGTTGAGGAGAGGCACGTCCCTCTCCACACAGGGAGCGCTGTGTTGCCGATAGCTGGGAGAGCCCTGATCAATTGATCCCTCCCTGCCCTCAGCTATTGCTACTGCTGAAGACACAACCCAGGCTCGAACCCGCAACACCAGAACCATTGCACTAATAAAAGTGTCTTTATTGGCTGAGCCATTCAGGAGCGCTTAATTATTTATTTTCTTAAAATAAAGAATAAGTTCTGCATTCATTGTTTTAACACAGACCTGTAAGATAAAAAGGCTGTTCCTTTATAGGGCATTTTCTGCACTTCTGAAAAACAGACCTTAAAAAAAGGGCCAGAAAGTAACAAGACAATTTATAGCTGTCACAATACATTTTTAAAACTGTGGCAGAAGATATCTGATCTCTGTTTTTATCGACTGGACTGCACTCCTTCCCCAGACAGACGTCAATGCACAGAACATGAGACGTAGTCTAAAGGAAGGTAATCTCCCAGCCTCACAATTTTAATAACTAGTGCTGTGGATGAGATCCAGCATCTTAATTCCTCCCTTCATGAGATATGATGAATGAATTTCCCCTTTAAATGATGTTGAAGAGGGGGGTTTCAAAAAGACAGTGCAGTGAAGGAACTCTCATTGATGTAAGACGAGTGCCTTTTAACACTATGCATATCAGATCAACCTAAGATGAGTAAACATCTTACAGTGAACTGAGCAGCACTTATTCCTTGATAAGCCCATATGCAAGACCAATGAGTAAGATCTTCCTACCACGTGCTGCTGATGGATAAATTACAGAAAAATGAAATTTTCCCCCTAATGCGTTTGTTGTTTAGCCTTAGAAGCGCACTATTTGAGAATAGCTATCGGCTCTCCGACTGTTATTAAAAAACAGAGATTCAGAGAGCATGTTTCCAGCAAAGTGAATGGCCCAGGTGTTGCCCCGCTGGTCTGCTATAATAGTGTCACAGTGACTGGTACTGTACCTCCTGGTGCTTCTCCTCATTGGGATATGTGTCCACAAACACTCCCAGCCCAGTAAAACGGTCCATATTGCCAAAAACAGGCCCTACAATGACACACATACGTACATACAGAGATACAGGTAGACCGGGGTTACAAGACTGCTCTGAGCCATGTCATCAGAGCTGTCTCCACACGCAGTCCAGAGCTGGCTTTCACTGGAGAATAATAACGTCATCTTATTCCCTGGGAAAGTTATCTCCCACGTCTGCATACACAGCAGACTGCACAAGATCTCTCACTCAATTCGATTCCCTGCACGTTTTCACATCCAGATCTCTTTAATGCTTCCACACAGACAGTAGACAGTAGACAAGAATGTAAAACAGGCTCACAATAAAAACAAAAATAAAACAAACTATTCTCACTGCCCTGCCACTGGACTCCTTATGTCTTGCTCTGAAAAAAGTGAGATCCAGGTGTGCTAGATGGGCCTCCTGACAGTGGTACTGCTGGCCTGAAGATGGCAGCGCTGTACCTGTCTGCATGCGCTCCTTGGTGAACCACACCGCCAGCCCATCCCCGTTCAGGTTCTTCTTCCCCTGGCCATGGATCTTGAAGTGCACCTGCAGCTCCCAGTCGCGCAGGTAACAGGGCTACAGGTGGACAGACACATGCAGGGACAGCCTGACGTCTAACAGACAGGGTAACAGACAGTGGTCCTTCCTCAGTATGGGACAAGTTACAGAGCTCCAGAGTCATGCTTTTTTAAAGCCAGTTAAACCAGTGATTCCCTGCACGTGTCCTGACACAGCTGGCTGCTGCTGGTGGGTACTCTGTGAGTGCCGGAGAACTGTCAAGACCCTTCACAGTGCAGATGAGGTGAACCATGTTCTGTGCTCAGAGAGGGCTGTGAGGTTGATGTGCTGAGAGAGGGCTGCGCTGTGAGGTTGCTGCACTGAGAGAGGGCTGCGCTGAGAGAGGGCTGTGAGGATGCTGTGCTGAGAGAGGGCTGCGCTGTGAGGATGCTGTGCTGAGAGAGGGCTGCGCTGTGAGGATGCTGTGCTGAGAGAGGGCTGTGAGGATGCTGTGCTGAGAGAGGGCTGTGAGGATGCTGCACTGAGAGAGGGCTGTGAGGATGCTGCGCTGAGAGAGGGCTGCACTGTGAGGATGCTGTGCTGAGAGAGGGCTGTGAGGATGCTGTGCTGAGAGAGGGCTGCGCTGTGAGGATGCTGTGCTGAGAGAGGGCTGTGAGGATGCTGCGCTGAGAGAGGGCTGTGAGGATGCTGCGCTGAGAGAGGGCTGTGCTGTGAGGATGCTGTGCTGAGAGAGGGCTGTGAGGATGCTGTGCTGAGAGAGGGCTGTGAGGATGCTGCACTGAGAGAGGGCTGTGAGGATGCTGCGCTGAGAGAGGGCTGTGAGGATGCTGTGCTGAGAGAGGGCTGTGAGGATGCTGTGCTGAGAGAGGGCTGTGAGGTTGCTGTGCTGAGAGAGGGCTGTGAGGTTGCTGTGCTGAGAGAGGGCTGTGAGGATGCTGTGCTGAGAGAGGGCTGTGCCGAGAGAGGGCTGTGAGGTTGCTGTGCTGAGAGAGGGCTGTGAGGATGCTGTGCTGAGAGAGGGCTGTGCTGAGAGAGGGCTGTGCCGAGAGAGGGCTGTGAGGTTGCTGCACTGAGAGAGGGCTGTGAGGTTGCTGTGCTGAGAGAGGGCTGTGAGGATGCTGTGCCGAGAGAGGGCTGTGAGGTTGCTGCACTGAGAGAGGGCTGTGAGGTTGCTGTGCTGAGAGAGGGCTGTGCCGAGAGAGGGCTGTGAGGTTGCTGCGCTGAGAGAGGGCTGTGAGGATGCTGCGCTGAGAGAGGGCTGTGAGGTTGCTGCACTCAGTGCTGTGGTGACTGTTCTTCTCACAGTAACGGATGAACAGTACCCAGTGTGAGAGGACCAGAGGCTGTGAGAGGTTTATCATTCAGCAGCTGTGAGCAGTGATCCAGCTGTCACAAGAATGCCTTTTTTAAAAGCTTCATTCTTTATTTTCCTGTCTCCCATCAGCTGGTGCTTTTGCAGGGCGAGTTCTCTTTTCCCTTCCCGCTGCTCAGTCAACTCCCCTGTGAGGCTCCAGACACACGCGTCTTGCAGCACTCTTGCGTGAGCCCATCTGTTGTTGTGCAAAAGTGAACACAGGCCAGTTTTGGGGAACGCGAGGGATTTAAAGCCCTATTTCTGTACCAGCTGAGGCTAAGCCCACAAAGACCCAGCCAGCTGTCTCACGCTGGCGACAGGCAGGACCTCGGCGCGTGCTGCACGAGGCGTTTCGGGCCGCGCCGGGCCCCGACGGCGTTACTTACGACCCGGTTCCACACGGCCCCCTGCTTGCTCTGCATGTCCGGCGTGAGGCGCACGTAGTCGGTGGTCACCATGGTGTTCCCCAGCAGGTCCCAGTGCGAGGAGCTGGCCGAGCCCACGCCTGGACACACACAGGACACGGGGTCAGCCTGCAGCCTGGCAGGGACAGGGCGTGGCTGTGGCTACTGCACGGCAAGGTGCCACCGCAGCCAGCGTCCAGCACAGGAGGCACAGCGGTCAAGCATGCCAGGCTGATCGAGTGCCCTCTGACTTACAGCCGCTGTTCAAGAGAGCATGTGACCTCAGTCACGAAAGCCCAGAGGTCAGAAACTGGGCGTTAAGGGGGGACCTACAATACTTGCTGGATTGTGGTTCTCCATGTTGCCACAAGTAAGAGGCAAAACAACTTTATCAGATGCCTGTCCTGTATATATATATATCCCCTATATTACCTCCAGATTCTGTGTGTTAGCAAATGAGATTGACTGACTGAGCAGCCATTAAAATGTTTAAGGTCTGTGGATTTGAGAGGTCAGTGTGGCCGGACAACTGATTCCTTTCTTTTTCTAGTACTTGACGGTACATTACATCTGACAAGACAGTTTGATACTGACAAACAAGATTTATTTGAACGGGGAACTTATTGTTATTCTTGGGATTATGGGGCACTGCGATCAACATGAGGGGATTCGTAATTTCCTTCCCATTGTAAATGTAAGGAACGGGTAAGGGTTCATTGCGTGCTGAAAGGTAAAGAAAAGATACACAATGTTTCTGGCTGTGGAACCTTTTTCAGGTGACACATTGAAGGCAAATTGAAAGCACTTTGAAGCGAAAACACCGGTTCGTATTCCAACCACTAGGGGGAGCTATATTACTTTGAACGTTTTGCTATGGTGTGACTGTTTTCCTTACACTTATTTAGCGCTTTACAGGTAATGGGGACTCCCCCGACCACTACCATGATGCAACAGCAGCCAAAGTGCGCCAGAGTAATGAAGCCAATTCATTTAGCTATATACCTGCGTAAGATCTCATACTGTATCGGTTAACCAACATAAAAATTGCTCCATAATATTATTTAGGGATGAATTAAAGTGGTTTACACTTCTACCTTTTTTACAGTTTTAATTGTGAACAGAACTTGCAGGCTGGTTTAAAAACACGGTTATGCATACTGCAAAACACAGAATCAGACCAGGAAAAAAACACTTCCATTCGGTTTCTCCGCCAAGGCAAAGGAACCAAAATCACGTACTCGTGTGATCAGGGTTAGGGTTACACACTCCAGAAACCAAAGCAGCCTGCATCGCGGTTGCTCAATTCAACTTGCTGAACCGCCTTGTCAGGTCGGGCTGACCTGTGTACCGGCGGCAACTTTCATGTGAGATTATGGCAAGGCCTCCTCCTTACTCGCTCTCTCGCCTACATCGTTCACCTGTGTTCCCCCAGAACATAATTCCTGAAATGGCTGTGACTGGATGACTACCTCGCGTCAGATTTCGCAACACAACAGCACTGGTCTGGTCAGGTCGCCTCTACTTCTTGCATTACGCAATCCAAGCCAGGCGAGTCACGACGTGCAGGGCTAGGAGGCTAGGAGTCAGGTGCATGCATCAATAAAGCCACGCTGTTTTAAACGCGTGTTGTCAGTGCTCGGGTTGACTTCATATTGTAACGCTTACGGATATTTAGCGTTGCCATGGTTTGACAAGCCTGTCGAAAACACTAGCTACTGAAGATAACGTGACTGTGTTGGCGGATATTTTAGTGCACTTCACGTCGAGTCGATCCGATCCGCCAAGCCAGTGTCAGAAAGCGAAGGCAGCTGGAGATTTCAGCGCTGTCATTTGATTTGCAGGGAGAGTCTTTTCTCTCTCCCGCTATGATCGATCCGCTCTCACCCTCCCCGTTCATCTGTACCGTAATGGATCTTACCTTGGTACGGCTTGATCAGCGAATGCTCCCTTTTCAGGAACTCTTCCACCTCGTGTCCTTCGTCACCCCAGCACGGGCTTGCCGTGAGCAGGATGAAGACAACTGCGAACGGGATCTTTTTGATCATATTGTGAAAAGAAATGAAATAAAAAATTCCCTTGCGAGCCCCAGCTAGAACCTTCCCGTTCATGGCAGCGGCCATTTTGCTCCTCCCCCTCCCTCCATGACACGCCTTTCCCCACCTACCTCGCCTCTCAGTGGCTGGTAGGATGTGTTGTCATCAACTATTCGCTGCACTGAACTGCCATTCACGAGTCTAACTCTACCTGTGCCCCGCCCCCGATGAATAATGACAGTTCGTTGGAAGCGAAATATGATTGGTTCAGGGGCTAATACCCGCCCACTTGTGAGACTTTTGGGATTCTATTGGTAAAAGTTATTATCAATTAAAGAGACTCCAAACATCCCGCCCACTCCCGGAAGCAGTTGCCTTGGTAACTGATTCCGTTAGGAGGGTGAATAGTAAGATGTTGAAAATGTTTGTCTAATAGTGTAACGTTAAAAAACCAATCTGAACACTTAAAAAAGTTTTTCTTAGCCACAGGCCATATACCTTCTACTTGAGCGTTACTTGTTTCTTTCAAGTTTCAAAAAGACAAAATCACATTTCGTAGAAGTATGTCGGATAGCACAAGAAATCAAAACCGAGAATAGGAACGATTTTTTAATGAACTGTAGCTACATATGCTTAAAAGTTTTGCTATGTTTATGTTTTTATTATCTACCCGAAACGTATTATTAAATAACGAGGTTTCCTATGATACTTAAAGTGCATATAGTCGAACGGAATTATTTTCCAGAACCGCAAGCACAGCGGATGTGCTTTTGGATGTTTCTTCCTTACTGATCTCATCCTGGACTTTTGAGGTGGAAACCTTAAAACCTTAAAAGCAGTTTTCCAAGAAGCCCGGTACGCTCACCCGAGCAGGGACTGGTTTGTCGCGGGGCAGGACCTGGGTGTGACGCCTTGCTTCCTCTCAAAGAGCAGCAATTTCTTTTTCTGAAGACTAATATTTCGCTTGGAAGCCTGACGTTCATATTTAGCAAGGGATTTGATGGAACAATTGCAATGAAATTATTTAAGCTTCTACATTTTCATCTTATAATTAATAGTTTGATGTTTGATATTTGTTTTTTGAGAGCAAAGGGTCAAAGAATCCGCAGTCTGATGATTTTCCAAACTTTGCATATGAAAGGCCGTCGAAAGTGTGTTTTTAAAACGGTTTACGAAGCCAAAATTGTAACAGCGACTGAACTCAAGCAAGCCCGGGAATTCATTTCGAAATCTAATGCATCTTGAGGCTGACTCATGTGGCTCACGAATGTCTGAACGCAGACCTGAAACATAGGAGAATGAAATCATGTGCGCTAAATATGACATAGTGTTTATAACGCCCGATCACAGCCTAGCCACAAAGCCCTATTCAGACAGAAGACTCATTTCCTGGAAACCGCTAACTGAGAGGCTGTGGAGCGCTGAGCAGTTTTGAGCTCTGTCACATGGCATATACTGTAAGGCCGCAGTTAGGCTTTTTAGTTTTGTTTCCCGCCTCTGGCGTCGCCGACAGGGAACGTGATCTGTTCTCATCATTTTGCCCTTTACCTTATATTGGCTGTTGTTTCTTTCTCGGTCCTCCCCGTGCGCTCTTTCACTCACAATACAGCCAATAACACGCTTCTCCAAAACCTTCCCACTACAATTTAACGCTTATTCATAATCCCAAAAAATCCTACAACCCTGTACTTGTGCTCTTCTATTGTTTGCTATAATTATAGTTTACGAGTAATCTTTGCTTTGCTCTGATAGTGTTTGTATAAGTTGTTTGTTACTCTAGTATTCTATTTTATTGGCCTTTATCGGTCATTTATGCACATATATCAATCTACAAATCCCCTTTGATATCGAGGTGGCATCGGCAGGAAAACACTATGTTAACGATTTATGATAGTCCTCAGTATTTTAACTATATTATGTTAAGAGGATTTTTTTGCGGGCTTAGTCAATTCCAATCAAAACTTCCACATTCGCATGTACAGCAGGTGGGATTAAGAGGTTCTCCTAATCTACTTGGAAAAGTCATGATAAGTGCTAAAATAATTGTGTCGGGAATAATTCTGTGTACTGAGAATTATTCTGAGCTGTTCAATAAAAAAGCATTTTTGTTCAGTTTACAGTCCATTTCATCACAACGTTTGTTTTAAGAATGAATTAAAGAGTTTTTATTTTTTAGCTCTTGAGAGATTGACGGTATTCATTATAATTATTGTAATAAAGTAAATAAACGCATGATTTCATCCTCATTTGTAGTAAAAATGTTTGGATTACAAGTCATTCTTCCGGTACCCCCACCCCCACAGCACCCTTCATTTAGCTTTGCTGGATTTCATTCTTTAAAAGTGTGGAGGCTGAGGCTGCGTGATGTCATTATCACCCAATCAGGGGCCACCCGGACATGATGATGTAATGTTTACCAGCAAGTTCAGTAGCACTGCGGTTCAATCGGATATAATCACTGAAAAAAAAAGTTAAAACGCCTTTTTTATTTTTATGAGGATATTATTTTAACATCACTGTCAAAATGGTGAACCTCATTAAGATTCGATGTTCTGTAGCTAATATATAAACTATATATGGAGTGCATACTTATTCCGTCTGAAGTAGTAAACGATATATTTGTATTTTATAATTACAGTGAAAAAAATAGTATAATTTCCTAAATTTCTTATTATTAATTAAAAGACTCTTACTCTTACTGGAACACTTGAAAAGTTGAATTGCTAAATATCACATATACGTCAGTTATGCCATCGGTATGTGCATCTATGTCAGTTAAAACAGTCTTAAAGGATAGTTAAAGGAATTGCTTTCAGGATATACTATGAACAATAACGACTCCAATTAAATAAAAATATTTCCTTCCATCTTAACAAGTGCACTGCTCTTCCTTAAAAAGAAAGTGATGATTTAGAAGGCGGCCCTAACGTCATATGTGGGCGGTATAGAAGGCGGGGTTAGGATAATGAAGAGGCGGGTTTTAAGAAATGAGTAGGTGACGTCAGCTCCCAGCTTGCGGAGAGTGAAACAAACATGGCGACAGACTGGAGTGGGCAGGGGTATATTCTAACTTTGATCGTTTTTCTATGGAGCTCAACAGCTGGACGAATGGAGGCAGCAACCGCAGAGGTCAGTAACAGCCAGATCTTGGGCATGCGGCTGGTGTGGAGCAACAAGTCGGCCACGACCACCAACGAGGGAATCATCCAGGTAACAGAGGGCAGTGAGGTCCAGCTCAGGTTTTACGGGCTGCAGCTAAACTCGGGCACCTGGTCACAGATCAGGTTTACGGAACACGGAGACGGAGTGGGAGAGGGCGAAAACAATGCCTTTAGCCACTCTTTTAACAGGACTTGCGCCGATTTCACCAAAGACATCGCGATCAATAATTTCATGAACGTCAGCAGCCAGGGCACCTCCGGGGTGCTCAAATTAGCCATCAAGACGCTCCGCAAGAGCGAAGAGTCCAAGGAGTACAGCTTGTGCGTGAAACGCAGCCCGGAAGGCGAGTGGGACCTGTTCGGGGAGAACGATGGCAAGCTGAAGGTGGTGGAGGAGAAGTCGTCGCTGCTCCCGCTCTGGCTGCAGATCATATTGATCGCCCTGCTGCTGTTACTGTCCGGCATGTTCAGCGGACTGAACCTGGGGCTGATGGCTTTAGATCCCATGGAGCTCCGCATCGTGCAGAGCTGCGGTACGGAAAAGGAGAAGAAGTACGCCCGCAAGATCGAGCCCATCCGCAGGAAGGGCAACTACCTTCTGTGCTCGCTCCTGCTGGGCAACGTGCTCGTCAACACGACCTTGACCATCCTGCTGGACGACCTGATTGGATCTGGCCTGGCTGCGGTGGTGGCCTCCACCATCGGCATCGTCATCTTCGGGGAGATCATGCCCCAGGCGCTGTGCTCTCGCCACGGCCTGGCCGTGGGGGCCAACACCATCGTGCTGACCAAGTTCTTCATGCTGCTCACCTTGCCCATGTCCTACCCCATCAGCAAGCTGCTGGACTGCGTGCTGGGCCAGGAGATCGGCACCGTCTACAACCGGGAGAAGCTGGTGGGGATGCTCAAGGTGACGGAGCCCTACAACGACCTGGTGAAAGAGGAGCTCAACATGATCCAGGGGGCGCTGGAGCTGCGGACCAAAACCGTGGAGGACGTCATGACCCCCCTGAGCAACTGCTTCATGATCCACAGCGACGCCGTGCTGGACTTCAACACCATGTCCGAGATCATGGAGAGCGGCTACACCCGCATCCCGGTGTTCGAGGACGAGCGCTCCAACATCGTGGACATCCTGTACGTCAAGGACCTGGCCTTCGTGGACCCAGACGACTGCACCACGCTGAAGACCATCACCAAGTTCTACAACCACCCGGTCCACTTCGTCTTCCACGACACCAAGCTGGACGCCATGCTGGAGGAGTTCAAGAAAGGTAGGGCCCGTCGTCATAGCAACAGAAGCTTGTCGAGCGCATGGGACTGGCGCGGTGTCAAAGAAGAGCACTGGAGAGCTTCTGCTGCTGAAAAGCCTAAGGCTGGAAGCCGCAGTGTGTTTTGCAGTTCCAGACTGGTCTCATTTGTCAGTCTGGTTTGCCCACCTCTTTTTCATGTTGTTGTAAAGATGGCGTTCATTAAAAGGTATGAACAGCGCCTCTGTCTTTTTTAAATTAGCACTGTGGGGAAAAAGAGGGTATAAGGTTTGTTAGCCTTGGTTTTCTCCTCCCAGGAGTCATTGACACCTCTCTTCTGGTATATAATGATGTGCAGGGCTCCATACTCAGGATTTACTGTTGCTCTTTGTGCGTTCATGACCTCACAAATCTAAAACGTCCTCAGAAGTGATGAATATAGTTTCATGCTTTCGAGTTTAAACATTTGTGTTTTTAGGTCTGTGTGTCCGACCGGCTCTGCAGGCATCCTGTGTTGGGTTGTTTCACGAAGCAAAATGATCTGTGCGTTCTCATTTCTAATCCCTCCTCCGCCCGCTTACCACTTGTATTTCTGACAGGACAAACACTCGGGGCTGACGGATTGAGAAATCATTTCAGGCTCGAGTGTTATTGTGTGAGTGAAGAGTTGTGCAGCTAAGTTAGACCATCCAAGTTGTCCTTACAGGATACGTCCCTCTTTGTGTCTGTCCATGTATCTGATCTTGTCTGCCAGCCTCTGCAAATATCTGTATGCCTGGCTCTCTGCCCTTCTTACATCAGTGGTGTTGGGGAGACTGCTGTGGCTGTTGCTCTGCGAAGGCGTGTGTGGTTGCACGGCTGAAGTTACAGGCTGCCTCTGTGCTGTGTGTCTCCCGCGGACGTGCCGGTGTCCCCTCGCTCACCCTGTGCACTGAAACCTTTGGAGAGGAGACAGGTTTGCAGATTATGCAGCAGTGTGGTACAGCAATTCCAATGCTTTGTCGGGAGGCCGCCATCAGGCCCTTAAAGAGGCAGCACCAGTAAGGACACACCAGGGCGCCTCTGACTAGGCGTCTGCTGGAGTGTTTTTCCATTCAGGCTGCTGAGGGGCTGGGATGTTGGTGAACATTTCTCCATGTGTCGTTTTGATGCTTTGTGTTTTCACAACCGCCTATGTTCCCAGCTCCCTGTGGGGCTTCTTTTAAACAAACATTTACTGTTTAGCAAAGAATTTCAAGACAGAAATGTGCATGTGAGAATTGGAGAGAGAGTTAATTGCCATATTCCTTCAAGGCTAACAAAAAGAAAAAGCTCTCAAGGGGAATGAAACCCATGCTTTGTTTCAGGGCTTAACAGCTACAGTTCTGCCTCTCCTCTTCCTGCTGTGGTATCCAAACTCCTTTTTTTTGCACCATCTGTCCTGTCCGAAGTGACATGAAGGCTGGGGTGTGCAGACTCACTGAGGGTCTGATGATCCCCTGATCCCCTGATGAACCGAGCTCGTTATTTACTCAGCAAGACTCTTTCATCTCTAGTGCTTCACCCAGGTTTTAAACTGCTCCCAGTTTTAAGGTTATAAAGCTGACAGAGCTGTAGCCTTTGAGGTTAGGAGTTTCAGTGTGTCCGGTGTTGTCTGTTGTGCAGTTTAAAGACAGTCACTGATTTGCAAATAATGTTCTTATAAAGCAAACCTTATTGGTTGGAAATACAAATTCTTGCAATATTTTGACAGAATGAATTGTATGTTCCTAAAGGGAAACTTTACTGCTTCTCTTTTTTTGTGGAAGGATTTTCCCAGATCATTTGCATGCCTTGATACCTCATGCATGATAACAACCCAGAGCCTGACACAAATATAATTAGTACAGCATGAGCTGTCTGACTCCCAGGCTTGCACAGTGAGAATTAAGCACAGTCTTATCGTAATGTCGTGTGTCTTTCTGCGATGAGCTATTGCCAGCTGTTTCAAGACCTTACTCCTTTCGCTGTCCTGAGGGGGTATTGCGTTGTGCTGTCATGTGGATTTCGGTGTTGAACCCAGCTTTCACCAGCGTCTCAGCCTGTCTGTCTCAAATGGCAATCCTGTTTGTACCACGGTGCACAGCCGCTGTCTCTTCTGGGAGCATTTCGGCACTGGATTCTCTTGCTTCTTCCAAGAGAGCTGGACACGGGAGAGAAGAATAGAAACGTTACAAGAGAGGTGACAATAGAGCGAGTTAGGATCTACGCTGATCCTGCTCCCAGTCTAATCTCAAGTCTTAGGTGTAAACGTCTCTCTGGAGAGGAATTGTTTGCTGGGCAGCTCTTTTGCGCATGAAAGCAAGAGAAAACATCTTTTACCAGCTCTGAATCACAGGCATTCATCACAAAGAGTCCTTTCACTCGGGACCTCACTCTCTCAACCTTTCACTTCTCTGTTGAGAACAGAGTGTTCTCCAGGGGTCTTAGCGTCACTAAACATCAGCTTATCTACCTTGTGTTTTCCAGTTTTTGTTCCAACGTGATTTGTCAATTTAACAATAAGTCTAATATGAAACATACATAGGTTTTTCTAAATATATAAAATCTTTTGTAGATGATCACATAGTACATTCAACTTCAGAACGTTCAGACACATGTAGGATTTTGGATATACAGGGTATTTGGAGTTGGGCGCAAGAAACATTTGCTGTATTTAAAGAGAAATTTATCTATGAATCGTTTTGGTGCCTCGTTGGAAATCTTACAATTAAACAGCTAATAAAATAGAGCAACTATGTAATGTGGATGGAACAAAAACCAGTGGACTCTAGGCCCTGCAGGAATTGAATTTGAGACCTGCATCACTGCTGCATCACACCTAACCCACAGTTCTTTGTGGTAATGTCCCTGCTGAGGGAGCTGCTCCTGAAGAGAGGACCTCGTGTAATGTTGGAGAATGGTAGCTGTATTGGATCAAACTCCAAGACGTGTCACGTATGGGTACATCTTGCAGTACATAGAGGAAAGAGTCCCCGCTGCCCTTGGTTATTTTGTGGAATATATAAGCAAGCCTCTTGAAGAGCCACAGAGAATAAGCATCAGCTGATCACCCACACGCGGATGCACACTCTCTGACGCTTGTGCTCAGTGTAATGGCTTTGCTCGTGCCGATGTGTTGTATATTGATGGGCCCTGACGCTTATTAGAGAGGGTCTGCCCTAGAGCAGCACATGCAATGCCACATGACTGTGAATTCTCGCTGCCTACGGTTCACACGGATTTGTGGCCCAGTTAAAAGTCTTTCAACAGGTAATAAGTGTAAACCACAGACTGGATTAAAATTAGAATGCTCTTCTTCACATAATTATGTTTTATGGCTTTGCCACCGAAAAAACAAAACAAGCGTTTTGACACCACCCAAGCAGAAGAAGCCCCTATTGTTGTGGTCCTCAAAACAGACATGCATCCAAAGATGCCTCTTGTCCCAGTGCGAAGAAAAATGTCCTTAGAGATGCAGGATGGTGGAGCTTCAGCGTGGAACAAGAAAGCAAGGAAGCGTCTCTCAGGCATTCCAGAATGCAGCTGTGTCTTGGCTGGGTGTATGACTGGCAGAGGAAATGCTGCAGGCGAGCTGTGGCTATTTCTCTGGAGGTGGCATCCTTTCCCTAACTTGAGTCTGTGTTCACATGCATGTGGGTAGCGTGTGGATAGTGTCCAGGACACGTTCCACAGCACTGCACACGCCCACCCCACGTGTCATTTACAGTGTGGGCACCTAGAAGGTTAGCTGTATTCACCCCAATTCAGCACAGCGTGGACAAAGTGCTGCTTACGGATGCTTGCGGTTGCGAGGTATTGCTTTCACAGTGCAGGAGAATTTCCTTTGTTTTTCCTTAATTGGTTCTTATTTTGTTAACCCTTCGATTGGCGAGGCTGAGCTGGGCTGTGGAAGAAATGATTTGCCCTGCGGCGCCATCGCTGTCAACAGGAAGCGATCGAGCTCATGCTGGTGTCTCTCCTCGGTCTGAGTGCTGCATCAGCAGCTGGAGTCTGTGGGTGGCGTGTCTGTGCTGTCCGCTTCAGCACGTGAATGGTGACGTTTGAACGTGTGCATGGCGGAGACTGTCACTGCCAAATTGATCATGTTAGTCGGGCTGGTTTTTAGTGCTTCGGGGGCAGGCGAGGCAGAAAACGCAGTTGGACAGGATCGGCGACTCATGGCACCAAAATTCTTCAGACTCGCTCGTTTGAATGTCACTGGGGCTTGCTGCATGTGTCCTGGTGTGGTTAAGCGCAAGCACCAGCTCATCAGCTTCTTGAAGCTGTACCCTTTTCTCCCAGCCTTACAGACACAGCCCCAGGATACGCCATTTCTCCTCAGCCCCGGGTGCTGTGGGTGAATCTGACACCTGTCATATTTAATGTAGACGCTTAGCAGTAAAAGACGCTTAAGCAGTTTGTTTCTAGATCATAAGGGGTGTGGGACTGCATGAGTCTATTAATGGAAATTCCATGGAATATGTCCTATCTGGACATTAGATCTCATCTTAGAATCATGGAAGAAAGGGTATGCCCTGCATATTCTCTCTTTAGAGATTTCTGGTCATGCCAGGTAAAATGACATTGTAGGACAATTCTCCACGGTTAAAGGTTGAGGAAGTGTGGCACCATTCTCCGATTTCCACTGCTCTGAGCTCTGATGTCCCGACTAACTCCGTTTTGTACACAACAAAACGAATGTGTGTCCACCGAGATGCAGAGGGATGCTTAACCTGTCAGAATCACTCTATCCGAAAATGGCATTTTTACCCACATGGGGAGAATGGGGACGTGCTGTTGGGTTCCTCCATACCGTCAAACCTGTTATCTTTTGACTCTTTTTGCAATCTCTGCAGTGACATATGGGAGGCTTTGGCGGGGAGTGGAAGAGATGAGAGAGCCCAGGCTGACATATCCTCAGTCTGCGGCCTGCAGCGCTGAGTTAATTGTGCACTGCCCCATGGGAAATCCCATTCATAGTTGGTTTGTGACGCGACCCAGGCGCACGTTCGCGACGTCTGGGTCATCGAGCGCTCCGCCTGCCCTCGGGAGTGAATGCTTTTACTGGCCGAGTCTCCCAGGAGCTCTCCAGTGTCTTTCACCAGACTCCTACGCTGTACCTCCAGTAGTGAGTGCATTAAGGAGTCAGCCAGGTTGCTTGTGGTGTTGGTGGTTTAGCTCATGGGATGCAGCAGGTTTTAATTATCTTGGCATCCGTCTCACTTTCTGACCTTCTGTCCTTCTCCTCCTCTCTCTCTCTGCCGCCTTATTCTCTCCCTTTAGTATCCATCTCACTTTCTGTCTTTATACTGTCGCTCTTTCCACCCCACTTTGCTCACTTTCGCTCTCAGGGCCTCTCCGGCAGGTCCTTGTAATTAAAAGGGTTTCGTTGTCTTTTGTTTCCTCCTGCTGAGGTTGCCATGTGAGACCTTTGCCCCTGTGTTTGCCTCACCTGTTCTACCCAGCATTCCTGCTGTCCTCCAGCCTCTGTGGGCAGGGCGGCAGCTCCTTACAGTGTGGGTGTTCACCGAGCCCTGAGCTGAGCTCCTCGCGTTTATTCCACACTCTAGTCTTCCCAGTTACCAACAGATGATTATTGTTGCAAAATATGTGCGGCCATCCTGTGGTTCGGTTTTATTTTCCTGCTGGGTTGTGGCACGAGTTTTCCACTTTGACCGATCTTCTATATCGTCCACAAAAGCTGGCACGTTTTCTTATAATGCATTCCACAGTCCTTGGAGCAGGAAAATGACTACTGGAAACTTCTCCTGATATTTTTTTTTTAATAAAAAAAAAACATTGAAAATTCAGGATTCGGAATGATTTATTGCCCCTTTCTACGGCTCTTGCACTATGGCGCAGCTTTGTGTGGGGGGTAGTTTTAACGAGGGGATCGAAGGCCACGTTGTTGTGCAGTCCTGCTGTGTTCCTGTTTTCAGGGAGAAAATGGTTTCTCCTTTGTTCTCCACACTCTTTCTTCATGCTCTGCTGTCCCCTTCTTCCTCTTTTTCTTTTCCTGTCTCCCTGCCACCTCTCAGCTCTCTGGGTGTCGTGCTGGCGCAGCAGTGTCCAGCTTTGAGGTCCAAGGATTCTCCGGCTGTTTGTGGAAAGCAGTGCTCTCCCACCTCAGATCCGAGGAGCCCCAGTCCTAAAGCACCTTGACAGCTGTGCTTTTAATTCAAGACAGGCTGTATGTGAGGCCACAATGCATGAGTAAAAGTATATGCCTTTTATTCACTTGTTTTGCAGCTAAGGGGATGGTAAGGTTTGGAGCCCAGTGAGTGTTACTGCTGTGTGACACACTGCTACCTACAGTACACAACACATTCTGCTGTCTTGTTCTCAGACCATACAAGCTCAACAGTGCGTTTAGGGCCCTTTTTTTTGTTGCAGCCTGTTGTTCAAGGGCCAAATTGATTTCAGTATGTCACAAGAGAAGGGTGGCGTTTTATTCCAGGGCAGTACTGCATGAAGGGAGGTTTTAATTGAAAGTAATATGGTCATGAAGCTTACAGTTCTTTGAATAATTGAAATGAAGATAAGGTGGCTTCCCAGGAGCAGGCTTTAAGTTGATTTGTTAAAGTTATGAGTTTGAGGAGGTGGGGTCCAGGTTCTCAGGCTGAATTTCGTGGCCGGGGGTGTATGTATCCGGTGTTTCTGTGCGAGAGATGAAAGAGAGTACTTTAGGGAAAGGGCAGGGATCAGGTGGCTGTGCAGGGCCCATGCGGAGTGTGTGGCGGGCTGTGGGCACCTACGTATCTGTCTCACTGTGCTTCGTCCCGTTCTTATAAAGTTTGCGAACACAAAAGCAGCTGAAGTTGTGATGATCACTTTTATTGCATCATAGTGTTTTGTGTAAAAGGTCGACCTCCCAGAAATACTCCCTCAAACACACACTGCCTATTGTTATTTGCTGAGAGACCAAACCAATCCAAGTAAATAAGGTAAGGTTTTTTAGAACACATCAAAGACAAAGGATCTGTAATTCTCTTTAGTGAATAGGCCAGTGTTTTCCGATTGGTTTATGGGAAGGCAGAGCCATTGTGATTGGCTTATAGAGGAAATGAGATTGCATGATTGGCTGAAAGGTGACAGCCTTTCTGTTCTGTGGATGATTTAGCCTGTAATCCTTTTTTTAAGGCAATCTCTCTCTTTCTGAGTGTCAGTAGATGCAGTCTGATTGGCTCAGAATAGCTTAGTTGCACTGGCACTGATCATGAGATCCACTTGCTGCTCTACAGTGTAAAGTACACAGCGAAACACAAAATACATGCACACACCGCTGTGGGCACACTTCATAATCATTGAGGCAAAAGCTTATGTTGATTTATGGTTAAGTATGTCAATTAACCATAATGAACCCCTTAGTATGTGGAATTCCATTTTGATGAACAAATAAAACTCCAGGACGGGTAGGATTGTGTTTGGCTGATTTTGAGTGTATTGTGTGAGTGAGAGAAGTTGATGTTTACGCATATGAGTGCATATTGTAATTTGGACCTTAGTGTAGTTAAAAAGCATGTGAAAATGCATGGTCCTATAAGGAGTCTACCACCTTTATGCAGGTCTCTGGTGTTCACTGTGTTGTGAGGAAAAAGGAACATCACACTGAGCTCACTAACGTTGGTGGGAAAACAGCTTCGACTTGTGCTCTGTTTAATATCCAGTTGTTTTCACGATGCGTTGAAATGATGTTTGCTACTGTTTCTCTTTCTATATATGCGTAGATAAAGATGCATTTCAACACGTTTAAAAATGTAGAGGAATATATCTCATTTCACCAGCACTGAAGTCAAGATCTTGTTTGTTTCCAAAAGGTGACCCTAGTCGATCTGGTAGCTGTGTTAGAAATAAGCATGGCTTGCTGAAGGCATGAGGTCAGGGATTTTAGTGCTGGCAGCCTATGGTGAGCAGCAGGAGGAGAGACAGGGAGCACACGGAGGAGAGAGCATGTCTCTGTGGCCAGCAGACGTGTGGGCAGCCCTGACTCCTGCAGCAGCATTGCTCTCCACAACAGCACTAGTTTTAGGAGGGCTCAAAAAATAAACAGCAGCTTCATCATCATCATAATTAAACATAAAAGCTTATTTCGATTTCCGGAAGTGACATACCCGGGCTTGTGGAATCCCATTTTGTTGACTAAATAAAACGGAGACATGCGTGGGGCTGTGATGGTGTGTTTGGCTGAGATTGAGTGTGTTGTCTGCGTGGGAGAGGCTGAGGTGAGGACATATGTGTGTGAACTGCAGGCTACTCGGGGCTGTGTTCATGAATATGTGCCTCTTTTCAGAAGGGAGCAATGAAGCTGTATCATTGCTGCCAAAGAACGCCACCGATTTATCTGCAACAGTGTATCGGAGAATAGAAAGAATGAGGACATCTTTCACGATATCACAAAGTCCGTCTGTCTGTCAGAAGGTACTGACTTTGTGGGAATATTTACCCATGTTTTCTCCAGTCATCGGTAGTAAGGCCTGCCCCCACACTTTTCTGATGTGCAGACTCCTAGACACCTGTACTGTTATGTGATGGCATTTATTCCTGCTGAAAGCAACCGTGTTATTTCTGTGAGAGGAGGTCCGTGTTTTTATAAGCACAGTGAATGTATGTGCTGTGATGAACTGCTATCCCATGCAGGGTGTATCCTGCCTTGTTCCAAGTCCATGCAGGTTATTTATTTTTAAAGACGAAATGGCTTTTATGATCAAGATGATGTGCAGAGGTGTTCCTCCAGTGTAGCATGATTGACAAGGGAGTGTACAGTTTGCTTTGTTTGCCCTACCACAGAGAATTCACATTTGTATAGGCCCTTACAAAGCCACCTCACAGTCTGTGTGCCAAGACCGGACATTTGTGAAAGTTCTCAGTTTTTAAAAGTACCCACCCCAAAGTGACATACTTTATTGGCAATATGAGCACAATTCTTGAAATAGGTGTAACACCTGTAAGCATTCTTGTGCAGCTGTCTCTTAAGGGCCGGTTTGTGTTTCTGTAATGCTGTCAGTTGCCAGGCCAGAATGCCCATCGCAGAGCCCAAGTACTCGAACGTGGCTTCTGGAGCTTTTGGCCCCGGGCACATGAACATTGTTTGGGTTCCATCTTCTTTGCCTAACAGTTGCCCTTGCCTTTCTTCTTTTTCCAAATGAGAGGATGTTCTGTTTTCTCCTCTTCACTTAGAAGCTGACAGCTGGCGTATTATTGTTCTGTCGACTAATCTGTGAAATGAAGGGCTTGCTGCTTCCTGTGCCGTGAGGATATAGTTGGCAGCTTCTGATGGATTCAGGGTTCTGGTCAGGTGACCGACTTGTCTGGATTGGGGTTCAGGGGATCGATCTAGCTCCTTTCCATCGGGTTGGTCAAGGCCTGAAAGTGGGCTTCATCTTTATCGGTTCTGGGTGGTTCAGCTGCAGATATTCCTTGACATATTGTCTCAGCTGCCTCAAGCACATTCTCGTATACTCTGTCAGAGAGTGTCTGATGACAGTTTCTGGTTTTAGTCTAATCCCCTTGGTTCCTCCAGACATTTAATTGTCTGTGTGTACAGTTTCATCGATGATCTGATCCGCTGGGATCCTTCAAAAAGGGTTTCTGGGACTTGGCTGCACAAGGAACGAACACTTTGAGTGAAATATGTGTGTATCTCTGAATACCTAATAGGCATCAAGGACATTTGTGCAGCAAGGTATTGTGGAATCAATCAATTTTAGCTAAAGTACATCCAATTATCTGAATGTAAGAACAATCTCAAAACACTTTTATCAGTAAAAACCCTTGCCTATCGTCTAAAAAAAGACTATTAGCTTTTTCTTTCGATTGGAGTAGGATAATGACGATTGAGTCCACTTATACCAATATTGACTTTTTGTTTCTAATTGCAGGAGCACAAGATTCATTAATTAAAATGGCAAGCTACTAGGAAGGTTTCAGTATATCAGTCTAATCATATTCATCCTGCAAAGAATTCAGTACTCATCGTTTTACTTCCCTGTGTGGTATCAATATCAGCTCTGACCAATGGACTATCAGTTATGCTACAACACCTTATAACACACCCGCACTGTCACAATGACGCTAACTGGTACATTTATCATGAAAATATGTTGGAAACACCCGCAGTGCCATTAAATACAGCAGCTACCAATGTCATGGGATATGATTTTCCTGGATAACTTCCAATTTTGTGGGGTGTAGTTATCCTAGTAATCCTAGGATTTTTCTTCCCTTCCCACTTTTCACCCTAAAGGTGTCCCCACTCCCACTGTAACAGCAGGAGAAAACACACTGGGCAAATGTGCCAAATTCAGGGTAAATATCCAGTTCTCGATGTCAGTGATTTCTAGTGCTGGTCCATGGAGACCTCGGTGACTTGTTTTCTATTCCATTTGAGCTTGATTGAAGCCTACATTGAATTTGTTGAATTAAACATTTACATTTTTAGCTCTAAAATGTCTTGGATATCTTTTAAAAACTCTCAACTCGTTCTAAGTTGAAAATAATTTTAGGTGGTTTCATTTGTCAATTGTTAGGTCACTTGAGGCCTTCATTTAAGCTCAGGAGGAGTGCAAAACAAGGATTTCTGAGGATGAGGATCTAGAAAGACCTTATCCTACATCACCCGGCCACTGTTGACACTAATGGAGAATTATTTGTTCTCACGTGGGAAAGAGATGACTTCGCTCACATGAGACACAAGAGGAGAGAACACGCACACAATTGAGGTGCAATTGGAATTCTAAAATTGGCAAATATACCTCCGAAGGAGAGGTTTGGCCATGACGGCACTCACTGACCCGTCCAGCTGAACTTCAGTGAAGAGAGATAGCGATAGAGGGACAGAGGAGTTTATTTGCCATATGTATATGTGCAATGGGATTCTAATTGGCACTGTTCTCTCAGGACACGTACAGATTCGGTAGACGATACAATACAATTGATAACACCACACAATGTCGACAGTACCTTACGAAGTAGTGCTAAATAAAATAAATAATGATAGTATGAAAGGTGTTTTAATCTTCTGCCAGTAGTCGCTGTCCCTGCAGAGCTGAGAGCGCAGTGCATTTGTGTTGATGGATGTGAAAACGGAGACTGTTGCCATGGTGCTTTTGAGAGGAAGAGAGAACAGAGTTTTGTTTTTAATGTCTGAGGGAGTTGGGATACTTGCTTTTGGCAAGAGAAGAGGTGATATAGTTGTGAGAACTGAAAAGGGGACGTTTTTGGGCCACCTTGAGTCTGTTATTATTACTTCATTATCACCCTGAGACACTTTTGTTTTCAGTCATGTTGTTTTTATGAATGGGTGCCCTGTGAGTAAAATGTTGATTCTTGTGTAAACAGGCTCTTTAATAACTGTTTACCCCCAACTGCAGGCTTAATGAATCCCCAGAAGAGACAAGGGAAAGGGGGAGATGCACACAGACGGGTATTTATAGAATACCCCCTAACCACCTGTGGCTGGCATGGACGCTACCTGCTAATGTAATACTATATCTGCTGTCTTCCGTGAATTTCCTCAGGCTGCTAGATCATTCCTCAGGCATTCTGAGGGATTGACTTGTCTGGGACACTGTTCTCCTGTTGCCCGCAACAGCACCTTTGTTTTAATAGTATTATTAATACTATACTTGGTATAAGTATAGTATTATATGCAGGATGCTTAGTAAGTTAGTTGATCTGTTCAAACAGCTGTATCCTACAACCTGTTCGGCGTGGAATGAAATACAGTACATCGCACACACATATGGGTTTAGGGGAATTTAGTTCCCTTAAACCAGAGGCACACAGGTTCTTTGGGTCCCTGTCGTTGCAAACCTTTGATCTTTGCAAAGAACTGATTACTATTAGTTAGTTGACCCACATGATGAAGATAACTTTAGTCATGAAGGATTACCTGGAACAAAGGTTTGGATACAAGAGCCTTCTCACACTGACAGAGCTAGCCAACCTGGCTCTGTGTGACAACCATGGTTTGTTTGTATGGAGGGACATGGTACACCTTTTGCACAAAAGTGTTCAAAACTCACTGTCATGTTCCATTGTTAGATGATTTATCTGGAGTGGATATCTGTGTTAAATGGTGCCCAGTTTGTTTGCAAATTTCAGGCGCACAGTTGCTTCCTCAGCTGTGGAACTCTCATACTGGCTCAGGAAAGATGAAGACCACATTACTGAAAAATACGTCATCATCATCTGCTTTTTTTGTATTGTGAGCTGCAGGGCACAAATAATAGGGCTTTAATAACCGAATGACAGAAGGACGACTGACACTGAGATCCTAACTGATATGTAATGCCAAAAACTCCCAGGGTCCAGACTAGTCCTGACCGACCCCACAAATGCAGTACAGTCAAGTATAGCACCAGCTGCCATCAGTGTTTACCACAAAGGCAAGCCATTAGTCTAATAACTTCCCATTGGAGCTATATAATTTCCCAGTGTGGGGTGAAGCTAACCCCCTATTGAAATTGTTTAGGTCCCTCTATGTGGTAACTAAAAACAACCACATGGTCTGATTCCGCGCAGTTATTATTTTATTTTTCTGTCTGGCCCCCTTTCTGTGGTTCATCCATTATGGGACAATACAGCTTCTTCTTTGTTGTGCTGTCAGCCAGCTGATTGTGGGTTTGGGAGGGAGGGGGTGTTTAATGTTAAACTGTTTAAACAGTTTAACTAAGGAGTCAGAAAGAAGATGACTCTAACTATCTACTAGGGAACATCACATTTACAGCAAGGGACAGAGAGAGAAAGAAATAAGCAGAATGAGCCGCTGAGAATTTTCTTCAGATAACTCTGGTCAAGGCAAGAGCATTGTGTGTAGTGGGAGGCTGCTGTGTGCCCCAGACTGGAGGGTCATGTTTCAGTCTGCTGGTCCTCGGTAAAGAGGAGAGGCTGATGGAGAAGCCAGCCTTACCTCAGGCACTGGGGCTGATACACGGCCTCATGGAGGACAACGAGAAGGTGCCAGCTGTGGAGAACACCTTCTCCTGTCTTCTTTCATTCCCATTCTGACTGCTGTGGGAGTCTACAGCGTCTCGCAAAAGTTATCAGAATGATGCCAACATGTTTTTGCAAACCTAAATGCTCAAATTGAATAGTTTGAGGGGGTAGGATAAGTCTTGGTGAATGTAAGCAAAAGCTAAAAAAATAAAATAAGACAGGTGTCGATTGCCTATGTATTCAGATACATGATCCCTGTATTTGGCAGTAGTTCCTGGCAGATTTTCTCAAGCTCTCTTTACTTGCTTGGGGATCGTTTATCAGCTGCAGTTTTCAAGTTTTTCCACAGGTTGTCAATTGGCAACAAATCAGGACTTTATATGTGCCAGTCAAGGACATTTACTTACTTGTTTTTTAGGTCAAAAGCAAGCTTTCCTCTACCCAGTATTTTGCTCCATCTGTGTTCCCATAATTCCCAGCTGATGAGGAGCAGAACTTTAACATAATGATGCCACCACCATTCTGGACAGTAGGGAAGGTGTTGTCTAAGTGGTGCACTATGACCAGTTTGTGTCATATGTAACGTTTTGCATTTAGACCTTTGCAGTTTGTAAATCACTCTGTCAAATTCCTTCTCCCTCTCTCAGGTAAATCCCACCTGGCCATAGTCCAGAAGGTGAACAACGAGGGGGAAGGAGACCCCTTTTATGAGGTGCTGGGGCTGGTCACACTGGAGGACGTCATTGAGGAGATCATCAAGTCCGAGATCCTGGACGAGTCTGACCTCTACAGTGAGTCTGCACATACAGTACCCTATTGCACCATACAGTTTGTAGATGAACACAATAAATTAGAAATATATACAGTCACTCCTACACAGACTGTGTGGTGTAGTACATGACAGCCCAGTACATAATTTTACCTGTGTGCATACATCCCACTCTGAGATGTACCAGTAGCTGGTGCACTGTAATGTAGTGTAGCAGTTATTTTACCCAGTAGAGAGTAATGTGGTGTGGTATGATGCATGTATGATGAGGTGCCATGCAGCAATGTTCAGTGACAAGCAAGACGTGGATTATAGTTCTTCAGAAGGTGGGTATGCTTAAAAGCCCATCTGCATGGGGTTTAGCTTTGCACCTTAAATACGCCTGTGTCTTGAAGTTCCTGTGAGATTCCTTCATATCGGCCTCTGTTTGGTGTAGCAGCTGTAGCACTCTCGCAGGCCTAATGTGTGGTAGAGTCCACCAATGCGAGGCTGTGCCAAGCGCAGCGGTGTGCTTCCTCGCACACTGGCTCACATTGCTACATACTCCCCCGCCTCGCCTGTCTCCCCAGCCGACAATCGCAATCGGAAGAAAGTGACTCCGAACAAGAACAAGCGCGACTTCTCCGCCTTCAAGCATGAGAGCGAATCAAAGGTCAAGATATCGCCTCAGCTGCTGCTGGCCGCCCACCGTTTCCTGGCGACAGGTGAGTGGGAGTTTCATCCACGGAGAGAAGTGCCGTGTTGTAAGGTCTGGCAAGTACTGACACGTGACGAGGAAGGAAAAACGGGCAGAAAAGAGCTAATTAAATAATGGATTTGAATGGCTCTATAATTGGAACAAAAAATCAAGCTGATTACTGAGGAACAGACTAAATCCATAGCCAGCCCTCTCTCATTGTATGTGCGTGTGACTCACACCTCTGTGACTTCCCTTCGCCGGCCAGAGGTCAGCTTGTTCAGCCCGAGCCAGATCTCGGAGAAGGTCCTGCTGAGGATCCTGAAGCATCCCGACGTCATCCAGGAGATCAAGTTCAATGAGAGCGACAAGAAGTCGCCCCAGCACTACCTGTACCAGCGTGGCAAGGCTGTGGACTACTTCATCCTCATCCTGCAGGTATCGCCCCCGCACCGCGACACTGCCCTCTAGCTGGTGGCTGGTGTTGAGTCCAGAGGGAAAATCCCTTGAGCTTCCCACCCAACGGGTGTGTCTTGAGGTGGAGTTCCAATAAGGGCTATTTTTAACTGGCGTGGGGCAAGAGCTTTGCTTTTGCCATTGCTTTAACTGCTGTAATAAACGTCAGAAAACTGTTGGGAAACAATGGTTAACATTTTTTACCTTTTTGATGTGTGTTACACACAGAAGAGACAGGCTAGGCTATGAAAATTAGTCTCCTTCAGCTGTGAATTTCCATTTTACAGAGTGCCGTGGCATGACTGCACTGCGCAGCAGTTTGGCTTCAGGTCCTAATGTGCACATTTATGATGAGCTGCTCTTATTTGTCCTGTGGTGTTCTTTCTGCTTTGGCCATTAATTGCCTTCCCCGCTGTTATCCCTTTGAAAACACCTTCAGAGAAAGGTTCCTTTCCTGCACCTGTGCCCGGGAGGAGCTCTTGCTGTGGGGGGGGGTGTTGAGGGTTGGTGTGCCCGGGCAGCAGTGTCCTCAGCAAGGGGTAGGATTGGCCCAGCTGGGAGCTGCAGCTCTGGCCTTTACTAATTGATCCCAGTTATATAAGAAGGCAAGCGCATCCTGCCAGGAGACTGTGCATCACAGCCTTAATCCCTCAGCCCTCACCCCCCTGCCTGTCCCGCTGAGACACACGCACACTCAGCCTGCGTTTCCTGCTGTCTGCCGCACCTGGTCTCCGGCATGCTTGACCCTACTGGCCCCTGCTTGAGTGTGGTTCATGCCGGGCCTGACCACAGCTATGGTGGACAGTATGCGCTAGTTCTCCGAGGGAGGATGACTGTAGGATTGTGGTATGCTACCATTCTCTGTTTGTTCGACTCCGAGCTTTGTTTTTTTGTTGTTTTATTTATGTTTCTATCCCTTGGCATAAATACAAATACATACATATACAGTAACTGTGGGGAAGCAATAAAAAAGACAAAGTGCTGGCATGTACAGTCAGCACTGTAAAATTTCAGTCCTGGGATGTTATGTTAGTTAGAATATTGTGTACAATTTAGTTCACAATGTTATAGCAGCTGCAGCTCACAAAACTTTTGCTGCTCTGGAAAAAGTATTGCTGCTCTGGAGTCCAGAGAAGAGCAACCACATAGCTTCAGGGTTAAAGAAATGTCCTACACTGACAGGATGAAAGACCTGAACTTTTTAGTCTTGAACAGAGACGACTGCACGGGGACCTGAATCAAGTATTCAATCTCCTCAACAGTCATTGACAAAGTAGATGTAGACTTCAGAATAAATGGTGAGATATGAAAACACGCCAGAAGTGGAAACTTTATGGAAGAACATTTAAAATGGAAAAACAGGAGGCTCTTCTTTACCCCAAAGGTTGTAGGAGTATGTAACAAGCCGCGCAGCCTTGTTGTTGAAGTTGATCCCTGGCCTTTTGTAGGAAACAGCGGGATGAGACTCTTGGATCATTTAGCTGCTACCAAAATGGGCTAGTTGGGTGAATGGCTGCCTTTCTTGTCACTGTTCTTATGCTCTTTTGTCCTTAGCTGTGTGTGCTTTGCCTCGATACTGTACATGCTGTATTTCACTCAACATTAGGCATCTGCTGCATGCACTACAATAACTTGAAAAAGTTCAGGACAAGGCATGATTCCACAGTATGATACATTTCAGCTATGTTGTGGTTCATTGAAATAGTGGACAACAAAGGTGATTGTTGCCAGGTGAACCAATGCATTCCTTTCATATTCTCTATTTTCCTTTTGAAAAATACCATCGTAAGCTGTGATAGTTGTTGTCCTTTCTTGTCTGTGATATACAATAGAAATGGTTGCATGGGGGTGGTTGAGGTTTAAGTCTGCAATATTAGTCTGTCTTCAGGCTGGATTTAAATTTTCTATAGTCTTATTGTGCAATTCAGTTTCTAAAACTGAATTGTGATACCATATTGTTTTTTCCCCTCTAAACAGCAATTAGAGAGAGACAGTAATCCTGCCCTAATTATGTAGAATTACCCCTGCTGTTTTCTCTCTCTGTCCTGAAACCCTCCCTTCTTCATCTTCATAATCAGCACTGCATGGCTAAAAGTCAGGACAGAGATGAAGACACCGTTAACCCTTTTGATGCCTAGCTAGAAACATGCCCAGAGCGAGCTAACCAGACAGTCAGAGCTCATCCTTTTCCTGCATTTTGTTTAATCCACAACGTGGCTTAGGTAGTTCATCCCTTGAATTGAGTTTTCCCCACTTAAAACAACAGGGTGTTTTCTGGTATTGGAGCAGTTTTTACCTGTGTGATTTGCATTCTGCTTGCAGATCTTGTTTTGAAATAATACCTGGTATGAGTATTCTGATGCCCTGTTAAAATGTTAAGCACATTAAGTAGACGACCTGATACCTGATTTAGAGAGGGAATGGGTTATCTCTCTGTTATGGACTGTCTTTCTGTTTGTCCATATCTCTTAAGTCTTCTGTGAGTACAGGGCGTCCCATGTATTTTTAGCACAGTAGTAGATGGTTCCACTTAACAAGGGCAAGGAAAAATGTTTTCTCTGTTTTGTTTCCCCAAAGGAAATTAAATCCTCTTCATGTTGCATCATTGCCTTTAAATAATTCGGGTCCAGTGGCTCCAGTGAGTATTTGGTTGCCAATTGGACGAAAGCTGACTGGAGCCTCTCTTATGTGTGATGCTATATATAGAGCTCATCTGGAACACACAAAGGGTCACTTGTCAATTGTGTTTTTCCACAAGTTATTTGAAGCTGTGCGGTTGGCTATCCTGTTGTGAGCTCTGCGATCCCTTTGCAGTTGGTTCAGTACAGAACACGCTTGTTTGAGCCCCTGTGCTGGCAAGCAGCCTCATCACCACTGTCTTAAAGTTGAGGAGGAGGAGCCTGAGGATTGAGTGTGCAGTGGGAGGAAGGATCTGGGAAGGATACTCAGTTTGTATTATCAAACATGTCAATAACAGAGACTGGGGAGTTAAAGGGTTAATTTCCCCCTAAATGACTGATCACCCCCTCCTGGGGGTTTCTGTTTATGGCAACATGCCCCCACTTCCTCATAATTGGGCTGTTAGAATGGTTTGTGCTCTTTTTTTTCTTAACCAATATAGAAAGGCAGTGTAATAACCTACTTCGGAGTATGAACATTAACTTTAATTGCTCCTGCTGAACCCTGTCATCAGGAAGCAAATATTTGCCCTTCCCTGAAGGTTGGAAAAATCGTGTGTGGGGGCAGGGGAAAGAGGGAGGTGGGCGTGGCGGGTGGTGATCTTCAGTCAGTGTGGCATGGTTTGCAGGGGTACAGAATCCCCCAGACTCCGGATCTCTGTCTGCATCGGCTTACTGTACATGCACACATGGGAGCTCGTCTCATACAGTACATCTGGCACAGCTGTCCGTATTAATACACAAGTGCCCACCACCATTGTTGACGGCTTTGCGGAAGGAAGGGCAGGCGTGCTCTGGAGGTGTGCAGCCCTGCTGCTGGGCTGCCGTGGGTGGTGTTGCACTGCCGAAGAGAAGTGGGAAGGTCAGGTGTACTGTACACGGGCTGTCCAGCACACTTGCATTGAACCACCAGGGATGAGACCTTTTCAGTTCCTGTCATTCCAGAGGGACGCCGTTTGTTTTCGGTGTGAAATGCGAGAGGCGCTTTGTGTTTTGCTGTGAACGCCAAACTCTTGCCTCCTGAATCGTCATGCTGCCGCAAGGTGAGGGCCACGGAGAAGGAGCTGACAGATGAGAGACAGCGGTGCAGGCAGAAACGCAATTCCAGCCACACGGGAGGTTTTTTTGTGGAGGAGGCTGAAGCTTTTGAGGGTTTTCAGATGTTGTTCCTGATGATAAGATTTATTGTCCCCCTGAGGGACACCCAGCACTCCTGTACATTTAAATAGAATGCAAAAAAAAGAAGAAAAGAAAAACATTGCTCATCATTCTATTGCATGGTTGTTGTTATTCAGCTGTGAGTAAGCGGATGGCAGATCAGACACAGAGAGCCTGTCACGTAGCAAGTGGCATTGAACCATACTGCAAGCCCGCCAGAAACGGCTATAGTCTGCCCAGTCAGAAATATGTGTTAAGTTCTTGGAAAGCAAAGTGGGAGGGCATTCAGTTTGACTTTTCCACAGTCTGATCCCAGTTTCATAATGTTGTACGCAGTCCAGATTTTTTTTTCCCCCAAAAGGGGCAGAGGGGATCATACCCTGAATCCCCCTCCCGTGATGCCATCGCTCAGTGTGGAGGAACCTGAGGCCCTGCCAGCCTTCCCTGGCCATGATCTCACTCGTACCTCAGCCCAGGGTGTCTGTGTCGTGCATAATGAAAAGTGTTCATGCCTCTTGAAACCTGTAATTCTGTGGGCAGCAGGGGCCTGGGAGAAAAAAGCTTTCTGAAGACTGGCCACAAATTCCGCTGACAGTACAGCTGAAAAATGTGTCCCTTTGTACAGAAGCAGCATCAGCCCTTGTGACTTTAACTCTCTGCATGCGTAACCACTTGGCATGAATGAACTTTCTTATGAATCTGGTAGACCAAACTGCACAGTAAGAAGTAGGGTTCTGCTGATTTAGTTTTTTTTTGTGTGGCAGGAAGGGGAGGGTGAATTCTTTATTGTCCAAACAAGTATTGTTCAATTCTTGATTGTCTTCATATTGAGGATACATAAATTGCACATTCGTCATATCTGTTCCAGGTAGGCTCTTACATAAGCTAGCACCAGGTGTTGGATACCTCTGTTCTGATTTGTTCACACATATATATATATATGATAAGTTCACATTTACAGCTGCATCTTTATTATTACAGTACTGTAGTAATACAAAATTATACTATTATTAGTACTACAGAGGACTGTACTGTAATTAAACTGACATTTAAGCAAAATGTTTTGCACAAAATAATGTGTCATAGAACATCGCATAGTTGCTTTCCTAGTGCTGGCTTACTTTTCACATCACTAGACGTATTTCAGCCATGATTTAAAAGGGAATAAATAAATAATTATTCCAGACAGTGCACACGGAAGAGAAGATGCACACACTAGGCAATGTAGAAGAAGTCTGAGGCAGTTGATCGAATGCCGTGTAAATATTGAGTTACTGTAAACCCATGCACAGAAGATACACTAGGTCTGCATTATGGCAGACAGTTACAGTAACTGAAATAGGACCTTACATTTTCACAGATAGTAAAGGATGATTTTGTATTGGCTTATGGAGAAAATACCAGTTAGTAGACCATTCTGGTTATTAAAGGTTGGTTATCAAATTGTCTCTTAAGAGAACTGCTGTTACACAAGCAACACAAGGACATGAATTATCCTGCTGGAATGTTGGTGTATCCATTTAAATATGAACACATTTTCATAGCAAGCTCCTAAAAAGATTTGCATGCTAGAATTAACACTTTTACAAAGAGACCTCCATCAGTCATTTTTACCGCAGTGCACAGTTGCACTTTAGAAACCTAAAAAGGAGGCAATAAAAAAACTAGCATCTGTTTACTTGGAAATAAAGAAAGAGCTAAAACTGAAGATGGGTAAATGAAAGTGTTTTTGAAATTATATACACAGGATCTTCATTATTGTATCTGAGTAAAAAAAAAAACAACAGTCTTCAATTTGTGTTTCTGAAGCACTTGCTCACGTGTGTGTAATTTCTGCAGTTGTGCCTGTTTTTGTGTATCATTGTCGTATATATCCAGGACTGCAAATAAGGGAGAGGTGGGCTCTGAAAGTGTGTGACAGGCAGTCCTGCAACATGACACTGTGTGAGAGTGGCTGTATACAGCAATGAAATGTGGGGGGGGAATTTGAGAACATACCCACCAAGGATGATAACTCATAAAAGGTCACTTTTGGGGTCTGTTTTGAGTGCATTTGAGTGCACAATAATACAATAATATAGATGAGAGACAAGGCAAGTCCCATCAGATTTAGGAATACAAAAGTGTATGCAATTCAAAACAGCACAGTAGTGGCCTCAGTCAGTGTTCCAGTGCAGGTATTCGGTGTGGTAATTGTGGGGTGCTTTTTCTCACAGGGCCGGGTGGAAGTGGAAGCGGGCAATGAGAATATGAAGTTTGAGACGGGGCCTTTCTCCTTTTATGGTGTAATGGCTCTCGGCACCACGTCCATGGGTGAGTGTGTCTGTCCCTTTCACCTGTCCGTCTTCCAGGGTCGTGCAGGAGATCCAGATACATCTTGGTTGCTACATCATGCTTGCCCAACATGTTTTTATGTGTCATCTCCAATACTTTTTGTTATTCCCACCCTATCAATCGGGATCGCCTTTTATGTGTGTCTTAACATTTCGGCTTACGGCTGCCAACCCTGTAAGCGCACACGGGAGACAGAGGAAGTGCAGGCAAGCTCCTCCCACGTGCGCACCTGTGATCCGCTCCTCTTTTGGCACGGCACAGGCTGTGCAGCCTGGTACCAGGGAATCTGCTCTGATGGGAGGAAAGGCGTGTCCCTCACTGACAGCACAGCATGCAAACTCCCAGGGGGCTGCAGGGGTCACAAAGATCCAAGGGAGCAGTGGATGGCTCTTCCCACCCTGCTCTTCATCCCCAGACAGTTTTGTGCTGCAACTGAAAGAATCATAGTCACAGCTGCCTGGCTGGCTTAAACCCTTGAGCATACAAGCTACTCTACACTAGGGCAATTTTATTGCCAAGTCTTCCTTGTATTATCACACGATGTAGTGGAAACATTCAAGAGGAGCTCGTGTTGAACGTATCCCGCCGGGCTGCACCTGAGCGTTTTAGGGGCGGCTTCACAGGATTGCTCTCGGCTCACCTTGGATCAGCGAGCGTTTTCATGGCTTGCACTTCTGAATCACAACAGGACTTAGATGTAAACAAGAAAGAGCATGTTTGAAAAGGTTTTCATGTTGCGGCGATTGCCTAAACATTTTTCTTACGGGGAAAACAGCTGCACAAAAGGTCTGAGGGATGTGTTTTTCGAAGCCCAGAAAGATAAAAGCAGGCTGGTTGAAAATGGAAGGAGGATTCATACCTTTCTTATTGCAGACCAAAGGGGAGATCAGAAACTAAACGGTTTTACAAAGGGCCCTACCTGGTTTAATCACTATGGTGGCAAGGGCCAGTTATGATCACCTTGCACGGGAAATCAATCAAGCTGTCAGTTAGTGCATTTTAATAGTGCAGCTGCATGATGGTGTGCTTTACATTTCATAAATTAGAGATGTATCTATTTAGGGATGGGCCAGCTTAGTGTAGTGGGTATATCTCCAGTCACATAACTGGTGGGTTGTGGATTCAGGTCTGTGCTGCAGACACTGCTGTTGTATCTTGAGTGAGATACTTTTTCACAGTTGCTTTTGTCTGCTCAGCTGTATGAATGGGGACCAGCATGTTCTGGAAGAAGACTCTGTGACGATACTTGTGTCCCATCCAGGAGAAAAGTCACGAGCTCTCTGTTTCCTTTAATGCCATGGAAACCTGGATAAGCTCTTGATGAGCTGTTGTGGCTCGAACACAATCTGCTTACCTTTTATGGCCACAGTACCAAGTATTCCAGAGGCTGTTACAGGAAGTATAGTCAGGTGATCTTTGCATTTCCAAAATTACAGGGAGCTAAAAACACAGATAAAGAAGTCCATACGGAGCAGATTGGAGAGCAGACATGCATGGAATCATGGTTACTTTGCCAAAAATCAACAGCATGGTGGTTCAGTGAGCAAAAAAACAGCCCTGATAAAAAGCAAGGAGACGGAATGATTTGATTGGCTTGGCACCAGAGCTGGTAATGGGGGTAGTCCTCCACTGGGACAAGGGTATTGTTTACCAGAAACAGGAGACAGCTGGAGGATTTGGGAATGACCCCAGAGAAAGGGACTGCAAGAGGAGAAAGCTTCAGCTGAACAGGTGGGGCTTATCCAGTCTTTTTTAAATTGCCGTTGCCTGTATGAGTTTTCATTGCAAACCCAGCAGAGATGTGGGGATAAATCCATGCAATTAACCTCCCTGCTAGCTGAGTAAGGACCGGAGTGGTCCGATAGAGGGTGAGTGAAGGAGAGCCGCCGGGCAGGAGGGAGTGATATAGGGAGGAAGACTTCTGGAGAGAAGGAAGTGGAAGGAGGGGAGAGTGAGACATGGCATTGACAAAGAGGAGAAGGGGAAACAAAGAGTGAGATGTGGAAAGAGAAGAAACTGAAATCAAATAAGAGATACAGTATTTGTAACTGCAGCACCAAGAAGGAAAGGATGCCTCGCTCTAGAGAGAATTACTGTGCTGACATCTAGTGGAAACGGCTCTGTACTTCAGCAGTGGCTGAGGTTTAAAATGGGCTGGAATTGGTTTTAAAAGTGTGGAGTGTATCAGTTCATTCACCTCCGTTCTGAACACCTGCTTCACTGGGATCTAGAGTGTTATGGGGTCTTCAGGGACAATCCATACAACACCCCAGGGCAGCTACATCAAAGCAGTACTGTCTGATTATATGGAAATCCTCTGTGTTTACTGATCTGTTTTTTTCCCCTGCATTACAGATTTTTAGGATCTCATTATAATTTTATTCAATTTAATTTTTCAGCTTCATCATTCAGGATGTATATTGTGTGTTCATATCCCATTTAGACTGAAAGAGTGTTCCTACATTATCAACCTCTGCATTCTGACTATGCCTTCTGAACCAGCTGAGTTCTTTTCCTCAGTCTGGTATCGAGCTCACAGCAGTGTGTGTGTTCCTGTCATCAGTGTGCTGTGGAGCTCAGAGCAGTGTGTGTGTTCCTGTCATCAGTGTGCTGTGGAGCTCAGAGCAGTGTGTGTGTGTTCCTGTCATCAGTGTGCTGTGGAGCTCAGAGCAGTGTGTTCCTGTCATCAGTGTGCTGTGGAGCTCAATGTGTTTTTCCCGTCTTCACAAAGTGTTGGTGTCTCACTATGTTTTTTCTAGTTCTCTCCAGGATGTGCTGTGGGGTCTTCCTGGATTATCAAGGGGAAGGGTCTTCTCTCCTTGACCTGAAATGGCTACTTTGTCCCTCTGCCTTCTGTGACATTGTCTTTGATCTGTGCTCTCTTTTTCTGTCTAACCTCCATTTAATCTTTGTCTCTCTGAGCACTCCAGCTTGTGTCCCTTCCTTTCCCTGCAGGGTTCTTTCCCGGTCCCATTTTGTGCCCTTGCTGTGTCTCTCTTGTTACTCTAGAGTGTCCCCCAGCTCTCTGAGCCCTCTGTCTCTCAGCCTTCTCTCTCTCTCTTTCTCAGCTCGCTCTCTCTCAGTGAGACTACCTCGACCTCGCCACCTCTCTCTAAAGAGGGGCTCTCTGTTCTCTCGGTTCTCAGGTAAACTCCGGCACGCCTGGGACCTGCGCAGCTAACCTTTTCTGGGGAGCGGGTTCTGGGGTCGAACGTAGAGGGTAGAGGGTCTGCTCTAACAATGAGAAGCGCACTGCATCATAACCCACCCCCACTCGGTCACTGTGCAGCTATGGTCAAATGTTTGCTGTCCCTCAGAGAGTGCAAGGGTGATAGGACAGTGAAGGCCATATCTGTATGTGCAGTGTGGCTGGGTTGTGCAAGAGATATCCCTAGCAACTCTAACTCAGTGCAGTGTTGCCTGGCACTGTGCATGCCCACTACTAACCTTACTGCTGCCAGGCACATGGTGCTGGCATGGCACGTCTTTGGGCTTCTGCTTCAGCCCCTGTAGGATAAGAGGGGTGTGTGCAGTAGTGAGCTGACATCTGGGGGCTCCTTGCAAAAAAGAAGGAGCCCACATGCCCCGTGTTCTCTGGTCATGATGAAATCTTTCTTCCACAGATTGTTTGATCTGATTTTTATTTCTCTCCACCTTGTAGCGGAGGGACTGTGGCCTGTTCCTCTGCCTGTGTCCCAGTCTTCTGCCCAAGTCTCCTCAGCATATTTGACTCTCCCTGGCTCGTGCCATCCAGATCACACTCCCTGCCACACACTCCACACCACAGCCTCGCGTTCCGTGCTGATACAAGCCCAGCTGATTTGTATAATTGTGCTCAGCTGCTTATTAATTATACAATTAATTAATGGTCGTTAATTGTCGTTAATTAATTAATGGTCGTTTGCTTATTCAAATCAGGGGGCTCAGAATGATGCCACAAGGTGGGACTTAATAATAATAATAATTGCTTACACTTATATAGCGCTTTTCTGGACACTCCACTCAAAGCACTTTACAGGTAATGGGGACTCCCCTCCTCCACCACCAGGGTGCAGCCCCACCTGGATGATGCGACGGCAGCTACAGTACGGTATGCCAGTACGCTCACCACACACCAGCTCCCAGTGGGGAGGAGAACAGAGTGATGAAGCCAGTTCAGAGATCAGGATTATTAGGAGGCCATGATTGGTGAGGGCCAATGCCAAATATGGGCAGGACACCAGGGTAACACCCCTACTCTTTTTCGGGAAACGCCCTGGGATTTTTAATGACCACAGAGAGTCATGACCTCGGTTTTACGTCTCATCCGAAGGACGGCGCCTGTTTACAGTATAGTGTCCCCACCGTTATACTGGGGCATTAGGACCCACATAGACTGCAGTGTGAGCACCCCCTGCTGGTCACCCCAACACATCTTCCAGCAGAAACCTTAGTTTTTCTCAGGAGATCTCCTATCCAGATACTGACCAGGCTCACACCTGCTGAGCTTCAGTGGGCTGCCGCTTGTGAGTTGCAGGGTGATATGGGTGCTGACTTCAAAGTAAAGAGTGAGTCCTGGGCTGTATCATCTGGCTGTTGTGACCAGGGTTTCCCAAGCGTACCTCCAGAGTGAGGAACATAGGGTTTGGCTATGCATCCTGCAGAGGAAGGCATGGACAGTACTCATCCCTCGGCAGTGAGAGTTACAAGGATTGCAGCCATAAGGATGAGATAATAGGGCTGGTAACGATTTAAACTGGAGGAAATCTGGTGTGAAAAAATTAAAAGGTGAATTTAGCAAGAATTAAAGTTATAACCCGTTAAGGACCTATTGTATCAAAAAATCAACGCTTGGGAAAGAAAGAGCGATGGAAGAGAATGCTGAAACTCGGCACTCATATCATGGCCTTAAATGCATTTTTTAGTTCAAACTTTATTTTTGGATTTCTGGTGTAATTGCTGTAACGCGCAAGTAATCCGAGTCCGAACATGCGAATGGATGTTTTGTGCAGTTCTGACAAAGGAACGGAAGAGCAGTTGCAAAAGAGAAGAGGCCACTAGGCCCGTCTGGTAGCTAATCGATCCAAGGATCTCATTCAGCTGTGTCTTGAATGAAGCATGGCTGGTTAGATTGTTTCATACTCCTGCAACCCTTTGTCCTGGAGTGAAGAAGTGCCTCCTGTTCTGGGTTTCAAATGCACTTCCACTGAGTTTTCCCTCGGTGTGTCGCTGGGTTTACTTACCTCAAGGCGTCAATGTTTTGAGCACTTGGAGTAATCTACTCTGTTCAAGACCAGGAAGGTTCAATTCCTTCAGCCTGCCAGTGGAGGACATCCCCTTAAGTCCCAGAATGTATCTCCTTGCTTTTCTCTGGACTGATTCCAGAGCAGCAATACCTCTTCTATAATGCCATGACCAAAATAGTACAGAATATTCTATGAAGCCTTACTAGTGATTTATACCATTTTTATAATAACACATGATTTAAATATCCTGATATTATATTTCCTTTTCTGTTGCTTTCCCACACTGTCTAGAAGATGCACATGATGCACTTGAGTCTTACCCATAGGCAGCCTCTTCCAGGGCAGTTCTTCCCATTTTGTACCTCTCCTCTGCTCTGAAGCCCACACTCGCAGCCTTGTTAGTGTGTCCGTATGCATTGCAGGACTCCATGAATCATCGTTCTCCGTTCCCTTCTTCCTATTCCTTCATCCCACTGTGACTTTCCGAGCTGGCAAAGTAGGACGTCACTCCTCTCACCCTCACCGTCTGCCTTGTGTTTGAATTTCTTCATCTTTCCCCTCTTCCTCTCTGTACGTTTCTCCCTTCAGTCATTCTGATTGAGTGTCAGACATTTCCTCCCTCCTTCTCTCCCTCTCTCTCCACTCCTTTCTGCTTTCAGGCTTATGGTGCGAGTCTGGATGCTGCAGTTCTGCAGCCTCTGACCTGAATGGCCTTTCCTCTCTCTCTCGTCCTCTGCTTTCCCTTTTTCAGTCTGACGGTCCCTCTGTCTGTTTCAGAGTTCCGCTCTCCCTCTCACCTCAGCGGCCTGAATCGCTCTGTGTCTCTCAGCTGCACGGAGCGTTCCGAGTCTCTCTCCGTCAGCGGCAGCAACAACCAGCTCAACAGCGCCCCCTCTCCCCAGTACATCCCCGACTTCTACGTGCGCGCTCTGAGCGACCTGCAGTTTGTCAAGGTAAAAACAGGAACCAGTGTAATCTCACTTACAGCCACTCTGAAATTGTGTCCTGATTTGCACGTAGACAGTTGGATTTTTGGGGTGCTTTTTCATTTTTTAAGATGCTTAAAATATGAAAAGGCAATCTTTTAAGTGTCCTTAATCAATACTTTTTATATATATATATAATGTGTGTGGTAATGCTAGATTTAAAAGCATTTTGTATATTTTGTATACAGGTAGGCCAGTGCTTCCAAAGCATGCAGGTGTAGAACAGGACTTAATGCATTTTTATACAAAAATTCGTATTCTATATTCTGGTCGCTTGCAGATTAGAATGGCATATCTTTAGCAATAATATTATTTATGGTACCTGAAAGTTTCAGGTTGTTGCACAAAGGTAAGGTATGCGTATACGTGATCTGACAACTGGAATCAATTTCCTGTCGTTAAACTCTGTTTATTTTTAACATCTTCAGGGTTTTGTTCTCTTTTTAGTATTTGTACAGCCAGACAATGATCTGTGTCATAGCTCACCTATCGTCTGTCTGCCTGTCTGCTGCTCTCCCAGATCACTCGCTCTCAGTATCAGAATGGCCTGATGGCGTCTCGTCTGGACAGCACGCCGCAGTCCCCGGAGAGTGGTCACACCCGTTTGGAGCCCCCCGAATCCGCTGTCCCCGAGCCCATTGAGAATGGCCCCGATGAGACCACTAGCCTCCTGAACGAGCAGAACTGCGTCCCTCGCCGGTCCAACCACAGCAGCCACTCCGAGAGCACCATATGACCCCCGCCACCCCCCTGATTAGGGGGACCCCCGGACTTCCGGGGATGCCGCTGCTCCCTGACAAACACACACATGCCCGAGCACATGCTGCACTCCTCCTGGGCATGCTGACAGACAGGCGTGTGTGGGTACAGTGCGCAGACCCTCCTTTCCAACACCTGGCTGTTAACTCCCCGAGGTCTTGTAACACAATCACTGTGAGTATCGAATCACACTCCTTCCTCCTCTCTACACCCATGAGACTACTGAAGTCTGCCTCAGGCCATAGCCCTGGACCACACATGTTGTGGGAATTATATGACTCCCCTGCCTGACCCACCCTGGACAGTGAAGACCCCTTCAGCTCATGAATCCGGGATTGGTTCACATGCCCAGCGGAAGTCATTGATGTTTGGTTTATAATGAACCCCCTCAGCCAGTGGGTACTGCGCTCTGTCCCTACAGAGAACTGTAATTAGTCTGCGTGGCCCATCAGCTCTTCCCTCAGTGTTTCAGACACTGAACGGATTGGGGTGTTTGTGATGCGTCATGTGGTGGGAAATTGAAGAGGAACTGTTCCCATCCTCAAAAAAAACGCCAGGAGACAACAGGTGTATCAGTAACTCAGCCTCCCAAACATCTGATCACCCATCCGTCCCCCACCTCGTCTCCATGTCTTTAGGGCCTAAGGAGAGTCTGGAAAAGGAAACGTTTTCATCTGGACTCCCAGGTGTAGCTGAACTCGAGGAGACAGGAATGCTGTCGTAGGAAGGGGTGCGATGTCTCTGCTGCGTGTCTGCCTCTGGCCGCACTCGGCAACCACAGCACTGCTTCTCTGGTCCTCATCTGGTTGAACACCCGGGCAGAGTCGTGTAAGGAAAGGGGAGATCGATACAAGCTGTAAAGTCTAAAGCCTTGTACACAGTGGTGCAGTCTGTTGCTTTACCTGATGTGGTTAGTTGATCCACTGGGCTTTTCTCCCAGAGAAAATGTTCAATTGACTCTAAACAGAAGAAGGAGCTCTTCGCTAAAAGTGGAGCTCAGCCTGATGCCCCCATAAAGGCGACAAACAATGGAAGATGAATTAGAAGGGTGTGTAGAAATGCACAGCCCACCCTGTTGCACCTACCAGCATACTGTACTGTCTCACAGCCAGAGACAGGCAAGACGCGTCCATGGCTGATGTACCTTTCTTAAAGAGGAATACACTTTACAGGCTGGTTATCAGTGAGAATATTGGAGAATATTGGTGTCGTGGAACATCCCAAAAGCACTACATGCCAAGAGTTTTATTTTGTAACGTTTTTTAACTTTAAAACAAATTCTGTAAAATAAAAAAATTAGTTAACGTCCGAACAGACAAGGCATGTAATGATCCTTTATTACTGAGACCTGTGAGTGCAGCCTGTTTGAATAGGATGGGATGCCAGTCTGTTGCGGGATACCAGCCTCTGGCAGGTGGCAGCAAACGGGAACACCTGGGGAAAAACCCACGTGGATATGGGTAGAAGATGCTAAGTCGACACAGAAGGCCCCCCAGGACAGAATCGGACCCAGGACCCAAGAGGTGTGAGGCAGCAGTGCTAACTGGCAGGCTGCCGGCTATTCTTAAGTGTTGCTGAAAAGTCTCCACCATTGAGCACAGCAAGGAAAGGTGAAAACGAGTTCTCTTTTATGGAACTATGATGTGTTACAGTATGTAAATATACATGGGAAATACGACAGCCTCAGCATCCACATGGTGCAGCAAAGATATTCTTGATCTCCACTGTAGGTATCAGGACGTCTGTTTCGTTCTGAGTGCGTGTATCTATCAGTGGCTCCTTCAGTGTCATCCTAGAGGGTGCTGGCGCTTGGGTTTTGTCCTGTTAGGGTGGGCACTGTCTGCCACCTTGCTGTTATTAATGGAGACTGGTCCATCTGCAAGTCCTTACAAGCTGTGTCAATGACAGTGAGTGTGTGATTCTCAAAATGACTTTATGGCACCTATCAATAACGACTAAAGGACCAAAAGAAAACGGGGAACAGCGAACAGTGGGCTCAGTGTCCTGTTCTCATCATCGGCCCTTCTCATGTTCTCAAGAGCGGAACATGGCTGGGGGTCAGAGGTCAGGCGTCAGCCGGTGACTTTCAGTGATGTGGCCAGGGAGGGCTGGCCTGGCGGAAATGTTTCCCTTTGAGGAGGAAAGGGGGGTTAAAGGAAGCCCTCAGGTTTTAAAGACTAGAATTTTAATGTTTTGTACTCAGTCACTTCTTCTCATTAACAGGCAAAAGGCAGATATCTCAGAATATCACTTCAAAGGGCAGTGCAGTGGGAAATGCAGGGAAAAGCTGCATGGGCCCTTTCAAATGCTTCTTTCTGAAAGAATGTTTTTAAGATCTTTTCTGGACGCGGGAGTTCTGTTGCTCCCGTGGTTGTTTTGTAATCATGTCTCTGTACTCCGCCGAGTCCTGGTGGCCGTTACTGTAGGTCTGCACCTGCCTCGGCCGAGCTCAGTGTCCGAACCCCAGTCCAAACCCCAGCGTTGGCGATCCTGCTCCTCTCTTGGTTTCCTGCGGATGTCCCACTCCAGGGGTCAGCACGCGGGTGGGCAGGAGTCTGCTGGACAGCCGTGGGAGCGAGCCGGAGCGCGCGCGTGCGCTCTGGAACTCGGTGGGGGGGGGTGATGGGAAAGCACACCTGCCATCCTTCCAAACCGCAGCGCGTAAATACCCCCTAAATCAAAACGTGTTCAAAAACCAAATCAATTACCTGTGACTCTGTTCTCCCAAAAGCTGGCTCTTCAAAGGTTAGTTCTCAACATTTCTCCGGCAAACACAGGATCCTAACATTCCAAGGGCATATCGACAAAAATAAAGATTGAAATGATGGCCAGGCCTTCCTTAAACCTTTACAGACTCACAGCCACTCCATTTACGTGGAGGATTAATCTGAAGGAACCTGGTTTGGGAGGGAGAGGCTACACACCGTGTGTACTCGGGTGTTGGTACGTATACTGTATGTGCTCGCAGTGGTTCCAATCACAATGTGTACATCACAGGGCAGATATCTGGGACCGCTGGGTGCACACTGCACAATGAAGTGAGAGGTCACAAATTAACAGTTCCCGTTTGCACCTTGTATTTGTATGTACTGTATGTATTTGTGGGAAGCATTCGTCCATTTTAATCTTCACAACCTACTGGAGCTACTGTGACTGACAGTCCCATGGCTTCAATACTGGGGCCAGGTTTTTTTTTCCAAATACTTCTTTGTCCGTATCCACATGTGCTTTTATAACCCATGTGATGTGTTCAGAATATTGTTTTATGTTGCTGCCGTGAAGGATGGACAAATCTGAAGACGTATGCGGGTCGAGACGCACAGTCAGCCTGTGCGTTGCTCCTCGGACACCTGGCATGACTTCGGTCTGGCCTGTGTTGTCTGAGTGAGAGCAGTTCTGGTCAGGAAGGGGTGCTCAGTCGCTGACGGAGCAGGTCAGGGTTGAATTGAGGCAGATTGGTGTCGTGAGCACTGACATTTGACTGGAGTTCCCAAGACGGGTGACATCTGGATATTGTGAAGTCCTGCACAATCAGAGCTTTGAACTCCTTAATTTCCAAATGCCACAAGAGGGGCACAGTGAAAACAGTTACACCGGGAATCTTTTTTCTACAGATAGGCTGTTGGAGCTTTTCTCAAGTATTCTGAAGGAAAAGAAAAGTACTGTGGAAGTGAGTCAGGGTGTGTGTGTGTTTGCAATGCTTCTTTGAAGGAGAATAACTCCTGCACTAACAATATTAATAATATTCTTGGTAATAATAATAGGTAGTGTATGATGACAATGGGTTGTCAAGATTCAGGAGATTGGAGAGTGATAGACTGCTCTCTGGAGTTCTCTTTGGGAGAAGGCAGTACAGTCACTGTGGGGAGTTTGTGAGCAGGGGAGTGTATAGAGTGTATTGACATGAATTCCACAGGACTGTAAAATAATAGATTATATATAAATACAGTATATATACAGAAGATTTACAATATTTATTTTGCATAAGATTTAATTTGTATATTTTTGTGATTTTTTTGTGTATTGTTGTAAATTGTCAGTGTTTTATAATCTTATTGTTTTATCAGTGTTTTTTTTTTAAAAAAAAAACATGTCCATTTAATAAAAGAAAACAGGCTGTGCCCTGTAAAGACACAAATCATCCCAGTCTCTGTCTGGCGCAAAGATCCTCCTTTTTTTAACCTGTTAGTTTTTCACTCGAGACCGTGAGTCTCAATCTTCATCACATTCCCCCCTTCCTTGCCCCCTGAGTGGGGACTTCATCTCTTTGGACACATTTCTTTTAGAGACGCCTGCGATGAAAAGACTCTTCACATTTATATTACCGGTTTAAGGCATCCTCGAACCCTGGCTTTGCAGTGTTCGTATTAGGAGAGAGAAAGCCAATGGCAAGAACAGAGAAAAAAAACAAGTATTCCAGCATCTGCCAGCAGTTCTCAGGTCGGATTTTGGAACGCCGATCACTTTAATTAATGGTATTTTCAATGAGCTCATTAAGAGACTGTACCAAAGACCCGGGACGATTCCCATTCTGTGACCCCTGAAGTCAGAACTGTGGCTACATCAGATCATCAGATCCAGAGATGACGATGTAAGTGGACACTGGTGCCTGGTGGAACTAACCTGGCACAACACGCGTTCTCTGAAATGTATAATATCAACGGGGGAAGGTTGTTGTGTAGGAAGGTACCGTATACGTGTATTTCAAATTCTCAATCGATGTATTCAGTGTATATGAATTGGATGTGTTTTTTTAAGCCTGGTGTTTTTGTACATCACTGTGAAACTAAAGAGGGAATGGTGGGTTAGTTTTGTTCTCGTCTTCCCCCCCAAAGAAAGCAAATGTGTCTTTGCGTCAGGGCCCTTGGTTTGCCCCTTACACTCTGGTTGGATTCCTGAAGGGGGATTAAAAACACTTTTGAATCTGTACACAGTGGTTTGTGAAAAATGATTGTCAGGCCTGAGCTGAGAGAATGTTGCAATGCTGTCTGTGCAGCAGTGGACTGATTATTCAGATTTTTCAATGGACATAAACAGCACAGTAATGATTTACTAAACTGCACACATTGTAAACTTCTTTAAAAGAGTAATGCAAATGATTTATAGATGCTATTCATTCTACACACAATACATCTGTATATGGTTCAGGCTGGTAGCGTTAGGAAGAAGGCTCCACAGCCAAAACGTTATGTTTTCTCTCTTTTCAGCATGGAATAAACCTATTACTTGTTCCTTCATACACCTGTACATTACACAGTGAGCCGTGTTCAGTGTGAGTTTTTTAGTCCTAGGTATAAAATTATCTACACCTAGTCTAAAATGGTCTAGTAAAAGATCCAGTGAATATTCTAGTAAATCATCATGCCTGGTAAGTGGCTCAAAGCTCGCTCAGGTGGCAGCAAACCAGGAGAGTCTGTTTTTGTCAAGTACTGGAGCTTTAGTCTCTAGTAAACGTTTGTAGTAACAATTGCGTCCACCAGATGACGCTCTTGTTGCGTATAGAAACACTTAGACATTCGAATTATACACACAGCCTTTTCCTGCGCCATTCGTGGAAGATTCCATTGTTACCACAAAAAGAACCATTGTTGCACGTTTACATCACCTGCTTCTACTGACTTTTGTCTAAAATATTTAAAAAAGTTTTGCTTGGTGTTTTCCTGCAGCTTTGCAAGTGTGTCTCCTGACCTGGCTTTACAATGGCTCCTCTAGTTTTTTAAATGGAAGTTCTTCAGAAACTGGGGGAACTGTGCTGTGAATAAAAGCACCAATAACTGGTTTGTTGCTTTCATTTCAGTGTTAATAATTAGACACGTACTGTTTACCTGTGCTTGTCAGTGCTGGGTACATTATTTATAAAATCATTGTTTTCCACTGTGAGCAGACTTTCCAATGAAGGTTAAATGACTTAGTTTCTGTAGCCCGTTTAATCTAAAATCCAGTTGTGGTAATACACTGCAAACATATACAGCAGTGTTTTTCTTATATTATAAAACACAGGTCTGTAGCAATCAGCAGCTGATCAGATTTTGGGAACTCAAGGAGTTTTGCTTCCGAGTTCCTTTATATTATTCCATTTCTTTTAGATGTGATCCTATTGGCCTTCATTTAACTTTGCACGGTGAGGCCATGGGAGGGTGGGTTAGGTACCCAGGAGCTTCGCTGTGCCCTGCAGCTATAAAAATACCTGTTGATCTGTACTTGACATACAGTAGGCGAGTTTAGATTTGAAGCTGCATTTACAAGCATTATTCTGATTTTCCAGGAGCATAGAAATTTTCCCTCACGGAAAAGAGAAGCATTTGAACATGCTGGCGTAATGCAGGCAGCTCTGCATTGAGGGGAGGCTAGCACGCGTCGTATTCACACTGCATCCTGGAGTGACACTACAGAGACAAATCAGTACCCCAGGCCTTCAACCACTGAGCACTGACTGCCCAGCCTCTTGGCCTGATCTGTTTCACAACGACTGGAGCCCAGCAGTCCTCTAAGGGTGTCTCTTAGTCTGGTTAATATGAGTTATCCCACGGGCTGTGGGTGGAGTTCAGGTGGGTAGGTGACTGTGAGCAGATCAGCAGTGTTTGTGGACATCTTCCTAATATGCCCCCAGGCTTTGGAGTTGCCTGGACAGGTCTGGAGTTTTGTGAAAATGTATGCTTATTATTGCATTTCAGTAGGCAGTCTGCCATGTGTAGGGAGTCGAGGTGTTAGGCAGTCCTCTTATTTTTAATTAGAAAGGAATGTGGCTTGTTCGCTGTGAAAACAGTGCTGTGCTAGCTCCTGACCTTTGAATTTGCTCCACCTGCCATGCTTTGTATAAAGCTTGCAGGCTGTGGCTGACATTATTTTATATTGACACAGCAAGTGGCAACAACTAGCCTGCAGCTGCACAGCGCCATCATTGCAAAATGGTGTTGTCTTCCTAGTAGATTGGCAGTTTTCTCTCGGCTGGGGGTGTTGTCTGCAGGGGAGTTGTCTTCTAAAGCAGTAGTATGAGCCCAGGAGCATCTGGGCCTCTGTTTCTCTCTGCCAGACAGGGGACAGCCTGGTCTGGACAGGCTGAGGCAGAGTCCAGGGTCCCGCAGGGTCAGAGCGCACTGCGATTGTTGTGTGTGCTCAGTCACATTGCCTGATGGTTATCTGGAGCCGTGAGTGTTGAATTGAACATTTTAATAGAAATCGTTTGTTTTGCTGTACAACATTGGAAGCAAAGCACAGTACGTCTATCGTTCCCACTGCAGTGTAGCTATTTAATGAATCGCTTACTTAAAACATCCAGTCTAATCTAGTTCTGAAACAAGCTGTTTTAACATTATCCCACGCTTGTGTTGGTGCGGTTGAGTAGAAGGCCATCTCTGGGTCATAATAAACGAATCTCCAAACGATCTCCTCCTCGCCAGGATTCAAAACGTTTTTGAACAAAATAGGAAAGGAGTGCTCCAGTCAAAGACTTTGAATAACGATGTGCATTCATTAAAGTGCTTAAACGAGCACTGAAAACCAGTAGGCCCTGTGCGAACAGTGTCAGTATGCCAGTGCTAGGACATCGGCTTTTCTTGCCTGTCCTCCTGTTGTGTAAACTGCTCTGGGCTGGAGGGGAAGAGAAGCCAGTGGAACAGCTGTCTCAGCCCTGACCTGTTGCCCACCCGTTCTCTCTGCCAAAGAATCTGGCCTAGTTTTGCAAAACCAAATTAGCTATGTATAGGTACAGTATTTCCCCTTCAGGAAACAACATGAATGATTAACATTCCTCCTGTTTTGTTAAACATGAATGATGGTAATGTTTTATCCAGATTAAAGTGTTTGTGGCACACAGTTTATGAGTGATGACAATTCTCAGTACTGTTACCTTTGTATTTCAGAACACCGTGTCAATAACTGTGACGAACAATCGTATTTTGTGATTACAAATGCTGTTTTTTATTTTTATGTGGGTGGGGGGGGGTGAGGAGAGGTATTTGAAGTTGACATTTTCTCCCCTCTGTTACTTTGGCATGCTTTAAATAATGTGTACATATTGTTTTATAATTGCTGTCTTAACACATTTTGAAGAAGAAAAGTTTATTAATAAACGTGATATATTTCTCTATTAATATTCGATTGTGTTTCTTACGTCTGTCTCTGCTGCTATCTTGCACCCTTGGCTATCAGGAAAGAGCACCCAGATAACAGGGTGGTACAGTATGAATAGGAGGGCTCCGGTTACATGGAAAACTCCAGTTCACTCACTGTGCAGACCTCAGTGCCCTGTCTGTTTCACTGCAGAAGCAGAAAATGAAATTCAAAAAGCCTCAGATAAAATTCACCCCTGGGCCAACACCTGCCCGATGATGCTGAATGTAGACAAGTGGGGGGGTTTTGCAAGCAGATAGTAAAACTCTACAGAGCTACAATAGAAAAGGCTATGAAACAGGCATAGATGTTCATGTTGACACATCATCCACATCTTCTAGTCTCTAGACAATGTGGGGAAGCAATTAAAAAGGCGAGATAAAGTTCGTATTTTTAGCAAAAACAGAGAATTGAAATCAAGGGATGTTATGCTAAAATTGTATAACATAAAATCAGACGTCATTTAGAATATTATGCTAATATTAAACTGATGTCAAATTTTAGTTGCCATGTTATAAAGAGGTTGTTGCTGCACTGAATCTGTCCAGAGAAGAGCAACCAGATACATTTATCTGTATTTAAAACTGAGAACAGGAGGGACTACTTTACCCAAAGGGTGGTGGGAGCGTACAGCAAGCGGCCCAGCCTGCACTGGCTGAGGCTCATATGTTCAGTTTCAAATTCAAACAGCTTTATTAGCATGACCGATGAGTTACAGTGTTGCCAAAGCAAGTACGACCGACACGACATCTAGAGACATTTACAATACAAACACATTGTAGGACATGTACGTACAACAAGCAGCACATAGAGCATGACTGGGAGACAGGCTCACCCTCTGTTCCTCAGCCAGCTCTGTTGAGTTGAGGTGCAGGAATTCTGGGATTAGATTTATTTGGGGGAAGAACGTTTGTCTGATCCCTGAGTGTTTCTCACAGCGCAGTTGAAAGTACATCTCTGTCTCTATTTCTCCCAGCTGGCAGTGGGAGCACAGCCTGTTCTTTCTGGGCAGCCAGGTCTGTCTTTGTTGCCCAGTTACTATGGCCAGATTGTGGTCACTCATATGGCCTCTTTCTGGCCAGTGATCATGAGGCGATGGGTAAGTGGGGTTGGTGTATCCAACTGCATGCAGATGACCAGGTGTCACAGTCCTCTGTCCCTCCTTCCTGTGTCCTTCATCTGTCCTCGCTGGCCCAGAGGTCCAGTCCCAACCTGGTCAGCACCCGCACACTGTCTCACGCGTCGGCTCTGATCGTGTGGTAACCAACGGGTGTCCAGGCGAACTGCATCACTTAATCTGTGCAGATTGTCGTCTGCTGTCCAGTTTGCGCTAGGGTCAAACCCTGACAAAACACATATGTGTAACTTAAGTAAACAACCCCCCCAAACCGCTCTCCTACAACAACTTTTGTCACCCCGCGGCAACCGCAGTATCAAAGAAAAAACTCTGTGGTATTAAAGGTGTCGCATGATTTGTACAAGCAGGGAAACGGCACAATAAATCCAGGTTTTCTCGGAACTGATGAGGACCCAGTCACAATACGTGATGTTTTGGTTGCGGGTGTTTGTGTAAAAACAAAACCCGGTCTGGCCTGAGAAGTAGCCAGGCAACGCGCTGAAGACAATCCACGCCACGGGATACAAACGGTGAGCGATTCACGCGTGGGTTGCGGTGTCAAACGGCATCCTTCCTCGGCGACGTCTGTTGTTGCTGCTGTGTGAAGTAAATGTTGTCATTGTCCCAGCGTTAGGCAGAGCCATCAGCGCTGCCAGAGTTATTTTCTCCTGTGGCCATGACTGACTCCGGCTGCTTCTGCGGACCCTTCGTGCAGCGCTGTAGTATTTTCTTACTTCTGTTGCCGAACAAGCGCCGTATCAATTCAGTATCCCCCCCGATACCCATGAAAGTCTTTCCACCATCCGCGTGATTTTTTTCATCATCCACATACAGTATATATGACGCATATGTAACAGATAAGGACAAAACATGCCCTTGCGTGCCTTCTTTGGGGCTCACCTGTCTTGTGTAGAGATGAAGTAAACCTTCATTCCGGTCATTTTTTACATTACTCAAATCACGACCAAAAACGTCCCCGTCGATATCATTAGTTTTTAGAAAGTTATGCGGAGCGCATTTCGGAAGGGAATACACAAGATTGGTGTATCCACGGGTTGCCGAATTGGATACGACATCTGTGTCACGGCTTCAAAGAGGCTACACGACGCTATGAAAGATTCATATTAGTTTATGACTGTTCAATACACAGACGTAAAAAAGTAAATATATGCGCAATAATACAGAATGTTTATCATAGAAGTGTTCGTAGTATGTTTTAGGGATAGAGTCGGGTTTTGACTTGAGATGTCATTGGAAATACTTCTTGACCGGACTTGTCTTATGGAAACAAAGATGTTATAAAGCGCCGTGAGAGGCATTATATGTTGCCTCTGTGAAGATGTAACTATCTTATTTATTTTTTTTTGTCTTCCAGCCTATATAATCAGGGTTTTAGGACTTTTTCTCCCTGTTACAGTCTAGAGCTACTCGGCTCTGGTAATGTCTGAGTGCCCTCTCTGAGTTAAGAATTGTGCGCCACAGGCCTTGAAACTATTAACCCAGCGAACATCGCAGCGCCTCAAGGTGGTAACATGGGTTAGTGTTTTAAGCCGTAATGATAGTTTTCGGAAGACTGAGTAGGGAGTTATGTATGCGAAAGTTGTAAACGTCACCGTCTGCCTTGCAGTTTACGGAACATTTCCATTTACCACGGGATTTAAATTTAATTTGCAAGCATAATATAGAGTACATCACATTATCCAGCTTCAATAACACGAACAATGTGGTCAGCAATAACGGCGTTTGGGGAAGGGAACCGCAACTAAATGTCGCAAGAAATTGAAAATGGGAATCATTTCCAGTATCCGTAGTAACGGTGCAGCGTATCAAAGACAAAGAGTTGCAAAATATTTTAAAATGTTTGTTTTTTTTTTACCCCTCAATGAAATTAGCCTAATCAATAATGGTGATGATCGTACCTTTATAAAACAGAGATGTAGTTCATGAACACTCCACTAAAAATGTTTCCATTATAAAAACATCAAGTGACTTTGAGATACTTTGTACGATCTCCGTTGGGAGTCGGCAGCTCCAGTACTACAAAACTGGTTCTCCCAACTCGTCAAATATCTCTACTAAAACTTCCAAACACCCCTTTCCTAAATCTTTTAATAATAATAATGTAACGCTTACGGCCGACAGGCACTGTGTAAGAGCCGGCGTACCAGAGCAGGTGATGTCACCGCCCTTCCCTGTGATAGCAGGACCACAGCTACTGGGCTGGGGAGAGATCTCTCTTTGGCTCACGGGGCTAGGTCGCTGCAGAGAGACGAAGGAGTCCCGGGTTCGAGCCCCGGACGGTGCCGGGGCCGAACAGATGCGGCAAGGGCGCCCGCCTGAGCCCCCGTTGCGTTACAATAATATTAATAATTGCTTACACTTATATAGCGCTTTTCTGGACACTCCTCAAAGCGCTTTACAGGTAATGGGGACTCCCCTCCACCACCACCAATGTGCAGCATCCACCCATGTAATATTCAGTACATGATACAGCATCAGAAGGGCTGCGTTCTGCACGGTCATGCATGAAAATGAAAACTGACTTCCTTACAGATTGCATCTGCAAAAAGAAGTCAGATGGGGAGGATTAAAACTCTGAGATCTCTTTGCCAAACCGTGGACCAGGACCTCGCAGATGAACGGGCAAAACAGCTCAGAAGGGCGTCTGCGACGCAAACGTAGAAATCAAGATCGCTAAACGAACCGAGAGCTCGTTCCTGGCCTGTTGTAGTATGTGTCCTAACTTGTGTTTAAATGTTCATGAAAGTTGCGTTTTTATTTCTGGAAATAATTATGGAAAACAGATGAAGATTGATTTTTTTTAAAAAAAGCACACAAGAAAAACACACGCCGCGCCTTTAAATGCAGGATCCAAGCTTGACCCCGAGACTGCAGCAACACGACTTGTTTACAACACAGCGACACCGAACTTGACAAAGGGAGGAGGGTGCAGAATGCCCTTTCCCTGTTTCTATTGGTCGTCAAAATTCCTTCTGTCTTTCTATTGGTTTTCAGTTTTCCATCTTCCTCTCATTGGCTGTTGTTAGCAAGCGTGTCAAAGGAATTGAAGTCCGGGTGCCATTGTGGCTCAAACAGTGAAGGAGTGAGTCGTTTGTCCGCTGTCGGAGATTTCGGATCCAAAATGGTGATAAAAATGAAAGAGTTCCACAAAATAAGATGTGCTTCTTGACGAATCTTCCTCTGGACTGATACGGTGTAACGCCGAGATGGTGTCACATGACTCGCACAGAGCCCAGCTGCCCAATTCCAATATGGTGGCCAGCTTGGCAGGCTTAAGTTTCTCGTTGATTAATTTGTTCCTCTGCGGGTTGGGGTTCGGCGCCTGCAGCCAACAAGCTCCGCGGGTGTTGGGGCTGAGGCTGGAGGACCCGGGGGCGCTGGTGTTCATGCGCCACCGGGTCATAACAGCACATTACGGAGCTACTTTCCAGCTGAGGCTCTTCGGGTCTTACCTGCTTAATGAGACCTGGCCGTGGGTTGCGTTCGCGGAGGAAGCAGAAGGGGAGGATGGCGGTGCCACCGACCCGTGCAAAGACGAGAGCGGACGGAGCTCGGCTCTCTTTCAACTCCGGGGGCCATTTCTAGAGGCCGAGGAGCACAGCGCCCTAATAACCGTGCAGGCTGCAGAAAGCAGCAGCATCTCCGGTGAGCACGCCAGGAGTTCTTATCATCGCTTGTGCGCCCGGGACGGCGTCAGATGGGTTACGGCTGGCCAGGATAGGCTGGTTCTAGCAGACGACCCGCAGCCCGATTTCATCCCGGTCTGGGGTTTGGCTTTGGCCATCGTCCTCCTGCTCTTCGCCTGCGCCCTGTTCCAGATTCTGAAGCTGAGCCTGCTGGGGCTGGACCCGCTGGAACTGTACGTGCTGCACACCTGCGGGTCCGAGCGGGAGAAGAAAACGGCGAAGCGGCTGGAGCCCCTGCGCCGGCGGGGTAACTTTCTCCTGTGCTCGCTGCTCTTTCTGTGCGCCCTGGGCTACTCCGCTCTCGGCGTGCTCTTCTACCGAGCCCTGGGCGCCCTGCTCCCCGCCGTCTTCCTCTGCGGGCTCCTGGTGTTCGTCATCAGCGGGCTGCTGCCTCACGTTCTGTGCTCCGGCTGCGGGTTCCAGCTGGCCCCGGGGGTGGCGTGGCTGGGGCAGGCGTGCATGGTCCTGACCTGCCCGCTGTCCTGCCCCCTGGGGCTCCTGCTGGACCTGGCACTGGGCAGGGACGTCAGCTCGTGCCACGTGCGGGAGAAGGTCATGGAGATGATGAGGACCAGCGACCCCTACAACGAGTTCGTGAAGGAGGAGTTCAGCCGGGGGGCGCTGCGGACCAAGACGGTGGAGGACATCCTGACGCCCCTGAAGGACTGCTTCATGCTGTCCTCCGGCGCTGTGCTGGACTTCAACACCATGTCCGAGATCATGCAGAGCGGCTACACCCGGGTGCCCATCTACGAGGACGAGCGCTCCAACATCGTGGACATCCTGTACCTCAAGGACCTGGCCCTGGTGGACCCGGAGGACCGCACGCCCATGAGCACCATCACCAAGTTCTACAACCACCCGCTGCACTTCGTCTTCAACGACACCAAGCTGGACGCCATGCTGGAGGAGTTCAAGAAAGGTAGGGTTGCCGCTGTGCACCCTCTGGGTCCGCCCGCCCGGCGCCCCCTGCAGTCTGGGAGGGCAGCAGCAAGGTAGAATCCGGGCCAGCCAGCCAACGCCAAGGCCTCGAGGACAGAGTGGCGGGGATTGAAACTCTCTAGCGTGGACCCCGGGCAGTAGCGTAGGCACTCAGAAGGCCTGTCCGCCTTGTGTCCAGTAAGCGCAGTGAGCAGGTTGCATCACCAGGCTTCACTCGTGCAGCACAGTGGTGAGAGTTGCAGAACTATCTGGCTGCCAGCTGAGGGGGGGTCACAGGTGCAGCCTGTCTGATTCAGGTCTGATCCCTGTGGGTCACTCCTCCCCCCTTTGAGATTGTGATGGAGAATGAATGGGGTTCAGGCCCGACTCGGGAGCGGAACCTCGTAGAACGTTACGATCGCACGCCACAGCCACTAACTCCCACTCTGCCTAGTCTACTGATTGGGCCAGGATAGCGATTGCTTGCTCTTGTAACCATGCTAGACCTTCCTTGGAGGATGTCTGTCAAGTAATCGTGGGACTCCTGCCTTAGGGGGTGGCACGGTGCGCAGCGCTGGGGCCCTGGGTTCCACTTCTGGGTTGCTGTCTGCGTGGAGTTTGTATGTCCCCCTCAAACTGGTCTTGGGGGTTTTCTCCAGGTGCTCTGGTTTCCTCTCGCAGTCCAAAGACATACTGGTAGATTCATTGGCTTCTGGGAAGATTGACCCTGGTGTGAGTGTGTGTGCCCTGTGATGGACTGGTGTCCTGTCCAGGGAGTATCCTGCCTTGTGCCCATTGCTTGCTGGGATAGACTTTGGCTCCCCCTTGACCCTGTATAGGATAAAGTGGTTAGAAAATGTGTGGATTGTTGTGCAGAGTTTAGGTCATTGCTGTATGGTTTTACCTTTGCTGAAGTCTGTGTTTTTACTATACAGTATGTTGATCTATGAAGGCCAACATTAAGATCCGTTTGTCCCCTCACGGGCAGTTTTTGCTGTTGATGAGAACGGATGCTCAGTCTGTGGTTTTACTAGTATTCACCATGTTGTGCTTTTCAGTAATTTGTTTGAAAAATATCAATGTCAAAATCTGTTCTTAATGAGCTGGCACTGTGCAATCGATTCATACCTTGCAGGCGCTGCTGGTCTAGAGTTTCAACGACAGGTGTCGATCGCTGCCCCTTACAGAGCTGCTGAAGCTCCTCTCAGAGTGCCAGCAGTGCCTGTGCTGTAGGATGCCAGAGCAGTGGGTCTGAGAGCTAGAGGGTTTTGGATCTGAGGTGCAGGTGCAGTTCAAACACTCTCTGCAGCAGGAGAGAGGGCAAGAACACGATGGTCTTGGAGCAGTGCGGTTCACTTCAGTGCTTTAGGAGCAGCGGGCTGTGGTGCAGACTGAGCTGAGAAAAGAAATGCAGACTGTCGGAGTGCACAAGAGGCTGGCGTTTGTAGAGTACCCCGAGCCGCAGGAAAGGCTGGGCTCTCCCCTACAGAATGGGATCCCTACTGCAACTGGTAACTGCAGAGCAGTGAGTCTTCCAACAGTGCCCAGACCCTGTTATTCTCCAGGCCCACCAGCTTTTCTGCATTTCATTCTGCCTCAGCTTTTAACTCCACAGATAATCATCTTCTTAAACAGATCAGGTTCACTGTTTGGTGATTACTGAAGGGGAACCTATAAACTAAGATGGACTCTGTTCAAGACCAGGAACACTTCAAGAACAGTTCAGGGGCTCTAGTCCACTCAGATAATCCTGGAGCTTTAAAACTCTGCTCTTGGGAAGCGGTTTCTTGCAAGGCATTCACTTTGTCTCTGCTCGTGTAAGCTCAGTGATTAACTGTGAACAGTGAAGTACCGTTTTACTAGTACGGGCAGTGATATTAATATTGCATCTCCGGCAGGGCAAAAATGCTCGTCATTCCATGAGAACAAAATAAAAAAGCAGGAGTTTTTAAATGCACGTATGTCTATGTTTTTCTGGGGTAGTGCAAGAGAGAGACATACCCTCATTATTAGCAGGCCTAGGCTCTTACTGGCAGCCAGGGTTGGATTGGCAATCTGTGGTGAGCAGCCCCAGTTGGCACAGGGGAGGAATTAATTGCCAGCTTAGCCCAAATATTTCTGTTGGGCTGGATTGCCCCCCACACACACTGCCCTCCCCTCATCTCCTTTCTCGCCCTCCAGCCCCGGGGCAAAGTCATTTTTAATGAGTGGTGCGCTAATCCAGCTCCGACACAGCAGAGACCGCGCTGGATGTCTCCGGCACAGAGCCGGTTGCCGGGGTGGCGCCGAGCCTCCTGGTTGACCTGGGTACAGCGCGATTAGAGCTGGGTCCCTCAGCGGGAGGACTGACCTCGTTCTGGGCTGTGAGAGAAACAGCAATGCGGCCTTAATCTTCTCTTTTTTAACATGTACAGTTTTTGTACATCAGGGAATTTCAAACACACATTTACAGATGTCAGGCGAGTTAAACCCAAATAGGTGTACCTCTTCATATTCTTATTCTTAATACTACTACTACTAATAATACTGATATCCTTACACTTGTATAGCGTTTTTCTGGGAACCCACTCAAACTTTACAGGTAATGGGGACTCCCCTCCACCACCACCAATGTGCAGCACCACCTGGATGATGCAACGGCAGCCATAGTGCGCCAGAACGCTCCCCACACACCAGCTAACAGTGGGGAGGAGAACAGAGTGATGAAGCCACTTTAGAGTTGAGAATTATTAGGAGGCCATGATTGGTAAAGGCCAGGGGGAAATATGACCAGGAGACTGGTGTCAACACCCCTGCTCTGTGGGATTTTTAATGACCACAGAGTGTCAGGACCTTGGTTTTGCAACTCATTGAAAGGACTGGGCCTTTTTTTAACAGTATAGTGTCCCCGTCTCTATACTGGGGCATTAGGACCCACACAGACTGCAGGGTGAGCGCCCTCTACTGGCCCCACTAGCACCTTTTCCAGCAGCAACCTTAGCCTTTCCCAGGAGGTCTCCCATCCAGGTACTGGCCAGGCTCAACCCTGCTGAGCTGCAGTGGGTTGCCAGTTGTGAGTTGCAGGGTGATATAGCTTAATCAAATATACAAGAGAAGGAAGACTTATGGTGTTGCATATGTGTCCTAAGATTGGTTTTCCTGTTTAAATGTCCAGACCATTTATTTTTATTCTTCTAGGATAAGGTTATATGAGCCTTTGCCCCAGCGGTCTTGTTCCTTGCGATTTGCCGGTTGTGTCTGAGGAGTGTGTGTGTGTGTTCACGTTATTCTTGATTTCTCTCTCTCAGGTAAATCCCACCTGGCCATAGTCCAGAAGGTGAACAACGAGGGGGAAGGAGACCCCTTTTATGAGGTGCTGGGGCTGGTCACACTGGAGGACGTCATTGAGGAGATCATCAAGTCCGAGATCCTGGAGGAGTCCGATGGATACGGTGAGTGCCGGGGCAGAGCTCACTTCAGTCGGCTGCTCCGATCCGTTCCCTGACCCCCCACACGCAGCCGTTTCCTTCTGCACGGTGCCAGGGCCCTGTCTCGAGCTCCTGAAAACCTGGAGCGGCTCAGACTGCACTGCAGTGGGAGCTGGGCTTTCTCCCTTTTTATTGGTGGTCTTTTTCTCTCTCCCTGTCTTGGTGCACCTTCATGTATCCCCCACCCTGCCTCCTTGTTGTTCTCTCCCTCTTACTGAGTCCCTGTTTTCTCTTCCACACAGTGGATATGAAGGTGAAACGCCCCCCCTTGCCCGTGGAGCTGCCCCTCGCCGGCCCCCGGGAGGACTTCTCTCTGTTCAAGGTCCCCGAGGGAGACCTGAAGGTCCGCACCTCTCCCCAGCTGCTCCTGGCCACCCACCGCTTCCTGTCCCGAGGCAAGACCGCCCTGTCACTGTACCCCCGTGTGTCTGTCCCCTTTAATTTTGCACAGTACCTGCTAGTGATTGTGGACCTGTTTATGGTACTATATCTGTGCTGGTTAATGTACCAGTTGTTGTGCATAGTGCCTATCTCAGTGTATGTGGATGAATCTGTTTATGGTCATATATCTATGCCCAGTGGCTGGTGTATACACCAGTCTCTGTGCCTATCTCAGTATGGCAGTGAGTCTGTTTATGGTTCTGTGTCTGTGCCTGTGTACGTGCCAGTCTCTGTGCCCAGTGCCCACCTCGGTGTATGTGTAACTGTAATGGTCTGTAAAGCATCTTATGTGTATGTGTGTGTGTGTGTGTGTGTGTGTTTGTGTCTCCTGGCACAGAGGTGGAGCACTTCAGTCCCCTGCGGATGTCGGAGAAGGTCCTGCTGCACCTGCTCAAACACCCCAGCGTCAACCAGGAGGTGAAGTTCGACCCCAGCAACCGGCTCGGCGCTGACCACTACCTGTACACCCGCAACCACCCTGTCGACTACTTCATCCTGCTGCTGCAGGTACGGGCACGGGCGGGGCGAGGCGCTGTGCTTACAGCCACGTGGAGCAGGGGGAACACTGACGGCCATGTTGCATTCTCCTTATCCCTTACACTTTCCTAGCCTAGTCCTGGAGAGCTCCAGTCCAGTTATTCTTCTGCGTCACCCTGTATCTCTTGATATTAGGAATTGATTTGGAACATGTTTTAAGCAATTGATCAATTATGCAAGTTATCATTCAATAAAAAAGATAATTGGTTTTGAGGGGTAAAGGATTTTATGATTTTTGATTCAAATCTCTAAATGATGTAATTGAACACAACACCTGCTTAATTGATTAGTTAAATCGTTTCAGTCCTTTTAGAATTTGGACATTTCTAGACATATAAAACCTGTTGAACTGGAGCTCTGCAACACCAGAGTAGGACTCCCTGCATTAAATGTAACTCAGATAGTTTGTCTTGCCAGAAAATAGACTGCCTTTTGTCTGAAGCAGACCATTAACTTGGTAATCAATTTAAACTCTTCAAAGTTCTGCCTCAATACCTCAAACAACACATATAAATAATGTATTTTCCTATAGCTTTTAGGTTATATTTGTAAAGTTTGCACTGCATTTACTGTTTTCTCAGAGGAGAAACGCACTTTCAGCATTGTGAGGTGCAGCGAATGGTGAAGCTCTGAACAGTTCCAAGGTCTCAGCTCATTTTGCGCAGGTTCTGTCAGGGGGAGAGGAGGGGGCGGAGAGGCAGACGTTCTCATTCAGGGGAGCTGGAGGGAGAGAGGAAGAGATGGATGTGTGTGCTGTGGAGGGGGAGAGAGAAGGAGAACGCTTATATCTCTCCAAGTTAATGTGGAAGTGCGGTGAGTGAGGGACAGGCAGGGAGAGAGGTCCAGAAAGGAGTAGAGTTTGTTTGTCGCTGTGCAGGGCCGCGTGGAGGTGGAGATCGGGAAGGAGGGACTGAAGTTTGAGAATGGAGCCTTCACGTACTACGGTGTCTCTGCCCTCACGGCGCCCTCGTCAGGTAGGACCTCGAATCTCGGGCATGGTGTGATCAGGGGATCGCTGAAGTTTTCATTGTGCACCCTGGCATGTCTGTGTTCCTGGCATTCATTAAAAGGATGAGGCGCGCAGAATTTGCAGCTGATCTGTGTGTGCCTTTCTTGATGCAGAAAATTCCGAAAGAATAGGCTAAATGCCAGGTCCCAAAAATTGAAATGAAAATTTGTCATCTTGGTGCCCTCCACAGCCGAAATGTGTTTCTTTTCTTCTCTTTTCAGCATGGAATAGACCTTTTCTTGTTCCTTATTTTCAGTTATGCCGAGAGACGTATCCTGGTGTTGCCATATTGAGAGAACTGTATTTCTGGCAGCTTGTTTCAGCTTTTCAAATGGAGCACAGGGCCTTACAAAACTGATTCAAATCCCTGTCCGCTCTTACAAGCGCTGTGCCTAATTACTGTCCTTCTGCTCTCCTGTGTTGGCGTCTTCAGTGCACCAGTCCCCAGTCTCCACCCAGCGACATAACCCCAAGGACCCCTTTGAGCTGGGGGATACCAGTCCATCCAGCTACTGTCCAGACTACACTGTGCGTGCTCTGACTGACCTGCAGTTCATCAGGGTAAGAGCTTTCCGCAGTTCCATTCCCCACATGCAATCAGGCACATTCTCATAAGAAGGACTGGGATAGGAATAGGCCATTATGGCTAGCTTTGCTGCTTGTCTTGGTGCAAACCTGTTTTATAAGCACTAAGAAAGGATTGAATCCTCTATGCAGGTTGGCTGAAGGTCTTCTGTCACTCAAAGGCCTGTGCATCAGTAATGTCTCATCTCCTGTTAAAGAATCTGTATCTCTTGCTTGATGATATCATCTGGTTACCTCCTCCCTTCATCTGGAAAATGTGCCTCTTCCTTTCGTTCCGGACTCACAGATGTGCAGGAACACACTGTCGGATACTTGGCACACGCCCACGTTCACATGTCTTGCCATCCCCACCCTCTCCCCCAGGTGACCCGGATGCAGTATCTCAATGCCCTTATGGCATCCCGGATCAGCACAGCAGCCCCGCCCCCCGAGCTCCCTGAGATAAAGATTGTCCCCAACAGCCAGACCAAGCTACTCAACGAGAAGAACACCAACCCAGGTATGAGGAGGGAAGAGGTGTTGGGCTCATAACTAAAGAAGACCTTTTTGGGGATAATACTACCTGGGCAAGATCTGAATTCTGAGGCTGTTGAGCTTGGACCTGGAAACTGCAGGGTGCTTGTTTATAATAGTAATCTGAAACCCCCTAGCTGCGGAGCAGTGTACAACTCTTAGGCTGCAGCCCTTTACAAGTTGTCTATCTGCTTTCCTCTTTCTGCAGCTTAACTTAAACTGTTTTTTTCTCTTTCTTCTCTCCCTTCTTTTTTTCTCTGCTTCCCTTTATCTCCTGCCTTTCTCTGCCTTCTAGAGTTTCATGTCAGCTGTTCATTTTTTGACACAATTGAGAACTACAGTTAATGTGCCTTGCATGAGGTAAATACACCCCTGTCCCATTCCAGTCCTGCACAGGGCTTTTAATACACGAGACACTGGTTCTCTAGCAGCTAGGTAGTACAGCACTAGCATGTTATAACTTGTATATTGCAACATAGGACAATATTGCTTCTCTTAACTGAGCTTTTTAGCTCTTTCTAAACTCTTACTGGCAGAGTCTAGTACTATGTTACTCCATTTATTTTCCCTTCCAGTGGTAGCAGATGAACAGGGATTATTATTGATGCTACTAGTGCTGAAACCAGTGAATGTAGTATCTGTCATAATTTAATTGATTCTGTCAGTGAAAGAAACTGGAGTTCTGCCATGCTGTTAATGTAATCCGTACACAGTCACAGTGCGCAATACCACAGTTAAAGTTTCCTGACAGGCATGTAACAAGTCAGTTCTTTTACCACTGATGGAAAAACCTCCCCTCAGCAGATTAGTACTTTGGGTTCATAACACTTTGTCCTGAAGTGTGAGGCCGTGACAGTGTCAGGAGAGAGCCACACTCCAGTGGCAGGGCTGCAGACAACAGAAATGCACAGTCATAATAAACATAATACACCAGACCGTTCAGTCATATGTATAAACAAATAAAGTCTCTTTAGGGAAATTAATTGTTCTTTTTATCCAACTTATAAAGATGTTCATGATATTACATACTATGCAGCCAAAAAAACCCTACACATTTTTTAACTGGTTTTGTGACTTCATAACTCCAAAACCTGAACTTTCTACACTTTTTGTAGTGTCACTTGTCAGTGATGGGACCTGCTGTCACCTGAGGCTGAGCTTCTGTTGGCTTTGAAAGGCTACAGCAGTGAGAGAGCAAAGTGTGGTGCTATGTTTAGTGGAAGCTGTGAGTCTTTCTGTACAGAGGCAGCATCTAGAGCCATATGTGTGTGTAAAGCAGCATTTTGACTCCTCTGAGAAGGTACTGGTATGTGCTGCTCAGCAGGGCAGTGTGCCAGCTGTGTGATACTCTCTAGGTCCTCCTGCTCCCACTAGGTTAACCTCTTTTTTGGACTCTGCAGGCAGAAGCAAAAGTAGAGAGAAAACCATGGATCACTGAAGAGGAAAACCATGGATAGAGCAAAAACACACCCTGTGGGACTGAGCTTGTCTTTCAAATTATGTTTAAAATTCTATTGGATTTTCTGTTTAAAACATTGTCATTTTTTAACTGAGCCACAAATAAGATGCTGTAGCAGGCTGCAAGCAGGAAAGGCAAACTTCCTACAGTGCTTTTTTTTTTCTTTTAAAATGAGTTTTACAAGACCATCCGTCTCTCCTCTGCCCACCATGGCTGTTTCCACAGCCTGAGATTATTGCCTTTTCTTCGGTGTCAGCATGCTCGTCATCTAAGAAACCTGCGTTCACCAGGCAGAAGATGCACTCCTGGTCCACTAGAGGGAGTCTGTGAGACCCACATCCACAGCGAGATGGCAAATCTGAAGTGAACAACAGCACAAGGTTAAATACTTAAACTGTGCATTTGTCTGTCCCCTGGATAATGAAATCCTTTCCAGCCATGAACCAGCAGTCGTCTAGTCCAACAGCCCATTTAACTGAGAATGAATCACTGAACTGGTGTGGAAGGAGTAAGCTGGCGAAGGTTTAGGAAGCAGTATTAGATATGCCCATGGCTCAGGTGCTGCACACATGAAAGAGCATTCAGATTGGTTTGTGTCCAGTGCAGCCTGTCTCTGCGTTTATGCGTGGGTCTGGCTAGTGGGATAGGGGGCCACAAGGCCATTCTGAAAGTCCACAGCGTCGGGGGCTGTGATTGGCGGAGAGGGGGTTCATGGTTCAGGAACGGACTGCACTCTGATGGAGGCTTGTGAAAGCTCTGTCCAGGGGTCAGGTATGGGCCCCCACAGGTCGTCAGCAGGCCTAGTGTGGCCAGGTTTGTGTGGGCCAGTGCCCACTAAAGGCAGTGCCAAAGCACCTCTGAGCTCGTGCGGCCAGAGTGGCTTTTTTAACCTGTATTTATAGAAGTTATGTATTTGTTTATTTATATTAAAGTCATATATCTCCAGGCTGATTCCATCACCCAATCTCATGTCCCTGGAGCCTTCAGAGAGGCAGGCAGGCTTGGTCCAGCTGAGTTGTTTGGGAATTTGCACAAAGATGGAATTGCTTTTTTTTTAAATGACGTATTTCCAAGCATAAATGTCTTGTTTGATAGTATTGTACAGCCCCTTTTCAAATTTCAGATATTTGCAGCAGCGATGGATAAGTCTGTAATGTGACACTAAATCATCCCCACTAGATCTTGAAAATGTTTTTGTTCCTTTTCCTTTTAATATTGGTGTTGGTGGCAGCGGTGGTGAGCTCTCCGGCCGTCCCCACTGCACTGCACGCAAAGCTGGCAACACTACAGGAGCTGAGGGCTCCAGACTCTCCGTTCACCATGGTTTTGCCCTGCAGAGTCTGCCCCTGTCACCTCTCTCACCTTCTGTCACCCGGTGCTTGGTTTGGCCATTCCTTTTTAAAACTGCGGCGCTTTGCACAAAACAGCCAAAGAAACCTGCAGCAAGGAGCTAATCTATTTTACCCTGCTAGTTCATGCACACACACGCGATCTTGATTGCAGTTGATTTGCTACCTTACCTCCTTCAAAGCAGAGGCAAGATGCATCCCACCACACGCAGGTGTCTTAGCAAAGCGGTTGGCGTTTTTACGATTGTGAAAGGCGTGCGCTCTAGAGACGTGCACAGGTGCGACTGGGACAAGGGGAGAAGTCATGTCTATGCCTCAACCTAGCGCGGGCAGAACTCATTTCTAGTACGTGGATGAGGAGGTGTCAGACCCCGGTCATGCTTTTACGTCGTGCATAGACGTGCCAGAGCTCGTTTCACTGGGTAATTCCCATTCCTGGCCCTGGTGACCCCCCCCACACCTGCTGGTTTTTGTTCCAGTTACACCCCTTCATTGACTTTATAATAGTAAGGTTCATTTGAACTGTTTGTTTCAATCTGGTGCTTTAACCACTGTATTTTGTAAGTGAACTAAAATCCCAAACTTGCGCCTAGAAACAAAATGCAAATATTCCAACGATGCAACTTCTTAGATCGATTAAGGCTTCAGTTCCCTAATGAAGGCGGAATGGAATGAAAACCAGGTGTGTGGGTCTCAGGACAGGGAACTCACTGGAGAAGCTTTCCAGAAAGCATTGGCTGCACTTTTTACTCGTTTGAAGCCTTATGGGTCAAGTTTAACTTCCCAGCCAGCATTCCTGCTGTTGATGTTGCCGTTTTTGTTTTTGCTGTAGGTGGGGCGCCCCATGTCCTGGTGAGGTGGGGGTCGGGGGGGTGTGTGAGTGTGGGGAAAGGTGCACAGTCTACTGACGCTCGGCTGGTCGTGTTGCCCCCTCTTCTCTGTGCACGTAACTTTAGCCAGTATTGTGGTCAGCTGGAAAGTACCCCCAGATTGATTTCAGGTATCACAAGTGATGTTTTTTTTTTCCAAATAACAATGAACAATGTGTACTAAGAGAAATTGATTCCGAGTAAATATTTTTCAGCTGTTATAAATATATTGTACTGTTTGCTGTAAGTAAGTGCATTTATATTGTAATAATGGAATGTATGTACATTTCAAAGGAGAAATCATTACCTGTGCTATTATACTGGACAGTAGAGTGGGTGGTGTATGGGGTGGGGTAAAGATTATATATTATATATGCACATCTATATATACAGTATAAAAAGGAAAGTAATAGTAATAACTTGTTTTTCAGGTACAAGAATATAATAGTGTTACCAGGGAAATAAAGCTTAGTTGTAATTTTTAAGACCTTTGTCTGTCTGTCTTGCATGTTGGTTCTGTGCCTTATTGTCCGTGGAGCGCTGACCTCTTCATGAGGGGATGTGGAAAGGTGTAACACTGGTACTGCAGTCCGTGTCTGTGAACATGATAAACAGTTCAATTCTTGGTGGCAGTAGTACCAATGTCTTCGGTGTTGGTCACACGTTAGTGTTTGGAGTGGGTCCAAGAAACTCAGACCCTCACAGCTTGATCATAGCACATTAGACACAACGGACCCTACTGATAGCAAGAAAAAAACATGAAAGATCAGAAGTTGAATGTGTTTTATGTTAGGAATTTCTCTTTTCTTTTGCTAAGTAGTTTTTTTTATTTCCACTTTTTGGTTTTGAGAATAGTTTTTTTTTATTACAGGTTTCTTTCTTTGTTTAGCAAAAGGCTGATGTAAAGACAGTGCACTTGACTTGATAAGAGGCAGTGACCAGTGTCCCCTGAGGTTTACCCTCAACTTTGTTTTAAAGCGACAGCAGTACAGTGAAATGTCCACATTATTTTTGTAGTTAATTCAGACATTAATACTTGGAAAATCTAAAACGTTCGAATTCAATGAAGTGATAAATATAATTCATATAGAAATAAGAAAGGCCAAAATGAAGTCAAAAGACTATTTGGCTCTTCTAGCTAGTAGTTGATTTTCAATTTCAAAAGCATCTGGATAATCTGTTCCACACTCCTGCAACTCTTTGTATACCGACAAGACTTCTATTCTCTTAAATGCACTTCCTGTTAATCTCAACTTGTCTAACTGTTTACCCTGAAGACGTTGTGGTTTGGATGGCCTTTATTAATGCAAAAATTGTGAATACTTTGTCTCATTACCCCAGAGTCTTGGATATTCAAGATTGAAGAGGTATAGTTCATTTGAAATGTCTACGGAGGCCGTTCTTTTAACCTTTCCCAGGTTAACAGTTAAAAAAAAATGAGCTTATACTGATGCATAGTAGCATTGCAGTATCATTCTTCATTTAACTGCTGCACGTGTAACTAGGGCGGCATGCTGGTGCAGTGGTTAGCATTGCTGTCTTGCTTATAGTTTGATTGGTTTCCTGGGAAATCAGCGATGGGGCGAGTGTGTGCATGCCTGTGTCCGCCCTGCAATGGACTGGCATCCTGTCCAGGGTCTACCCTGCCTTGTGCCCGTTGCTTGCTAGGATAGGCTCCGGTTCTCTCTCAGGTGACCCTGAATTGAATGAATTGGTTAGAAAATGGATGAATGGTCCGACATGTAACTATATACCCTAACAAGGTGTTTGACTCCTAGCATCTCCTAACATACAATGATCATGTTACCAACACAAGCGACAAATAACACCAGTCCTACATGTGATTACCAATACAGATGAGGTAATTGAATAAAACTGTGAGACTCCGTGGTGTGTGAGAAAACTCTGTGTATAACAGGCCTGCTGTGGGGTTTCCTCTTGTCTTCTCTAGACTTGAAATGCATTTCTCAATAAGCTCTCTGAGTGGTGTAGACGTTGTGGAAACTTCAACAAGAATCTAATGCTGACCTTCAAAAGAAAGGTCTCCCTCATGCTGTTGTTAACAGAAGCCATTTTCCACAGCTGCCAGTGGGCTGGTTTAGTAACATCAAAGCAGCTTTTTAGGGTGTGCAAATCTTTTTCACACTTGGCCTCGTGTGTCTGTGTGTTTTTCCACACAGTGTGCATCTTCTGTGAGACTTGAGAAAAATAAATTACCCACCATTTTTTTTAGGAAGAGGCAGCAGAGCTTCAGGTGAGGGCGGAGTTGGGTTTAAGGTACCTGGTATGTGAGGTAGGTGTTATCTGAAGAAGGGAAAGTTGCCTAATTAGAGTAGGTGGAAATCTGACCTGAAACAAGTAAATTTTAAACAGAAACCTGTTGTATGTGACGTTTCATTAATAACTGAAATGCTACAATCATTATAATAATGTTCTCAGAAATGGATATTGTGCTGTGTGTGGAAGTATCTTGTATAGTTCTAACGCACATGTAGTGATCACGGTAATAACAGTGTGATCAGAGCTGTACCGGGCCTATAAAACTATAAAACTGCTTGGATTCAGAGCACCATGGGGGGGGGCACCTTGTGTGTGTTTTCTTTGGTATTCTCTGGAAAATGGCCTTTATCATGACAAATTAGAACTCATTTCAGACCTTGATGGAACTGCGCTGTGATTTCTTGCATCGCTACAAGTATGGGGAGTGAATGCGGCATGTTGTTCATTCATCTCGCAGTGCAGCTGAGCCCCGCTCATATACAGAGGCTTCACTCCTTTGTGGGCAGTAACTCGTGTGTAATAGCTCACTCATTGGTGAGCGTCTGGGTTTCTGAAGTGGTTAATGTATGACCTCAGATGCTTTTCGGAAGTAGAGGAGTGTTAAGTTTGGGTGATTGGCATCGGTATCACAGGGTGCTGAGGCTCAGCCTAGTGGATGTTTTCCTGTAAAGATTGTAAAGACTTTGAAATCTTGAGCTCTGGAGTGAAAACATTGTGGGGTTTTGGAGGTTTAGTGTCTAGGCTGTATTGCTGCTTTTATATTTTTAGGGGTGGATGTACCACCCTGTTGTGATGTATTTTGTTTTGTACGATCAGACTCCCTTTACTTTCCTGACTCAATCTTCATCATTCTAAAAGGAGCCTTTTATTCCGAGAAGAGTGTACTTGAGATCCTATAGCACAGGACACAGTCGATGTTACTGTTTTTCCGGTTAAAAGTTAAGTCGTTTTTTATTAACCCATTTCAATCACTTTTTTCTCGGTAGACTGATAGGGCAGGTCCAATGTACGTTCATGGGTTATCATATATTTCTGGACTGTATCACTATAACTTTTTTTAACAAAAGCCTTTTGCTTTACAGCAAGAATATTGAGGCTTAATCTGTTAAACAGCTTCACCAGTGCTTTACAATACAGAAACTGAAACTTATTATTTTTTAAAAAGGTTCTAAATGAACTATGTATGTCATTGTACAGCAAAAGAGTGAGTGGCCTATCAGCCAAATATAGGATTTTTTTCTAAAACTTACACAGGACCCACAACACTAAGAAATACATAGAGAAAAAAAAATCACCACAGTTAGTTTCTTTCTTTATTCATTTTTGTAAATGATTTTAGCTGGTGTACAGGGAAAAGTATCTATACATATCTTCATTTCAGATTGAATCTGATTAAAAGGCTCATTTTTTTTTCCATAACAATAAAAAAAGAAATTAAAACAAGTTAAAATACCTACAAAGCCTCTATTCCATAGGTTTCAGGCATTCCTCATGACCCTAGACTCTTAATAGCTAAGTTGCTAGGTACAGCCATAACATAACTCTAGTCCTGGATAGCAAGTAATAGTGCATAGGCATTCTAATTAAATATATTTTATATATTTATATATATATTAAAAACTTTTTTCTGTGCATGTGCGCAGATGCATTCCTTAGTATAGAGTAATATGCTATTGCGTTAATATACCTTTAAACCATTCTACAGGAGTATATTGTTCTCTAGTTTTTGCAACAGTTAATATTTTTGCATGTACTTTTTATTTTTGATGGAACTTTCTATTAACAAAAAAAATCCCGGGAGCCCTCTACCCCTTTCTTCCGTCTTTCAAAAACTGACACATTGCTTCAGGGCTGTGATGTTTCGCAATAACGAAAATGCTCAGCTTAACAACAGGAACAAGAGATTGTGCTATCTCACGCAATACCGTAAAAGCAAAACCCCTCTCACTCCTTTAATTTAGTTGTAGTGTTGAAAAGCAGTTTCAGCACATAACAGTTTGTCCTTATAGCTGCAGTTTAAGAGCAGAACTCAAATATCCACATTTTGCTTGCCCAGTACAAGAGTAATGGACACTAGGTGGAAGTTGTCAGCATCATGGCGTACCTGCTGAGAGAACTGGTAACCAGAAAGCCAGGCAACCGCCCCAGCATGCCCCACTGCCTTCAAGTGACCAGTTACAGCCCAGGTACTGGTCAGCGATTGGCTGAAGGCCAGACTGTAGCCCAAGGCTCTCAAACTCCAACCCTCAAGGATGCTCAGTTATAGTCTTCAAGTATCTACTGGAGCCGAACACATTTTTTGTCAGGCAATTTGAAATAGATTTTCCCTGAAACTGGAGAGGTTTATGACTTCTTCGTTTCGATATATTTGGTGTCAGCAAACAAGTGGAGAGTTAGGGAAACGTATTCAGAGCAGGGAAGTGCAATCTTGCTTCCTAGAACACTTTTCCAGTTGAAAAGGAGCTGGGCTTGTGGCTCTAATATTATACGTGGAAGGAAAATAAAAAATGGTGAACACATCCATGCTTGGGCAATGCATCCCTGGTATTCGGTTATTTAGAAGACATCTGGACCCAACTTTCTCAATTTTACTTCATGATAATGGCAGTGAGGTGGCATCTGTCCATGCCCTTCTCAATCTGCTGTGCCACACTGCCCAGTGGTGTAAAAAGATTGTGTGTTGGTACAACAGTCCCTCCTCTGTGCACAAGCACCTCCTCAAACAACACAAACATTTGCCACTCAGCCATTACAATCTACATTCTTGCATACAGCAAAATATTTTTAGGATATAAAAAAAAACTTTCTTAGCATGGTGCACCTTTCACATTCTTTTGCAAATTGCTGTATCGGCATCTTGCCTAGCTATGGAATTAATCAGAGATGATGAATCTGTTGCTTTGGATTTGCAAAAAAAAAGGATGCTTTTGGGAAGAGTATTCAAAGAGATGTATAAGATAATGAAATAAACAAGTGCCTTAGACCCCCCCACCTTAAAAATCAGCCACCTCCTGTGTGGCCTGCGTATTGGGAAGTGCTCTTGTAAAAGATCTGATTGCAATGCTTGTGAAGTGTTAGACACCACTGTAAAGGATGTGAGGGCTTGAAAAGAGCAGATCAGACCACTTGTCCCCGAACACAACAGGAACCAAAATACTTCTACCTGAACTAGTTCCGAGAGAGTTTCCGTAAGAAAATATTTTTTTTAAAATCTCCACACTTTTGAAATTGGACATACTTAGATATTGCACGCTCCTAACAATGCGAATTGCTAATAGCACAGTATTGCAAGCTTAACTTTGCTGTAACAGGAAAAGAAAGAAGCAAAGCGTCCATTTCTAGTCATTTCCACACCTCAGTTCTTCTGGTTGGCTCCCTTGCATCACTAACTGGCCTCTGCCAGCTTCCCGCAGGGACGATGTCACGCAGCTGCGGGAGAGGCCGGGGTCTGCCGCGCTGCTCAGGAGTACACCAGAGGAGCGCTGGGCCCCAGGAGGAGGCAGGCCTGTGCAAGCGGGCTCAGCTCCCCTTAAAGGAATTAAAAAAAATCAGAACAGTGTCTTTCTCCACCGAAGCCCTGACTCTGCGTCGGTAATGGAAGCTCAAGTATGTGTGCAGTGCTGGGGTTCGCCCCTCCTCCACCCCCCCCCCAAGATTATTGCTGTGGCAGAAAGAGCCGGGCTGACTTCTCACATGTGCGACACCCCAAAGAGAGAACGTGGGGAGAGAGGGTGGCTAGATTTGCACGTCCCTCTTAATCCCCTGCCCCCCCTCCTTCCCTCACAAAATACAGATGGGGGGTTCAAGGCTCTTGTAGTGTGCCCAGGGAGGGGGGTACAGCCTCTTGAGTATTCACAGTAAAGGGGTCAGTATAGTCAGTGATCACAGTGCTTGGTTGCTTTCTTTCGCTGTTACCAGCTGACTCCTGAGTCTACGCTGAGAGTCGCCTCCCTAAGGCACCCCCCGCCCCCCCCCGCACCTCCCACCTTTTCTTTTCCAAGTCCGCCCCCTAGAGTTGACTGCCTTGAATTAGATTCGGCTCCTCGGGGTGGAAGGTGCTGTTTGCATAAAGAAATGAACTGATGGCCCCTGTTGTGCCCTCTCATTGCAGAAGAACTCCCTACACAAGCGCTGGCTCAAACCTTCCCACTTGTGTAGAGTACTTGTAGAGTATTTTTTTTTTAGACCATTTTGCACCTGTCTTCACGACTGGAGCTCTGGGAACAACGACAGCCAGGGACTGACACATGGCCCTTGAGCTTCGCTGTGGAGGATGCCAGGCTGAGTGTTGCCATGGCGATAGCCTAGGCCCTCCTTCCCAGCAGACCTCTCCCTCACCCGCTGCACCGGTGGTTCCTGCTGACACTCCCCTACTGTCTCTCTGATACAGCTATTAAAGCAGGGATAGCTGGAGGCGGCCCAGTCCGGCTCGCTGCTGTGAAGGTCGAATGACGCTCTTCCTCCCTGCTCTTCAGGTAACGACCGAGAACCACAACTGCTCCCAGTCGGATCCGCGGCCACATTCCTTCGAGCTTGCCCCCATCCAGCCAGAGGATGAGGAGTGAAGCCAGCCATTCATTTAGACCTTCTCTAAGAACTACCGCTACCCCTAAGTGAGACATTAATTAGCTGGCCTTTGCAGGTGGTTGCCAAGGGGAATGAAGCACCAGCATCACCCTGCTGTCCAGAGCCTAGAAGGGGGAGTTGTGCACCGAATTCGGGCCAACAGTTCAAGCCTCCAGTCGACTGGGTCTCTGGGAACTGTTGTCAGGTCCCGCCGACCTGTGTCTGGGGTGAGGGGGTGTCGGCTGGCACGCACAGAGAGGCAGCTGTCCTCCTGGCTCAGCAGAGCAGCTCCCGACTGCGAGCTGGGAAGATATTGGAAACATACGGCCCGTATCCTCAGAAAGCATGTGGCGACCAGCGTAAAGGGCTCCGTACCCCGACCGGTGAGCACTTCAATAACCCAATAGTGTCCGACGGTAAAGGAGGAGGTAACACAAAACAGTAACACAAGCCCGACACAAATTCTCATACCAGAACAGAGGAAAAAGATAAAACACAAAACAACAACTGAAAAAAAATATAATACCAAGCCAGCAGCATCAGAGCAGAATGTTACACACACACACACATTCACATATAATATAGTGCATATATTTTGTACAAGAATGGTCTTTTCTCTTAAGAGCGCTGGCTGGGAAACACAGTAAGCTGAAACAGGGGGACAAAGTACACGCAAGCAACAGTGTGGGCACTGCTGGGCCGAGACTCGGAGTGCCCTGCTATAGGGGCGTCTGATTGCTTTATTATGCAATCGTCTGAAAGTCTCCCCCTCCTCGTTTCAAAGGGCCCTAACTCCATTACTCCTCCCCCAAATCTCCTGCACACCCCCACAACCCCTCCTTCCCAGTCCCCTCACCCTCGGTCATTAGGGTAGTAACAGATCATGCTTTGGCAGTCAGTCATGCTGATACAGATTACAGGAAGCTCTCTTTTGTTTTTTGATTTTTTTTTTTAAGAAATCATGCCTCTAGCCTAGTTTAAAAAAAACGTAACAAAACTACAGTTAGAATCCCATTGTATGTTTTTCTCCTCCATCATCTTTTGCTGTTGCTGCTGTTCATCATGTTAGTTTCAGTTTGTGTCACTGTTATCTTGATTTCTCCATTTCTGTGGTGGTGTTCTTCATGTCCCATGTCATGACTCTGTGTGTGATGGTCTGGGTGTAGATGTGAGATCCTAAAAGAGAGAAGAAAGAAGAGAATCACTTTGCCTGAATTTCCAGTTTTTGTTTCTTCTGTGCAGTGGGTCTAGACTGTGCAGCAAGGTGATTTCATTAAGATAATACACACGCACATACAGACCCATATACCCTATTGCAGGGGTGTCCAACCCCGGTCACAGAGAGCCCCAATGTGCTTATTCTTATACATCACCTCATGTCACCTGTTATTTAAATATTAGGAAGAGTAGATGAAGCCATTTATGAATTAAGCAAGTAATTAATTGATAAACTGGGGCTCTGTGGGCCCAGGGCTGGAGCACCCTGCTCAGGGGTTGTTACCGACTGGGCAGCTGCTAGGAATCAAAATTCCAAACTAGGTTCTCAAGTAGAAGAAAGCATACGAGAGTAAGAAGAGAGCCAGTTCAGTAGAGGAATATATATAGAAACCAGAAGACCACTGGACTAGTATATCTTGTGTTATGCAGGAATGAGTCCGAGAGGCCCTGTCCAGATTGGGTTACCTTTCCAGAACCTATACAGTCTGCCATTCCCCCTCATCAGTATAGGAGGAGGGAGCAAAGATCTCCCAGTGTGCCTGGAGTGTCTGTCAAGTCACATGCCATACACAGTGCTCAAAGGAGAAGCTTTGATTATTCCAATTGGGCTGGCCATGTTTTCCTTTTCAATGCAGAAACCCAATTAGATTTTTTTCAATGTGCCATACCATAAAGGTATAAAGGTATTCATGGCCATGTGCCATAAAGGATTGCTATCCAGTGCCATAAAATATTACTGTATGACATGTAAATTAAAACCCAATAAATAAGAGATGCATTTTCCTTGGTGTCAGCAATGGGAAGAATACAAAAATACAGCCGGAGAAGCAGTTTACTGTTCCACTGCCCAGGAGCCTTCGGTCATGATTGCTAACTTGATGACACCTGCGTTTAGATTTTATACGTTCTTTTAGAAAGTCATGATAAATGTAAAAATCTTGCATAACACAAAGTATGTGTAATTCACCAGATTTGAGCACAAAAAAAGTCTACGACCACACAAAGCAAAAAATACAGTGCAAGCTCATTTGAAATTAGACTCAATTGCAGTAGATTAGGTCCCCATAAAAATGAACAGAAAGCATGCAACACAAAAAGAATTCAAGAAAAAGTAGGTGTGATGTTCTGTGCTGGCTTGAGTAAGAATGGAGTGCTGCTATTTGGTTGCAAAGGAAGAGAGCTTCATTATTGTATTAATGAGTAGACATCGTAGTATGTCTGTTGCTCTCTGATCCCCCATTCCAGCTAAGATAACTCAGCAAAGATTAATTCTTTATCAAAACTGTCTTGTGATTTCATTTCTATCACAACACTTATTTATCACTGATTTATCACTATAACCCAAATCGTTTGCAATAAATCTTGCAAGTTCTCGTTATATACATGATGGACTTTACAGTATGTATTGCTTCGTCACAGAGCATTATTAATGTCTGGCTTGCACACGGAATACTTGCTGGAATGTAGTAATTTCGTGAGCTCCCCAACCGAAAAAGGGCTCTCCGACTCATTCCTGTTAACACATATTTGGTCTTCTCTATGCAAGAGAACCAGATAGTTCACCAGACTCTCCGTTATAGTTATCTCACTTCCTTTGTTAGCTGGATAGAAGACTTCTAATGAATTACTAATTTATTTGTTTTTTATCCAAAGCAACGTACTGTATATCTCCTCCCATTTATACATCTTGTGATTTAACTGAAGCAAGTTGGGTGCAATACCTTGTAACAGTAGTGTCTCACCTGAGATTTGACCCCACAACCTTCCAGCAACAAGTCCAGAGCCCTGCCCCCACTGCTCCTCCCTGCTGCTCTAGTGGGATCCGTAATGTAGGAATTGCTACCAAGGGATCAGTGGAGCCAGTGGTGACTCCCTTGGAGGAGCGGGCTGGAACTGGTCACCACCGGAGCCCAGTCCCCTTCATCTGAGCCCCATCTCTCGTCCCCAACCAAGTGCAGCCTGACACAGCTCCAGCTCACTCCCACTGGTGCATACTATCCTCAAGCTAATAACCCATTCCTGTTCTTCCTTTGACTCGATTTCACTTGTGATGGTCCTCCTTCAGACAGCTGACAGGGGGAGTACAGTGTGCTTCACCCTTCATTCCCCCACCCGCTGCTGTACACGAATGTGCATTGTAAGCAGAGAACAGGAAGAACTGCTTTGACGGAGGGTTGTGGGATTATGGAACAAGCTACCCCGCCATTATGATGGTATCTGGCATCTCTCACGAAACAGCTGGATGAGATCAATTACCTAGATGGGCCAGAGGGCCTCCTTTTGTTTTTTAACACCTTCTTCTGTTCTTATCTCACCTCTTGCTCCAAAACTCTTGCCCCTGTTTGTGGTCTTGGGGTATTGTCTACTCTGCTTGCCTGCTCTTGCTTGGGTTTTCGTATTGCCGAAGGCAACAAAAAAAAAGTGCTGACAATTATTTAATTTGTCTTATACGGGGGGAAAGAGGTCGTGCTGAACTGCTTTACTTTATAGCAAAATGATTTGGGCACAGTAGGTCTTTTTATTCACTCTCACATTCAGGTACAGAATGGTCTATTGCTTCTGGTCAGGATAAATACAGGTATCGAGTATGCAGTAATGGAATGGCTGATGTGATCTATAAGACCTCACGCCCCTTAATTGTAGCTTTTAGACTGGAAATCTCTTTCAAAGTACACTCCAACTGGAGGAATGGTACGGAGAGGATGCAGAGTGGTAGGTACCTGGTCTGTAAGTCAGGGCATCTCACTGCTTTACCCTCCTCAGACTGGCACGCTTCACAATCTGAGCACCCTTCTTCACATCCATAATCTCTGACTACAGGCACGGATGGAGGTGGTGGGGGGGGGGGGTGGGAGAGGGAGATGAATGGGCAGCAGCAGAGACAGACAGGAGAAGAAGGAGACAAACAGAAGAATGGAGAAACAGGGAAAAATGGAAAATCAGAAATCCAACAAGAGACAAAAAGCGCAGACAGCGGTCCCCGGCAATTCTTGCCACGTGACACTCCTGAAAAGCCGCAAGGGGTTAGACATGAATTGGAGGTGGAGCGCTGTGTAATCACAGGAGCGACAGGCACAGGTCAGAGATTCAAGGCAATGCTGTAAAATACAGAACACTTAAGCCCAACTGCTGCACAATACAAGAACAGGACAAGACTGTACAACACAGTTCGCTGCAGGGCCCTACAGTTTTGTCCAGGCTGGTAAGATCAATTAGAGTCCAGTCTACTACAGTCCAGTCCATTACAGAGCAGGAAAAAGGACTCTCTACACTCCACTGAAGTATAGAACAGTTTAAAATGTAGTACTGTACCTCAGTAACCTACAGCACAGTCAAGTGTAGTGCAGTACAGGACTCTACAGTATGATGTGGTACAGTCCATCAGCAGGACACTAGAGTATGGTGTAGTACAGTCCATCAGCAGGACACTACAGTATGGTGTAGTACAGTCCATCAGCAGGACACTAGAGTATGGTGTAGTACAGTCCATTAGCAGGACACTACAGTATGGTGTAGTATAGTCCATCAGCAGGACACTACAGTATGATGTGGTACAGTCCATCAGCAGGACACTAGAGTATGGTGTAGTACAGTCCATCAGCAGGACACTAGAGTATGGTGTAGTACAGTCCATCAGCAGGACACTAGAGTATGATGTAGTACAGTCCATCAGCAGGACACTACAGTATGGTGTAGTACAGTCCATCAGCAGAACACTAGAGTATGATGTGGTACAGTCCATCAGCAGGACACTAGAGTATGGTGTAGTACAGTCCATCAGCAGGACACTAGAGTATGATGTGGTACAGTCCATCAGCAGGACACTACAGTATGGTGTAGTCCAGTCCATCAGCAGAACACTAGAGTATGGTGTAGTACAGTCCATCAGCAGGACACTAGAGTATGGTGTAGTACAGTCCATCAGCAGGACACTACAGTATGGTGTAGTAGAGTTCAGTGCAAACAGCCTGTTCCAGGGCTGTACAGCACACCGGAGCCTGGCACAGGGCCTCATCCCTACCTTGTTGCTGCTCTCTCGCCCCAGGATGGCATAGTTCATGAACTGCTCAGCCTCAGCCTCCAGCTCCTCGGGCTCCTGCAGGGACCCCTCCACGCTCACCTCCTGCGCCTCGCCCTCCCCCGAGTCCTTCATCCGGCGCACCACCTTCCGCACTATCTGGGGAGTCAACGCGGGACAGGACGTTAGGGCCCTGGATCCAGCACGGACCAGGAGAGCAATACCCATGACCCTGAGTGTTAACGGCAGCCTGCACTGGGTCCTCAAACGAGCATGAATTCAGCTTCAGGACACACACAAAACCAAAAACCAGGCACTATCTACATGTGAAAATAATGAAAAACGCCCTCCTTCTGAGCACATGGTAAATATTGAAAATTAAAAACACTTATATTACAGAAGTCACACTAGCAGTTTGTGCACTAGGTAGCCTTGGAGAACATACAACTTCCTATACATGACTAATTATAATACATTTTATATGTATTATAATGACTTATCTAACGACTTATTGTAAATATATTTTATATTGCTTTTATTGCTTTTATATTGCCTGTTTTTAAAGACTTAGCATACAGACTGCCAACAAGACTTCTGTAATGTAAGAAAGTCTTATATTCAAAGTAAGGCTTGTGTACTTTAGGTATATGATTATTATTTGCCCATGAGTTAGAGTGACATCGTGTTACTCACCTTCTTGGTGATGATGTTGCCATGCTCATCGGTGAACTGCTCCTCGCTCACCTGCTCTCCTGGAATGTCCTCTACCTCATCGCCCTGAAGCACAGGAGACAGTCACAAGCTCACACACTGTACAGGAGCAGTCTGAACCTCGCACAATCCCACAATCGCCCTGCACAGTGACAAGCTCACACACCGCATATAGGCAGAGTCACAATGACAGTCTCAAACATGTGGCACTGCAGGACTAGTAACCAATATAATAGCAACCTTTATCAAGTGAAATGTCACAATATTAACCTCTTGAGAACCATCCCACCAACCAGCACAAACTGCACACACCACACTGAGGGAGACCCCAGCACTCAGACCCACATCGACAACAAACTGTTCGCACACACTTCTGAAACAGGAAAATGAGTCTGACAATGCAAATTAAACTGCCTTGTTCCTCTTGATCCTCAAACTACTACATCCTCAGACTGTGTAATATTTCCCTAAACAGTCCATTAGTAAATCTGCACTATACCCAATACAGCTGTGTTTAACACTTCAATCTGCTGTTTGTGCAAATCTTGGTACTCACGTCTGTTTGAGCAGGAGTTAGTGTTTTTTATTGCCGTTCACAAAGAAAAGTTGTGATCGGCAATTATTAGGCTAAACCTTGGTCAAAATGTAAGAATGAGGAAAGAACACATATATGTGTTGTAGTATATATACATACACACAGCTAACAAGAGTTTGCAGATGATAAAACAGTGTTAATGATTATAATAAAGCTACTGAGACAATTTGTCACACAATCTCACACAAATAAAGAAGAACGTAATACAACACACAACGTTTGTGAGTGTTTAACCAAGTTAATGCTTGAGTCTGTGGAAATAGTACTGAACCCCACAAGCGACACAACAGCAAATCTCAAAACAGTAAAAAAAATAACACATTTCCAGATCATAGGTGATGCTCACCAGTTGACTTATACTTGGGCTAGGTAGGACTAGTACTGAGTATCTCTGGCAGTGAAAGGAAGCTATCACATGAAAAAAAAATATTTCCTTGATCTACAGATCAGCAGAGAGGCATACCAATATAGGAATTACAGGAATTAAGAACTGTGAGTATGGAAGTATGGAAGATTCCAGTGCCAAGCAGAGGACAGCATTCCGCCCAGAGCGGAGCATCCTTTCCTTGCCTGCCTTCAGAATAGCAACTAATCAATGAAGTCATCCCGAGTCAATAAAGCCAATCACTCTTCTATTACTGTTGAAATTACTGAGAGTGAAATTTCTTACTGGAAAAGAGAAGGCTGTAATGCATAACGTGAGTGACATCGGACACTCTCAACAGGACCCTGGAGCTCACCCTCAGTAATTTGGAGTCAACAGCAATTGGTGAGAAAGAAAAACAAGACAGCAAAAATACCCATCAGGAGCTGCGCTACTATCCTGGCTGCTATTAGAAAAGGGCTACAGAAAACTTGCAAGCAGGCAGGGGTGGTTTATCAGGGCTTTGCTGTGAGAACGGAGTCTTAATCCAGCACAGCTGATCTCTGTACTTCCAGCACTGATGTATAAATAGGACATCCTCCTGTCTGTCTGTGAATTAGCATGCCCTCTTTCCACAGAGCACTCCCTGCCAGCCACCTTCCTAGACGTCCTGGCTCAATCGCTCCTCTGCGTGTCTTCCGAAAGCTCAGTTATGTCGCTAACCATGGTCTGGCAGAGAGTTCCACAAGCAAAACAAAAACCAAACCCACATGCACAAAAGCTGATTCCCAAAGGGTCCAAGATTTTCCCATGTACTCTAATGCCCCACCTGCTCTCTCTTGACAGAATGAGATGTCCGCATGCAGGTCCTTTCTCTACAAACTGTCTTCATTAGACCACTTCCCTGTTCTCCACACACAGTAGCATTTCAATCCACTGGACTCAAATTACTCAGACATCGGAGCACAAATATCTGACTGAAGGTTCCACCTCTCTCACATCGGACAATATGCTGGTATACACAGCCAGGTGGTTGGGTTTATCATCGATGTACAGTAATAACAATTCACAGACCACAACATGTTTCACAACTGCGGCATCATTCTTTGCTCTTTACAGATTCTGAGCTCTCCTGTTGTTGTATAGGTGCCTCATCTGGGACAACACCCAGAGGGAGACACCTGAGGTCTCACCTTTGTCCTTCTGAGGGTTAATGCCAGGAAACTCCACAGCCCAATAAAACACAAACATCTAAAGCTGTAAACTCACGTACCAATGCTGCAATGTTTAGAGTTCTCTTGCTTTTCTTTTTTCATATCACACCATTAATGTTTGATGATGCCTGTCCTAAACTGCTTAACAAAAGTCTAGTAGAAAGGAAAGGATAAAAAGACTGTTTTCAGCAATGACAGAAGCTGGGCTTCAGCATGACAGGAAGCTGTAGTCAGGGTGGTATTTTATAAAGCTGAAGGGAAGTGTTTAAGTGAACTATTGTCATGTCCTCCTTCAGTTCCCAAAATCATCCCCCTCCTTAACATCACCATCCCAATACTGAATCCTGAAGATCCTGAATGTGCAGGGTGCCTATGTCAGCCAGATCTGTAGCCTGCAGGAGTTTCTACTTGCAGAACATGGGACTGGGCCACACATAATGACTGATTCAGGAGTGAGGCAGTGTGCCTCACAGTAGTCAGGCTGTATTATTGTCATGTCCTCAGAAATCCCGACTGTCCTCCAAACTGATCACAATGATTTCACCAACATAGGCCTGCATCAGTCACTGCTGCCGTAGCTCATACTGCAAGAATGTGGTATTTGTATAAACCGTAACCTGCTGTCTAAATCAGTCCCAGAGATGAGGATAGATCAGCTCAGCCCCGTCTCTGCCGTAGCAGCTACGCCTGGTTACCTTGACGATGACCCTGCGGCGGACCACGCGCGTGGTAACGCTCTCCTCGTCGTCCTGCACGCCCTCGCTCTCGCCGAGCTCCTGGTCCAGTTGCTGGTGGACGTACTTGAGCACAGAGCGCAGAGAGCCCGTCACAATGTGCAGCACGTTCTGACAGCTGATCACAAAGAAGGCCAGCAGCACCAGGCTGAAAAGCAGCTCCGTCAGCAGAGTCCACATGCTCCCCAGCCACCCAGGACACCCGGCAGCCCCTCGCGCCCTCCTCTCTGTCTGTCTGCTCCTGGGTCTGGGTCGGGGGTCTGCTGTCGCGCTCAGCAGTGTGGTAACTCTAGCTGGCCCATGCTCCCAAATGTGGCTTGTGCAGTCCGAGCTCGGTGCTTCAGCCACTTCTCCCTTGGCTAAGCTCGCTTCCAAAAACAACCCTCCTGCCCCTGCGTATGTGCATGTGATCCGTCAGCTTTAAATACCTCCTGCAAACATTTCTGCCCACAGCGGGAACACAGCTGCAGCTCCAGCCCCTGTCAGAGGGGCTCAGGCGTGTGCAATCTCTCCAGCTGCTCCTAGTCCCCGTCAACTCAATTACTGCACTGACTGGCATGACCACAGCGCACCCAACACAGTGCCCTTTCGGATGTGGAACTGAGTATCGCCCTGGCGCCTTGTCACCTCATTTCTACAGCTCTGGAACCAAATCTATCAGTAATACTCTTTCACCAAAGTCCTGGGGAACCAGCAGGTGTCTGCGAACGCATCTTGAGAATGCTACAGCTCCGCCCAGGAGATGATGACATGTTTGGGCCATCTGTACATTGTCAATCCGCACAATTTGAAAAAACCACAATCAAAGGTGGCGCCATCTATGCGACTGTTCCGTTCCTTCTGCTTTAACAGAGCCTTAAACCCAACATAAAAAACCACAGACTTCAGCGCAACCCAATATCTCAACGACCAACACAATAACAGGCTACAGCATGCAGGGAGCGTCAACACTTGACCAGCTGAGCTCAGCTGTTCCAATCATGTGCTGAAAAATGGAGTCATGGGCATAAACAGTAGGAGTCTACAGTTGTGCACAACTGGCAGAGAACAAAATCACTGCTGGAGCTGCAGCCTACATTAGCAACTCTGACCTTCTGTTAGGCACAAGGCAATCCAAATATATATCCTTCCTTCAGTGCTAATGACACTTGAGAGGGTAAAATTATTGACCTGGCATGTACTGTAGCTGTCCACACGCAGAGCACATTTAATAATAAATCACAGGCCCCGCAGTACTACATTGTCATTCTGTCAGGTGTGTGTTCTTATCTTAGGCTCCAGGAGAACAAACAAAGTTCTTTTAGCCCTGGTCCTCTCTGCCTGGAGCATTCTCCTTCCCTGCCCAGCAATGTGCTGACCACAGGAAAACTGATCTCCCCAGCGCTCTCATCTCCTGCAAGTCCAGGACACCGCAGTATCAGAGAGGAGGAAAACAAGCTCAGGTTACTGGCACCTTTAAGAGAATTACGATTATTTAACCCCATTGTCACGTCTTATTGCTGTCAAGGTGGAATTTGCAAAGCTTTCTACGTTGCGCCAATGAATAAAACAGTAATAAGAAAATAAAAATAGTTTAGCATTTCAGTATCTGATACATTGAAAAATGAGAAATTCGATCTGTTTAATTTTTACTTTCAGATTATACTGACATTATAGCAGTGTACTGTTAAAAATACTTCTTTAAGAATGGTATTACTCCACTCCTTCCTACAGAAGAGGAACATGTCTTATGTCTTTGTTTCTTTGTTTTACTTAACTGTTTCACAATGTTTTAGTTCAGGTGCTTCAATATCTTTTTGCAAGGCCAAATCATCTCTATATTTAATATAGTTATATTGAAAATAGTAATTTTGCTCCTCAATGCTTTTGTGAGGATGCAGAAAGTGAGGGCTGTTTAAATCATTTGAGTTTTGAGCATCTCTACCATAAGGGTGAAAGGATACAACCATTTGGAAACCCCCGAGGAAATTACTGAGAGAGAGTCTGACCTGCCCTTCAACAAAGAATAAGGCCCATATACTCTATGTGGGCTGACTACTGCTCTGCTCCTGGTACAGTAGCTGCAACAACCCAGAGAGACCCACAGTGCCAAGTATAGGGTGACTGTGACAGTGGCACAGGCTATATTTGGAAAAGCTATCCGAGTCTGTGTCCTTCTTCGGTCGTGTAAATGTGTGAGCGAGTGTGGTGTTTTAACTACCCCTCTGTTTCCTTTCCAAACCCTCTGCCTTTGCAATTAGCTGGGAAAGAGCAGAATTCCAGGGATTTGTGACCCAACAAAAACAGGGGAGATCCTGTGCTGTTGTCTTAGCTTGGCCTTTTGCTAACTCTGAGCTCCTGTTCCTTACTTAACTTCTCAATCAGATCAGGGGTGTCTATACACTTTCTCCAGAGGACTGGAAAGTTAGTTCTATATTAATCTGCCTTGGCCCTCTTAGGAAAGCAGTGTGTAATGCAGCAGGTGCCCATTCACTTTGCACTCCAGAGCACGGCAAGAACACCCCTGTTTCCAATTGCAAAACTCAATACCACATGCTGCAGGCCTGCATGTTCACTCACCTCCTTACTACAGCAACTGCTGTGCTTCAATCTTCCCCCCAGGGTTCTTCGTAATTGAGACAACCTGTTTTTGTCATTGCTGGACGAATGTCATACAATCATCTATATCCCTCACAACAGTTAGACTGCATAAAATAAGCAGGAGAGGGCTGTACAGTATTAACCGCTGTGCTGGGTATTACTGTACCATAACAATGGGATATTCAACCTGTGACCCTTTCAATCCTCTCCAATGCAGAATTTTGCATCAGTCAGCAACTTAATTTTTAATTGGCAATTACCAGGATCAACATAAAAATGAAAGAGCTGGATGTATCAGAGTACTGCAGAGGTCTTGATTTGAAGTATATCAGGCTAAATACCCCGTCTTTACATGAGAGATATCATGTGTAGGTGAAGGGCATTTGGTTCATCATGCTCATTCACCTGTTAGTTCACTATTCTTCATAGATGCTCCTTAAGTGGTTTCTCCAAAGGCCATGCTGTATCCTGCATCGACCGTACAACTCCATCTCTTTCTCTAAATGAGCTGACCATTTCCGTTACCATCTGACCAACTCACCACCTGTGACACCATGCCATCCCTGGCACTCTTATGCCAATGTGGATGGCATGTTCCTTGGATCTCTGTGCCCCTATAATGTCACTGTAATGCTGACCTGCCCAGATCGCAGTCTATCCTCTGCCCATGCCCGTAGCTCTTGGCTCTTCTGCTGAAAGCCCACTCCTTTCTCAAAGGGCTGCGTGCCCAGGAAGTGCCCCCGCAGGATCTCGGAGTGCCCCGTGTCACGCACTGGCTGCAGCAGGGACTCCTGGGAGATGCGCGATTGGCTGAGGTCGCTGCTTTGTACTGCTGACACCACTGAATGCTTCTGCTGGCTGACCCAGCTCTGGGACGACTCTGGGGGGCTCTGCCAGGTGGACCCTGACTGCTCCTGCAAATAGGACAGGAACGAGCCACCCCCTGACCTGCAGGCAAGACAGACCAAGACAGAAGGGGTGGGGGGAGGCGGAGAAAGAAGAGGTGAGAGAGAGGGAGAGAGGGAACATGAGATTGCACATATACAGTGGAAGTGAGATACACAAGGTGAGATGTTAAAAAAGAGTGAGAGTTGCAAATAAAAAAAAGCCCAATAGGAACTTATTGACGTTAAAAGAGAGAAAGAAGACGGAAGACTTTATAAAATTATTTAATGCAATTCCTCTTCTCTTTGGGCTTTAATAACAAGCTTTTGCAAAGAAGGTACCATGGTACATTAGAATTTAAAAGTTGATAAGAATGTGGAAATTGTAGCTAGATTGAATAGTCAATCAGAAGTACCCAATTAAAACCTCGTGTTAATCAACTCTAGCATGACATGACATCGGACAGTGCACTGCAGGAGAAGGTCACTGGGTGGACGTGACAGGCCGAGCTGTCAGCGCTCACTCACCTGTCTCCATTCCGCTCCGCAACATGGCTCAATCCGGGTGATTCGCTGAGACGGGCATAGACCCGTTGCTGTCCTGAAATGAGAGAAATCCCTTCCTCTGAGCTGAGCCCTCCTCCTCCTCCTCCTTCTGTACTGCCCAGCGCCTCTGCCCTTGTGACCTCTGACCTCTGACCTCGGTCCAGCCCGTTGACACTGGCTGCATCCGAATCCCCTGCCTCATCCTCCACGAGGTCCATCGAGCCGCTCAGCCCGCCCCCGCTCATGCCCAGGCCCCCCCGACCCTCCAGGGCTGCGTCCGAGTCGTCTGCGTTACTGCACTCCAAGGAGGAGTCCTCCACAGGCACCAGGGACGGGCTGGCCCCTGAGGGCCACACCTGCACCTCCGACATCTCCATCAGCGTGTCCTCCTCTGTGGTGGCGATGGGCGCACACTCCAGGCTGGACATTTCCTGCCAGTATGGCTCGGTGCTCAGCGGGGACGGCAGGATGTATTGCATGGAGGTGGGCGAGAGGAGCTCGTCCTGCACCAGGGAGTAACCTAGAGCGAGAGAGAGAGAGGCACACTGACACGGGCCCCTCTCACCCTCGGCTCTCACTGCAGCCTGCAGCACCCAGCCCTGGGGAGCTCTGCCGTCGCCGGCGCTGCTGGGAGAGCAAAGGGGACGGGGTGGGGGGCAGCGGGGGAGGGGGGAGGGTTGCGGCCCACAAGCATAAGCAGCAGCCAGCAGCAGCCACACAGCCAGACGCTGCAAAGGAAACAGACTAGGTGAACCTGGAGGGAGGCCTTTCTCCTGTGTGGGCAGCCACCTGCAGAGAGAGGGACAGGCATTAGTCGTGGAGAAGGCAGGAAGCGTCAGCTGGCACACACACCCCCGCTCACACGCGCGCCGGGACGCAGAGAGCCATGCTCAGCACAGTGCCCCCGCCTGGGCTCCCCAAACCCCGCTGTGAAGAGAGCACCAGTGTCACTGCTCTCCTTAAACGTTAATTCAAGTTTCCCGGCAGAGGCTCCCCATGCCAGACCCTGCTTTGAAGAGAGCACCAGAGTCACTGCTCTCCTTGTATAGGATTTCAAACCGCTTCATTTCTCAAATCAGCATCTCTTGTTTCTGAAATCGACGCCTTTTCTTCTCTTTCTTCTGTCAAGAGGACGGCCAGAAGGTGTGGTTAAAGTTCACCTGGTAGACCCACTAGGACTAATTGAAGGAAACAGCAGGTTGTAAGGCATCACAAGACTGTAGCGGAACAATACAGCTGGGGATTTGCCTTCCTGTGATTCCCAGAGGTTGATCAAATCTGGAAACCACTCAGGCAATAACAGCTTTTCTGCAGCCACACTCTTTGTGTTTTCAGTACTGACAATAAACAACCCAGAATGAGAAATCAGAGAAAAACCTTTCTGTTTCAGGGCAGCATCTTCATCATCATCATCATAACAACAACATGCTTTCCAATTTAATCAACCAGGAAAACATTTAAGGGACAAAAGAGACAACATACTGTAAATATGGACAAAAACAATTTTCTTCCTACTGTCCAAAGTTTCTAGCCAGGGTAAAATATGGAGCTGAATTTATACCGCAGTACAAAATCACCAATATTGATCCTGAGGGGGTGAGTATCAACAGGTCTGCGTGTGTGTGGAATGGGTACAGACACAGGTGTGTGTGTGTGTGTGTGTGTGTGTGTGTGTGTGTGTGTGTGTGTGTGTGTGTGTGTGTGTGTGTGGAATAGGTACAGAAACAGGTGTGTGTGTGTGTGTGTGTGTGGAATGGGTACAGACACAGGTGTCTGTGTGTGTGGACTGGGTACAGACAAAGGTGTCTGTGTGTGTGTGTGTGTGTGGAATAGGTACAGACACAGGTGTGTGTGTGTGTGTGTGGAATAGGTACAGACACAGGTGTGTGTGTGTGGAATAGGTACAGACACAGGTGTGTGTGTGTGTGGAATGGGTACAGACACAGGTGTGTGTGTGTGTGTGGAATGGGTACAGACACAGGTGTGTGTGTGTGGACTGGGTACAGACACAGGTGTCTGTGTGTGTGTGTGTGTGTGGAATGGGTACAGACACAGGTGTCTGTCTGTCTGTGTGTGTGTGTGTGGGTGTGTGTGTGTGGAATAGGTACAGACACAGGTGTGTGTGTGTGTGTGTGTGTGTGGAATGGTTACAGACACAGGTGTCTGTGTGTGTGTGTGGACTGGGTACAGACACAGGTGTGTGTGTGTGTGGGGGGGGGGGATGGGAGCCCACACCATTCTACCTCACTGGACATGTGAAGTGATTCACACACAGGCAATTAAACGACCTTTCTGTGAATCATCATTTTGGCCCTTCAGCAATGAAATGATCTGGGTGAGTAGAGTGCTGGGTGAGAGTGAAGCAGTGAGGTAGGAATGGCAGGACATGTTTTTTCATGAAAACAGGGCTCTGGCTGGAAGATTGTCTGTCATCCTCCTCTTCAGCAGAACATCAACATCTTCCTGCATGTCAAATCACCACATTTAATTGGTCTTTCCTGTATGAAAAAGCTGCCTCAGGAAGTATAATTTCATGACACCAACAAAAAACAAGTCTGTAAGCCTCGGATTCTTTAACATCTTGCCTTCCTGCTAACAGAGTGAGACAGACTCAAACTTCCCTCAGTGGACAGAATGAGAGCAATAGAATCTGAAAGTTTCTAATCCCAACAACACCAAAATATACTGTTCTTGTCTGGTCATGCTCAATGAACATCACATACACCCTGATAACCGTTTGGCTCTTTTGTTCACGCTGGTGGAATGTCCTACAATGCTGCCCAATGCCCCTTTCATAGAGGTGGATAGGTTGTGTCATGACAGCGAGACGAGTAGTGGTGCACAGCACTGTAAGAATGCCTTGCTAAGAGGACACCTGGCATGGGACACTGGAGAGCACTGACTGTCTCAGTCCTGTAGGGGGCACTGTGTCCCACACTGAGACCCAGGTCTGGAGCTGCCACCTCCTCAGCAATGGAGACAGTGCAAAGAGAATAGCATTGAGGGCCAGGGAGTCCTACCTTTATTATCAATTTGAAGGGCTTGATTTTTTTGTTTTGTACTGCACTGACAAGAGTTACCTGGACGCACACTAAAATGAGATGAACACATAGCAGCATTTAAACTGAGGAACAGTCTTGAAGATTGAAGGACTCACTGTTAAATGACCCACAGATGAAGCCAAACCCCTTCCAGTCACAGTTAACCCACGTATCAGCCCGATCCAACTGTTACAATTCTCCACTTTCCCACACACTGACAAAACAGAGGGGGGAGGTCTGATGGAGATTTTGATGTGTGTGTATACTCAGCATCAATCTGCTAGACATGGAAGTTAGACATTTTTAAATGCTAAACGCATGGATCAGCATGGGAGGAAAGAGGGATGAGAAAGCTGTCCAGAATTCTGTTCTCTTCGTATTGAATCAATCAAGTCAGTGAATTCAGACTGAAAGAAAAAGAAGACAGAGCGATGGCAGATTGTCAGTTTATAAAATGTGAAAATGTGCTGAATATTGCCTCTCGTCGGAGCAGCTGAAATAGATTTCTACAGAGCTGGCCAGGTTCTCAACGAGCAGCAGTTAGAAAGTGTGTGTAGTGTGAGGAAGGGGTGACTTTGAGCTGGGTTGTGGGAATGCTGAGTGTGCAGGAGGTATTCATGACACCCAACCAGCTGGGCTCTTTAACCACACTGCCCCCCCCCACACTCATCACCACTGAGGTGACGAGTCCTCTAAAAGTGTCCCGGGAGAAGGGCAAAAGACCAAAGATTGTGGAGGGGCCTGTCTGGGTGATGGTTTGAGGATAACCTGGAATGATTTCTTCATTCACTGGGTGTCTGTGCTGTGCAACCTCCTAGTGCCCAGTACTTGTACTGCAATGGGCAGCTGGTCCTCAGTTAATTCTTCCCTGCACATATCAATCAGTATAATTACAGATGTAAGCTTAAAGGTCCAGCCTGCATCTAGTGGATTGCTATGCTAGTATGTGCTCGCTACAGAAATATGCTGTAAAGACTAAATGTCTATTGATATGTTGATTAACATTCAGGAAATAGGTGAAAATGTCAATTGTTTCATAAGCCCTGCTTTTGGACAGCAAAAGCTCTTATTGATCCTGGTTGCTTGCTAATAATGAACAAGTGACTGGGTGAAGGCAGGGCTATACTCAGCTTTTAGAAAGAGTGTTGTATTTGAGAAATACTTAAAATTCAAAATAAAGGGAGGAAGAACAAAAACGTGAGCATGTTGAGTTGATGGAAAAGAAGCATGACTGCAATGCCCAACTTAGAAGATGTACACAGAGACACACATACACACAGTCACTGTGAGAGAAGGATGGGAGGAAATGGGACAGAAATGGTACTGAGTGACTTTGATCATCACCCACATATAAAACAATGCCAGAGCCACTAAACACCACACAGGGAGAGAGACAGACAAAACACCACAGACACACTGCAAACTAGGCTACAAGGACCACTGGTAACACCACTGCAGAAAAGAAATTAGAAGACAGAAAAAAACAAAAAAGTAAACCAAGTGAAAAAAACAGTACACCAGTCCATAAACCACCTCTGAAGCACACCGCCCAATAGGAGAGAAAGAGAGAAAAAGAGACACAGAAGAGAAATAGTCATGCCATGCACAAACACATTGTTAGTTCACTACATCAGACTTTGATACAGTCCTGCCCCTTGTTTTGAGACAAAGCAAAGGGAGAAACAGTGGGATCTGGTCAGGCACATGCAGAGGACACCTAAATATAACCAAGTGGCAGGTAAGGACCCCTTGGGGGGGGGGCATTGTTGAGGTGGGCACAGTGGATTATGCACGACTAGAAAAAGGATGATAGAGCCAGAGGTCAACATGAGGCCAACATGAGGTCAGAGGTCAGAGGAGAGAGGTGAGAGGAAGACAGGGCAGCTGGGCAGTCTCCAGAAGATGACATGTTCAGAGAAACACAAAGAGGGGACAGAGTCAGAGGAAAAAGGCACAATAGCTCCCAGGGGAGAGACAGCGTTTTTACACGACTTCCAGACACCGCATGCTGGGACATGTTTCTGGATTAACGGGGATTACTGGTTTACTCAAGCCTCTTACCACAAAAGCACACAATCTGATTTCCCTTGTACTTGTAATTAAAACATTCCAATGAAGTTCACCAGCGTTTGAAAATCAGAATTCATTACACTAAAAAAGGTCTCTGAAAGACGCTTTCAGGCAGGTGCAGTAAAAACTCGCTACTTAAAAACACAGTAAGTGAAACAAATCACCCTTCTCAACCCTGCATCCTGCACCCTGGATTTGTGGATTTTTTCTAGGCTTTTTTTTCTTAAACCCCAGCCAGACCTACCGAACCGTCAAGGTCTTAAACCATCCGGCAGTTGAAAGTATCAGAATGTGCTGTTATATCACAGACCATGTACAGGAGTGCAGGCACTAATACGTGGGTCAGAAACGTGGACTGTTACAGTGTGCTCGAGACTGGACATTTCCGCCTGGACTGCCCATTCCCAGTAGATCAAGGCAGATACCCGTGTCCCATTGCACAGATTACTCCAGGAACACAGGCCATGGAAACAACACAAGGCCACCATACAGGCAATCTTCAAGTGTGCTTCAAGGATGAAGGAGCACATCCTTACTAATCATTACATCTGTTTAGTATTAAATTGGCAAGAGTCGTGCAAATAGATTGTCCGTGTGTTCCCTGCAGTGAGGCTTGAACTCAGACATGACCAGGAAAGCTTTACTCTGCAGGTTAATATCTGCCACCCTAGTCAGACAGTGCAGGGAGCTGTTATACACATTAACAAGATCAATTCATTTGATACATAAACGTTGCTAACATAAAGTCAAATAACTGAATGTCTTCCCAGGAAAAGTAATGTTCTCATCAGCAGGCATGTCTCCTTGGCACAGACCTTTAAACAGGTGCATGTAATGGCATATTGTACTGTGTATGTCCTTAGGACAAGAAGTAAAGCTGAAGCCTATGCCTTTTTGAATTATTGTGTTTTTTAAGTTATATTAATGATATAATGAGGATATTACTTTGTTTCCTGAGAAGGTGGTCATCACAGATATACTTTCACAGCACTCTTAGAACAGATGTACCTGCAGAGCATTGTAAACACAAAGTTATGGTTATACTGTAGCACTGCAGCATCTAGTTTTTACAAGCACAATACTTAAGTGCCACCTGCAGTATCTGTGGTGTAACAGCGCCATTAGACTTTTAATACAGATCTGTCCCTGCAAAGGCTCATTCTTCATTGACAGCACAGTTTAAATAAGTGTTCTGCTTATGAAAAAGAAAACGACTTCATACAGATCTTTGTGACAGAACGTACCGTAGAGTCGACGAGCTATCCCTTTAGGTACTGTTAAATTATAAACAGAAATTTCAGCACTAATATTCTTTTTTATTTCCTACCTTTACAGATGACAAATCAAGAAAAAAAAATAAGGTTACAATTTAAACATGATGCTTTTTTTTTTTAGCCAGTGGGCAGGGATGTCACGCTTCTAGTCTCAGAGCAGAGTTTGTGTAGGGTGTAAACTCAAATGCAAATGCTGAGAAACTTATAGCAGAGTGTTCCTTTCTAAACATGGATCCGATCAGAGGAGTTCTTCATACAAATATCAGACCTTCCCATTATAATAGTATTATAAAATTTGACAGTGCTCCAGACACTTTCATTATGGCACAAATAACTTTACAATTTATCCCATGAACATAGGACGCAATATATATACTGCTCACTCGAGGATTGTAACCATAAGGCAGATGTGGAAACAGAAAATCTGTATACATTTCTAGGCAGCAAAGGTTGGGTTTTGTTTGACATGATTTAAGAATACAGAGATACATCCTTTTTTTCCATTTTGTGTCTGGGTATTCACCTTGAAGCTTGTAGATCTTGTGCTGGCTTAAGGGAACGGGAGGGAAAGGGCTCCATTCTAATGTTAGAGGTCTCTTGCGGTGCATTTACACTGGGCACACATTCCTCCCAAAGGAGAGAAGAACCAGAACAAAGGGACAATGAGAGGAAGAGGAAACTCTCCCCGTTCCCTAATTGCCTAATTTAACAACGCAGAGAAGTGACAAGGGCTCCTATTAGTCACAAAGGTATGGTAAATACCAAGCCCTTTGGGGAAGCCAGTTCACAGCTACACATCAGTAAAGAAAAGGCCCATTAGGCATAGAAAAAAGAACCAGGCCATGCAAATCAACAGAGCTCTCTTCATCACTGCAGAGTAGGACAAGGAATGGGCGGCGAACACTTTGATTCTTGGCTTCAGGTGTTACTAGAGTGAGCTCTGTTGTTGGCATGTCTCAAACTGACACTACTTGGACAGCTATAAACCTGTAAAGCCAAGAAATTATTTTAACTCTCTACCTAACCTGTACAAAGTGGGTCTTATGTTTAATAGGTGCCGAAACTCAGACTCTGGGTAGTTACTGTCCCACACAAACAGATATTGCATGTGCCCTAATGCTCACTCAAGGGCCTGAGTGCCCAGGCAGGGAGGTGTTTCAGGAAAGGTACAAAAGGCCAAGTGTAAATGCACCCTCAGGCTGTGGGAGCTGGTGGGCTAGTGGAGAAGCAGCTAGGTCAAGGGTATCATAGGGCTGGGGGTCAGGGGTCACTTCTTACCATTGGTCATGCTGGGCGAGAGCAGGTGGTCTCTGTCAGTGTATCTCCGACTCTCCTTCCCCACCCTGGGCTGCGGCCCTGTGCCCTCCAGCATGTTGACAATGTCTGACCTGTCGATGTTCTTCAGCGCTGCGTACAAACTCTCCACTGCAAAGAGAATGAACGCTGTTCACCAAGCCTTTTTTGTAGTCTGTAGAGAAACTGACTCACTGACAGCAGATTTATGTTTAGAAATATTCTGTACTTATAAAAGCATTATGGGAAAGTATAGTTGATTTTCAATTTGTCTAAAGATGAATATCATGTATACAAATTGAGTTACCTTAATGTCTATTTCCTTTGGCTCTGTAACTTAATAAATTGACAAATTTGATTTCTGAGGACCATATACTCAACCTGGGAAAGTTCTCAGTAACACTGCACCTACTGTGATATATTGCCCAAGGAGGTTGAACATGACTGAAGCTCTTGTTCTTGATGTCTATATATTTGCAGATTTTTACACCTCTTCGCTATGATGGGCTATGGTGCTGATCAATCACTGTGCCTCATGGTCTGGAGGCCAGCAGCCATATCATCCTGCAACTCACAACTGGCAGCCCTCTGAAGCTAAGCGGGTGTGAGCCTGGTCAGTACCTGGATAGGAGACCTCCTGGGAAAAACTAAGGTTGCTGCTGGAAGAGGTGTTAGTGGGGCCAGCAGGGGGTGCTCACCCTGCGGTCTGTGTGGGTCCTAATGCCCCGGTACAGCAACGGGGACACTATACTGTAAACAGGCGTCGTCCTTCGGATGAGACGTAAAACCGAGGTCCTGACTCTCTGTGGTCATTAAAAATCCCAGGGCGTTTCTCGAAAAGAGTAGGGGTGTAACCCCGGCGTCCTGGTCAAATTTCTCATTGGCCCTTACCAATCATGGCCTCCTAATAATCCCCCTCTATGAATTGGCTTCATTACTCTGTTCTCCTCCCCACTGATAGCTGGTGTGTGGGGAGCGTTTTGGCGCACTATGGCTGCCGTCGCATCATCCAGGTGGGGCTGCACATTACTGGTGGTGTAGGGGAGTCCCCATTACCTGTAAAGCCCTTTGAGTGGAGTGTCCAGAAAAAGCGCTATATAAGTGTAAGCAATTATTATTATTATTATGATGATGATGATGATGATATGTTTCCACCGTCTCTCTGTCACCACCAGGGGGCGAACCCCATGACGCCTGAGCAACTGGGGGAGCAGCAGGGAAGAGGGGCGGCTCACTCTTGGCTCTCTTGCCCTCCCGCGTGGCCCACAGGTTCAGCAGCGCCGAGCTCTGCTCCAGCAGGGAGTTGGGGTTCTCCACCCGGATCTTATTGATGTCGTCCACGCTGAACTGCAGCTCGCGCGCCAGCTCTGGGCGCAGAGGGGAGAGGGCAGGAGGAGCACAGAGATGGGGTTACTGATCTTGCAACAGACAGGTCAGCACACAAGAGCACATTCCTCGTGGGAACACACAGCCACAATTTCCTGCCGGAATAACGCTAGGACGCAACAACTACTAAATCACAAAGCAGAAAAGGAATAAATGCAGAGAATAATTATTCATTCATCTGCAGCAATAAGTTACAGTAAGTCTTTAAAACACTTGTAACATCTCTCAACAACAGAGCCCCCTAAGCAAAATTAATTCCCACCTAATTTCCAGCTTTTCCTCAGGTGATGATAGTGTTTTGCTTCTTGTTATTTTTTAAATGGTTTTAACTGGAGGTGGGAATAAGATTGAGGAAAAGAATGAAAGTACTGTATAAACACCCTCAGAAACAAAGCTGTTCACTAATTTACTAACCCTAATAAACACTGTCTGTTAATTAGTGAACAGCTTTGTTTCTGAGGGTGTTTATACAGTACTTTCATTCTTTTCCTCAATCTTATTCATTGTCATGTCATTGTCATGTCATTCAACACCCATTATTCTAGCAGCTGGGAGCTCAGATGTTCTAGCAGCGAGTTAACTGATTGAAGATCCAGGGTTTCAGCTGCTGTCTGTGCGTCGAGAGAACAGAGAGCCATTCACACGTGCGCACACACCCACCTGCCCAGCTCAGCCCCAGCTGCTCCGATATTAAGGCCATCTTCAGTTCTGTCCTCTCCATGGCGCTCATCGAGGCTGGAAAACAGAAACCCCTTTTACACCTCTCTCCTCAAGTATATCTCTTTTTCAGACCTCAGCCTTCACGCCTCCAGCTGCTGATCTACAACTTCCGGAGGCGGCGATGCTGTTCATTTTGTGATCTGCAGGAACACCTGCAGCACTGCTTTCTCTCCCTGCCCAAGTGCCTTCTCTCTGGGGAACGGACATGCGCCAGCACATACTGATTTTTAAGAATGTCTAAGAGGATCCGAGCTTGAAGACCTGGAGAGAGGAGGCTTACCCATGGTCGGTTCGCTCAGGGCGCTGTATCTCTCCCGAAGGGCCAGGGGGGTCAGCGTCCGTCTTCGGTCTTCACTGCCCACCACCTGGCACAAAACCCAAGCACATCAGGACACGAGAAACCGGATGGGGGTGGGGGCAGGAGGCTGACTGGCCCAGTGCATTCAGGACAGATGGGGGAGAAGGAGGCTACCTTGATGCAGGGAGGCATGGTTATGTTGAGGTTGCAGAGCACGTGCTGGCTGTCCTCATACTTGGTGGACTTGCGGAGGAAGGAAAGGAATCCTGAGGGGTCTTTGCTGCTGTCACGGACCTGGGGTGGAAAGAGGAAGGGTTCGTTAGAGTCATCATCATCATCATCTTCCAGTCTGGACATGTGCACTTTTGCGCAGAAAGAGGCAGACAGAGAAGGAGAAGACAGATGTTGAAGAGAAAGACAGTGACAGAGCCGGTGAGGGGGCAGTGGGACAGAGAGGGAGGGGAATTGAGAGAAGGGTCACCTTGACAGACACTGGAAGCCTGTTGTCCCTGAAGGCCTGGAAGCTGAAGCTGCGGGGTTGCTGCGTGGCCTTCCTCACTGGAACAAGGTTCCCCGAGCACTCCAGGTGCAGTGGCATTCCCTCCAACACCTGCAGGGGGCAGCACAGAAATACTCAAAGACTAATAAAAACAGTTCCTTATACTTCTATAGCACTTTTCAGGATGCTTCCCTCAAAGCACTTTACAGGTAATGGGGACTCCACTCCACCACCACCATGTAGCACCTGGATGAAGTGACGTCAGCCATGGTGCACCAGTACACTCATTAACACCAGCTAACAGTGGGGAGGAGAACAGAGACATACAGACACTGCTCATTCCACTCCCTCCCAGCCCCTGTCTTTCCAAATGTCCCTTGTTCTTTCCTAGCTCCTCTCCAGCTCCAAGATGCTCTACATCCTGGTTCCTCTCTTCCCAGCCCCCTTCTGTCTCCAAGACTCTGAATCCCTCTGTCTCTCCCGCACTCTCTGAATCAATTCTCTTCCTCCCCCTGTCCCTTTTTTACTGCTAGACCCCCTTTACCCTCCCAGGACCCCCCGCCTCTCTCTCCACATCCCTGACCTCGATGTCTCGGCTCCGGGCGACTTCGGTGAAGTTCTCGTGCTGCTCCAGGGTCTTGTCCATCTTGTCGTCGGTCATGCAGTAGCAGCGCAGCCGCCCTTCCCTGGCCTCGTTCATCTTGGCGAAGATCACGAACTTGGCCATGTAGGGCACAGCCGAGAGCTCCTTGTACAGCAGGTTGGCAAAGCTCACCGCCTCCGCCGTGCGAGGGCAGTCCGCCAGCCAGAACCTGGCCAGGGAGCGAGGAAGAGGAGTCAATCCACCCTCTGTGGGTGCAGCATTTCCCCCCTGACTTGACAAAAATCTGTCTTCTTTTCCACCAGCACTTCTTGAGTTCTTGAGCACATACAGATCAGGCAAAACCATATCCCCAAAAGTGGACAACAGCTGCTGAACACACATCCAACACGTTCACAATAACCCCCCCGAACCTCCCTTCACCCCTCCAGGCACAGCACATGCCCCCAACCACCAGCCCCCTGTCCTCACCGTGCTGAGACGTTGGTGGTGAAGCGGGCGCACTCGTCGGCGTAGATGAGCTTGGTGGTGCCAGTGATGTCCTCCCACTGAGCCGGGTCGGTGCCACCTGGGGGAGATGCAAAGGTGTCGTGCATCAGTCAGTATCCAAAAAACACCCCCAACCCAGTTCAAATGACCTGCCCTTAATAAAAAATACCAACACCAATACCAATATTCATACTTACACCAACACTAACTCTCTGCCCCCGATACCAACACCAGCTCTCTGTCCCCCTAATACCAACACCAACTCCCTGCTCCACAATACCAAAACCAGCTCTCTGTCCCCCAGTACCAACACCAACTCCCTGTCCCTCCAATACCAACACCAACTCCCTGTCCCCCCAACACCAACACCAACTCCCTGTCCCCCCAATACCAACACCAACTCCCTGTCCCTCCAATACCAACACCAACTCCCTGTCCTCCAATACCAATACCAACTCCCTGTCCCCCCAATACCAACACCAACTCCCTGTCCCTCCAATACCAACACCAACTCCCTGTCCCCCAACACCAACACCAACTCCCTGTCCCCCCAATACCAACACCAACTCCCTGTCCCCCAATACCAACACCAACTCCCTGTCCCCCCAACACCAACACCAACTCCCTGTCCCCCCAATACCAACACCAACTCCCTGTCCCTCCAATACCAACACCAACTCCCTGTCCTCCAATACCAATACCAACTCCCTGTCCCCCCAATACCAACACCAACTCCCTGTCCCTCCAATACCAACACCAACTCCCTGTCCCTCCAATACCAACACCAACTCCCTGTCCCCCAACACACCAACACCAACTCCCTGTCCCCCAATACCAACACCAACTCCCTGTCCCCCAACACCAACACCAACTCCCTGTCCCCCCAATACCAACACCAACTCCCTGTCCTCCAATACCAACACCAACTCCCTGTCCCCCAATACCAACACCAACTCCCTGCCCCCCCAATACCAACACCAACTCCCTGTCCCCCCAATACCAACACCAACTCCCTGTCCTCCAATACCAACACCAACTCCCTGTCCCCCAACACCAACACCAACTCCCTGTCCCCCCAACACCATAATCTACTCCTTGCTCCCCAACACCAGTACCGACTCCCCGTCCCCCAGTACCAACACCAACACTCATACCAATGACGCTGCAGAGGAGCCTGAGGCTGGTGGTGTCGCCCTCCCCTGCGTCGCGCGGGTTCTCCCTCCAGGAAGGCGGCAGCGGGATGCGCAGGCCGATGGGCCGGTGGAACTTCCTGCGCCGTGGCTCCACGGTGACGACGGGGCTGAAGGTGGCTTGGTTCCCCAGCAGCTTCGTCACCAGCTCGTCCGGTACCGGCTGGGCCTGGGAGCGGGGCAGGCGGGACACAGAGAGGTTCATAAGGCCCTGTCCTTCTCGCTCCTCCTGAGAAAACTCCGCTCTTTTAACGTGTGCACCACAATGATGACTCTGTTCCATAGAGGTTTTCTAGAATCTGTCCTAGCATTCACTGCGGTCGCCTTGTTTTAGTGACTTTAATACATGTAGTAAAAACAGTCTGAGCAAGAAAGCAAAGCTGGCCAGCAAGCCGATTGGTGCATAACACTGACAGCTGTCAGACATTAATTGTTACAAACATCCCTTGAGCATCAGGGCTCTGTAGCCTCTGTAGCCCTGTAGTCGATTTAGACTACAAAGATTTAAGTGCAAGAGAACTAAGGTATCCTTTATTCCCAGGACTATTAACCTGCTTAATTTGAACTGATTGGATATTTTGCTTTATCTTTTTGTGTTTTATATGTATGTTTCATATCTGTTATTCTAGATGTATTAGGTAATGTTTTGTGACTTTTACCTGCATGCAAAGCAAGTAAGGGCAATAAATTAAGAGAGTCTACATTGAGAACATTTCAAGAGCAAAGCAATACTAAAATCAGCAGACTGGTGATGGGAAGGATTTGGATCTGAGCCCTGTCTGCAGCCGGCCCTGCCCTCACCTGCAAGCCCAGCCGCACTCTCTTAGTAACCGCTGTCTCCGGGAAGGTGGCCTGGACCAATGGGACGAGCCTGCTGGTGAGCAGCCCCCCTTCTGGGCCAATCAGGTCGCTCTCCTGCTGCACCCGGGACACCACAGCAAAGTAGAGGGGAAAGTCTGTGGAAATGATCCTCCGAATCCTCTTCTTGCCCAGCTCCTCCTGGCTCTCCAGATCTGACAGCACAAACAGCAGCGCTCACATCAGCACCGGCAGGGGAACCAACACTTGTCCAACAGGGTGTGATCGTTGCGGTTCCGTACCCCCCACACCTGGGGCGCGAAGCCGGGTCTCCAGCGTAACGCCACAGGGAACCAATCGCGCGGGCTAAAGGAGACCTCCCTCAGCCCGGGCAGCTGAGGGCCCTGCTACGCGCAGTGAGGGCGCTGATGTCACCCCACTAGCTCCGCTACAAGGGCACGCAGCTTCTCGCGAGGGCTTGTAATGAAGTCAGCACTCGAAATGGGAAAACAGAAGCACACCCGTCGCCAAATTTAAAAAAAATGTTGGTAAAGTGTTTTATGTAAGCAAGCCTGTTTACTCAATTCAAGCTTTATTATCCTCTGGGGGAAATTTGTTTCACTGCATAGTCCGATACCGCAAACATTACCAACATAGAAGACAGTAAAATAGTGTTGCCGGAGATAAGAGAGTTTATCTACATTGTTTCAGGGAGAAACGGCAGTGGGGAAGAAAGATTTCTGCAGTCTAGTAAGAACAGCCGACGAGCCCTGTCTTTGAGGACAAGCTGTGAAGACAGAAATTTGCCTCAGTTTTGTTGCCGATTTATCTTTGAGAATTGGGCGCTCCTGTACTCAGTCACAGAAGGGCCCACAATTCACCTCAGCACTGTCAAGATAACTAGATGGGAAACAAGCTCAAGAATGTTTATGTTTTTTATTATCTCAGCTCAATGTATTAACATGTTGGATTAAAAAGCTTACCCATATTAAAGCGTGCAGGAATAAGGATTATAATCAGACGTGTTTTGAATCGAACATGATTAAAACCAGGGTGGCATGGTGGAGCAGTGATTGGTGTCTTGCAGCACTGGGGCCCTGGGTTCAGTTTCTGGGGTGCTCTTTGTGTGGAGCTTGTATGTTCTCCCTGTGTTCATGTGGGTTACCGGGTTACTGGGCTTCTGGGAAAAATAGCCCTTGTGTGAGTGTGCATGTTTGTGTCCTTGTTTGTGTGTTCCCTAAGATAGACTGGAGTCCCATCCAGAGTGTATCCGGCCTTATGTCCGTTTCTAGCTCAGATAGACTCGGGGCCACTGAGGCCCTATGTTGGATGAAGCAGTTATACCCAAAAAATAGATGGAGGGATGATTAAAATTGTAAATAGAATTAAAACTGCAAAACTAAAAAAAGGGCTGGTATGTAAAAGGTTAGTCAGTAAGCACTACCAATCCAATTCAAGAACTGAATCCAGAAATGTGTCAAAATTGTATAATGTAATAGTAAGGCCTTATCTAGAATATTCTGTACAGTGAAGGCTGCCGCATTATATAAAATATATCGCTCCTTTGGAATCAGTCTAGAGAGGAGCAGCAGATACATTACATGGCTGTAAGGAATGGCCTACACTGACAGGCTGAAGGAACTGAACCTTTTCAGTCTTCAGAGTATGAGGGCACCAGGTACAAGTATTCAAAGTCCTCAAGGGCCTCAATAATGTTAACCGAGAGGACTTTTTCAGAATGAACAGTGCAACAAGTGGTGACAATGTGGAAGTGCTCTTAAAACTCAGAATAGGGTCACTACTTTACCCAAAGTGCTGTAAGAGTAGGGAACAAGCTGCCACTCAATACTAAACGGGCTATATGAGCCAACAGGTCTCCTTTTTTTCGTAGCTGTTCTCATGTTCTTATCTTCTATCCGAATCTTTTTTTATCCTTAGATGGTTGTAGTGAAGTGGAGTGGAGTCTGACCCGGCAGACCATCGCAAAGGATCAAGTCATTGCCTATAATCAGTACTTCAGCAGTGAGGCATGCTGCTAATGCAGACTCGCCATGAATACAAGTCTGACCTGACTGGACTTCACGAGGTGAATACACGCACCTTCATCCATGCCATTAAGGATGGTCTCCAGCAGCTCGTCGCCATAGCGATTCCGGTGCTCCTTCCACACAGAGCCATTCTCACTGCGCAGGACCACCAGCTCCCGATCCCCCCGGCCTATTGAGGCGAAGTGAGGTATCTCTACAATCACTGGCCTGTGGGACCGAGGGAAGAGCACTGACAGTCAGAACTACTACAACACACACTGCTCACCCTGCACTGACAGTCAGAACTACCACTACAACACACACTGCTCACCCTGCACTGACACAGGCACAGCCACTACAACACACACTGCTCACCCTGCACTGACACAGGCACAGCCACTACAACACACACTGCTCACCCGGCACTGACACAGTCACAGCCACTACAACACACACTGCTCACCCTGCACTGACACAGTCACAGTCACTACAACACACACTACTCACCCTGCACTGACACAGTCACAGTCACTACAACACTGGCAGACATCAATACCTCACACACTGCACTGACACAGGCACACAGCAGCGTCTCACACACTGCACTGACACAGGCACACAGCAGCGTCTCACACACTGCACTGACACAGGCACACAGCAGTGTCTCACACTGCACTGACACAGGCACAGGCACAGCAGTGAGAGCTCCTGCCATGGCTAAGCTGTCGAGCCTTGCTCCAACTGTGCAGGGTGGCACTCTGTAGTGCTGCTACACTCACCCCAGGAACTGTGCCCCAGCGGGCCCCAGGGAGATGATGCGGCTGGCCAGCCCCTCACCCTCCACCAGCGGAGGGGGTGTGGACAGCTTCTGGGGTTTGATGAGGCGGCAGGTGATGCGTGTGGGGGCGGCGCAGGTGCGAGGGGGGATGATGACACGCAGACCATTGTGCCGGCTGCCCCTCATGGAACCTCCTCGGGCGTCCACCATGAAACTGACCAGGAACCTGTCCAACACAGCAAGCACACTCAGCACAACAGCTCCCCGGAGCAGAGCATCGCAGGACACACGGGGAATCGACAAGGAGCAGGAGGCACCACTTTACACCAAGGGTTGTGGGAGTCTGCAACAAGCCACCCAGCCATGTTGTCAAAGTCAACTACAAACTACAAACAGTGTGCCCTGTGGCGTGATCTCAGCTGGTCTGTAACTGAGGTGAACAGGAGTGCACTTCTGCACTGTTCTAGTGGGGAAGTCAAATACATTTTACCACAAGCAGATCCTTAATTATGTAATCAATTGGTCTAACGAATTAAGCAATTAGTCAGCTTGTTTTTCCAAAAATTAAATAAATGGGTCATGTTTGACAGATAAATTGATCCGGCCTCCCCCAGCGCCAGCACTGACCCGGTGTGGATGGGGCTGGCCACAGGGCTGACGTTGTCCGAGGTCTCGGTGGCCGGGCTGCTGGGGATCAGGGAGTCCTCGTCGTACTCCTTGGGCAGGGGCACAGGCGTGTGCTGCTCCAGGCAAACACACAAACACACACACGGGATAAGCTCAATGCTCTGCGTCACAAACACACAAGGACTGAATCAAGACAATAAGCAGTGTTATCTCATTTGGCCACTAGGTGTCACATTGGAAGTCTCACAAAACATAATGATGCTATTAGCTGCACTAGTGAAAAGCTCTGCTCTAGGAGACTGGGTGGTACCTGCTCTGCGTGCACCATGTCCTGCTCCTTCAGGATGACGGTCTCTGGGGACACGCAGGGGATTCTGGGAATAGCCGGGGAATATGTCCTGTGAGAGGGAGGTGTTCAGAGTTAAGAGGCAGCGTGGGCAGGCCACAGTGACACTGCAGCTCACGTCTCGTCCCAAAGGACCTCCTGACATCTGAGACAGACCCTCGGTCCGCCCCCCCCCCCCCCCACTGCCCCTTACGCTGTGCCCAGCCCGCTCTCGTACTCTAGGGATTTTTTGGGAGACAGGAAGTCCTCGTCCTGGTCCTTCAGTTCGTCCAGCTTCAGGTACTTGGCTCCTTCCACTCCCATCAGCTCCTCGCCTGCGGACCACAGCGCAGTCAGACACGCGGACGCCGGCAGGCGCAGACACAGAGTGGACAAGAGGAGAGCAGTGACCATAAGATCTTCAACAGGGCACATTCCACTACAAGTCTACAGCTGCAGTCCAAGGTCAGGTGTTAGTGAAGCAGGCTAAAGTAAAAACTCTGAACGAAGATAAAAACTTCAGAAAAAGAACTTCTGTCGCCATCTGGGTGATGAAACCCAAGCAAGCAGTGGCTCCCATATACAGTATATAACCCTTACATGGACTGACACAGCGAGAGAGTGTGATGACGCTTCGCTGTTTGCAAAACTACACTTCAAATGAAAGTGCATAATTGAAGGCATACTGAATTCACGGTGTAACATACTTTGCAGGACCACTTTCTAATTCTTTATCCCCATTTCAAAACTGTGTGTTTATTGACTTTTTCTTCTTCCTTGCTTATTTTATTTCAGTCACTGACCCTGGCCATGAACCCCTAAATGAGGGAGGACCCCCAGATATTGTATTTATTGTGCTACAGTGGTTCCTAATCCAAGCTGGGAGGAGAAATGTCATTGTGTGTTATTGCTGGTGCTGTGTGTTGTTCTGGTTATGTCGGGTAAGGATAGGGTCATCATTCAATTTTAATGTGATTAAAACAAAAGCAGGTTACGGATTAAAAGGAGTCAATCCAGTCCATCATGTGTGTTTGTTTTTCTGGTAAACTTTCGACCAGATCCATTCCTCTCTCTGACTCAAGATAACGCAGAGATACATATCTATTTTCATTTTCCATCAAAAGTCCTAATTTGATTAAATTAGTGCCTGATGGGGGCTACAGCACAGGTCTCCAGTCTCATGGCACGTTTTGTATTGAATTTGGACTGGGCCCATGTTCTATTCACTAGATTGCCTCCAAAGGTTGCTGAAGGATGAGTTCCATGCTTGGCATTCTGATGACCAGCAACACCAGGAGATCTGCTACATTCTGCTCGATTGGGCAGGGGTAATGATTCCTAACTTGCTTATGGAGGAAGAGTAGAACGGTCTGTGTCCGTGTCACTTTCTGCCTGTTCTGTCTCCTTCTGAAACATACGTGCAAAACACTTCCTAATCTGACTCCGGACCTTAGAAAGTCACACAATGTTCTCAAATGAGAACACACCTCCATCCCTAAACTGAAGTAACAGAGTGAGGAGACCTCTGTGTGTGTCATAAAGCACAGCAACACCAATGGCAGGATAAGCGGCACTATGATCACCAAATACAGCATTCCTATCTCCAAGAAAATAAATGTAGGATTATTTCAGAAAAAAAAACAGTAATTCCATCAGTTCTTCATACCAAATTATACATGTACAGTATAAATACATTGACATTGCTCAAAACAGTCGTGCACAGGCAAAACGTTTGACTCTACTTATCTGGTCCACTTTAATTTGGTGCTTTTCTGTGACAGTGGGACAGAATATTAAAAAGGTCTATCCTGCCTTGTTCAGGGGACAAATGGAGGAGCAGATGCAGCATGAAAACTGCACAGTAGATATGAGACATCATGCGCTGACAGAAGCCAGAAACAAGACTTTCATCTTCTGAGTTAACCAAGGGAGACCAGAATGGCATTGCAATAGGATCATGACAGGGTCTCTTCTACAGGCAGATACTGGCAGTAACAGGAGGGGCTGTTCTACAGGTACATTCTACCTCAATTCACATACACATAGCACAGAACAAGACAATAGACCCACAGCACAAGTAACACATGGACACCTCTCAACTCACAACTGGCAGCCCACTGAAGCTAAGCAGGTGTGAGCCTGGTCAGTACCTGGAGGGGAGACCTCCTGGGAAAAACTAAGGCTGCTGCTGGAAGTGGTGTTAGTAGGGCCAGCAGGGGGTGCTCACCCTGCGGTCTGTGTGGGTCCTAATGCCCCAGTATAGTGACGGGGACACTATACTGTAAACAGGCGCCGTCCTTCGGATGAGACGTAAAACCAAGGTCTTGACTCTCTGTGGTCATTAAAAATCCCAGGGTGTTTCTTGAAAAGAGTAGGGGTGTAACCCCAGCATTGGCCCTTACCAACCATGGCCTCCTAATAATCCCCATCTATGAATTGGCTTTATTACTCTGCTCTCCTCCCCACTGATGGCTGATGTGTGGTGAGCGTTCTGGTGCACTATGACTGCCGTCGCATCATCCAGGTGGTGCTGCACATTGGTGGTGGTGTAAAGCACTTTAAGTGGAGTGTCCAGAAAAGTGCTATATAAGTGTAAGCAATTATTAATTATTATTATCAACATGAAAACACCATGCAGTGCTTAAAGGCCATGACACTTACACCTCTGTGCTCTTTAACGCAACATCGCCATACAGGGAACCTCACCAACACTCCCACACACAAAGACACTGAGACACAGATATGTGGACACAAGTTGTTGGGATGAGATATTAAGCATGATTTCGTGGGGGGGGCTGACTTGATCTTCATGAAAAGAACCTCAATATGAAAAAGCTCACTGATGCACAAACCCTTTCCTACAGCGAACACAGCTGATGCTGATCTGAGTGTTGAACTCAGATTGCAACATTTCTGTGCTGGTCAAAGAGAAACTGGGATTAAACAATTAGACAGGACAGGACAGCCCCCTCTCCCTCAAGCTATTCTGACTCAAGGACAGAGCTTCAGCAGCTCCAGAGTCCAGTTGAAGGTATTAAGGAAATTCCTGTCCCACTGAACCACTCCTGTCTGCTCTCTGATGGTGAGCTGAGGAGCCCCATATACCACAGTGCAGAGTTCCGTTAATGAAACACCTGGGGCTCCCCAGGTGTCTAAGAAATCTGCCCTGCCTGCCTCATCTTCCCAGCCTATCCCTGTGCTGAAAGATTAATTGCTACTGTCTGATTTAGGGTGACACTAGGGAGACTTTCCTGCAGGAAACAGCTCATCAGCTCTGCTTTCTGTCAAGAAATACCGTGTTGATGAGTTCTGTGACTTTTTTCAGCTCTTGTGAAAGCCATGCCTACCCTGACTCATCCACTGCAGGGCGATACATCAGGCTACCTGCTTCTGTGACGCTCGGCAGCACACAATCAAATTTCCCCACTCTTTACTGCAGCACGTTTGAGGGATTATATCTCCTTTCCTCTTAAAGAGCTATCCCATCTGATTCATTCTCACAGTAATGCATGAGGATTTTCTCATTAGACTTATAACTGATTACAGGCCTTTTTGAGGGCCTTTCCTGTGGATGCCTATAAAAATCAGCTCCTGGAGGGATAGATTTGATTTCTACAAGCATTTTAATCAGCAATCCCCAGTTCTGGTCCTGGAGGAACACTGTGTCTACGGGTGTTCTGTACTGCTGGGCTTGAAACAACTCGAATCAGCACATTCCCAGCTAAACTGAAGACCCAGGTCTTCAGGTGTTGCTGCTGTGCAGACATAGTGGGCCTCTGAATGCGGGACTGAGGAGTCCTGGGGGAGACTCATGGTCAAGTAATGAGGACGAGCCATCGTCCACAGGTGACATTCCAGAGCACTCAGACAGCTTGACTTCCACCAGTGGGAGGGAACGTGATTCAAGTCCCTGATCTATAGAAATATAATCCACAAACAGGAAATCCTTCCAGACACTTCTGGCAAGGAGCCTACCTCACCAGCGCTGATCTTCATAAAGATTAACATCATGAAAAGCTTGGGAAGTGAAAACTGTGGGTAAAATTAATTCTTATTCATACATCTTTAATAAAGCAGAACACCACATAACAGGAAGAAAATCTGTTCTTTGGAGTCCTGGAAATGGGCTAAATAAATCTTTCTCATTTCCTTGAAAACGTTATGTTTGAGTTTACCCATGAATACGTGCATTCTTTTTTTTCCCCATTTTTTTTTAAAACTCAAATGACTGTCAGTCACCAACCTTTAACAAACCGGTTGCGTCAGGTAGAAATCAGGAAGCGGTCAACACCAGCGCAGTGGGTTCAGACAGCCAGGGCAGGCAAGGACACAGTAAAAGACACTGACGTGACAGCGCTGCTGCAGGGCGCGGCGGACACAGAGCGGGACAGCAGGCGGAGAGGAGCGGCCAGCGCACGGAGCCCAGGACGCGTCCCCACACCCTGCTGCTCGCACAGTGTGAGCTTCCCGCACTGCAAACAGGGCTGTCCGTGCTGCTACTGCAAGTCTCGTTAGTACTGTGCAGACCATGTGAGCGGGCGGGGGCGGTTATGGGTTAGACAGTACAGTAGCTGGGTCTGGAAGGGGTTCATGGTCACATGCGAATGAAGTCACGACCTCATGAGCGTCGAGTGAGCTTGAAATGGAATCACACGGTCACTACCACCTACGACGGCAATAGACAAGTAGTGGTTCATACCTAGCGTTAGCTGAGCAATTCCTAAAAAGAGGAAATAAAGTAGAATTTAGCTGCGGCCACACAGAGGCACAAATGTTTTTTTTTTAGACAGTTTTCTTCATTGTTTTGCAACTTACACAAATGAATACACACAGTTCCTAACAAAGCGTTGGTCTATGCAAACAAGATCACTTTTTTTTTATGTAGTCCACGCAAAAGCCACCCATTTCTAGTGTGCAGGTTTAGGGGATCCCTGGAAAATATTGGCACTCGACAGGACAAAGAGCTGAGCTTCATGACGACTGATCAGCATAAAAAAAAAAAACTTCCAAGCTTCACAAGCTTCACAAGAATAAAAGAGAAGAGCGGTCGTGTCCTGTGCTGGTGTTTTCAGTGACCCCATGAGTGGTGGACCCAGTTCATCTCTCTTGTGTGTGGAAGCAGAGCGACAGACAGGAAGTGTAATGAACTGTGACAAGAGCATGGCTTCACGGAGCACTGTGATTGGCCGGCCGCTGCTGCACTGCAGAACAGGGGGCAGCCAAAGAGCAAAACTTTCAATCTATCTTACTGCATGGCCGTGGCACTGCCAGATCTACAAGGGCTTAACAAGTAGGAGTACGCTGTGGGTTGTCTGTACGAAAGGCCTGAAGCGGCATGACCAGAGGTCTGGTATTTGACAGCTTCTGCTGTAAGGGATGTTATAGAAAGAACGCAGGTGAAGTCACTGGCTGATACTCCGCACCCCCCTCTAGTGGCAACAGCCCACCATTGCTGCAGTAACTGGTGACCATTCAAAAAAAGACAGTTCACCGTGATGGCTGTGCCCAGGTGTGCTGTCAGCACTGTTAAGTCACTTGGCAGCCAGACAGCAAGGGGTGCAATTTGCAGATCCAATGGCTTAGCTGTTTCTCCCTAAATGTTCTTTCATATTTAGAGAAACTGGTTTATGTCTGATGTCTATGACGATTGGTCGCTCTGTGCAAAGAGCTATGTAATAATCACCTGTATTGATCACATCTATTCACATAATTTTATCCATAACATCATGTTGATAAATTAATTTTGCTTGCTTCAGAGCTGTGAGCTGTACAGTCCAGCCAATATCTATAGGAAGAATAGAAGCATGGCTGATAACATAAAAACATTAACAAAAAAATAAATACAATAATGCACTTGACTAAACTACTGTACCTGTACTGAAAGTAAACTATATCACAGTAGATCAGGATTTTTTTATTAATGCAAACTCAATTAAAAATTCAGTATATTTTTTTCAATTTTCAATAACTCCTATCGAAGCATTTTTAAAATAGAAATGGTACAAGAAGGAGGTCTCCCCCTGCACTGCCCTCCCCTCAGAGTAGAGCTCACTGGTGTTGTGTTAAAGACTGCAGTTTGAGACAGTGTTGGCTGTAAGGAGTCTGTGGGGAGAATGAATGCTTTCCTATGAAGTTTCAGCTTCTACTTGAAAAATCAGCTTCTACTTTGAAACCGTGAAAAGATGAACAATCCCGTTCCTAGAGGAAATGAGGCAGTCCGTTTTCACTTGCGCATGTTCTGCTGCATAGATCACAGCCAGCTCCCCTTAGGAAGGCTGCACACACAAATTCATTCAGCAAGACGCGCAACACTGTCGTGATGCATCATGATCATTATTGCTGAGCTCTCCTGGGGTGAGGGGCTGAAGCAGCTGAGTGTCAGGGCCGGTGTTCGGGCCTGTGGACATGTCGGAGAGCTCATGCAGGCGGTCCTTACCTTCGTCCTCCGACACATCCAGGATCTCGTCCACAGTCTCGGGGAAGCTCATGCGGTGCTTCTCGGTGGTGCTCTGGAACACAAAGCCGGATTGGGTCACCCTGCAATGCAACTGCTGCAAACAAAGTTAATTCCCTGGGAACTCCATTTGTTTTGCTTGTGGCAGCTTCTCCAAGCCAGTAACAGGCCCTGGGTACATCTTGTCTTTTACTTTGTGTGATTTTGCGCAGACAAGCATGTGCATTTATTGTATAACAGCATTGTACACTGTACGTCTGCTTTTGAGTCTCATCCATAGGATCTGTACAAGAGACAGCATTTAGTCATTTGAAATTGGAGTCTTTTTTGTTTTCCCATAACAGAACTAAGCTTGCTGATCTCTTCTTCAGGAGAATGAGCAGTTAACGTTAAAATCTCTTTTCTCACAGTGTACTGCACACGCTTCAAAAGCAGGACAGATTGTACTTTTTGTTCCCAGTCTAAGCACACAGTGACTTCAGCTGTGTTACTCCATTGTTACACAATAGCCATGATTTTCTGCTCTGTTAAATTTATTGTCGTAAAAATAAAAAGCGTCTCTGATTAAAGGAATCAGGTCTGGAGAATCTAGATCTCACTAAGTAACATTAAAAGCTCATTTTCTTCTGGAATGGGTCAGCTGAGTGCCCCTCCCAAGCTGCCTGTGCGGGAGGACTCACCACGGAGACGGTCTCCTCGGTGACCAGCTTCAGCACATCGATGACGGAGATGTACCCCAGGCGCTTGGCGATGGCCAGGGCCGTGGTGCCGTTCTGACAGAAAGACAGAGGGAGCATCACAGCGTCCATCGCGCTCCAGTGCCGTCACACGCAGGCTAGCGCGGTGAACAATTTGTACTGTAAACCTGAGCTGACATGGAGCAGAAAATCCTGAACAGAAAGGCTGGAAGAATAGCAAGGATCTACTGTAGCTTTGACAGCAGCTATATCACCCTGCAACTCACAACTGGAAACCCACTGAAGCCCAGCAGGTGTGAGCCTGGTCAGTAATAATAATAATTGCTTACACTTATATAGCGCTTTTCTGGACACTCCACTCAAAGCGCTTCACAGGTAATGGGGACTCCCCTCCACCACCACCAATGTGCAGCATCCACCTGGATGATGCGACGGCAGCCATAGTGCGCCAGAACGCTCACCACACATCAGCTATTAGTGGGGAGGAGAGCAGAGTAATGTAGCCAATTCATAGAGGGGGATTATAAGGAGACCATGATTGGTAAGGGCCAATTGGAAATTTGGCCAGGACACCGGGGTTACACCCCTACTCTTTTCGAGAAGCGCCCTGGGATTTTTAATGACCACAGAGAGTCAGGACCTCGGTTTTACATCTAAGCAACCTTAGTTTTTCCCAGGAGGTCTCCCATCCAGGTACTGACCAGGCTCACACCTGCTTAGCTTCAGTGGGCTGCCAGTTGTGAGTTGCAGGGTGATATGGCTGCTGGCACAGTACCTTGAGTGGAGTGTCCAGTAAAAAGCTATATAAGTTTACTAAATCATTATTAATTATTATGAACTTTACATCTACTAGAAAGCATTTTACAATGACTGAAGCATCTGTGGGAGTACCGCAGTGCAGTTCAGAGAGCGATATTTTCACTCTTCGCTCTTTAACAAAGCTTTACAGATGTCCACCACCCAGTAAAACTGACTGGAGAAGCCAGCTGCTGCCCGGACTGGGGGGTAAAGGGGAGTGGTACTGTAACACCAGCTCTCCGAGGTGTGAACGGGGGTACTCACTGTGGTGGTCTCGTTGGGCAGGGCGCCGTGCTTCAACAGCAGGGTGACGATGTCGGTGTGACCCTGCTGCGCGGCCTGGTGGAGAGGGGTGTACCCCGCCTGCCGAGACAGACAGACAGACCCTCCGATCAACAGAACATCCCACCCCAGCGGGCATTACCACAGGGCACGGTCCAGAGCACACCGCATCAGAACACAGGACACTCGTAGGTCTGTGAACTACAGCAATTCAGAGGCGGGAAGAGAAATATACGACACAGAGAGAGGGACATGAAGGCAGGGAAGGCAGAGAGGAAGATGGAGACAGGTGGACAGGGAATGAAAGAGACAGACGAAGTAAGAAACAGCGCTTGTGGTGAGAGGGAGAGTGGAGGCCCTGGTTACCCTGGTCTTGCAGTTGGCGTTGGCTTGCTGCTGCAGGAGAAACTTGACCATCTTGATGTTGCCATAATGACTGGCCACGTGCAGGGGGGTGTAGCCCATCTGGAGGGAGAGGAAGAGGGTGTTGATGCTTCAGGCTGGGGGCAGTTTGCAGTTTTAAAGAGCCACTGTCTGGATGTCACCACAAGTCTATACTGTATATGCAGAGTTTCCCATTGGTTCTTATAGGAGTATAAATATAGAGTCCTGCACAGAATGTCCATCTCATTTCTGCAGTTACATCGCTTCATTTTCCCACAACAAATTTCATTCTCTCGATAGGCCACAAATATGTAATAAGCATTCCACACTTAATCAATCTAGCTTAAAACTGAAGATGCACACATTGATTTGCGCTTATATGCACATTTCCTGGAATTGCGTTAATGTCACAGACTTGTTAACTGAAAAGACTCTAAAATGGATTTTTCAGATCATTAGAAATCCAGAAGTGGGCAAAGAAACATCCTCAACAGGATGAAGCAGGAAAAAGCAGAGGGTGCCCACAGTATTTGAAACACAGATGCACATGGGGTGGCCAATGAATTAGTTTTAGCTGGAGCGTAACATATTTACTCTTCACATCTGCCCTCTCAGCTGTCCAGCTCCTGTGTCTCATCTGCCTCTTTCTAAGGTGAAGCAATATTTATGGCTCTTTCATTGAACTGGTAACACAATCCAGTGTGCCGGTAGTGGAACGGCTATTTTTAAAAGAACATTAAAGTTCTGGTGCACTGTCAGCAGGGCAAAATACAGTACAGTGCATCACACAGCAGCAGAAAGAACAGGAGAAAAAGAGCAGGCCCCCTGCATCACAACAGCTCAATGACATCCAACTAGCTGGGCTATACCCATGAGGCAACTGGATGTGTCTCAATGATGCCAGCATGTGGGACTCAAGACAGTCCCTTGCAAAGAGCTTTACAGTACGTCCTTCGGGGATGAGTTAGAACTGTGCAGGAGTCCGTGTCACAATAGTGAAATCTAAGCATTGTGTTGAGAGTCCACTCTGCTATTGACATAGCTCTGTTTTTTGTGTTGTGTTACGATTCGAAGACAGGCTAGAAACATCAAAGATCTTGCTCATTTCAAGTAATGTATTGATCCAAGGCGCTCCTTCATTATTAGTTTTGTGCCAGTGTTGTGGTGCTGCGTGTTGGCATCTCTTACCCGTGTGGCAGCATAGACAGAGGCGCCCTGCTTGACCAGGATGTCTGCAATGGGCACGTGACCCTCCTGGGCCACCAGGTGGAGAGGGGTCAAACCACTCTGAGGGGAGACGGAGGACAAAGGTCAAAGGTTATACCGACCCATCACCATCCCCTGTTCCCTTGTGGTGAGGCAGCGGTCGAGAGTGTTACAGGAAGTAATTGACAGGGAGAGAGCAGCACCACTCCAGCCATATTGCTGCTCTGAACATCCCTTGGGATCTGTCAGTCACATGGTTTATATGCAAGGAGGGCAAACCCACTGCCCAAGCATTTTCCTGCTGCATTTCATCTACCTTAATGCACCTCAGTGAGAGGCACTGGGCAAGGAGTACTTCACAATGCTCTATGCATGTAAAAAGGCTGCTAAGCACTGTTGCAACGGGATCATAATTATAAAACCCTTTTTTAATGTGCTTGTAATTATTTTATTAATGCATTTTACACAGGTCGATTAACTCAGCATTACCTCATTTACTTAACAGGCTATACTTTATTTCCAAATCATTTTTCTTAAAGCACACTGGCATGTCGAATGAAAGCTGTGGCTGCTGCCATCTTTCAATGAAAAACGTGGCCGTGCACATGCCTTCTTACAGAAGTGCTTAAATGCATGGGAACACGATTAGCAGGTCTTACACAAACCCGAACAGCCATGAGGGAAAAATGGCTCTCTTTATTAACAGTTAAGGGAAAAACCCTCTCTCTTTCAAACTCTAACTATACATCTTCATTCAATGCTCCTCTCTCAGTCCAGCAGATCTGGATTTGGCCATTAAATGCAAAAAGCCAGTCTGCTGCTGCCCTCTTCCCTCTGGTACAGCACATACTGTAAGAAGCTCTGCTAAACAGAAAAATCCAGTGGCCACCAGTTCTTAGTTTTTTATGTTGTCACCTGGGCAATGACAGGAAAGGCATTCCCCAAAAACCGAGATCTGCCATCTTGTCTGAACTTAATGCCCTCTTAAAATACAAAGGCTAACAGTCTTAATAAACAACCTGGTCCTCAAATCCTTTCATCAGCCCTCTAAGGTTTTCAGAGTTAATCTTTTGATTCGGCTAAACTGTCCCTTGACATTTCTGCTAAATTGTCGTCTGATTTTGGCCGTGGGGCCTTCAATACTCTCCTCCAGAGTCTGTCGGCAACTGTAAGAAATATCCCCTCTGAACAACCGTGGAGGAACCTGGGGATGGGAGAGCAGGTCTCAGGCAGGAGGGTTTGGCCGCTCCAACACATAGTAGCTGATTATGTGTTGGCTATTATTGCTTTGTTGCCCCGAATAATTACCTTGTTGCCCAGATTGACGTTGGCCTGTTTGGAGAGGAGCAGGGTGACCATATCGGGGCGCCCCTCCTGGGCGGCCAGGTGCAGGGGGGTGACTCCCTGCAGTGATTCTGCATTAGCTGAGGCCCCGTACTGCAGCAGGCTCCCTGCCACCTCCAGCTGGTTCTGCTTGGCCGCGATGTGGAGGGGAGTGTAGCCGTTCTGGGGACACAGATGGATAGGCCTTACTTACACTTACAGTACGACGTTCTTGTAAAAGAAGGGAGATTTTTTACCCCTTTTGTGACTCTGTGTCTCTGCTCTTTGCTCTTACCCGCGCTGTGCTGTGTGGTGAGCCTCCCTTGCTGACCAGCAGCTTGACCAGGTCCAGGTTGTTGTGATGGACGGCCACGTGCAAGGGGGTCAGCCCATTCTGCAGAATAGCACAAATGCCAGTTACGCCCTTTGGCCACTGATGCCCAACCTGTCGTTATAGCATCACACATCCTTTACATTCAAGCATTCAACCACACAAGAACTATGGGACAAGTCCGTTAATGCTTACTTCCTGAGTCTTTACTGATAAGAGGAGAATTTAAAGAGTCTGTTACCCATACTCTGTGCCTTGTGCTGTGCCTAAGCAGCTTAATTTGTGTATCATACATGGGCTCAGGTGTTGGGCCAGGCGCTGGGCCAGGTGGTGGCCGGGTGTTGGGCTGGGTGGTGGCCGGGTGTTGGGCCGGGTGGTGGCCGGGTGTTGGGCCAGGTGGTGGCCGGGTGTTGGTTGGGTATTGGCCGGGTGTTGGGCCAGGTGGTGGCCGGGTGTTGGGCCAGGTGTTGGCCGGATGTTGGCCGGGTGTTGGGCCAGGTGGTGGCCGGGTGTTGGTTGGGTGTTGGCTGGGTGTTGGGCCAGGTGTTGGCCGGGTGTTGGCCGGGTGTTGGCTGGGTGTTGGGCCGGGTGGTGGCCGGGTGTTGGCCGGGTGTTGGGCCGGGTGGTGGCCGGGTGTTGGTTGGGTGTTGGGCCAGGTGGTGGCCGGGTGTTGGCCGGGTGTTGGCCGGGTGTTGGCCAGGTGTTGGTTGGGTGTTGGTTGTGTGTTGGCCGGGTCTTGGGCCAGGTGGTGGCCGGGTGTTGGTTGGGTGATGGTTGTGTGTTGGCCGGGTCTTGGGCCAGGTGGTGGCCGGGTGTTGGGCCAGGTGGTGGCCGGGTGTTGGTTGGGTGTTGGGCCAGGTGGTGGCCGGGTGTTGGTTGGGTGTTGGGCCAGGTGGTGGCCGGGTGTTGGTTGGGTGTTGGCTGGGTGTTGGGCCAGGTGGTGGCCGGGTGTTGGCCGGGTGTTGGGCCAGGTGGTGGCCGGGTGTTGGGCCAGGTGGTGGCCGGGTGTTGGCCGGGTGTTGGGCCAGGTGGTGGCCGGGTGTTGGTTGGGTGTTGGCTGGGTGTTGGGCCAGGTGGTGGCCGGGTGTTGGCCGGGTCTTGGGCCAGGTGGTGGCCGGGTGTTGGTTGGGTGTTGGGCCAGGTGGTGGCCGGGTGTTGGGCCAGGTGGTGGCTAGGTGTTGGTTGGGTGTTGGGCCAGGTCAGGGCCAGAAGTGAATTTTATCTAAATCTTCTGTAAATGAATTCCCTTTAAATCTAAGCTGCTTCTTCTTACTTGTGGAGCTGGTCAGCTCCTAGATATATGGCACTCCTGTGAGAGTGCAATGTGGCTGGCTCAGGCCTCACCCATGGGAACACTCACCTTTCCTGCGGCGTTGGGATTGGCACCTCTCTCCAGCAGCAGCTCTGCCACGTCCACCTTCCCGTACTTGGCTGCCACGTGAAGAGGAGTAAACCCTTTCTGGAAAGCCGATCAGAGAGGGGAAGAAAGAGGGTCGGGGTACGAGGAGGACAGAGGGGAAGTAAAGGAAGACGTGAGGTGTGAGGTCAGTTTCAGCCAGGCAGAAGTAGAGAGAGCAGGACAGCAGGGACATGGAGGCAATGGAAGCAGTGCAGTTGCTGCGGTCTTTCCAGCAGGGGGCATGAGAAAGGAAGGGAGGGAAGTGGGCACCTTGGTCATGCGTGTCTGCAGCGCCTCCCTGTCCAGCAGGATGCGGGTGGTGGCTGCATGCCCCTCGCGGGCAGCAATGTGCAGAGGGGTGTGCCCAGCGGTGGTGGCGGAGTTGGGGTTGGCCTTATGGTCCAGTAGGAGCTTCACCATCTCTTTGTGGCCCATTCTGGCGGCACAGTGCAGGGGGGTCTGGTCATCCTGGAGAGAGGGAGAGAAGAGGCAGGAGGGAAGGAGAGAGGGATGAGAAGGGAGGGAGAGAGGAGGAGGAAGAGAAGAGGCAGGAGGTAAGGAGAGATAGACGAGAAGGGAGGGAGAGAAAAGGAGGAAGAAAAGAGGCAGGAGGGAAGGGGAGAGAGATGAAAAGGGAGGCAGAGAGGAGGAGGAAGATAAGAGGCAGGAGGGAAGGAGGGAAATGTGGAGGGAGGGAGAAAAGAGGCAAGAGGAAAGAGGGGGAGAGGAGGAGAGAGAGAAAGGAGTAGAAGGGAAGGAAGGAGAGAGGGGGTAAAAGGGATAGGAGGAAAAAGAGAGGAAGGAAGAGGAGGAAAGAAGAGAAGGGGAAAGGGAGAGCAGAGCGAAAATGAATGGGAAAAAAGGTGCAGCAGCAGAGAGGTAGAGATAGGATGGCAAACGAGAAGAGAGAGATGAAAGTTCAATATCATAAAGTCTTGAAAGACAGGTTGCATACCTGAACATTTCTAACCTCACAAATTTGTCTTTTTTTCTAAAACGGAAATTTGCAATATTTCTGTTTTGCCAGTGGCACACGGCTCCTCTCGATAGCTGCAGCGCCTGTCCCGCTCCGGAGATAGTGCACAGACATGAAGCAGGGCTGTGAGCTCCAGAGTGTCCTACAGGAGAGTCAGCGGCCTGTCTCGCACTGACATCACTGCCAGCAGAGCCCTGGTAGACTAGTTCTGACCTCACCTCAAGGAGGTGCCCTTTCTATTGTGTACTGTGCTGCAGGGAGTACAGGACCGCTGCAATTTTACAGCTGTCACCTCTTCAGCTCTTTGGGTGAATACAACACTGATGACTAAGAAAGTAGGTTTGTGCTACTGTTTGTTTTAATTTCGCAGGTCTAATTATGTCTTGCAGAGACAAAACCATTTTTGAAGCTGTTTTCTTCAGTCTTCTGTTGGCTTAAAGTTCTTTATGAAAGGTGCCTGGTATCTGCACATAGAGGATACTTACTGTACATCTTGAGAGGTGAATAGCTTTTGGACCGTTTCTATTTACTAGGAACTGTTATCATGTGATTTCTACAGTACTACTCAAATCCACTGTGGGGCTCGGAGGGTTTTTACATAGAAGAGATGAGCCCACACACAAGTTGGCAAGGCATTTACATGCAGTTATTAATACTGCCATTAATATTTATAGGTGGCATTAAAATTTCAGAGACTTCTCACATTTCATTTCTTTAAATAACATCCAAAATGAGCTGCAATGAAATAAATTCCCTTTCCTGCTTTCTGGGGAAATCCACATCCTTGCCTGCTTTAAAAAATGACAAGGCAGATTCGGCTTCTATAAAAGGTCAAATGAGCAGAAGGCGAAAATGCTTTTCAAAACCTATAAAGTTAATTCGAGGCAGAAGCACCACATTAGCGCAAGTGTCCACGAGCTCTTTCCACGCACAGCGGGGACTTGGGGTGGGGATGAGTGCCCTGGAATATGTCTGATGGCTCTTCTGTGGGCTGATTCCAGAGCAGCCATATCTTCTCTGTACTGTGGTGCCCAAAATTGTAAACGCTTTATCCAACACAGAGTCACTAGGGATCCAGAGCCTATTCTGGCAAATGGGTGCAAGCCAGGATACACCCTGAACAGGATGCAAGCCCATAGTAGGGCACACAGTCGCACACGCACACCAGTGCCAGGTTGATGGAAGTCAATTAACCTACAAGAACGGCCTTGGACCATGGGAGGAAACCGGAGCACCAGGAGCAAACCATAGCGAACATGGGGAGAACATCCAAACTCCACTCAGAGAGCACCCCAGGAATTGAACCCAGGGCCCCCACACTGGTAACCCCTGGCACTGCCATGCCACCCCCAAAATTGTACACAATATTCAAAATTAGGAATTACTTGCGCATTCCACAATCTGTCTCCATGACTTAAACTCTGTGCTTTTACCTATATGTCCTAGCATTTTGTTTGTCTTTTTAGTGCTTCCCCAAACTGTCCAGAAGATACAAATAAGGATAAATGCAGCAGTCTGCCTGATTGGTATCTCTGTGTCTGCAGCTCTGCCCTGCAGGCAGACTGGCTCGTGGCTCTGTGGGCAAGGGTACCTTGGCCTTGGCATCGACCTGGGCCTTGTTCTGCAGCAGGAACTGCGCCACCTCGGCGTGCCCAGCGCGTGATGCCATGTGCAGCGGTGTCTCCACTTTCTGCCCCGCCACACGAACACGCACACACCACCGGGGGGCGACGGAGAGCGAGAGGGGGGTGGAAACAAGGGGCCGGGTCATCAGAGAAAGAGGAAGAAAGGAAATGGAGAGAAGGGCAGAGGGGGAGGATGAAAGGAAACAAACAGGAAATGATCAACAAGGCTTACAGTACTTCCACACTGACAGAAGACTGCAGCAAGGTAATTAACGGTAGTAATACTCAAAACATCATTGCAGTTATTATAACAACAACAGTACCAGACCCAAGCAGTACTAATCACATTAACTGTGCAAAACTGGAAGGAGATGAGGAAAAGGAGAGGTATTTCTTTTTATTATACTGACTGCACAGTCGAAGAGTTTCTGCACGTGACAAAAGAAAGCTATGGCTTATAAGAATCTATTTGGGGGATTTGGGGGAGAGCTGAGGGATCTCACCACATTGGAGGCGTTGGGGGACGCCCCTCTCTGCAGGAGGATCTTGACGATGTTGAGGTGTCCCATGAAAGAGGCCACATGGAGGGGGGTGAGCCCAGACTGCAGGGACAGAGATACTGGTACTTATTGCAACATGACATACTGTACTGTACCGCACACAGACATAGACACACACTGTACTGTACCGCACACAGACACAGACACACACTGTACTGTACCGCACACAGACACAGACACACACTGTACTGTACCGCACACAGACATAGACACACACTGTACTGTACTGCACACAGACACCGGCACACACTTTACTGTACTGCACACAGACACAGACACTAGCACACACTGTAATGCACTGCACACAGACATAGACACACACTATACTTTACCGCACACAGACATAGACACACACTATACTTTACCGCACACAGACACAGACACACACTGTACTGTACCGCACACAGACACTGGCACACACTGTACTGTACTGCACACAGACACAGACATAGACACACACTGTACTGTACCGCACACAGACACTGGCACACACTGTACTGTACCACACACAGACACAGCCACACACTGTGCTGTACCACACACAGACACAGACACTGGCACACACTGTACTGTACCACACACAGACACAGGCACACACTGTGCTGTACCCCACACAGACACAGACACTGGCACACACTGTACTGAACCACAAACAGACACTGACACACACTGCACTGTACCACGCACAGACACTGGCACACACTGCACTGAACTGCACAAAGACACTGGCACACACTGCACTGTACCACACACAGACACTGATACACACTGCACTGTACCACACGTAGACACAGACACTGGCACACACTGCACTATACCACACACAGACACTGACACACACTGCACTGAATTGCACATAGACACTGGTACACACTACAGTGTACTGTACCCCACACTGGTGCTGGCACACACTGCACTCTAACGCAATGTCACCTAATGCATGTCACCCTGTACTGTGCCAGGCACTGCACCTTACTACACCACAATATTGACACAAACTTTTTTGAATATTGTATACGATGTGATATACTGCACACAGACACTGACACACAATGCTCTCTACCTCATTAAAAATGACACAATGTCAGTGTAGCACACAGTCACTCTCCTCCACTGTAAAAGTAATCAGAAACAAATGGTGGCTGTATCTGGCATTTAATTGAGGTTAACCTCCAATAAAGAGGGTGTAAATGAGTGAGAAATATTAATTTTAAAACTTATCTCATCGGTTAACTACACTAAAGGGTATTTTATTTTGTATAATGCACTAACATTATCTTTTTCAACTAGTGAGCTTTCTTATATCTAACGTCATATGTTTATTGTCTTTATCTCTTTTGTAAGTTGACATCAGGACAGCAATAAAAACTATGTAACTGAATAAAGAGGACAGAAGAGGTGCCAACATTTCAGCCCATATGGATGGGAGGAGATCTAGAGCTAGGAGAAGAGAGGGTGTGGCCTTGACTCGTGAGCCCAAGCGATTGGTGGGGGTGTGGTTACCTCGGTTACAGCCTCCAGGGAGGCGGAGTGTTTGAGAAGCAGCTCCATCACTCGCATGTGGTTTTTCTTGCAGGCAATGTGCAGGGGTGTGAATCCATTCTGCAGGACACAGCATGGACAGAGGTGAGCTGGTGGTTCAGAAGAATTGAGTCTGTGCACAGAATTAAGTCTGACTGGAAGCCAACATTTCTTTTCTTTCTCTAGAATCATTTCCATTGAAGTATTACACTTAGAAAATCTGCCAGGACACCTCCGTAGTACCTGAAAATACCTGAACGCTTTGCTAAAAAAGCTTTTCAGAACTCTTCCTGGCAACAGTGGGGTCATCAAAATGTAACTTAAAACCTAAATGCACTTTAATGAAATTATTTATCCTGTATCATTATCCCCTCCCAGTTAACTCGATCTAGCAATGTCGCCAAGCAGTGCAAAGCGACTGACCAAGGCGCGGGCGTTGGGCTTGGCGCCCTTGTCCAGCAGGACCTTGGCCATACGGTGGTGCCCGCAGTGGGCCGCCACGTGCAGAGGCGTCAGGTGGTCCAGGGTGATGTCATCGATCTCCGCGCTGTACTGCAGCAGCAGCCGCACACAGTCCAGGTGGTCACCCTGAGCGGCCATGTGGATCGGAGACAACCCGTTCTGAAGGCAGTGGAGGGAGAGGGAAGACAAGCGAGTTAGTGTGAGAAATCACTCTGACTGGCACACAGAGACAGCCAGACTAGCCATTCCCAAAGGAGGTGCAGAGAGGGTGACCCTCTTGAGAGAGAATGTAAATCAGTCTAAAGGATGAGGGAACATGAAGACGCATAAACACTTACATAAAAATTGATTCAACAGGAGGAGACCTTTTGGCTCATTTAAACTATTTGGTAGTGTGTAGTTAGCTGATCATAGGTTCTCATATAGCTGTTCCTTCCAAGTTAGACTTCAATGGCATGGCTGGGTAGCTTGTTCCATACTCCTACAACCCTTTGTGTACAGAGGTGTCCTCTGCCCTTTTTAGGAACATCTCATCCAAGCATTTGCTAAAGCAGAAAGAGAAAGCCACAGCTATGTTTCCCTACGTTTTCACCACATAACAGAAAGGCTGCTGTGCGATTTGACCTCACGACTCCTGGTTTACAAGGGCAGGGCTCTAACCTATGAGCTGGGAAGACAGAGAGAGTCTGGAAGGAGGAGGGAGCGTGAGGAAGAGTGGCAGGGGGAGAAGCACGGGGAAGCACCTTGGTTTTGGCCTGGATGGGCGCTCCGTGGTCCAGCAGGATCTCAATGATTCGTACATGGCCATTCCTGGCCGCACAGTGCAGGGGTGTCAGCTCATCCTGGAAGGAGAGAGAGAGATCAAGGGAAAGGGAAAGCGAGAAGGAGAGAGGAATAGAAAGAGGGAGAAGTGTCAGAGGAGAGGCATTGCACGATTGCATTATTACAGCACTATTGCAGCTCCACGTTGCTACATTACTTACAGAGCCCAGGAAGGTGGTGTGTACAGTATAAGAAATATAGGGGCACCACAATGTGTCAAACCTGCTGCATTAAATACCCGCCTAGGTGCCTAATCAGCTGCACTGTTCTGTCTCAGTACAACGTGCCATCAGGAAGCACCTGACATTTACTGCAAGGACATGTCTCGGCAGGAGGCCACATGTTACTGATGCCTGCTCCCCTTCCTGAATCCCTGGCCTCTGAAGGTGATTTACAAAGTGACTCTGGTGCTGCTGCAACTTGAGCTGCATGCTAATGAATGCCATCTTGGCAGTGCGGGCTGGGCTGTGTGCACCTGTAGGCTTGCGAAGCTGGTACCTTGGTCTTTGCATCTATCTGCGCCCCTCTGTCCAGCAAGAGTCTGACCATGATCACGTTCCCTCTCCTCGAAGCAATGTGCAGTGGACTGATGCCATTCTGGAGCAAGTACACACAGAAAGAGAGGCAACATTTAAATGCATTCAAGAGAGATGCTTTTTTCGTCCCTTTTAAAGAGATTAATTAAAACCAGCTCTCTCCCCCGGGCCTGGCAAAAGGTGGACAAATAGACGCTGCTCTTTTGAGAAACAGAAGAAGTTCCTGAGATCTGTCACCCTTACCAGGAAACCATTTAGCACAAAGCACGTCATAGGAGATGTAATTTAGGCAGAAATGGGAGAGATTTAGCTGTGCAGGAAACTTGGAAGAAATAAGCCAGCCTGGTCAAAAATCTGCATCCTGAAATTCATGTGCAAAACAAAATTGTGGCAGGTTTCACGGACAGAGACCTCACACACACTGTGCAATTAGAAAGTTGGCAAGTTATTATGGGACTCACTGTTTTTGTCCACTTTCCTATTTGTATGTATCCGTACACCACAATGTAGGTTTTTGTAATACAGCTGTTTGAATGCTATGCCATGCTAACTTGATATGAACCCTGTGCTTACATAAACTTCAATATTGCTGGGGTTTTTCTCCAGTTCATTCACACATCCATAATTGAATTAGAATAATGCAAAGCACAATACATGACTTTGCACAACACATCCTAGGATTTGCTGCTTGTACAAGAACAACTCAGTGGCACTCAAATGCAATGTACTCCACGGAGTACATGAAGCATCAAAAGAAACATTTTCTAAATACAACACACTCACATAATTATAGTGAATGAAATTACTCAATCATTTTGTAGCACAGTACACTGATATTTTATTGAACAGTCCAAACATAGTTGAACTTATTACCCTGATTAACATTTTTCAACAGGGCTGATTGACAGGGCTCTACTGTGAGAATCCCAGGCAATGTGGAAACAACAGCTGTACCGTATATGAGAGACACATGCTTTGCACCAGGTTGCAGATGCTGTCTTGTGGGAATCTACTCCATTCCTCTTGCACTGTAGATCCTCACAAGTCTCTGAGCCCTAGACGTCTCCATGTCATAAATGGATAAATTGATCATGTTCAATTATGGGGCTCAAACCTAGACAGTAGGGAACTCATGGAACACCTGTCACATTTGCATCTTTCAAGAAAAAACATCAAGAAGAGCAAGAAGATATACAGTATGTTCTCCAGCTGGAATGTTGTCATGTCAGGATGAGCTTGTGGGAATGGCAGAAACTGAGGTCCCAGGACTTGATCAATGCAGCACCATGCTGCCTACGAGATTAACATCGATCACTACAAACGGAGTTCTGAAGTGACTAGACACTCCTACCAGAACATCACACCTGGACATCCCTATTGACTGCTCGGTGGAAAACAACAACTACTGCATAACTGTGTGACACTTACTGATGTCCACCAGGGCGGTCTTCACAAAACCTCGATGTATCACTGAAGAGAATTTAGCTCGGCTGCTGGTGAGTCCATCTGAGCTGTTGCTCCAATATACCGATGGCACAAAGGCATTGCTCTCTTGAGAAGCACGGTATACACTCAAACCCCGGTATAAGAACGTTCGGTATACGAATTTTCGCTAATCCGAAGATGAAGAATTAGTACCCTGTAATTCATTATAAGAACGAAATTTCGCTAATCCGAACTCTGAAGTTCGAAAGTCACCGATTTTGGCCGAGAATTCAGGACCACGGAACAGCTGTTTGTTTCCGCGCGTGCGCAATGTACTGCGGTTAAGGAAGCCGTGAGGCAGCGGTGCTTTCTTTACAATCACAGCGAAAGCCTGTGCTCTCATTTTCAAAGTGTTTTTTTTTCTGTTTGTTTTGTATTTGCTGGTTATTAAGGGGTCTTAAGGAAGAGGAAAAGCGTAATAGTCAACAACAGTATGCACACTGTTCTAGCCGATCGCTTGGATAGCGATCTATTACGAAACAATGAAAAAGTGTAATTATAATCTCAATAATTATTTTACAGGTATAGTTGGCTTATTTTAGTAGAACTGTGTCGTTCACTAAGCTTGCTATAACGGTCTGTAAGGTATTATAAATTTTCCCCATAAGAAATCATGGAATTTTTATGATCTCCCGCCTTCCAAACATTTTCAGGAACGAATTCAGTTCGGATACCAGGGTATGAGTGTATCTGTTCTTTTCTGTGGTTTTCTTTTCATATTTTCAACAGGTTCAATCACGATTTGTGCCCAATCACCTGTCTCGCTACATGAGATGCTTTTGTGCTTGGACAACCACCAGTCACATCAAAACCTTTTAAACAATATCCAACTTCCACATCCTTAATGTTTCTAAAGACATGGAGTGTTAATGTGTGACTGATGTTCAGTATATCGAGATGGACAATGCCTTCTTAACGGAGCACTCTGTGGGGGACCGGCCCCAGAGGGTGGATGGTGAATCTGGAAAGACGGAGTCTGCACCTGAGTGGTGTCCCTGCTATCTCTCCCTCTCACCTTTGGGGTGAAGTTGACGTTGGCCCCCCTGTTGAGAAGCAGCTGGGCTACATTCAGGTTCTCGTAGTGCGCTGCAATGTGTAAAGGTGTGAAGCCAGTCTGAAGGCAGAGAAACAGACAGAACAGCTGTTTATTGTCAAGGATGATACCTACTTGGGTGGAACGGTGGCTCTGTGGCTCAGGATCTGCGCCTGTGGCTGGAAGGTTGCCGGTTCAAATCCCGCAGCCGGCAGAGGAATCCTACTCCGTTGGGCTCCTGAGCAAGGCCCTTCACCCCAACTGCTCCAGGGGTGCTATACAATGGCAGACCCTGCGCTCTGACCCCAGGCTCTCTCCCTAGCTGTGTGTCTCATGGAGAGCAAGCTGGGGTATGCGAAAAGATAATTCCTAATGCAAGAAATTGTAAAGGTTTAATAAAGTAATGTTATGTTATACTTCATAAAGTATCTGCGGCAGACAAACATGGGTCGTATATCTGGCTCACTTTGAAATTGACCTTGGCTGATATGAATAAGCGTGCACGTGCACACACACACACACACACGCGCAGTAGCAAGCACTCCCTGTGGGCTGTCTGTTGGACGAGTGTGTTTGCCTGTCCCCACTGTATAAACCTCCCATGTCCTCGGCGCCGTGTCCCTTGGGAGCCCCTGCCGTACCTTGGACAGCACGTCGGGGTTGGGGTCGTTCTGCAGCAGCACGGCGGCGGTGCGCGTGTCGTCGTTGCGGGCGGCGATGTGCAGGGCGGGCAGGCGCACCTTCCCCTTGGTGCCGTAGTTGATGAGCAGGGCCACCACGTTCTCATGGCCCTGCTGCAGAGCCACAGCCAGGGGCGTGAACCCATCCTGAGGGCGCAGTGGAAAAAGCGGGATTGAATCATTGATTGGTTGGTTGGTTGATTTTACTGGTTTTTAATTTACAAGGATAGGCAGTGCTAGGCAAGCTCTTCTTTAAGTTACAGGATTTTTTTATTGTTGTTGTTCAAAAACCTATTGCCTTCACTTTAGATTCCTTGTTGGGAAGCCTCTGTGGTGCAGAACGAGTGCGTGCCTGTCGGTTCTCGATAATGCACCTTGAGATTCACTTTCTAACTGCTTTATCCAACACAGGCTGGGGAGCTGGAGCCTTTCCTGACAAGCCACAGGCACACACACAGATACACACTCACATCAGGGCCAGCTTTCCCAGAAGCCATTTAAGACAACAGTATGACTTTGGATGGCGGGAGGAAACTGGAGCTCCACAAGAATATAGGGAATCCACACAGACTGCACCCCTGGTCTGGAATTGAACCCAGGGCCCCAGCGCTGTAAGACTCATTCAAGCATACAGAAAACACATCTAGCTTAAACGTTTCAGTGCTGATTTTAATTCAAACATGAAAACCATGTCAGGGTAATGAACTGAACTGTTAGCATGTCGCTGTGAACATTTCGTACTGTGCACTCATGTTGGAAACCCCTAACCTGCATCGCTCACACTGCACAGAAAGTCCATTGTTGTGCCTGTCTCATTGGCCTTAAGTAAACCTCATTTAATTCAGCTGAACAAAGCGCTGACAGGTTGTAAATGAAATGGCAAGGTGTTGAACTTGGCAGCAAAATTCATCCAGCGAAATTGCAGGATTCAGGCACGGCTTTTCTGCTCCGAGATCAGGGACATGGGCTTTTCATTTTACCCTGTGCCGTGCCATTACAGGGTTCAATAAGACAGAGGGGGTCACTTCCCCCACTCGGGCTGAAGATGTAGCCACTGAAGCCAACCAGTGCATAAAACTGAAACAGCCCTTTTGCTTTCTCCAAAGTGTATTTTGCTACATTGTTTTGTGAAAAGAACAGTGAATTTAAAGGAAAACTGTAAGCGGTGCCCTGTAGGGAGTTTGAAAAGCAAATCACAAACACCATGTTTCCTGTTTCCAAAATCAATAGAGCATCCCTTTCTCCAAACAGTAGAAATTACAGTTTGTTATAAGCGTCCCAGGTGGATGGACCTGCTGGTTTAATAGAAAATACACAGAGTACTGTAAATTGGCCTATCACTCCCTGCTTTTCTCTCTGAGCACAAAGGCTGGCTTGTGGGTGAAGCTGATAACAGCTTCTGTATCGCAGGTGTCATGTTCAGTCATTTCTCACCCTCCACACTGCGACTGTGTAAAGCTCGTGTTCAAGGTTAACCGAATCAGAAAGGAAAACACTTGGAAAAAACAATCTAACTCCATGTGACTCTACCCTCTAGACGCCAGCTCCAGAAGCCCCAGGCGTAGGCATGGAACCCAGTGCTTTCTGGTGTGACTTGAACCAGATTCTTTGAGTTTATTTCTCATTTAATTATTTTTTTAATACGACATTCTAAAACAGTGTTATAGCAGCTATAGGCAACAAAGTCCACGATCTTTGCAAGAACATTTTTCCGAATCGCCTATATACAGTAATCTTGAAGATTACTATATATACTGTATATACTGTAGGTGATTTCTATATTTCTCATTTTTCTATATTTCTATATTTCTCATTTAGAACGCGTCAATAGTTCTATGATGTAAACAACCTGCTGAAGTTGTTGGCTTTTAAAAACTCTTCCAGGATGCTAATATGCCAAGTCTGTGACTGTTGTAAGCTTTTTTCGCCTTTTGGTTTTGTAATCTTAGAAGTGAGTATAGCAGCACAGCTCGTGTTGTAACTCACTGAGGACTCACTGGGGGTACTTTTCTGGACTGCACTCTGTGCTGGGAGGGCGGGGCTGCGCTGTCACTCACCTCTGTTGGGATGCTCTGATTGGCTCCGTTTTCCAGCAGGAATTTGACAACTTCCAGGTGATTTTCCTGGGCTGCCATGTAGAGAGGAGTAAAGCCCTTCTGCAGGGGACAAACAGACAGACACATGGACCAATTCACCCCGTCTCATATTTCCAGCTGATCGAGGATATTTCTCTAGAGACTCTCTGGATTCAAGAATATGGTAATTTTACCAAATGTGCAGATATTGCATCTTTTTAACTTTAGGTTAGTGTGGAAAATCTGAGGCTTTAGCACAACCCCTCCTAAAGCAGAAGATGGTTGTTAATAGTTTGAACTGAATCCAGTACATTAGGGGGGAGAGGTGTTTTGGGGTGTTGTGTACTGTATATGTTGTTTTGTGTTTTGAATTTGTTTAAAACGTCAATAATAATGTATGCAAATGTTAAAAATAAATATAAGAATACAAACACACAAATAGACTATATATATTAAAAGTAAGGGTTACAGAAAAAGTGCAAATACTAAGCACTTTACATGTCATCTAGTACAGTACCTGTTTAATAAGAAATTAAATATTTTTATAAATACAGTAAGTACATGCTTTAAATGAAAAGTGTACTGTACATGTCTGGAAATATAGTTAACACTGACCTCATGTCAAGGAAAAATGAAATCAATAATACTGCAGTTATTCAATTGAAAAAAAATTGAACATCAGGTTGAGTGAGTGAAAAATGCGTATTTTCACACAATGCACAATCAAACACTGCATGCTCATGCTCCTGTTTCCCCTACACGGACTGGCGCTGTCTTTACAGTGATCTTCCAGTGAATGCAGAATTACTTGCTAGATTTGCCAGATCTCACGCGACCACCAGAAAATGTTTGGGAAACTAAATGATCAGATAGACTGTAAGGTAGATGGTGCAGGAAGATTGGGGAGTTCCTCCGGGGAAGGCGGCGTCAGGCGTGGTCACAACACAGTGACCTCTACTGGACTGCCTGGACCATGGGCCAAACACCGACACCCTGCTCGACAGCTGTTTGTCAGCTGCTGGTTTTACATTGTGCCCGCCGGGTCAAGTCACAGCCAGCTCCAAGCAGAAGAAAAACGCCGAGGTGTAAAAGCACATTTCAACCTGGGTCCATCCATCTTTCCTGGCATTTCAGACAGCGGCTAGTTTGATCACTACATCTGAGAATAAATCTGGGAAAGCCAATGATACAATTTGTGGGGATGAGACGAGCTGGCATGCATACAAATTATATCAGCTTGACGAAACAAAAGGGAAGTTAATGAGGTAGACGCCTGAGCAATGCAAGGATTCTCAACTGACAGCTCTTTAGACCAGCAAAAACTATGGTTTCATTCTGTTTTGAAGCAGTTTTTAATCCACTGTAGTTTTGTCTTGATGTTCTTCATGCAGTGCATCTATTTCAGTCATCACATCTGGCTGTGGGGTTCTTTCAGAGTTTGCAATGCAATGAAACTCCACTCTTTACATTATAATTTACAGTATAAATAATATAACATTATAATTTTGACTTATTTCATGCAATAAAATTGAACATTGTTTCACCTACTTCAATGAAAAATTGAAGCTGCAGCTGCTTTGCTCTTTTGCATTAAAGGATGATGTACATATGTCACTATAAACACCATTTTCCACTTGAAGGCATACAGCACAGCTCAGCACAGATTTGCATTAATGAAGAGTACAGCTGTTCTGTGTAAAAGCCTTCATTTGATAATACTTAGAGTACACAGGAACACATACTTGAGAAGACAGCTGTTCAGGTAAACTTGTAGAAACTAAGTTTGAACAGATAGAGAAATTGCATTTAGTGGGAAAAGGCTGAAGTTTCTGTGTGGAGAACAATAGACTGTTCTGTTTCAGCTTTTCTACTTCTCAGTGGTAAGACGGCTGGCATTCAGTCTGAAAACCACATGGTAATTGGATTTAACCTGGGGTTTGGCCTGGGACTTACCTGGGACTGGGCGTTGACGTTAGCACCATAGTTGACCAGCTCAGTGACCACCTGCTCCTGCCCAGCCAGCGCTGCAATGTGGAGGGCAGTGTTCCCTTTCTGCAAGAGAAAGCCTCTCTCAGCACATTCTCCTGGCACAGAACAAGGCAACTAGGAGTTCATCCCATTACATCATTTTGGGGGTTTGTTTTTTAGAACTCCAGAACTGCCAAATCAAATACAGAGAATGCAACTGTTGGATCAATCGTAAGGGAGAATGACATTCCTTCTGTGGTGCACGCACAGTATTCTGAGGAGCGGATAAAACCCACATTTCCTCTTATCTGTCAATCACGACCTATCTGAGAGTCTCCAGAAGTCAGGAGCTCCCCAGAAACCAGTTTTTCCTTTCCATTTGACTGCTGCACGGAGTCAGTCTCACAGCTCTTAAAGTCTCTCAAGAATGTTTGTGATGCATTATTTGTCAGATCTAACAGAGCTCTGCAGTGTGTGTGTTTCAATTTGTCTTCCCTTTAGAAATTGAAAAGGGAGATGGTGAAGCTGCATGACTGCCTGATGAATGATGAAGGCAGAATTAGAAGCTGATTCAGTGCAATAGTGATCCATCCATCCATTTTCTAATCACAGGGGTGCTGGGGAGCTAAACTCTATCCTGACAGACAACGGGCGCAAGGCACTATGGGATGCCAGCCAAACGCGGGCCACATCCAGACATAGACCTGCACACACTCACACCCGTTCTCCCAGAAGCTGAATAACCTTCCAGGTTATCCAACCAGGAATCGAACCCAGGGCCCCCGCGCTGCGAGCAAGCAATACCAACCACCATGAGCCTGTGCCACCCCCACAGTGATCCAAGAAGTCAAAAATAATGGTTCCCCGCTTGGTGGCTCAGAGGTGATCAGCTGGAGCCTGGGTCATGTCATGCTGTGCTACTGGATTAATGCTGTCAGGGCAAGGCTGGGAGGAAGCAAAAGGTTAGAGACCCACTGCTCCTCCAGGCCAGGCACCGTGACTGTCCTGGGGGTACATGAGTCTCTGTTGGAGAGCCAGGTCTTAAAACAACAGGCAATTCCACATGAGGTGAGTATGTAATCAAGAAAGAATTTGTGAAACAAACAAAATGAAATTAACAAAAAAGTTAATGAAATGGTTCCCAGAAAAAAAAAAGGTTAGCTTTGGAATCTCTGACTGATGGAGGGATGGGAAGGGGAAGGAGATACCCCTAGCTTTTTGGCTCTGGTTTCTCCAGCACAATGAAGAAGACAGAAGAGCTGCTTCCTGTGTTTGCGTACCTTGGTGGTCGTCTCCAGCGTGATGCCATTGTGCAGCAGCTCCAGCACCATCTTGACATGCCCCTCCTTGGAGGCCAGGTGGAGCCCATTGAGGCCGTTCTGCAGAGAGGACAAAGAAGAGAGCAGACTTCACACAGGACCAGCCTCTACACAGCACACAGGCGCCCTCACTCAGCCACACAGACACACACGCTCAAAAATACCCTCCAGTGCATCAGCCACTAGAGAGCCTGATATTCCTCCTGCAGTACGTCATCCTACCGGTGGATTAAATCCACAACCAAACACAGAAGCCCAGTAAATACACAGCCCAGGGCAGCTGGTTCTACTAGACAAACTGAAAAGACCTGCCAGAGGCCAAAAGCCACCATCATGTAATGGGTTGGGATGTAACAATTATTGGTTGGACCGAGGTTCTGATGGAAACACTGGAAGGCAGACTGGGACTGCAAGGCTTTCCCCCTTAGGGTGCAACACAATCTTTATTTGCTGCCTTTTATTTCCCTTTTATAAAAGCAGCAGGAATTTCTGCAGAGCTCCATCACATTGCTACAAAACCCTAGGTCTCTTAGTACAGTGGAGATTTACCGTTTTGTGAAAGTGAAACCTGCACTACCCATGAGTTTAATTTCAAAGCTCTCTGTTGTTTTTAAACTGCTCTTGAATGCACCTCGCTCTTAAGATGTCTGAAAACCTCCCTGTTGGCAGAGAACTGATCGGGATTAAGCATCAGGGATGGTGGAGAAACGCATCCTGAGCTCCTGATGTGGAGGAATTCTGGATCCCTCAAGGTCAGCTCCCTGCCAGCTTCCTCATACCCATTCATTTTCTTTCTTTCTCTCTCCCAGTGCAATCGGCTCGCGCTCAGTGCAGAGGAATCAATAAGGGTGTAAGGCGCCTTGAGCCTGTCATCATTACAAACACACTGTAATCAATCCTTTCCCTGTCAACCTCGGCTGTGAGGAGCTGGGCACATTACTCACACACTCTGCCAGGGGGCACCAGCGCCACACACAGCAGAACACACACAGCTACACACACACATTCCTCACGCCCCCAAGCAAAGACTCGTCTGCATCACCCGCACACCATCAAGCAGAAAGAACACACAGCCCTTACCTGCACAGTTGTGTGCAGAGACGTGCATGCACACGCAGAGTAACAATACCACCGCACACTGTCACAGAGGTACAGTTCACATCTGCATGACACATTACACACAACATACACACTAATCTCACACATCCACCCTTTACACACACTCCAAATTATTGTAATTTTACACTCTACCATGATCTAAAGAAATATCAGACCTCAAGCAGAAGATCTGAAATGTGCAGCCCACGGTTTGGTATGACTGGCTGGGACGTCAATCTTGAGCACACAACCTAACCACCACGAGCCAGCCAATCACAGGACCTGCTCAGATTCAACTGGCCTGGGAAATTTGACTGATAGACGGCTGCGGTACCTCAAAATGTGCATTACACTTTGTGACAGCAAAGGCACGAGCTGGTGGACAGAGGCTTTGAAAGGCTTTAGTTATACTGATGTGGTACAGTTTCCATCTGGATTTTCATTCACAGCAAAGGTGTTTGCTGCTGTAGATGAAAGAGGGACACTCTCTGAAGCTCAGTCAGACAGCTAAGCGATGCTAATTAAATTTACCGCAGTGCTATACTTTTCCCCATGTGATGTTCTGGGATGTTTTGGTGAGTGTATGGTGTCCTCAGCAAGCAATACCCTGCTTGAATAGCCTTTGCAGGAGAAAGCACTGCAGCAAAGGAGAGACAGCAAACAGCCTCAGACACATTGCACAGTGGCACTGCCTGCTGACATCACCCCTGTCTCAGGCCTTTGCCAAAAACAAACAGGGTTCCAGACACCTGCTCTCCCAGACTACAGATAAAGGGAGAGAGGGGGACAGAACAGTGGAGGGAGAGGGGTTATTTAGCATGCTCATAACATCCTCCTCGACTGGCAGCCCCAAATACACACAGAGAGTGCAGTCAGGGCAAAGAGAGAGCTGGAGGAGGAAGATGAGACAGATCGATTTCGAATCTGCAGGTACAGTAGGTCCGATGGCAAAAGCTCGAGGAGAAATGCACCCCCCTCTGCAGTCCGAATCAATAAGGGTGCTGAGAATATGACTCTGCTCTCCTTTAGCACCGGCAAGGAGAGAGAGAGGGCATGATGAGGATTAGGGACGGCACACAGACACAGGGTTCAAGTTGCATCCTTTCATTGTCTCAGACGTACCAAAGAAACACTACAGGCAGATGGAGAACTGCGGCATTGCACACACCACACAGCAAAAGAACATCCGATCTGGCTGAAACATGTCAGGCCAGCTTGCCCTTTTAATTACCGAGATGGTGCAGTGATCACACTGCATTTCCATTGTGCAGCATATACACTACACTAAAACATCATCATTTCCAGGACTACATGACTAAGACAGTTAAGAAAGGACACTGCCTCTGTGAACAAACTCTGGAGGAGCATGATGTCAACAGTGCACGCTAAAGATGAACAGAACCCTGCAGCACACAGCTGTCTCAGATTTCAACCGAGAAATGCCCACTAATGGAGCCTCTCTTTTAGTTCTCAGTCGGTTCACGTTCCTTTAGATGATTTTTCCTTTCTCAAACTACATGATAACTTATTGTATGCGCCCTGTGAAATCAGAAACTGAAGTCCTTTTTTGCCCTCTGTCTATTGTAAAATCTAAAAAGCTACACGTATACGGAGCAGAACCCTGTCATCTTAATAGTCTGTGTAATTTTAGGATACTGTGCTTCTCTGGACCAGTCCATCTAGCAATACGCTTCATCCATACACTCAACCCCCTCCCCCTAAGAGGGCTTGTGAAGTGCTCCCCCCAGTGGTGAGGTGCATGACAGCACAGAGGCAGGCGGCAAGGACATCCATTAGTCTTTATACAGTAGCAGCATTACCTGCTGTGCATTTTCCCTGCTGGCATCCTTTACAAACTATTCACAAATTAAAACTGGTTAGGTATTTCATTTTCTTATGCAAGCACATGAGACATTTGCATCATGCAGGGTACCCATTAATTAAGGCCCATTGTACAGTACAACATACATTTCCTCCCCTCGATTGCCTGTTTTTTTACAATGCCACAGAAGCTCCAGCTTTTGAGGACGGAAGTGCTTTGCGGTTTTTATGAAATAAAGCTCTCTGAAAATGTACTGGACAATCTGATTATACTGCACATACAAACAGATCTGTGCTTGAGACCAACAGCATGTGCTCTCTCACGCAGGTTGTGGTTAGAAAGATCAGGTAGGTGGCTACTACTGCAATCGGTTTTGCTATGAGTAGGAGAATCTCCAGCATTGTCCCTTATGGGAACCATTCCCCTTAGACCCAACTCATTCTCCTCTTCCTCCAAGCTGATGCTTCCGATGATGGTGAAGGTGATGATGGAGGCAGTGGTGATGAAGATGAAGATGAAGATGACGCAGGACCGATGGCACGTTCCAGTCTCCGGGATTGAAAGAATAAGAGCCCTGTGGGATAGGTCTGACCTCATATATCCCTCCTTCAGCAATACAGGACATGTGAGGTTGGACCTTTCCCACACGACTGATATTCCACTGCATCAGGAGACCACAATACACCATCTTCCAGCCCCCCAGGACAGAGAGAATGGAGAGGAGGCGATGGAAGGGTGGAAATAAGAAGGGGGGGGCAGAAGAGAGGGCAAAGGGTGGAGAGAGAGAGGAGACAGAGGGACGGAGAAGGAAAGAGGAAGGGTGAGGAAGAGGAAGAGGAGGAGGAGGAAGGAGGGCTGGGGTTGGCATGCTGCTCCACTGAGGGCTGGAGGGTTCCTAGAGACGACTGAGGAGGTGAAGGAAATGATATAATGATGGGGGAAAAAAGGAAACAGAACATGCAAGTTACAGAAACATGGGAGGGAAATCCAGCATGGACTGGAGGAGGAGATGAGGGATGAGCTACAGACAGCAGGGAGCAGTGCAGGCTGACAGCTGACACCACGGGCAGCCGTCTGCAAACCCAAGGTCAGGAGCAAGTGTAAATCTCAGGGCCCAGAGAAACCAAAAATCAATTAGTCAGTAATAAAGGTTTCAACTTCACGGAACTGCCGAGGGTGAAATCAAAACCTCTGTTACTAACTCGTTCCTTACGGGTCCCGGGGGAGAGACGGGCGAGGGGGTCAGACAGACAGGCATCCGAGCCGCTGCCAGGAAAGACTGCTGCTCCAGTGTCATGCCCCCCTCCCCCCAGGCACCTGTGAGCCTCTCCGCCGAGAGGGGGCGCCGTTGCTGATGGCTGAAGCTAAGAGGAAGGGAAGAGGCCAGTCAGCTCATGCCTATTCTGCCTCCTGCTTTTGCTGTGGTCTTGGGGGGTCTTTTACCTTATTCTGCACCCAGGTAGAACCACCTCTCTCAAACAATGTGAAGTCACCTGCTTACCTCCTGTAGCACTATGGTCCTGTCTCCTCTGTTGGACATGTCTGGCTTCCTTGTGGTATTGTTGTATGGTTGTATTGGACCGTGCAGTAAATCAAATTTCCCCCAGAGGACAATAAAAGCTTGAACTGAATTGAATTTCACATCAGCTGACATGGACTTGGTGTGCAGTCCAGCCAGGCGTCTTACACGCAATATGCAGTAGGAGTTAAAAAAAATAAATAACCCAAGAAAACCTTCCAAAATCTAGGGTTTGCGGGAAACATGATAGGTCACAGAAAATCCTGTGGCTGTGCAAGGGTTATATCATGCAGGTCCATGCAGTACAGAGAGAGGCAGTACAGAGTGACATTCCTACCTTTCACAAGCCTGACAGATACAGCACTCTTTTAACAGCACATTTCCAGACTTAGGGACTGAATCAGTCCAAACTTAATGGACTGATTCAGGAATTATTTCATTTTCATGACAGGCCTTTATAACTTCTCTGATTTATTTTACCTATTGTACCAGCTTAACATATCACCAGATTTTAGGCTAGTTGGTGAAACATCTTCTTGTGGGATCAGTGCTGTGCACCTACCACATGCACTACTTCAGTCTCTCCAGCAGAGGGAGGTGCAGCCAGGTCTGTCTGCTTCAGGGTCAGAGACTGAGCTCAGAACATAACAGATTTTCTTTTCTCTCCAAGTCTCCAGTCTGTATCATAGACATTACTGGGCTCTTGATCACAATTCTCCTTGTTCTGATTTATTGTGTACCTTCCTTTCATTTCTCTATTAACCCTGTATCCTGTAAATGAACCGAATTAAAACTATTAGATGATTTACACCCCCTGAAAAACAAGCTCATGCAGTAAGAGAGTACCCTGGCAGGGATTTACCCAGAGGGATGAGGCCAGCTATGACCCCTGTCCTACTGTACCTTTCACAGGATTAGCTCAGTCTTTGAGTGTTGGGCTCCTCTCTCTGGGTAGAATCGCTGTCAGGGTACTCTCCTCTGAGCACTGTACTCTGTACTCACCTCTGAGCACCCATTTTTGTGGTCTTCTGTCACAAGGCAGCTGCTTTTCAGATTATTTTGAATTGCAAGTGCCATTGTATTCTAATTTATTTAACGGCCCATCACTACAGGTGTTCTGGGGTTCTAGCCTGAGAGGTAAAGGTTATATGAAAAATGGCCAAGATGCCACTTGCGTCACTGGAGCTGGCATCCCCTGCAGGAGGATGCTGCCACAGTCAAGGTGCCAGTTCCTCCTCACTGAGCTGGAACTGATCACCTCCGCACTGAGGGGGCTCGACTGAGGCCACCCCCTCCACCATACAAATCTAATCAGAGCATGAGGAGGGCTGGTGACATTGCTGGTTCAGGTACAAAAACCACATGCCTGAGCAACTGCAACACAGGCTACTGAAGTGCACTAGAACACTACAACAGGGGCTGCAGAAAGTCAAAGGAATACACAGGATAACTGCCCCTCGTAGTACTGCTAAACTGAAGAATTTTAAAATACTGCCAACAGGACTGGTACTAATCATAAAATAAGTAAGAGTGAGCTCCAAACTTACAATTAAAGTTAAGATTACAGGCAGGTTTAACAAATTGCTCTTTTGCTTTTGAGCTCTCTGTTCCTGCAAGGTGGCTGGTCCGTCTGTGATATACTGTATAAAGGATACATTATTTTGTAATGCAATGCAAATTTTTGGAAAAAAGCAAACTTGATTCTGGATGATCCTTACAGAGGAGATACAATTGTTGAGAGAAATAACGACTAAAGAGAAACACTGCTAGATGTGATCAGTTAGGATCGTCTCCATGGGAGGGAAATTCAAGATGAGGAGAAACAAATACTCCGTCTGGCTCTAGTGGGACAGTAAAGGGGTTGGGGCCAGTTACAGTTCTGCGTTCCGGTGGGGGTGGCGCCAAGCACCGCAGTTGCAGCCAGGCCCTCGCTCTGCACTGTGGAAGAGCAAACCGCACCCACAGAGGGGATCAGGAGTGGGCCGTGGTGCACAGGGACAGACCAGGCGAGTCCCCACACACTGCAATAAGACAGGCAGTGTCACCGCTGAAATGGATGTCAGGTCTATCTTCACAGGGACAGCCCGAGAGATCCAGGCTCAGGCAGAAGAAACCACAAACTAGAACAAGAGGAGCAGACGGAACTCCCAAGCGATTCTGATGGGAACTGGCCTTTTAACATTCTAAAGAATTCACGACCACAAAAGAGTGATTTGTTTGCACATCTTGTCCCATAATGAACTACTTGGCAGTAATTCAGAAGACAAGCCTCGCCTTACAAAAGAGCGTTCAGTTTCGCCTCACACCCTGTGATCTAGGACAGGTCCCGGCTTTTGATAAACATCACAGGGACGAGTGGCTTCCTGATCATGGATGGATGGTGGATCTACAGAGTCCTCCCCAATGTCACACCAGGGAATCAGCAGGCACTACAGCCATCAGAATAGAGTAATACAGGAGAGGTTCTGCCCCTCTGGCTCCCATGTGGTGTCCTGTGCAAATCTTGTGCTTAAGACTGGCTGGCCTGCATTGGCATGAAGAGCTGGGAAATACTCTGTTGACATGATCAGACCGTAAATGTGTTGGTGCTGCAGATCCCCCTGCATCATCGCTCCCAATATTTTTGCCTGGCTTCCTCCCAAAATCAGCAGCTGACCCCTGTTGATAACACTGTGCCTGCTCCCCTAAGGCCCACCCTGCCACTAACCCACCCAGCCCAGGACAGCTATCTGTCATGGCAGCAGGCACACCACAGTGGGCCAGGCTTAGTGGCTTAGCCTGCACTGGCAGAGATAAAACTGTCAGCCATCACTGGTGGATTGTTGGAGTACCCCTTCGTGATCATGGTTTTTTAAAGTTCGGAACACTGCCTTCACAGTTGTTCTTGTTTTTTGTTTTGTTTGTCCTTAAAATAGAACGGCGCAATCAGGTCCCATGTAGCTGGATAAGTCTATCCATCCCTACACTCATGCAGTCTTAAAGTGGGAGCCAGACTCCATTCAACTCCTGTTTAAAGGAAAAATCCTTAAAGGACAAGAAAGGGACAATTTCCTGGTGAGCGATAAGTTGAGATCCTAACACTTGGGCTCAGTCGGGGATCTGCAATTCCAGTGGCTTCTGAAGGTCGAAAGGTCTTTTCACACTATTTTTGGAGCTCTGTAACTATAGCTAAATGCCACTGAAGGATCGTTCTGCTCATCACTAACCTGATAATATTACATAAAGTGATTTGCTTCAGTTAGCAGAAGTTCATATTTTTACCACTTTTAGTAACTAAACAATAATAAAACATGAAACTTTCAGTACGTCTTGTAGCTCTTCTTCTTCCTGAGAAACTAAACTAATAGTGGTTTCAGTATTCCACTCAAGTAATTTGCTCGTTCATTGGGGAAATACACAAGTAGGTTTGGGATCTGAGGCCTTGCCCCACAGTACATGAGCTGGTGAATATTGCAGATATAACCTGAGTTGCAGTACTTGGTAAGGTGAGAGAGGATGGCTGAGCGTTCCCTAGTGTTTCTGAGGAAAAGGGTTCAGACAAGGTCTGGCATCTTGGTAGAACCTACTGCTCTCTTGCAACATTTAATATATACAGTTTTTCACAGAATCCTAAAATGCTTTACAAAGGGCCCAGTCATCCACCACTGCAGTAAAGTATCCATTATTGTCACTGTCATTCTGTGTCAGGAGCCCCACTACCCAGCAGATCAGCTGGAGAGGTGAAAGGATGCTTGACCATCTTAACTGAGTGTGAGCTTTAGCGAGGCCAGATTGTGCAGGGACATTCATGTTTGGAAAATCTGGTCCCGATGAAAAACCACCGGGTATAGATCCACCAGCATAGCTGATAGCAGCACTCTGGTTTTCCTTACATGTCTCTAATTCCAGGGACTGACCTGGACCCAGTTTGGCTTCTGAGATCTGCTGAGATCAAGCTACTGTACAAGATACCAAAACTGCAGCTGATGGGATTGGGTAAATTTCCCATTCAGCAGTGTGATCGATGACTCCCTGAACCCTGTTTATGATGACAAAGTAATGAAGCAGTGTTTTGTTTCATGCTGAATTAAACAGCACTGTATTGTGAAAAGGCATTATGTTCGACTGTTGGTATGTTTTATAATCTGTATCTTAAATCATCTCCTAATCTATGAGTGAGTAAGTGGCATTCCTCTTATTAAATGCACAGTCATGGATAAACACACAATCACAGTCATGAATTTACACATCTTGCAGATACAATGAGAAATTACCAAAACTGATGCATTTTCTTCATCTGCGCATAATATTAAAAAAACAAAAAAAAACAAAAAGAGACCCAGTAGGACTTTTAAACAAAGTTAAATTAACATTGACAAATGCCTCACAGAGTACAGGAAAAGCTTTTGTAGACAGTGGCGTGACTGCAAGCTGCCAAGCTCTCACCTGATTGGCTGTGTTGATGTCCACTCCATTTTTGATGTGGTCCAAGGCCTTGTCCAGGTTTCCAGAGCGGGCGGCACGCAGGAAGCTGGTCGAAGTATCGACCTGGGGGGAAAAGAAGGGGTGGGGAGGAGGTCAGACATGTGTCACTTGCAGGAGAGAGCAAAACTGAGTCATCCCAGACTGCGAACTGAGGCCCATTCCAGAGCAACCTCTTACTTAGTTAGCAAGTGAGTCTAAAGGGTCAGGCATTTGCTTGTGCAGAAAACAAACCGAAACCAGTGGGTGACACATATTTCAGCTACGTTCATGGTACACAGAACTGAAGACTTTCATCTTGAAGCACTTATGGCCGGTTGCAGCACACAATATCGGGCATGGGAGTTGCCAATGTGATCCGTACCTTCTGTACAAGCAAACCACTTTGAAGTGTCTCACTTCAAGAAATGACTTATAATGAATTTCCACAGCAGTGGAATTGCAGACAAACAGGATCTAATATCTGGCCATTGCATGAGGTGAACAAGCCTAATGCACGCAGTATAGCACCCTTAATTCACTATATTACGAATGTCCCAGGACTGTTTCCCAATTATTTCCCAGCTCAGCTTACACCTGTTGGAATCCCACACAATCAAACATCCCGAACCAGGATGTAAGGGTGCAGTCTTACCTCTTTCTCCAGAATCAGAGAATCAAATGGCAACAGGTACCTAATTCCCCCAAACCTCCAAAACTAAAGAACTGCCAATAACAACACCAGAAAGGGTACCAACCAGAGGAGGCTCTTGGCCCATCTGACCCATTTGGTGCTTAGTAGTAATTGATCCAAGAGTCTCATCCACTCAAACCAGGGTACCAGCTCCAACAACATGGCTGGGTAGCTTGTTTCATACTCCCACAACCCTTTGAGTGCAGAAGTGCCTCTGGTTCTCAGTTTTAAATGCACTTCCACACAGTTTCCACTTGTGTCCTCTGGTTTGTGTTTCATTGCTTCTGGCATGTGCCTAGTGCCAGGACCCAGTTTGGGTTCAACTTCTACCTCTAATACTGACAGCACAAAGCTTGATACAAGATGATACACAAAGAACACTGAACCCTGAAGACACACCTTCAGCAGCAATCTTCCCACTGATAGTTTGACAAACAGGGATTACAGTAGCACTAGGCTTGGACTAGTTAATTCTAGTTTTAGGGAACTTAGTTTAGGAGCTAATCAGCATGTCTGGAAGCAACCCTATGAGACTTTTGATTTTCACATAAGCCTGGACTTATCAAGACAGGGGACAAAAGATCTTCTGGTTCTGTGTGATGACATGTAAAATAATATTAATGATTTGCTTCATCCCAGAGAAGTGCCACATTTTTAAATGACAATCATCTAGGTTTTGATCTTGCCCCGGCCTCTGCCTCATTCCTGATCCATCAAGAAGGGTTCCCTTGACGCTCATCATAGAAACTGGACCTCCGCTCTCCTAATCCACTAAGATGGGGACTGACTAGTCTATACTTTAGCTCTGAGACCAGTCTAATCCACTCTCCATGCTCCGAACAGTGACTCTACAGACAGGGGTGTCAATCAAGGCATTCCCCCTGCCAAGTGCTCCGAGAATAGCAGTCCGATTGCTTTAAAATGCCTCCTAAGAGCCCAACTTCAGTCATCCTTGATTGGTGAAGCACTCAAAACGCACACTGAGCATTGCGACAAGCTGCAGGTTTGCTACAGCTGCCTGAATCGCAGACACCTTCCCTGTCAGACAGGGACTACCTGCCAGCGTCAAGCAGTCTACAGGGAGAGCTGCTGTTTCCACATACAGGCGGGCTGTTCTGCAAATATTCAGGAATACCTTTCAAAATCCTTGTTAGGCTCCTGCTTTGCAGTTTTGTAAGACGCAATTGCTCATTGTCGGACAGAACTAGGGACCTTCACGAGATTTAAACACCCATTTATCGGTTTCTTTACCATCCTGTTGCCCGACATTAATGTTGTGAAATTGGTATCTTAATAACTCATTGACTCCGCCAGTCTGAAGCAAAATATATATATTCATGATGCTCTGTCACACTGCCGTGTAAATCAGCACCCTACACTGACAAGAAATTAGCAAAATGCTAATCTGATCTTAATCTATCCAAAAATACAGTGGGCTTCCACATACAGTACAAATTAATTTTCAGTACTGTGCGTTTTCCGTATTTTAAGTCATACAGTACCTAAAAAAAACTACAAAAATGACAAAAACAGATCTGAAATAAATCAGCACTAGAGGCTAATGCAGAAAAGGTCTTGTCCCCTTGACTTTGCACAGCCCAAGCTAACTGAAACTCACATAGCTGTTAATGCAGGAATGAAGAGAACTGCAGGGGCCTGAGAATAACAGCTGGCTCCTATGGCTGATGAGGAAATCCAAGTCTACACGTTTACAGTAATAATCAGCAACAGCAATGACTACAGGAACTGACAACTGGGGGAAAAGATGCCAAAAAAGGTGACAGAAAGGCAATATTTAAGGAAAGTCCAACTATGAGAAAAGTTACAAACAAGACAAATCATTTAATCAATAAACGCTCTGAGAGCCAAGAGCCTGATGAGGAGGAAGCTCTCCAGCGCTGAAGCAGGCCCTATTGAGACCTCAAAACTGCTTCTGTACAGCCCTGAGGTCTCGTTTGATCCTAGATCAATCTCATTGAACTCTGTTGATGCCTTGTGCATCGGGCAGAATTGGATTGCAGACACACATGCACAACACCGATACTTATTCCAAGGGATGTTACAGTGGGAAAAACCAGACATTTACTGTTTCTGGCCATGTTTCACTGTTTCACTGTTTCTGGCCATGAGAGCTCAGATCATAATGGCAGGCCTCAGTGTATACAGGCTCAGCTCCCTAGGAGATTCACTGCAGCTGCTGCGAACTCTCCACTCCTCATTTCGAGCCTGTTCCAGGCTGGACACACACCAGATGCACAGATACCACACTGATCTGTTTTCAGAGGTTCGTAAATCACCCCCTCCTCCCTCCACACACACAGACACGCTGTACCATTGTCTCCGTTACTCACAGTATGAAGGGTGGCAGTGTCGTCTTGATTTGCCATCTCTTGTCTTTTTTGGCTCTCCTCTTCCTACAACAGCTTTGGAAATTGTAAACTGATACCCTAATCCCTTTCCTGGATTAATGGAAACACTTGGGTCAGACCCACACTCTCTAGCTGCTAGGGGCATCTAAAAATACAGGGAATGTCCCAGCTCTTACATGCACAAATACACAGGCAAAAGCAGAATTGAACCAATTGACAAAACAATTATGGCAGTGTGTTCTGATTCAGCCTGGCCAGCAACAGTTACTGTATCTCCCAGGCAGATCCTGAAGATACTGTATGAACAACAAGCAGCAGGGAGCACACAAAGGGATGTGAAGCACAACAACATTTCACAATACATAATGGCAGTGTGCTTAAAAACAGTGGCATGTAGATCACAGCTTGTTTGAGCTTCAGAGACAGATGTCAGGATTTGGATTGGCTTGATTAAATGTGAATTGCAGCCTGCTTCCTCCCTGCTCCAGGTCTTGTATACTGAGCACAGGTTCTCCGGAATCTGGGGGTTGCAGCTCTTGGTTCGTTTTGTAGAGTGGTACTGTACCTACAGAGCCTGGAAAGACCAGGGCTTACCGCTGTCCTGCCTGACCCAAGGTGAGTTAACACAGGAAGGCCAGACAGCAGCTGGTGCCAACACCCATTGCTTGGAATTTAAAGAGAGAGGGCCGGGGAGATAAAAGACATAGGTCATAAATGTTGAGTCATGGGGAACGTTCAAGAGCATCACAATGAGGTTCCTGGATCAGTAAGCTGTAACCGGAGCTAGGTGATATCTGCAGGCTGATGGCATACAGTACCTCTAATTTGTGGCCTTTTCCTTTCTTCTTTTGTAAGAGGCCCCACTAATTCCTCTTTGCACTGCAGACTGATAACCAGTGTCTGCAGTTATTAGGGCTCAAGACCATGGAAACTCAGAGCAGCAGCCCATTAACTAGCAGAAATGCTCTGGGTCTGCATTCCTTCTTCCTGCATCCAGAGAGACTGCCTAACCATCTTGTACAACTATCCAGGCCTCCCCTCCCAGTTGCACAAAACACACCTCCCCCAGCCCTTAACATCCAGCTCGGCTCTCTGCCCACTGAATCTAAACAGATACTGTAGGCCCGAACCACATTAAGCATGTCAATCGTATTAGTTAACCTTAAACCTCGATCAAACTGCTAAACACGTTCAATGGCAGGGGCTGTATTGAGAACCAGATTGAGGACAACCTCAGTTTAGTTTAGGCAGCAGTCAAGAGTTTCTAAATCAATTAAGCTTTTCAGAAGAGGGGATTCTATAACATTAGTCCACATTTTATGCTTATCCTCCAATATCCCAACATGCAACCAGTTCAATAGTACTATATATTTAGTGTAATGTCACTGCAAATCCTCAGGGGTTACACATGAGGGGGATCATAATGAATAGCATATGTGTTTGACTCATGGGATGTGAATGGAGCCTACACAAAAGACACCTACAACATATTTTTTTCATTGATGGTAACTTGTGAATTTCAGAACTAAAGCCATAATTGCTATGTCTTCCAACTGCATTGGCTCCATATTAGCAGGGCTTTAATCAGCAATATGCAGAAAATGGCAGAATACCATCACAGTGTCCAATGTGCTTACATTGATGACAACCAAGCTATCTTTATTAATATGCCAGTATTTCAGCGTCAATGTCTGGAGATGGATTAATTAGAATGTCTTTGAGCACAGATCTCTTGATTGGTTACACAGAGAAGGCCAATTATGACAGTTATCTTCTCCAGAGCAAGGAAGAGCTACTGTACAACAAATGTAATCGATTTGATATTGTTGCAAAGGCACTTGAAGTAAGTACTTGCATCATTGTTCTTTTGTGATTCAAGAGACACAACATAAAGGCTGCAGGAAATGTCTTCAGTTTTGTGTGCATTCATGCTGCTCGTATACTGCAATCAGACTGAATGGTGTAATTTTCTTATGTATTTTAATACAAAAGGAATACTGTCTGAAATAATCAGACTGAAATAATTTTGCTCAACACCAGCTAAAACATGAATGTCAGTTCTTGGTGAAGGAGATCAACTCAATCCAGTCACATCACAGTTTAAAGGCACAGCAATCTTGAGTCAAATCCACAGACTCACAGCTTAATAAGAGGATGTTTAAAGTCAAAGTCAAAAACCAAAGTCAACTTTATCGCCAAACTACCCCTTTTTGGTTGTTAGGAATTTTTTTGTGTTGAGCTCAAAATTACAGAGATCCAAAAAGAGAAAGAAAAAACTTAAATAATATACACATACTGTATCATATACAGAACACAATACATTGCTACATTACAGTGAAGGCAAACCATTCATTCCAGTGCAGACTACAATCCCAGCTGTCTGGAATATCACTAATTTCTTATATAAAATTCTACTACATACTTTTATTGGAAACCCCACTGGTTAACACTTTCTAAATCTGCCGTGGACTGACACTAGCAGACAGTAATGAAACACTATTGGTCTAATATTATTCTGTGCCATTACTTCCAGAGATAGCTCTTTCTCACTGGGGATTACAGAGATTGCTCTGCTGTGTGACCCTCTTGATGACTTCCTGTCACTGGCTGGAGAAGCACAGGACCTAATGACCAGCTCTGGGGACGGTGATGAGCCAGGAGGGTCGTTCTCTACTATGACAACGACTATCCCAAGGGCAGCTCAGCAAATAAAGTGGACAACAGCCTCACGAGTGACAGAAGAACGGCCAGGATGTACACACACAATGGGATCAACATGGCAACCGCAAGGAGACGAAAGGACTCCTGTTCCGCCTCAGTGGGTGTGAAGAAGCAAAACACACTTGTCTGTGGTCTCACAGCTCGCTGTTTTTGTCATGGTTCAAAAGACTGACTGCGCGGTCTCTGCTGCATCAAACAGGACACGCAGATCACTGTTCTTCCTCTCACATGTTGATCAAATCAAGCATGTCAAACTAAACATGGCCTTTTGAGTGAAGGATTTGCTGGAACATGCGAACAAGGTGATTTTGAATGGCTTTCGTCCCAAATCACTTTCCTCCCGATTTCCTGAAAACAAAAAACTACAAAAGTGAAAGGGGTGCAAATATGAGATTGAAACATTTTTTTTGCTCTAATCGTAATGTTATGAAATGTGCTTTCCCCATTTAAAAATATTTATGAAATATGTAGGAAATTTATTTTATTTATGAAATATTTTTAACCAAAACCTTATCTGGTGATTGACCGATTTGTCTTCTGAATATTTCCAATGGAACTTAAACCTTCTTAAAATTGTATTTTGTACTGAAACATGAAGGCCAGTTAAATAAGTTACAGAATTCTCCCAGGTGATGTACATCCTGTGAATGGCGGAAAGCCCTGTGGTGCCACCTAGCTGTTGTGCAGCTGCACTGCAAGGCTGCTGGCTTGTCCTGACCTCTACATCCCCGGCCCTTTTAAATTCTCACTTTGCTTCATCTGGACAGTGTGCCAGCTTGCCTCCCGGGCACACTGAAGAGCCTGGCACCTTGCCCAGTCAGCATGCTCAGCCAAACCACATCACACCGTCTGGAAGGTAGTTATGGAAACTGTTTCATAGCCCAGCTTGCGCTGTGTGAAAGTGGTGAGAAACGCATATTAATCTTGTCAGATGTTTCTCCTCTGCTGACGATCACCTCGCCTGGTGCTGGGCATCCGGGTTTTGATTAAGCGACTATACCAGTGATATGAGAGTGCTGGTCTTGTAGAGTTTTCTGGGCTTCATTCTTGCTGAATTCAGAATAATGTAACTGGATCTATTATTTGCTTAATTAAGGCCAATACATGTTACTGGTGGGCAGCAAAGTGACACAGTGGTTAACATCGATCCTTCACAGTGCAGGAGCCCTGTGTTTAATTCCTGGGACGCTAGCTGCGTGGAGTTTCTATTTTCACCCCATGTGTGCTTGGAGTTTCTTCCCACAGTCCAAAGACTTGCCGGGAGATTAATTGGCTTCTTTGAAAATTGGCCCTGGTGTGAGTGCGTGTGCATCTATGTCTGCGGGTGCCCTGGAATGGACAGGTGTCCCATCCAGGGTGTACCCATTGTTTTGCCCATGGCTTGCCCGGCTCCTTTGCAACCCTGAATTGGAAGAAGGGGTTAGAAGATGGATGTTTTACAGGTTTCCCTTCTAGTGGGTCAAATCATACCTCATTCCGGATAAAGTACTAAGTGGAAGCACTTGGGATGAGAACATGGTGGAGACCTTCCATCCCACTTGACATTCAAGGATTCAGTCAGTGGCTGTTTATAGTTCCCTGTAAGACCTGCTGGGCTGTGCCTGTCCAAGACCAGTGGTGCACACCCTTGCTTTACAAGCGTCTAAAATCAGCAGATCTGACCACCATACTGTACTACCTCATCCCCACTGTCCCAGGCTAAGAGTTTTCTCCTGGTCTCAAATCTGTGAGTACCTAGACTGTGGATACTAGAAAGAATTTCAGCCACCCACTCACTTCTACCTCATAGGCCCTGTGTTTTTCAGCCAAGTGATTTACAGACTTCACCTATCTGTATCTGCAACAGGATATTCTCTATCAAACTTGAGAGCCATGACTTGAGATTTAAGCCATCAATATAATTTCCCTGATCTAACCACTCATGCTGAAAGCAGATGCAATTAAGATTTGCGGAGTGTTTGGAAATGGGTCAATCTGCTTGCTGTATTTTTACACTGTGCTGTTTTAAATGGAAAGCCTTAAAAAGCTTAATGAGCTATTACAGACATTTCAGAAGGCCAAAGCCATGTGAATGTTGATCACTAGCTCTGTGCAGTGTGAGTAATTTTCAAGCTTCCTGTCTTTTACAAAGCGAAGGGTACTGTATTCTGTGACTTGCTTAAAAGACATATTTTTTTTGTACTTAGTGAAACAATGTTGTTTCAGCATTTTCTGTAAAACTGGGATTAGCTATTTTAGTTGCAGGATAGCAAGAAGAGAAGCTGGCCTCAGCAAAAATTGTTACAACCTGAAAGTTGCACTCTAAAGGTTAAACGAAAGTATGAATGCAAGGAGAATTGTTTTTCAAGCAGCAATGTGTGCAATGAACACCAGCGTTCTTTCAGTGTTAATGTATTAACATCAAAGCTCCAGATTAAAATATATTGAAATTAGTTTTTTTAACCAAATCTTACAGAACTAAAACAAATAATCTTATATGATATGTGTACCTTCTGTAAAAAAACAGATGCACATAAATATTTATTCATTGGGGGAACAGGAATCTTACTACTACTAGAATGAAATGGCTAGAAATGAGAAATCAACAACCAATATGTGTGTGCATGTGTTTTTACACGCATGAGCATTTGTGATTGTTCCAAAGCAGTAAGTTCAGCTTATTATGTGAGGTCCGTGCTGTGTTAGAGAGGTGTGGTGGCCCTGTGTGTGCGTGTTTCATGCTGATAAGGACCAAGGCAATCCCAGACACCACGCCTCAGCCCCCTGGGCCATTCTGAATACACAAACACCAGGATCTGGGACAGCACAAACCTGACCCAGAAAACACTTTGAAAGCGGCAACATCCGGCTGCAGGGTAAAATAAAAACACGTGGCAAGAGACCAGATCCAGAGGCATCTCACTGGGTGTCTACAGATAATCAGATTTTTGGTCTGTTGGAAACTTGTGTGCTTGATTGTCAAAAAACAAAGTCTGCAACCTCTTGCATGTGCTCTGAATTTCCCTGCAAAATGAGCAGGATAGATCATTTTAACAGAAAGTTGAAGCAAAAAATACTTCCCACCCACAACCCTACAAATCATTTAAAAAAAACTCCTTTTCTTTCCTAAAACTGACCTTACTTCTGCATTCACACAGTCAGGAACACTACCAGAACAGAGGCGGGTGCTTGCATTACTGTTGCACTGCATACGCTGTCATGTGTGCTGCACAGACCCTTCCTCGTATGAAACCACTTGCTGTCCCGGACTGCAGCTGCTCTGGGGTGGAACTGGAGGAGAGAGGGCGCTAAGTTCCGACTGAGCTGCGGGGCCGTGCTGGGTGCAGCGAGTGTTAAGCATGTGGGCAGCCGTGCCGTTGGAGCTGTCAGTTCAGATGGGCGCTCCTCGTTTGAAGCCTGTCACCTAGGAATGTGGGCCCTTTGACTGCCCACCCCCCTGGAAAAGCGACTCTACCCTGCAGGTGCAATCTTTCAGCCTCCTGCCCCCCTCCTTCCTGGGCTGTCACTCTGATTGGTTCAGGATGCTCTAGCAGAAAAGAACAAGCTCGCTGGGGTTCAGAAAAGGAAGAGGCAGGCCTCTCCTCTGTCCTTTTCTCACTCTCACTCATTCCCTGTCTTTAGAGAACCGTCTAAAAGCCCCATGCTGCTAGCTCACACCGTCCTGGTGGACAGATGCTACTCTATGGTGCATTTCGGAAGCATATTTGTCTGGCATAAGCTCTTGCTCGGCGGTTCAATCTAGTACTGCAGTCAGTTTCAATCTCACTCATTCACCACTGAGTTTTATAAATGAGAATGTACAGCAATTCGCCGGGGAGTGTGGGTGTAATTGAAATCGATCACAGCCAGACCACATGCTTTAGTATATTAACATACTGTGGGACAGAAGGAGGGATGTAAATAGGTGCAGCTCAGACTTCATTTTAGTGCTGCGCAGTCTACAAGGCACAATACTCCACTGGAGCTCTACAGCTCAGCAGTAACAGACCCCAAGATAGCTGGCTGGTGAGAGGTCCTGTTGATTTCATTTGTTGCTCAAATGATTACACATGGTATTATAATCTAAAGAGAAACAATCTCAGGGAACAAAGCTAAACACACAATACTCTATAAGTAAGAATAAGAAGAAAAGTACATTACAGCAGGCTCAGTGTATCAGTGGTAAACAGCAAGCCACCAGAAGGTACTCAATTAGCTACTGTATTACCAGTACTAATCTGATGAAGGATTAATAGAGTGTGAAATACATATTTAACTAATTCCTGAATCCCACTATTACCACCATATATACCATCATTAGTTATTCAAATCCACCGTCATGAGTTTGTCAAAACCAAACGATAGTGTTTTCTTCCCATCTTACTCCGTTCTCCATCTCCACTAACTATTCATTCCAACTCTGTCTGTGATCATTCTGCAAATATCTCTGTGTCCTCCAAATTGTTACAACAATAACTAATTCCTTCTCCCCCCCCCAGACATAAATTTCCTCCCAGTTGTTTAGGTCCAACCAACCACAGATTTTGGTTTTTACCATTTGAACCAGAAATGTGATTTTCTGTTCTCTGTGACAAAGACAAATCTGGAGTGGATTTTGGGACACCAGAGTCTAATCTACTTTAGCCCACCCTCTCTATGCTGTGCTGAAAGCACCCTGTCACACAATCTAGAGTCACTTTTTGTAGGATGAGAATATAATGGTATTCATTAGCTTTCTACAAGATTGCCTGGGAAAGTTTTCCCCATGCATTTGCATACACATTGGCAGTAAAAAGAGTTTAATGGGATTAGAACACGATAAAGACCAGATTCCAATCAGCTTGTTAACAGTTCTGCACCATTATAGCTCATTCCTGAACCTAGCTGAAGGTGGTACTTATTGCAGAGAAGGTGGACAGAGCAGACTAAGGTAGTTACAAACAAAGACTACTTTAGACCTGAGAGAGTGAGAGAGGTAGTGTGCACTAGTGCTTATAGCTGAAACCTGAGGGAGAGGCAGAGTGCACTAGTGATTAGAGTTGAGAGACTGAGGAAGAGGCGGAGTGCACTAGTGGTCAGAGCTGAGAGACTGTTTGAGAGGAAATGTGATGTTTTGTCTAGAATCTACTGCATGCATTGTATATATTCTACCACTTACAAAATATTATTAAACAGTGCAAAAAAGCCACACAATATACTGTAAAATATTCTGAAGCTAAAATTAAATGACAAGCCTGCAAACGTGTTCAAAACCAGAATTAGATCAAAGATATTTTTTTTTGTCCTTCTATATAAAGCAGACCAGGACTATCTCACAAAAAATGTATTCTATCAGTAACAAACTGAGTTGTTGAACACCGGGAGGGAAATATTGAATGTTTTTAGCTCTTTGGATGATTCTTCCAGAAAGGAACGCTAGTGTGGTGCACAGTGCATTCCTCTGACACATTCTTGACTCTCTCGCTGCTGTGTGCCGAAACCTAGCAAATACGTCTCTGCATTGTTTGAGAACAAATAATGGCAAAAGCTCTCTGGGATATGTCAGCCAGAGATTCTGATGAGATTCAGCTATTTTTTGAACATGCTTGGTTTAGGAAAGGAAGAAGAGGACAAATGTTTTCTGATTTAAAAAAAAAAACAAGAGAGGGACTTTCCAAATTAAAAGTAGATCTCTCCCTAAGACTGAAAGTATAAAAAAGGTACTGTAAAAAGTAAAAATTCAGGTTATCAACAAGCATCTTGCTCTCAAGCCCTCCTCTATTTTATTCTTTCACCCCTCTCTTCCTCACTTGCACACAGACTCCAGCCAGCTTGGTCCTGCTGTGTCGGCTGCTCACATCCCAGTCAGGCTCAGCCCAGCTGCAGCAGGAAGCGTGACAGCAACGATCCATCACCCTGTTTCTGTATTCATGACTGGCTGGCGGGCTCTGCTGTGGGGATTAGTGGCTGAGAGAGGTGGGGCACATCACCAATCCCCCCCCCCGCCAGTATCTGGTCTCACCCAAGACCTCAGCCCCCAACTCTCTGTCTCCCCCCAGGATTAGGCCACAGCTGTGGGCCCAGGACAGATGGAGGGGTGGGGTTCTTCAAGGCTGACACTGTCACAGTAGTACAGCCCCCCATCTCTGCAAGCCCAGTCCCTTCCCAGTCCTCACACTGGGGCTGTGCACTGGAACTGTTGCATTCTCATCCTGCTTATGGTTCCCAAGAGTCTAATCATGAACTGGAGACAAGCCTGATAACAGGCTTTGTTCTTGTTCTGTACTGCAAAAAAACTGACTTCATTTTCTCAAATATAGGTTCCAGCCTATATAGTGCTGTATGCATGGATATTTGTACACTACTGACAATGTTATCAAAGACAACTAACAGTCTGTACTTTACTGCACCCCAGAAAAACAGTCAGGTGAACATAATAACAGTCTCAAATAAGGCCAACTTGCCTGTTTAGTAGTGACTGTAGTCGTTAATTGATCCAAGAATGTCATTCAGCTGTTTCTTGAAAGAAGCCAGAGTATTGTCTTCAACAACAACAAGATCCATACTCTCATAACCATTTGGGTAATGAAGAGCCCCCTGTTCGTGGTTTTAAATTTAAATTAAACAGCAGATTCCTTAAAAGCCCAGCAGCACTGCTTTTGAACCATAAACCTTCCCAGAAAGACACAAAGCTAATTGCCCTCCAAGCACTAGAGACCTGTCCCACAAGTCATCAGTGCTATATAGATATTGGCTGCTGACCTTATGCATCGAGCGCTGTGCTGAATTTGCACGTTTGGCCAAATGGGAAAACAACATGCTTTCCATGGAAACAAAATCATCAAGAAAATTTATGGGCTTGAGATTTAAATCCCTGCAATACCAAGAATGTGCTATAATGCCTTTTTATTCTGGTTCTTTCTGCTCTTACAACTAGCTTTATGTAGTCTAGTGCCTAGAGATGCATATGAGCTTACATGTTTATCTTAGGCATATGTGCAAATTCAGATTCAGGTTATTTGAAGAAACTAAGTTTTCCCAAATAGAAATGTGATTTGTAAGAAAGTAATATTGTGTCTTAGAATGCACCAAGAGCCTGGGTAGGGAAACTGGTTACATCTCTCCTGTTTGGAAACACTCAGGTGATGGAAGATAACAGAGATCTGATATCTGGTCCTTCATTTTAGGCTACTGAGCTCTGCTAAATAGCTGACTTTCCTGCCCGTTTCCAGAAACAGGTGCTGGTCTGATGTGAGAAGATGGATTTGAGGCAGAGGAAGGATTCTGTAAAGCCACCTGCTGCCATGAAATGCTTTACAGTGAGCGTCTAACAAAGACACGCGCCGAAGAGAGAAGCTTTTATTTCATTTTTTTCTTTCTGCTGACAAGCCTGGCTGCCAGATTGATTTTCTTCCATCTTGTCTCTTTCTCTGGCTTTTATTTTAAAGATGCTTTTCATCTCAATGGGTCAAGATTTACCGTCCATTACCTTCACATCAGTGGCTGCAGGCCATAACCCAACATTAACATTTTACAGGAAGACCGGCACTGGGGCCGGCGGTGCTTATTTACTGTCCTCTCCCCCTGTGTTCCGCCAGGTTTTCTCCTCCAGCTTCAGCAGACAACCTTCCACACCCTCCTGCTTGGTGAAGGACAGCATTCGAGCTGCTGTACCCTCCAGGGTGAAAGGCATCAACTCACTCACGCCACCTCTTGGTACTGAAGCCTCATGGCAACAGGTGTATTGTGCATGAGCTTGTGTGACATTCCTGCGGCCGATGTTTTTCTGCCTCGATGGGGATCTGTTCTCCCAAAGCCAAGTGCTTTGCAGTCTGCACTAAGCCTGTGATGCCACCATAGTCCTTCTGTTTGTTCTTCAGACAACAGTAGACCCACGCACTGGACACGACAACCTGTACACAGCATCCCAGCCCACCTGAGTTCTGACTGCAGAGTGGCATTTTCCGCAAAACTTGGAAAATTTGTATAGCAGACAATGATGAAAATCACAGGGCCCTGTTCCTCCCTCCATCAGACTCGATTGTCACTCAGCTACAGTAGCTGCTTTCACTAGGAAAGATGAAAGACGAAACACACAATCATCTGTGTGCAAGAAAGGCCCGTGAAAGGGTGCTAACATCCCACAAGGACGACAGTTAAGCACATTAAAAAGATTTGCTTTACTGCTCCCTTTGTACAGATGGAGACTAAACGTGAGATCCTAACCGCTGTGCTCGGAGAGAAAACGAGAGTTCGAAGTGCCCTGGATTTAGTGCTGCGTTTTTTTTTTCCCTGACTATTAATCATTCTGACACAGGGTTTGCTAATTAAATGCAATTAACAGCTCAGGTTTGAGAGGGTTTGTGCAGAGTGGTTATTCCGTCTGGAGGTAATTCATCCAGCGCTGTCAAGCCATGCAGTGGCAACACACCCGAGGACGCCGGGCAGTGCCAGAGCTCACTTAGGCTTTTCCATCGTGGGAGAACGCCCAAACCAGCAGGGTTGTGCAGTGCAAAGTGGGGGTGAAAGAAATGAAAAAAGAAAAATAAATTTCCTCCAAAGGAAAGGCAGCTCAAGAGCACCTGAAATACACAACCAGCACCCTGCCTGCACTGCAATGCTACCAAGATCAGGCATCTCATTCCTAAGACCCATCACTGAGTTTGCCACTCTTCAGACTGCCAGCCTGGACCAGCCCTGCATTGTCAGATCAAAGGGGGAATGACCGCAGGAATGATCTGTCACTCCCTGTGTCCCAGACTGGACTCTCCTGTGCCTTCAGGAAGAGCTTGTGCAACACCCCAGTGTTTAAAAGCCTGTGCAGATCATATCCAGGTGAACAGAAGGATGCCTGTTTACCCCTCGTCGTTTATAATCTGACGAGTGTCTCTAGCCATTACTGCAACACCTCCAGGACAGGAGAGCAGGCCCAGCGATGAACAGATTAACAGAAAATGACATAACAATTTGTTCCGGGGTCACATAAAACCTGGCTTTGTTTTTTGAATTTACGTCAGAAAGAAAGAATCCATGTAAGAAGGAAAAGGAGAATGAAAGAAAGGAAAGGAACTATTTAACTAGTGGCTCTGCTCATTAATTATCTCCTGCAGTGTTATCGAGTGCTGCCTTGCACAGACTATACAGTCCCTGAGTGGGAGCTGCAGTTGCTGTTAGCAGTCCTCAAGGGCTTGTTCACACGATGATGACCGTGAGAATGATATTATCGTAAGAGACTACAATTATCTAAAGAGATGCCAATTATCTTAAGATGCAGCAGTGATCTCTAGGGGTACTTGGTTACTCAAATAGGAGAGGCCGTTATGAGGAACTAGAGGCCAGTTAAGCCAAGCGGCAGGGGACAATAACAAGGGAATCCTACTAGTGGGCTCCTTGTGTTCATGATTGGAGCTGCTAAAGGAGAAATGAAGCACAAAAGCAAGTGGAATCCTTACTGTTCTGCACAGCCTGGAAAGAGACACATTGCAGACGAATGTGAGTGGGAGAAAGGGGAGAAGGAGAGGAACTTTTAGCACTTCCAAAAGTCAGTTTTACTCATTACTAATGAACTAATTCATTCAAAGAAACAAAAAAGGCCCCAAAGACTTTGTAGTGATGAAGTGACCAAATGCAGCCAATGTTCTTCGGAGGATTATGGTAGATGATAATGAACTGGGCGCATCCCAGGAATTACAAATGCACACTGTCCCACGCAAACACTGCATAACCACAGCTTGATATTTGTATTCAATATATAAACCAGGATGCCTCACCCCTGTGGCACTAACTATTTATCAACAGATTCTGAAAGACACAGTGCTGTAACCGACCCAGGCTTCCTGCAGTGTCAGATCAGGTAGGAAGAGCTGGGAGCCTGGACTGGTGGTGTTCCTGTACACCTGGAACATGTGCAGAGGGGAGGGGAGGGGGGTTGTGCGCCGACCTCCCACCCCCACGCATAGAATCATTGAAAACTGCCAAAGCCAAGACGAGAGTGGCCACTACCAACATTAGCGTTAGAAATAAGTCACGTAAAAAAATCGTTCCTACTCACTCCACAGGTGAAGATCTTAGCTGGCATTCCTCCTTGCCTTCTCCTAGCTTTTCAATTCCCACTGAGGTTTTAAAAGCTGCCTTCTGGTCCCCAGAGGTCTCTGTGACTCATCCGTGTTCGGGAGGCTATACACTCCTGCTCACACTCAGACTCCAGCACAAACCCTCAATAGCCACTTCGTCTGTTATGAGAGAGGGGGTGGGGGGTTGGTGGGGGTGCACAGTGGGTGGAGATGGGGGCCCAAGTTTATCTTCTGAGGAATGCTGTTTCTATCAGGAGATGCACATTGCAGTGACAGGACACCTTCCGAGCGGCGATTAGTCTCTCTCTCTCCCTCCCTGCCTCCAGCTCTCTCAGGCCTTTAACGTGCAAACATTTCCAGTATTTCCAATAAAAAAGCCAGCCTGTCGCAGCTCTTGACTTACAGTTACAAAGAGAGCAGCAGGGCACCTATTTAAATGAACAGAATGAGTGACAGCGGCGCAGGGAGGGCTTGGTTTTCAATGTGTGCTGCCTTTTAATAAGGAGTTAGTCATTTGCTGTATGAAAAGTCCCTTTCTCTGGCCTGGCCCTGGCGTTAGATGTTGGGAAAACTGTGGCCCTGCCAACACAGCAATAATAAACCGTAGGGGGGTCTTCAAGGAAGTCATTAGCACTCATAAGGTCCAGCCTGGTCGAACTTCAGCCCGAAGCCACAACAATAGTGAGTATTTCCACAGCACAGCTAAGGATAGCCAGAAACAATTGAGATCCAGCTGAAGAATCCCTCAGCCAGCTCTGTGCAGGAGACACTTCAGGGACAGCCTGCTGAAGCACACTGGATTGCAAATGCTTCGAAGAGAAAGTAACCAACTGTAAAAGTGTTCACGCGTATTGCTGGTTTAGCGGAAGGGGCTCTGTGTGCACGTGGGGTGTGTAGGAAGGTACTGTGCTCTCAGCGGTGCAGCTGCGTCACCGGAGGGAGACGCCCTGCCAGTAAAAGCAGGTGGAATTGTGGGTTAATCCTCCAGACTTCAGCATCTTCATCTGCTCCAGCAATCCAGTATGCGATTGCTACTGCTCTTTGACAAGGCCCCCCAAAAAATCAGTCTGTATTTTTGTACGGTATTGTGTCTTTGTCTTTGTAGCAATCCGGTCTTGCCAGAGCAGTAAAAAAAAAACAAATAGCAGTTGCTTACTCAGAAAGAGTGGGGGACACCTGACCCACTTAGGGAACAAGAAGAAAAGGAAACATTTCTAGAAACAGTTTCCCTGTGCGCAGTATTGCATCACACCTCCTCAGCCCCCCCGCTGAGAGCCCCGTCACTCTGAATCCATCATGGCCCAAACAGCTGGCAGCCCCGCCTGCTAATAGCGCTGTGCCTCTAGGTGACACATAAAGCATACAGAGAGAGCCACTACAGACAGCACATAAAGTCCTGCAGTAAAACCTCGCACGGAGCACCGCAGTGCTCTCTCAGGCAGCTCACCTCTTGTGTGATTTGTGACAGCAGACCTGGCTTCAGCTCAGTGAACGTCCCCCCATTCTCACCTGTCAGGCTGTTGCACATGCCGCATGCTGCAATGCTATCTGTACTGTGCCGCGGGTTTCATTTCACAGCCTCCATTTCTAAAGCAGGAGCCTGAAGACCATTGACTCCAGTTTATACAGGTCTGGCCCAGTCACTTCACAATCTGCTACAGATGTTACCAGCTCTGTCAGGTAACCTAAGTCCTGATACATCTTATAGGGTATCAGACACTGATTATAACAGCATGGCCCCAGTTTATAACAGGTCTTTGAGACAATAAGAGCATGGAAACTTCTGATAAGAAGTTAGACGCTGACTTTAACAGTGCAGTCACAGTTTAAAACAGGTTCATGAACCTATAACAGCACTTATACTGAACATCATAGACACTGATTAGAACAGCACTGCCAGTTTATAACAGGTGTGAGGGATTATAACAACTCTGATATTTCTAACAACCTTCTCATTGCTGCACAGCCTCCAACAGCGGATTTAAGAGCTCTCCTACAGAGCAAACAGCTCTAGTATGTTGTAAGACAGGACGCGATAGCTCTGACAGGCTCGTGTGCGCTGTGACTGAAAGGCTCCATCACGATAAGGAACATACTCTCAGACAACTGCACATATTTGGACCAGATTCCATTTAGCGTGTAGAACCCCAGACTTCTAAAACTATTCCTGCAAGCTGCTAACATCCCAGATCCCTTACATTACTACTCTGTTAATGTCCGACTCCCCTTTCTTTATGATGTTTACATTCTTTGGGACACACTGTTTGTACTTCTCTTTAGAGTATCACTCTTTCGTGTTGGCTGACAAGCAGCTGGCACACAAAGGAAACACATCAAGAGAACTCAGTCGACAAGTGACCAGTTGAGGAGCACTCTTCCATCCTGAGATGGGCGCAGTGGCCGCAGTTTTGGGGAGCTGCGGGAAGCAGGGGAAAGGGAGAGAGTGGATCACAAGGAGCAGGACTGCTAGCCCAGCTGCCAGACTCTGCACACACTCACCCCCCGGGACCCCGACTCCCATTCCACCCATGACTCCCATGGCACCACATTAACATACAGTACATACAGGGTATGAACCGATGGGTGTAACTCCATAATGAGGCAAAGAAGTCAGAAGACTTAGAACTGCTATACGTTTTCAGCAGTGCAATTCTCTGCCTTACTCCTGCACTGACACGGGATCCTCAGATCCACAAACAGGGGGCCTTGGAAATAAACCCCACCTTTCAGCTTGCAATCAATCACCAACCTGTAACTAAGATGCGCTCTGGTGGATGTTGCCCGCCCCCTGGTGGTCGTTTTCTGCCTCTTTCCCACCATGGATCCTCCCATCTCAGGCGTGCCGAAGAGCCCAACCCCCCGAACCGTTCCCTCCACACATGCACGCTCGTTGCTAAGCCCGGGGAGATGTGCACTTTGAAGCCCGGCCCATTTATATAACGGGATTCACTTGCTGCGCAACCGCCGGCACCGGGCTGACTTCAAACATACTAATCCAAAAGACAAAAGCAGAATTCAAGGGTACGGCGCTGAAGACAGAGAGCTTGAGGAGAGAGGGGGAGACGAGAAAATGAAGAGCCCTTGAGAAACGATGGCACTGATTTCTGGGGTAATCAAATTATGCAAACTTCTTCCGACAGGCTCACAGCCAGACGCTCCGGAGCAGGGCGGCATATCTCCCCAGCAGACGGAGATCAAAGTCGAGCTAATCGGACTGGTTAAGTGTAAAACATGATCTGAGAGCCTCCAGCAACATCCTGTGCATTGATCTCTTATGTGTTTCAGCACTGCGGATAGCGACCAGGGTGGGGGCTGTGCTGGTCTCTTAGCCACTGTTCCGGGACTAACCAGGACTAAACCATCACTTCTGGAGGCACAGACTGACATGCCCTTTGGAGACACACGTATATGAAACCCTATTAGAGCTGCTGTATTCAATGCTGGGACACAGTGCAGTAAAGCCCAACCGGATGCACAGCATGAAAGGAGCCCAGTGATTAAATGGGGGGAAGACAAAGGAAAAAGGCTCAAAATCCTTGCATGGTAAAGCATGGGCCATTTTCCAAAATCAAAGCAATTCCTTGTTTAAGCATCAGGCTGAGCTGTAAAGTCCGGGGAGCGTATCACTAAGCACAGCAGAAGGATAATTAGAGGTCGAAGTCATAGCACTAAGGCAGATAAAAAGCATTCTGAAACAAACGCGCTTTTGCAAGTTTTTACTGCTCCCAATGATGTGTATTCAATCTAAAACCCAGTGAACTGACACCTCGCTTAATCCTGAACATGACTGAGCGACATTTCCCCTATATACACAGAGGTACAGTACTCCAATTAACTGCACCCCAACCAGCTGCACTCTTCCTTCTCTACGGCAATAGCCCATTGCCTAGTTTTACAATTCTTGCAGCCACACCACAAAGCATAAATAAAGCAGCATCACAAGGATAATGGATTGTTCTTCCTGCAAGATCAATGACTTATAGTTTCTAGTAGAAGGAGAACAAGCTTAAGCAGTGCCACATGCATGAAGTGTGTACAGTAGTTTTTCTCATCCTGCAAAGTTCCGTGTTTAAACATCCACCTTTACTAGGCAAGGTTTTATCACCATCTCTGGGTGCACAGTAGTCTTGATATAGAGCTGCCCCATCAGTTCTCAGATGAGGCTAAATACATAACAATTTTCAAGCCGCAGACATTACTTATCATTTGCGGTTTACATGCAACCTGCACACTGATGCAGTTCTCCAGTCTAACCTCTTTATTAAAACACAGACAAAACATATCATCTGCATTTGATTTCCCAAAGCCTACCTTATTTTAATGCTGTATGTGTATAAGCACATTGTTTGTGGGCCATCGCAACCCACAGCATGCTTTTACCACTACACAGCTGTCTTTCCCAGGTAGCGCAAGTTGATTGGGGCTGGTCTGCGTGGCCAGTGGACTAGATGTGGTGTCCGTCTGAGCCGGGCTGATTTTGCTGCATGAGTACACAAGAGATGTCAGTAATCACACTGTGAGACAAGAAGAAACTGCTTCAGGTTAAGTTCTGTCCAGGGGTTTCAATAATAGAAATGAGTCAAGAGTTTATTTTCGAAGTCTATGATGACTGTGTGGCTAGCAATTTTTATCCTTTCTAGAATTCGAATTCTTAAAATGCAGCATTTCTCATTTTCCTGTGGCAACCCAATGGGTGGAGGGTGATCATACTCGTTGAAGACTGACCCTCCTTCAGGGTTTGGATGTTTCTTTTAAATCTCCAACAATGTAATACCTGCAAATGCTGTTGAATTTAACAGAGACTCTTAGCAGAGATTCAGTACATTATGCATCTCTGCCACCTGCTGTTTATTGATCTCTATCAAGTCTGAGTTTTGTGATTTGGTCACTGGGATCGTTTGTTGTCTTAAATCATTTTTAAGCGTGATTTTCAAGTCCATTCATCCAAAGGTACTGTATGTGGAGCCTGCTCTTTTGCCAGCTGTGTGTGAGACAGACAGAGAGAGAATGAGTTTGAACGGCAGAAGACCAGATGGAAGAAGGGAAGCAAAGAAGTACAGGAGAAAGAAAATCTGATAACAGTGCAAATCTGTGTGAGCAAGGAGGAAGTGCTCAAACGTGCTGATGAGGGGCTAAAGAACAAGTTAGCTGGACATTCTGCAGCTTCCTGCTTCTAAAAGCCTTTGCCTTTGACTGGCAGCAATACCATGAGGGCCACAGACAGAGCCATTAAAAGCTCCTCGTTCTGGGGCAGAAGACTGCTCTTCTACACTGCAGAGAGGGAGAGGGGTGGGGAAGGGGGGCAGGAGCCACAGAGCAGGTTGGGGGAGAGAATGGGCAAGCAGGGCTGACAGCCGCGGAGAAACTGAAATGAAAAACAGAGGCGACAGGGACACACTGCGGCACGGTGACACATAAATTATTGACTTTACAGGAAGCCGAGTGTTGACAGCATTTCAGAGCAGAAGGCTGAGTCAGCAACCCTCACCCACCACCCCACCCTCCCCTTCGCCCAACAGCTGGCTACAGTAGATCGATCAGGATTAAAGAGGTGGCAATTAACTCTGCTGCCGCCATGGGGAGAGGGGATTGTTCCACGTGTCTGAGATGCGACGTCCCATTGACACCACCAAAACACAGGCTCTGCCCAAGGCACTTTATCTTCTGAAGTGTGATGCTGACTGCAAGATCATTAATGTCCTCCTTCTCATTTCTGTTTTGCAGCCAACATGCTGCCCCTCTAGGTAAGAGCACCGGTGCTCCTGTGCATGTCTGACATGTTCATCACAGTGGCACAATCAGACAGGAGCATTAGCCAGAACAGAATCACAGCAGACTTTTTCCAAATACAGATGATTCTCACACTTCACCAAGCAGGAATGGCTGCATTTCTGCATGATAAGTTAAACCAGATATGTTGTTATCGATCTGGTATTTATCAAATTATCTATCATATAATCAAGAGCAATCTAATCCCCCCCCATGCAGGGAAACGAGTCACAGCTCTGTTAATAGCATCATCCGCCGCGTCTGCAACACGCAGTACTCTTAATCAGCCGCGCGATTGGCGGTACAAATGAGTATTTAAGCACCGTTCCCTTTGCTGACACACACAGACGCACTCTGACGTTTCTGTGCCACTGCAGTTTTGACTGGGAAAAAAAACAGTATAATTTAGGAGCAGTTATATCAGCTGTCAAACTGTAGTCAAAACCTACAGAATACTGAGAGAGAACAACAAAGAAAGGCTTCAGTCATAGAGTATGACTTTTATCATGGCCTGTTATACATCTCAGCTGAGGCCAACAAAGAGCAGGAGGTACTATTTCACAGAAAAGAACATTAAAATTTTAGAAAGAATATGCACACCCCTTCTTTCCTCATCGTGCAAAAGCCTTTTACAATGAAATGTGCTCTGCTGCCCCAGCATCAGCTCATACTGAATGAAGCTCTCAGAAGAGTCATCAATAACGGACTTTAAAGAAATATTAACGGAGGTGAGGAATGGCGAAGACACAGCTCCAATCGATCAAGCTCAGGCAGCATGCTTATAAATCTAATGACAATCAGTGCCTCGCTGAAGGCTGCAGGGCAAACCAGCCCTCTGTCCTTAAACCAAAATTGTGTGGAGATCTAAAAAGGGACACGCCGATATCATATTATTTGCATTTTGTTTCTTCTCAATACAGAAATTCTGTTTCCATCTAGAACATTCATTTTAAGCCAAACATTTATTATAACAATTACTGTGCTTTTCAGAAGACTCCTTAATACTGATCAAATGATATGGGGAAGCATAGAGTATGGATGTGGCACAGGCTCCATCGCACGGCCAGATCACAGGGTAGCACTGATTAGTTACCTTGCTGGCAGCTTTGGGCTGTGTTTTCGGGGGCCAAATTTTGCTGGAAGAGTCTGCTGGTGAGACAAACAGAACCAGCAGGGTGGACGAAGCTGCAGAGGTAGAAAACACTCTTGGATTTTGCCAGTACATGCATTAGGATTGCTGGTATCCAGAGAAAACTGTAAAGTCTCTGAAGCACGCCACCAGCGCGTGCTCTGGCAGGAGATATTGGATTTATCCAGACTCCTATCACTCTGCTACATTTCCAATTAAAAGGAAGCTGTCCCACCTCATCAGTTGTTGAAAGCCCTATAAGGCCACATGTCTTTTTCACAGCAACAATCTGTATCTACGTTTCTTTACTGTAACCCTTTCCTGCCATTACCTCTTCATCAAAACCCACCTCAAAATCCTTTATCATCTCATTTTCCCACAACACTGTGTTAAGTTATTATTTTCATACTTCTCTCGGTCAGAAACAGGCTCTGAAGCAACAAAAAGAGCTGCATGAAAAACTCTGCAGAAACAGTGCGCTGGAAGTGCAGCAATTCTGAAGCTGTACATTGTGGGTTGCAGAAAATATGGAGTCTGATACATTTTAAAGAGCAAACCGTAGATGGAAATTGTGGAAATCCTGCAAAATTATTTTGTTTGGAGCCTCTTATTGTCAATTTGGAAATAATAATAATAAATCATTACACTTTTGTGGACACTCTACTCAAAGTGCCATATGGGTAATGGGGACTCCCCTCTACCATCACCAAGGTGTAGCCCCCACCTGGATAATGTGATGGCAGCCATAGATGTTTAATGCAGGGTTTTGTACACTGGCAGTAATAACAAACTATAAATATATATTCGGAAACACTGGGTTAGAAGAGGCTACTTATGAAAAAGACCTGGGATGTTCATGTTGAAACATTGTTTTCCAGACAATGTGGGAAAGCAATAAAAAGGCAAACAAAATGTTAGATGATATAATCAGAAGTGTAAAATTCAAATTGAGGGATGTTGTGTTAAAAATGTACAATGCACTAGTTCCTCCTCATTTATGATATTGTATACAATTTTGGTCACTGCATTAGAAAAATATATTGCTGCTTCGGAATCAGGTCAGAAAGGAGCAAAGAGATACATTCCAGGGCTCAAGGGATTGTCTAACACTGACAGACTGCAGGAACTGTGTTTCCATCTTAAACAATGAAAATTATGTAGGGATCTGATACAGATTTTCAAAATCCAAAAAAAGGCTTTGAGGAAAAAGCCAACCCAGGTGACTTCAGAAAGTACAGTGAAACAGGAATCGGGAGGACCAAGTGGAATCGATGTGGAAGAGCACTTAAAGCTGAGAACAGGAGGCATTTATTTACCCAAAGGGTTGTGTATCTGGGGATATGCAGTAGAAGCTGTGTGGTACTTAAGCTTCCTTCAGGAAATGGCTGGATGATGTCCTTGGATTAATAAAATACTAAATACCAAACAGGGCAGCTGAGGCTGATGTCCATTTCTAACCTTTCTTGTGTTCTCACCCTATAGTCCAGTCGCACCCGGTAGAGTCTGTGCTACAGGTACGGCATTACTGGAGTGTGACTGAGATTCCTCACTGTTGGCCAGGCACCAGGAGGGTGTTTGAGCTGGCTGGAGTATCATAAGGTTACTTTACAACAGTGACCAATTTACCAGTGGGATGTGTTGGGCTCTGCTATAGTTGCAGTGCTGTTAGTGAGAGAGGTTACCACCCTATGGGCCACTGGGGAGCTCATATTTTAATATAGTTGACACACACATGAATACACATACACACACATGGTCCCAAATTAGGATGACTAGCAAAGTCTCCGACTCTCCATTTCTTCTTCTTCTCAAAGCCTCTCGCCACCACCACTCGAACCTGCGGCCTTCATGCCACGTGTCCTATTGTTCTCTTTTTTTCCCAGCCTAAGAACAATTTCCAGCACTGATGTTAAAAAAAATCTATACATTTTAAGAAACACTGAAGCCTGTTGCCAAACAGTGAAATACTGTATGATTGAACACACAAAGCAGATGTCACATGCTGAACCCGCCTTTAAAGACCAGGTCAATAGGGGTGATTAATAATCAGTACCCTGCAGTGAGATTATTTACAGAAATATCTGTAAAGTAGCCTTGGGGAAGCAATTGTACCAAAGGAAAGAATTAATAAGACTTTAAAGGATGTCAAGGACTCTGGTTTCCGAACGTCTGAAGTCTAAAGGCTGTATTTCCTTTCACAGAATCATCTTACAGGTAACACCACAGCCAGTGGTACACAGTTCAATCATCCACAGTGAGGTTCTTATTTGCAAAATAACACAGAAGAATCCCAGATTGTAATAATGTTTGTAAACACAGCCAATGGAATATCTCTTATCAAATACAGTGGCAGTAAGAAAAGTAAAGCAGTTAATTTTTCAATTAACATAACAATACCTTTTTGAACAACTCTTGGAATCTGCACAGCTAAATGTTTAATTTATGAGGAAGTATTTTGTCATGGGACAGTGCCCAAATAATATAACACATCTACTGCCACATGGGAATGACTAAGTAGTGCTTTTAGTTCTTAATTCTTCTGACTCCTGATTGCCAAACCACATATAGTTCTCTACAGGAATTTACAGTTGAACATTATAGCATACAGTGCATAACAAAACCCAAACGCATCTTCTTCATTTTTAAGAATGGATGACCATTCTAGGCAGTCTTATGAATATGATAGACTATGGAGTATTAATATGATACAATAACGTTAGTAGCCAAGACAGGAAAAAACAACACGTACAAACACGCAAAAATGGGATAGGCAAAAACGAAAATGTATTCACTTTATAAGAATCACAGATGCGGACACAAAACTCTGCTAGTCTCCTTCCCTGCACAGCAGACCTTGCAGGTGTGACAGATACACAGGATTGAGATATGCAGATATTTACTTTTTCATCATAGTGCCAGATTCCCCGGCCATCTTGCAGCTCAGACCCAGACACACTAGAGTCCTGATCGATAAGCCAACGCTGGACAGCCTGAGCCTAAAAAACACATGACATGAAACATGGCTTTAATGAGAAGAGCTGGAGAAATGAGCCTCGACATTGTTATTGCCCCGTGCAATGCCCCCATGTGGCTGGTCTTACCGATTTGACAGACAAGAGTCACTCAGTTCCACAGCGAGGTAGCAGTGTGGCACAGTGTTCAGGGTTCTGGACCCATAACTGAGATTTTGTAACTAATAATAATAATTGCTTACACTTATATAGCTCTTTTCTGGATACTCCACTCAAAGCACTTTACAGGTAATGGGGACTCCCCTCCACCACCACCAATGTGCAGCCCCACCTGGATGATGCGACGGCAGCCATAGTGCACCAGTATGCTCACCACACATCAGCTATCAGTGGGGAGGAGAGCAGAGTAATGCAGCCAGTTCACAGAGGGGATTAGGAGGCCATGATTGGTAAAGGCCAGGGGTAAATTTGGCCAGGATTCTGGGGTTACACCCCTACTCTTTTCGAGAAACATCCTGGGATTTTATATGACCACACAGAGTCAGGACTTCAGTTTTACATCCATAGGATGGCACCTTTTTACAGTATAGTGTCCCCGTCACTACACGGGGGCACTAGGACCCACACAGACCGTGGGGTGAGCGGCCCCTACTGGCCCCAGTAATACCACTTCCAGCAGCAACCTTAGTTTTTCCCAGAAGGTCTCCCATCCAGGTACTGGTCAGGCTCATACCTGCTGAGCTTCAGTGCCAGTTGTGAGTTGCAGGGTGATATGGCTGCTGGCAAATGACTAGTGAGTATTGAGGAGAAAAATAATAACACTAAGTTAATATTATTTATTAATAAGTTAATAAATAATATTAACTTAGTTAATAAAAGGCACTATTCAGAAACACAAGTCTGAACCCATGTACAGTAAATGCACTCTAAAAAATGCTTGTTGTACAGTATGCATGTGTTTTTCACATCCATCATGCAATTAACTTGACAAGCTGTAGTCTTTCTGAAAGTAAACCAGCTCTTCAAACTTTTAAACTTCCCTTTTTGATTTGGAAACTTCACATTTATCACTTATGTGCTCCTAATCATTGTCAGAATGGAAATGGGCATTCTCAGATGTACAATATGTGATTTATAAGTAAAACAAGGACTTAAAACATCCACATTAAACTATCAATCTCTCCGACAATCAGTAAAACTTTAAACAGGGTTTTAAAGGCTCTTCAGCCAGAATCTTTCATCACTAGTATTGCATATACTGTATAAGGACATACAGCATATACTGTATAAGGATGTGATGCTTTCATAAATAAAGTGTGCAAATAATTTAAACTTCAATGGGTATCCTTTTTTTTCAAAACTGGTCTATGTACAGTAGTATAGACATTTCATTTGATAGGGCATTGAAAAGCATTATACTCGGCTTAAAAAAAAGAACGGTAACAAATGGTAAACCTGTAAGACCAACTGCATGTGGGTCATTAATTGATAGATTTCCATTAGCTATTATCCTTTCAAAGTGATCCTATATATAAAGACACTATGACTCACGGCTTCTTAAAAATAAGGAGCTTTTAAGAAACATCTGTATGTGAAATAATATCCATTTTCAGATTGGTTTGCTTCCATAGTCTGTATTGTTCACAGAATAAAGCAGGAAAATCATACAGATTTCAAGCATTATGGATATTGAAATAAAAATAAACACAATGAACTCATACCATAGTTTATCATAATTCCCTTTATTCCCTTTATGTTATTATTTCCCATATGTTCAGGCCGATATCTACTGTATATCTGTGGACACTCATGCTTAAAGGAAGAAAATCCCTTAATTCCCCCAACTGCAAGAGCTTCTTAATCATGAGACTTACGAGGAAATATGTATCAATTGAACGTGGACCAGAAGAAAAGAAAAACACAAATATTTCATTAAAATCTGCTGATCAGAGACAGTGAAGCCCCCCTAGCTTTGTAGCGGTGTGCTGTAGAACACTTCGGACTGACATTTATTCCCAGAGGATCAGAGATCAGGCAGGTAGACTGGGGCACACACAGACAAAGCACAGATATGAGGGGATTCACCACCAACTGGTACTCAGAGCAAGGACAGAGAGGGAAAAACCAATGCTGACTCCATTCTCTTTCCCGAAACTCTGCTTTCAAGCCAGAACAAATCAAATCCGTGGTCTTTCAGAAAGGATCCGTGTGTGTGCAGGAAAAAAAAAATCATTTTCACCCAGCAGCGGTGAACCGATTCGGATTATTAATGTAATTGGATTACAGCGCTGCTGGCACCGGTGGGGGTTTTGATAAACAGCACTGGTCATTAACTTTTAAATCATGGAGAGAGCACGGCTTCTACTGTATGGAATAACCAAGACCTCTTGGAAATGGGATTTTTTTTCTAGGTCTCTCTTAAGGAAACTGAGGCAGTCTTGTTTTCCACCAAAAAAGTAGCTTGATAGTAAAAGGACCCTTTGCTATTGCAATTGGAAAAAACTATCTTTTCTGATACTCTTCCAATTTTAAATTGGCAAGCGGTAATGAACTTGGTATAAAGCTACATTCCTTGTACCTTGCTGGGATAATGCAGACTATGGGCACACTCCTCCAACATGGCGACTTGGGAGATGGATTTGTTACACTGCGAGCTCCATACTACCTGAGAACAGAGTGCTGATGGGAGGAGTGGTCCATCTCTCACCAAGCTACATATAAACTTGAAGGATCTGTCTGTAAGCAGTGTAATCAAATTGCAAGTCTGATCTGAGTAGTACATGCTTCTTATGAATCTGCTACAGCATACAGTGTGTCTGGTGCTGCTTATTTAACCACAACAAGATCTCTTTGGATGTCAATTGTAGAGACTGGACACAACTGTTCACATCCTTGTTGGAGAAAAAAGTGAGAGCAGGTGTGTGTTTAGGGTAGTCTTGAAGGAAAAGACACTTGTCTGCTCTCTCACCTAAGCCTTGGTTTGTGGTGACTAGCAGGAATCTTTCTCTCCCCGTCTGTCTGCCGCCAGTACTAAGCCAGTGTTCTCCTCCTTTACTAGGGAGCACTACTGCAATGCTCACAGTAATTAAGCAAAAAGAGGATCCTGCCTCCTTTGCCTCCTCCTCTTCCAAGTCTTAGTCCAAAGCAGCTGTTTGCACCAGCTGCTGGCATTCTGCCCAGATGTTTGGGTCCAGATTGGGAGGTGGTGGGAGGGGAGGGGTGTTAATGCTATTTTAATTACTGCTTACAGTGCAAGCAGCCCAGTCCTATGGACTATGGCCAGTTGGAGATGTATAGATACCCCCCTGATACACACCCCCGGTCCCCTATTAATCTGCAGTTAATCGATCAAGATATTGATTCCTCATGGCAGATCCATGGTGCTGGGCGTAAGGGCAAGGATAACTCTGTGTGTGTGTAACACTACTAATGAGGTAAGCTGACTGCTCAGAGGTGAAAAAGGCTTGGTGGCAAGAGAGATTCGTCTCTTTAAAAAGATCCAGGCATTTTAAAACAAACACGCTGAACGTCCTGGACTAAAGCCTCCTGTGGCCAATCAGCCAGAAGCTTCTGCTGACACAGGGCACATGGCCACTCGCCTACATCCATCAAAACTGCTGTCAGAAGCACAGCAGGCGAGTGTGGGCTAACTCAACAACACTTCTCATAATGCCACATTATTATCAGTCTCCACAGAGTCGGTGCATGCTAACCCATGAGAGCAGAGCAATTCTCATTAATACTGATCAATAATTTTACATCAGCTACACAAATGCTTTTAAAGAAATCTACTGTACATGAAGAATCATTGAGTTTCCACATACTGTAAAACACTGCATATAGTATGCTATACTGTACATATGGTGCACAGATATAAATACTGTACTCGATACGTACAAAGTGGCTTGAGGTCTTCATTATTAATTTTTCATTTCACAATAAAACAGCCAGATGTTGACAAATGTATTCTACAGCTTAGGTGATGAAAACAAAGACAGACTGGTAGATGGTCACCCAGTGTGGTGCTCATGGAATGGCTGGGCTCAGGCACTCTGTCCTTACAACTACGAAACTGTCCTGGCTGAATTACACATTACGAATTACACACCAAAAAAAAGAATCCAACATTTACAGGAAGGCTTTTTAAAGGGTAGAATAAGTAGAGAACGGAGAGCTGTTAGCATGAAGACGTGCACAGTGGAACATCTGAGGTTTCCTGCAGTTACATGACCAAGCTCGGGCAAGCAGAATTTATGCTGAGTTACCAGTCCTCTTCACATTTCCAGTCACATGACAAAGCTTGGGCAAGCACAGTCACCTCTGAGTCACTAGTCCTCTTCGCCTTACCATTCACATGACAAAGCTTGGGCAAGAGGAATTAGTGCTAATCGTATTGAACATTTTCAAAATATCTAATGTTAAAAGGAAAAGAAAATTCAAATGACTACTGTCAGTGTCTCACGTTTTTCCAAATTGACTTTTATTATTACTGAAAGCTCTCCTAAAGACTTGTTCTTTTTTTCATTTTATGTGCTCAATATCTTTGCTGTATTTGTCAGCATAAAATACAATTTGAAACGTACAGTATGCTAATACCTCCTTATGTATGGGAAACGCGAGAAATGACAATGCTGTGCTTCGAAGGGATTCAGAAAAGCATGAGTCCGGAACAGATTGCACAGATGAAGCCGAAAGAAACAATAGTTAAACACTTAAAACAGTTTGTTCAAAAACCTGTCTATGCACATCACACTGACAAGATTCCGATATCTCTTTCCTGCAGTTGGCTTATATACTGACATCTGGAGGATACTGCAAGCTTGGAAACCTGGAAAAGGACTCAACCGCTATACACTGGACTCATTTAATGATTTTCCTGTGTTTATTATTATGCGTCCATAATGAAGTATGAAGTGATTCACAAATTAATTGATACGCATAATTGAATCTACGGGACTGGATTTAAAGCAAAAGTCCATTTTCCAGACTGCGCACATATATCTTAGACTTCTTCTGTGATGTCCTCCACTGCCTGGTTCCTCTGCCTGGCTTCAATTAAAGACAGATTAAAGGACTGCCGAGGAAGAGTCTGACTGCTGTTCTAATGTGGAGAGGCGGGGCAAAGGGGGATCCCTCAGACAAACCCGCCGAGCCAACAGAACTGAGGCAGCTGGTGGCAAGTGCGTTACAGACCATTGCCTGATTAATAACGCATGCAAGGAGCAAGAAGACTGGCAAATCAGAACGTCCTGGTATAACAGCAAAAGAAATAACCCCAAAATGAGGCTACGCATTGTGGGAAAATAAACTATTTGCTGGACCTCAGCAGTGTGAGTAAGAATAATGGGCAAGAGAAAGGCCGGAGGAGTCTGAACAGTTTCTGGACTTTGCTGTGTAAGAAAACACTGGGGATTTTCTTCTTCATGCTTAGTTACGGTATAAGAAAGAACATCTTGAGAGGATCTACAAACTCAGGATGATTTCCATGACCTTTCCCAGTCTGAAGCTCAACTCCAAGCTGTGGTTTGCAGGAAGAAGAGAAAAGGCTCAAAATCAGTCTCCTGCTGCAAAGACATTTTCTAAACAGCTCCTGGCCAAGTGAGTCCCTTTCAGGTGTTCAAACAGAATACTGCGCTGAGCACACACAACCCTCTCTAGGGTTTAAGGACTACAAGATTAAGAGGCAACTAATTATTTATCCAGACAGGGGGTAAAAACAGTTCAGTTTCCCTTAACCAGTACACTAAGTTCAGTCAATTTAGAGCTCTGATGGAATGAAATTAGAAGCTACTGGATGTGTCTCTATAGGGTTGGGCATCGACAGGCCTAAATTGGGGGCATTTCATCTGAACTTTAACCTGTCCATCAACAGGCTACAAAACTTCTGTCATTTAACATAACAGCATCTGAAGCACAAAGGATTTAAAATTCCTAGGGGCACAAGTCCGGCTCTTCGAAGCCAACAGAAAATGCCAGAAATTCAAAAGCTGCCGATTAACACAAGAGCACAAGACAATATCCCAATGCTAAAATACCTCCAGTATGTCTCTGCAGATGCACATTCCATCCACGAATGGCTTCAACTGCATCAGTAGATCTGCAAATTGCTCTTTTTTATTTTCCCTTTCTTTCTCCTCTCCTTTCATCAGCAACTTTCACCAGCTGACGCCCCTGTCGTTCTTGGCTGGGGTTTCAGATTTAGAACTTGCGCGGGTGTGTCAGGCCAGTTAGGTGGAACTGGCGCTGTTCGCCGACATTTTGGAGTGCGTTTCACAGCCCGGGTGTAATGTGTAATGCAAGATGAATGGGAGGGGGGTGGAGACAGAGGGAGACAGGGTGAAGAGAAGTCAGAGAGCTGGGTGGATTAATCTCTCTCGTCTGCTGAGCGTTGTATCAATCATAGAGGAAACTGCCAGCTAGTCTGTCTCTCTGACACTTCCATGAGAAAGGGGAGTCTTCTGCATGCGCTATTTTCATCTGCCACTGATTAGCATAACAGCCCTTGAAATGTTTTCTGGTCAGGATGGGGAATTTAACTGCTTTTCATCTATCCATCCATTTTCTAACAGCTTCATCCAGCATAGGGATGCAGAGGTGCTGGGGCCTATTCCAGCCAGCAATGGGCGCAAGGCAGGGTACAGCCTGGATAGGATGCCAGTCCTTCATAGGGCAGAAAGCCAAACACACACACACACACACACACACACACCAGGGCCAATTTTATAGAAGCTAATGAAACTTCCCCTATGTTTTTGGACTATGGAATAAAAACACATGTACACAGGGAGAATATACAAACTCCACACAAATAGCACCCCAGGAACTAAACCCAGGGCCCCACTGCTGCAAGACAGAAATGCTAACCACAGTGCTACCGTGCCACCTGTCACTGCTTTAAATTAAATTAAACTTTCAGCTTTTTGTTGGCGATTTCCTGCCTACAGTGAAATGTTGCAGACTTAAACTCATTATCTCTTAGCATTATGAAGTTCTTCGGTCTTTTTCTTTTATAGCCAGGGTCACCCTGGTTATACTGTATGACATAAAGACATAAAAATAAATAAAATCAATACATGTCTTCTACAACGATAGAACAATATAGTCAATACAGCGAAGATACAAATGATTACAGGAAATTTCATTACCTTCTTTTTCAGCCATAGTGTATAATGGCAAAGAAATCCTGAATTTGAAAGAAATGTTTAGCCTGTGTGGAGAAAGGAGCTGTAACATGCTGTTCCACAGAGATAAGTATGTCAGGTGCAAGGTGCTGTATTATCCAAGGTGTCAAGATTGTCAAAAGTGTGGATTTGAAATCAAAACTAATCCTGGACTACCGCCTGCTAGTTTAGGCAGCAGGCACATTAATGTGAAAGTAACAACAAAATGGAAGCAGTGGGGACACAGAAGAATCAACATACTGTAAAACACCCAGATCCCTGTCATGTGTAACATCTGTCAGCTAAAAAGCACCCATGAGATGAGTACTGTATATATAGTATATGTTCCTACTACCAGTGTGCATAACTTTACACCCATCAATGTTAAATTTCATTTGCCAGGTCTCAGCCAGTCTGCTTCTCTACAGTATGTAACACCCTTGTCACTGTTTCTGTGTTTGCCACTCTCCCATTTATAAAATCTTCAGCATATTTCACCAGTTTGATAACTAAAACCATAAATTGTTGATATAGATCAGCCAGAGCAGTGGACCTAAAATGGACCCTGGTGGCACACCGCTGTTCACATCTGCCCAGTCAGAGATTACGTACCTTATGATGACACATGATTTCCACTTAGTTAACCAGTTCTTGATCCATGCATGTACATTACCTTCTTGTGGCTTTTAATGTGAGAATAAACTTTTTTTTTAAGAGGAACCTTATCAAACACTTTCTTGAGATCCACATATATGATGTTATACAGTATGTTTCAATGTTATTTTACCAGTAACAGAAGTAAGACTCTTTGGTTCATAGTTTCCTACTTCAGCTCTTTCCTGTTTTTTTAGGTATTGGTGTTACATTTGTGACTTTCCCATATGTCTTTTCCCATATGCAGTGGGTACTGCTTTGTGAGAGTTGAAATATTCTAGTTTGAGTTCTATGTATAACAGCCCTCCTTTCCTTAAGTATGGCTGGGGGAATACCTTCGGTGCTCAGTGATCTACTCCCACTTTTGCTGTTGTAGTACTGTAGTACAGTCCTACATGTGGTCAGCAAGATCACAATTATACCTGTTTTTTTATATTACTATATATTTAAAGCTGGATATGCTTTACTTGAATGGGCTTTTAACAAAATGTAGTAGGAGTAGTGTGATCTATAAATCTCAAAGCCTAAAGCATCTTGCCAATAATAAAAATGACCATCTTGTTTCCTCCAACAAATTATGATTCACCAGGGAATTCAACACTCTTTAAGTACTCCGTTACGGCCCCAACTATATCAAAACGACAGTTGTGTACCCACAAATATTTACTCCTACAAATTGCAGAGTTTGAGTTACATCATGGCTTGTCTTTTTTTTTCCTCCTTCAGGACAGAAGAAGGGCCATTTAAGAAGTGCCAGCCCAAGTGACAAAGCGCTCTATGGAAACACACCTGTCAGAATCACAGCTCCGCCATGTGTTACCAAACTCTAGCAGGAGCTGAGGTGGCCTGCGTCCTGTTTTTCGATTTTTCACAATTCTCTGCTGCCATTCTTACCTAGGCTATTATCTATGAAGCTGCCTCACAACTCCAGCAAAAACAGCTTTCAAAAATGACCGTTAAGAGCTAATCCCTAGGAATTGGGAGCACAAATCCCTCACGATTGCACGTATCGATTGAGAGATCTTCAGTGGCGCGTCAAGAGCACCACAACTGTGCGCAGCAAAGACACACTTCCCCAGCCCACTGCCTTGCGAATTAACTGGAAGCTTCTTCTCCGAAAGCCACGACTCAGGCTGCAGGTAAAGACCGATTAAATAAAGGTTCTCTTTCTCCAGAGAGCAAACTGCGCTCTGCAATCTGGGAGACAGAAGAGACCAACAGCAGAAGCTCAGGCCTGAGGCCTCAAAACACTGTCAATAGTTCAGCGTTATCCAAAGGTTCAGAATCACCACCTCACTTCGCAGTGTGCTGAGCGCCTTGGCTCTGGACACCTTTGGATTCAGGCCTCATAAACTGACATGCAATTAATTTCCTTGCCCATCCTCTCCTCCTTTGCTTTAGGTCAAATGTTAATCTGTAATAAATGGGATATGAAGTGAGTGCCAGTTTAGTTCTTCTGCAGTGCACTGGTAGTCCTGTCTGTGATGGCGGCGGAGTGTTGCAAAGCAGGAGGGTGATTTACTGTACTTCCTCCCTATCAGGTTCATCAGAATCCTGCTAATCATGGAAGATAAGGATAAGAAGCTCATCTCCCCAGGGCCCTGCTGCTGGAACCGTTCATTGCTCTGCCTAGACAGAGTGAGGCAGTTCTGGCGTGCAAAGACACTTGTACCTACACCCCCCACCCCTGAACGGGGTGAGCAGCTGGCAATCCAAAGCAAAAAAACGCCACTGTCTGTGATCACCAGCCCACCTCCTGTGGTGCTCGTTCCACAGCTCTGCGTGGTTCACAGCAAAAAGGTCTGTCTGTTGTCAAGCTTTTTCAGCAGATGTACAGTTCAGCTGTCGAGGATTCCTGGAGCTACTGCAGATTCATAAAAACAATGCAGGGAAGAAGAAGCGGCTGCAAGCAGAGTGCATTTAGACCTGAGAAAACAGGAGGCATTTCTATAGCCAAAGAGTGGTGGGTGTCTGGAGGTAGCTGCACTGTTGTTCCCTGGGTCCTCTGTCCCATGAACCCAGCACGGCTCCAACATCCCGCTCTGAAACAGATTACGCACTGGGAACTGCTTGCAAGATGCTCAGCCAAAAGAACAGATTTTTGAACTTTTCCCATACTAACGTTTGTATAATGGCATGCGGAGATCTGAACCTCCGAAGATTAAGAATTGCAACAGATGTAACAAGCAATAACAAGTTCTTGTGAAGGGTAATTATACTTTATTAGACCAAATGTCTCAGGTTAAGAAGAGAGTCACTGTGAAATCAATTGGCTACTAAAAACAGAATGGGCTGAACAACATCCTCTTATTTCTTACAACTCTTTTCATTCTTTTGTTCTCATTTTCATGAACCGCCACCTCTCCACTCAAACCAACCTCTTAGCGTAAGCCAAATCATTTAAAGCAATTGCTAACTATCTTTTCCTAGACAGTGGAAATTCTCTGACAGTGGAAGGAGGCTATTGCATGTCAGACCTTTGTAATTCAGTGGCAGTCTGACTGGCCAAGGGGTGTACTCTGGTGCTGATATATAGCTCTGTGAAACTGGGTCATTGTCGTCACAGGACCTAATTCTGACTCTTTCCTCAACCTTTTTTTTTTTAATTCCACAAAAGCATCTGCAGAAGATCAGGGTTGGGCAATGAGAGTGAAAACCCGTCAGGTATGATTGCGCTGCAAATAGTTCTTTTTATTTTCCCCATCACATTAAACACTTCTCCCCACAATCTGTAGAATATCAGAGAACTCTGCATGATTTCCACCCGTCTCTCTTCAATCCTGGAGCGCACAAGGCTGGCAGCACCAATGCTGAAGCAATCAACAGTTTAAAACCCAAAGAATTCTCCCAGAAAGGGAGAGGATAATTTGATTACATTACACTCAGGAAATGAATGATGAATGTATGATTGGTAACAAGACAGTGGTCAATCACATTGAGCCCAGCTCCCACACATTCCAATAGTAGAAGGGCTGGTATTACAATGGCCATAATAATAATTAATATGATAATAAAACAGAGGGAGATCAGATAATCTGGCTCCCACGGCGATGAGACTGCTCCTGTTGCAGCGTTTTGTACCTAATAAATAAGCTGTGCCCAGCCGGAGACCAATTTAGCAAGGGGCCTGATAGATTTGCCTGGCAGAAATTGAATTATCAGGAAAAATTCGCCTGAGACGGAATTTCTGACAGGCTCCATTTCTCCTGGCCGGCCGGCGCTGGAGCTGAGGGTGATGATGATTTCAGGTGAAGGCCTGGTGCCGGCGACTGCGGAGAGACAGAGGCGCTCGCGCCTGGAATGCCGCCGGGCTGAGCCGCAGGGAACGCAGACCACAGCGCCGATCACAGATCCGGCATCCCGCTCCGGAACAGATCACACGCTGAAAACCGTCCGCAAGGTGCTCGGCCACATGAACACAGCGTTGAACTTTCCCTGTACTAGCTTTCCTCTTGTGTGATGGCATGCAGAGATTCAAATCTCCCAAGATTAAGAATGGCTACAGAGATAACGAGTCGTAACGAGTTTTCCTGAAGGATAACCGCGCTATGAACCCCATTGTCTGCCCTTCACGTGTGACTGTAAGTGCTCCCATTTGGAAAGGAAGGTGGATCCCACTGTTCCACAAATGCTCTTGGAAGGACAAAGTATGAGCACGAGGTGCTGTGAAGGCACCTACAGTATGTGAATTTACATAATGGATCGCGTCTCTGGTGATGCATGATGAACTGTGCTTCTTTCCCTAAAAAAAAAAAAATCAGTTCCCAGTGAATGTTTTGAAATAAACTTTATAACATCGCTAAGAAGGAAAATTGAATTCCTGAAATTATTAACCTTGGTCGCTTTCCCTGGTACTAGGAAGTGAAGTTCGCAGGAATTCAAAGAAGCTCTTCACGAGTTTACAGGATTCAATCAGAAAGGCAGGGCTCTCTGAGACAACGCTCACAGCAACCAGACAACCGGGTGTCCCGGTGTCACAAACTCCACACTGATAGCACCCCAAGTCTGGAATTGAACCCATGGCCCTTGTGCTCCAAGATCATAAGACTCACCACTGTGCCATCATGCCACCCTGATATTGTCCATCATTACAAAATAATCCCTTTCGCAGGTGCTACCTGTATGTCAGTCCTAATGTACTGTATGGACATGTACAGGGGAGACTAGTGTATAAGCTTTTAAATTTGGCAAATGGACTTCAAAACATTAACTCTCAAGGAAAAGACTGGGACCCCTGCCTAGGCTGAAGTCACCAGGGACAGGGGTTTAACTGCTGTCAGCCCAGAGCCCAGAGGGCATCAGCCAGCTCAGACCAGCCTTGAGTGTGCGCCGTGTTCAGCTGTCACCCTCCAAAGCACGTTTCCCTGATCTTCCCCAGCAGTACTACTGCAGTGATGTAAGATCTGACAATCGTGATAGAGATCAGCCCTTGAAGCTGGAGGAAATCAAGTGGAAATTAACTCACTGCAGCTTCCACTTTCTGTAAAAGCTCTCTTTGTTAAGAAGGAATAAGGACACTTATCTCGCTCTCACTCTCTCCCACTACCCAACGCACCCATTTCAGTCTCTAATCACGAGTTTACACTGCCACTCTCTCCCAGTCCCTGATCCCAATCTGCCTTCTTCTCCCAGTCCTCCAGCCCACTCTGCCTCTCTCTCCCAGTCTCCCAGCCCAGTCTACCTCTCCCTCACAGTCCTTCAGCCCACTCTGCCTCTCTCTTCCAGTCCCTCAGTCCACTCTGCCTCTCTTTCCCAGTCTTCCCAGTCCCTCAGCCTCTCCCAGTCCCTCGGCCTAGTCCACCTGGTCTAAAAAGCAGGGCCACACTGCCTGCACTTACTCTACAGATACCTGATATATTCTCTGTCACTTACAAGCTGTTGTGGTGCTCTGGTTAGATTATGCTGTAACATTTTCCTAACATCCTGTGTTATTTTAAGCTTGTACAGTATTACCATTGCTCTTTGGAGAAAGGGGGGTGGACACACAGAGTGCATTTTATTGCTGCCCTGGGCTTGTGCTAACTCACAGGGGGATTGCTAATGGTTTCTCTCTCCCGGCCTCGGCCTCTCTTTCTTAAGATTAGAACCGGCAGCTGTTTTATCGTCAGGTTGTACTCAGCTAAAACGGAGCCAGCAGACAGCCCACCTGAAAACCAAATACAGACTGGAGCTGCTGCAATAGAATATCAATGCCCCTTAACCCATAACCCACACCCATACTGTACATTGTGTGACATTTGCAATAAGAACACAACTTTAAAAATCTAATAAAAAACCCACTGAGGAACTTTTAAAGTGTGGAACAGGAAATTGTAATTTACTACAATGAATTGAGGGTGTGTGTTTTAAGCTAAAAATATATATATAATATATTAAAACCAACCCAAATAACCCATAAAGTGCCAGATTATATTTTAAAAGGTTGACAATGGTCTTCCTCACCAGGAAACAGGGAGTAAGTGAAGGGAGTGAGCAGAGGGCACGTTAATGGAGTCTCCAGGGCTCCAAATGTACTCACTGTCCTCACAGTCAGTTTGACAATTAAGCTGGGAGAGCATTTGCATTCTGCTTAGTCTGAGGAATTGCGTTTTGTCAGCAACAGTACAGTATAAAATAGTCATCTCATATTTTTGGCTCATAAGGAGTGTAGACTTCTCAGAGATCGAAGGAAAAGTGTTCAAAATCCTCACGGACACTGACAACTTCAACCCAGCGGACTTCTTTGGAATGAACAATGAACCACGAACCTGAGGACACAAGTGAGAACGAAGTGGAAGAGCACTTAAAACTGAGAACAGGAGTCACGTCTTTACGCAAAGGATGGGGGGAGTGTGGAACAAGCAAGCCCAGCCAAGTTATTGAAGCTGATAACCTGGATTCCTTCAATAATGCATCAATTAAATACTAACTACAAAACAGGCTAGAATGACCAAAAGACCTCCTCTCTTCTGTAATGGTTCTTATGTCCTTAATATGTTGCAAGTGTTCCAAGAAGGCATGCAGAGAGCCTACATGGCAAACTAACAGACAGTGATGCTGTGACGCCCCTTTACGCAGTCGAACAGCACACACGTGGCATCCTTCCTCCTGCATCCCCCTCGGCCCACCATCACAGCCCGGCCCGCAGGCTGAGTGAATCCTGTCGCTCAGCACGTTCCCTGTTCTCCAGGAGACACACACAAAGATCCTTCCCATGTTAACAGATGTCGATGCCTCCAGTCTGGCGTGACACATTCAAGTACCCAGCCTGGAGAACACAGCCCCAGCACGGTCAGCCTGGTCACCGGAGAGCGCTCGGACACGACAGACTCCACAACGCCAAGAACTGGACTCCTTCCACTGCTCTGACACTATTTCACAACCCATACCTCAGCTCTCAGCTCTCAGCTCTCAGCTCTCAGCTCTCAGCTCTCCAGAGCTACAACAGACCCCTTTGCGCAATGAGTACTAGGCTGCTCAGTTCTTTTAGAGCACAGAATGACTTGGCTCAATTTCTGCCCAAAACTCTAGCAAACCCTGACAACTATCCCAGTTCTGAATGACATCTGACCGCGGAACTGTACTGGATCCAGTGCTGACCCAAGGTTCACCAACGTTATTCTCCAGGAGATCAGATGTCAGTTTAACACCATTGTGGATAAAGTGTGATGCGCTGTAAAGCAGTATTTTCCATCTTAAACCATCTCACTGTCATTATTTATTATTTACTATTTTCTAATGGGCTGTGCACATTATGCGAAAGTGCAGTCTATTGTACTGTGCATGTCCTGAGACAAATGCATGAATAGGAATAAACCCCTTTCTCTCTCTCTTTAAAGTGAATCCCCCCCCATACACAAGCTTCTCTGCTGAACAGTAACATCACCTTGATTTGTCGTCAGGACTAAGACACTGTGCTGTATTTCTGTATTTCTACTGACAGTTACTTCTTAAGACATTTTTCAGCTTAGTCGGCCCAGATGGCATACAGTAAAGCAGCAAAAGATGACTGAAGAGGAGAAGTTTGTGGTTGGGGAGGCAAGACTGACAGGAGTATGGCGGACGTCAAATTGGAAAGTTCTGTGGGCATGCCAGTTGAATTATGGCGGACCGCCAGTCGAATTAAAAGATAAAGCGCTCACAGAAAAACATGTGACCCTCCGTCGCCGATGGGATCTACAATGTATAGTATCACTTCGTCTTTGTGTCTGCTTTCTTCCGTGAGGAGATCTGTCTGGTGCAGACCAGTTATTAAAAATGAGTCGACTCAGCAGGAACACTGGTTGATGACGTGAGCAGAGAAGGAAAGAAAGAAAGATATCTGCTGTCAATGCCCAGGAGAGAAACTATCCCTGGGCTCTCATCCGAAGACAGCGGAGAGAATAGGAATGATTTATAACAACAACAATAACAAGAGCTACAAAAAAAACACCCTCTTGATACGTCACACCGTTGCTGGTTATGGTGGCAGCGCAGTCTGCTGTTTTTAGAGTTGACCCCCCCACTGCTTACAGAGAGACCTGATAAAAAAATATTCTTAAAGGGCACTTTGTAGCAAAGCGTTAGTGTATTCCTTCTAGATGTGAGATTTATAGTTTCCTCATTAGGGTTGCCAAGAAAGCAGTCCCTACCCCGCTGTTCTATAAAATCAGCAATATGCGGCGAAAGACCACACCTGATTAAAAAGCAAAGTCCTCCGGTTCTGGTCCTTGTCCTGGTGACAGACACCCCCGCTGGTATTCATTCCAGCCCCCTTCATTTTTGTTCAAGTACAGTAAAGGTCAATGAAGGACTTGATTGTGTATCTGAGGGCTCGGCTGGAACACACACCAAGAGGTGTGTGGATCACCAGGACCAAGATTGGGAACAGCTTAAGGCTTCAAGTAAGTAGCTGTGCTCAGCTGGAATGAAAAGCCGTACAGTAAGTGTGAGAGCCTCTAGAAACAGCATTGTGAGCTCCTGCCTTTGAAAATCCATCTATTTTCTCACTGCTTCTTCCAATTCAGGGTCATGGGGGAGCCAGAGCCTATCCCAACAAGGAACGGGCACAAGGCAGGATACATCCTGGATGGGACACCAGTCCTTCACAGGGCAGATACAGACACAAATACAGACAGTCATACACTCACTATAGAAGCCAATTAACCTGCCCATATGTCTTTGGATTGCTGGAGGAAGCCAGAGCAGCTGAAGGAAGCCCACTCAAACACAGGGAGAACATGCACACTCCACACAGATAGCACCTCAGGTCCGGAGTTAAACCCAGGGCCTCGGCACTATAAGACAGAAACACTGACCACTGAGCCACCCCACAGCCCCGACTTAGAACATTACAGCAAAAAAAACGTTTTTCTGAGCAGGCAGAGACAACAAAATAGTGAGTGTAAAGCAAAATCCCCTATTAATCAGAAAGATGCCTAGACAGAAAAAAGGAAACAATGATTTACACCAAGGGCTGTTGGAGTCTGGAAAAAGCCCCGCCACATTGTGGAAACTCATACCTTTATGTCTCCCTTCCTGAGGGATTTACTTTTTCTTTTTCATACCCTTGATGAAGAAATGGCTGGGTGAGATCTTGAGATCAATGAGCTACTAGACTGAATGCTGCACAGCCACTGGTTATTTGTGAATATTCTTACGTTCTTGTAGGTTTCTCGCATTCTGCAGCTATGCCTTTTTCCTCACTGCACCTAAACAGTCAGCAGCAAAGCTGGGGTCACCCCTTCTCCTTCAGCAATACGCTGATTTACCTGCAAAAACCTTGGGAGAGAGATTTTCATGCCCCCCAGAGTACAGACAACGGCACTATAATTCACAGGACACTGGGTGGCGAGAGAAAACTGCTCACCTTATTAAAGCGCCAAGCCTGCGGTCACTTTGTGTGCGCCAGAGCTAGAGGTTACTTTCACAAATTTTCAAATACTTTTTCAAAATGTCTGCCCCTGTCTGTAAAATCACATTGTCCAGGAAGTTCCCGATAAATTCTTTCTCCATCCTTAATAACAGACTTTATTGGCCACTGAATGATTCTTCTGCGCCAATCTACCTTAAAATAAAATTTAGCTCCCAGTGACTTTGACAGACAGCTAACACAGCTGCCCTCAGATATTTACCCTCTTCGAAGTACATGGGGACCTAATATAGTACTCTAAAACAGTGAGAGCAGACCTCTTTTCACTCCAAATCTCTGACTTTGTGAGATTAAGAGTTTGGAGAGTAAGACGGGACAGAATGAATCAGCCAAGGTCATTCGGCACGGAGGCCAGCACTAAAGTCGTCTGTGTTTTTGTGGCTCTGGCGGGCTGACACTACTGTACACTCTTTATGGACAATGCGGATTGCAGTCTGTCGTATCTGCCAGGGCATACCAGCGCCCCCTGCGACTAATCCAGTCAGATATTTCAGCTCCAGGGACAAAGCCAGCGCAGCACACACTCCCTCTGATGACGTGGACAGCGATGGCTCAGGCTGCAGATACAGCACTCCCCTGGCTGATAGATGAGCTGAATCCCTGCTGAAGGCGAGACCATCTTGTCATTCTTCACCGCGGGGAAAGAAATCACCCGACACTCTCAGAACTCTCTACCCTAATGTCTTTATGAGCTCAGTGGTCTAACTGGCGAATTCTTTTCCCTTTTATAAAGAGGTTTAACAATCTTCCCTCCTACAGCTTTGCAGGGGCATATCGAAAGCAGTCCCTGCAAATTCCGGGAATCAACTCTAACCTTCTCTCCTCTTTTGAAAGTACGCTACATTACAAGGTGGCTGCAAAGACGCCGTGCAGCGACAGACTTAAGCCTTGAAAATTAAGCAAACATGATAAAAGTCAAAATCATGTAACAGGTTAGATTTAAATTGTTCCATTGCTTATGGCTGAAGTGAAATTTGGCATTATTAAAAGGCATATACCTTATAAATGGTTTACCCAAGAAGGTAACACTATGGGTCTATTATTGTATTATATACTGTATGGGGAGGCACTGTGGCACAGCAGATAGCATTGCTTCCTCAAAACTGAGGCTCCCAGTTTGATTGTTAGGGTGCAATGCCATTTGGGGTAGAGATGGTATTTTCTTCCTGTGTTCCTCCCCCAATACAAAGACATATGGGTAGGTTAATTGGCTTCTGGTGTCAGTGTATGCGTGTTTGTGTCTGTGTCTGTGTATGCTCTCTGGTGTCCTGTCCAGGGTGTATCTTGCTTTGCACCTGTTGGTTGCTGGGATAGGCTGTGGCTCCGCTGTGATGCTGTCTGTTGGGTAAAGCTGTTAGAAAATGGATGGATGGATTGTGCTATATATAAATGAGGTCCATCAACAATTAATAGAGCCATTCTTTCCTGTCCTATGCACAGACGCAGGAATATGTTTGTGCAGCTCTGGGAAGCCATTGGGTGGACTGGGTTTGGCACTAGAAGTAACCCAAATGCATCAGCATGTTTCCTCTATTGAGACGGAATTAGGAAGTTGACCTTTCACCCCTCACTACCACAAAGACCAATGTTTCAGTAATGAAAACAACTGAAGGCACAACACCCACATCAGATGTTGTTGGCATAATCAAGAAAAATGATAATCAATCAACATGGATGTTGATTTTTAAATACGAATTTACTCTCAGAATGATACATCCATACTGCCCAGCATGCAGTATTTAAAGAATTCCAGTTTGTGTACTGTAGACTACCAAGCAATATCTTGGATATTTTAGCTTATCTTCAACTACATTTGTCTTCGAAATACAGTCGAAATGAAGTCTAGATACAGCATGAGCCTAGTTTAAGACGGGTTCAGCCAAGTACCTCTCTATTTAAAATACAGAAGCTGCACAGAACATTCATATATAAGAGGCCAGTTTTCCTCGCTAAAACAGAACCCATAAAAAATTGATCTGCACTGTCGTGGCCCTGCACTCTATGAAGATGAAGTGTTCCATGTTCATTTACTCGCTCTTTTCCTTTTCCCAGATTAGAACACATGCTCTTAAGGAGGGAGAGGGGGCAGGAGTGAGGGTCGTGCTGTCCGCACAGAAAGGTTTACACCAGTGAGAACTGAATCTCCCAGATCAACAGGGCTGAGCAAGGCATTCCGAACAGACAATTTACAGTTTCTAGAAGATGATGACATTAGCATCAACAGCATATCAAAAGCACAAGGCAGCAGAGCAGTGCTACTGACCCCCAACAGACTGTAAACCAAGACTTGTCTTCTGGCTGAGATGTGTCGAGGTTTAACAACCCATGCCCACCCCACTCCCGCCAGCATTGATCTGCTACTTCCTCCCATCCACCCCTCGTTCCCTAAGAGCGCCCCTCTCTTCCCCGCCCACTCTCCTCTCTCACTTGGGGGGGATGAGGGGTATTACCTTGCCTTCCCATTAACCTGCATGCCCTCCCTCCCCACTGCGGCAACGTGCTGAAAAACCAACTGCAGGCCAGTTGTGTTCCTTCTGTATCGCTCCCTGTTTCTTCCTGTTCGTCACCCAAGATGAGGATCAACCCGGCGTGTCAGTTCATTCGCACTGAGCAGCTAAGGTGGCGCAAAGCTTCACACACACAAACACACACACACATCTTCACTGGGAACAAGCCAGCACTGTCAGCCGGGCTCCTGCACTGCAAGCGTATGGCTTGCCAGACCGCGAGCAGGCTGCACACGCGGCTCAGAGAGGCGCCGTCTCTCTCTGCCTCGCACACACAACTCCCCGCCTTCCGTCCCACTGACCCGTCTCCTCTGAAAGGGCTTGCATCTCCTAAGGCGACGCCATGCACTCTCTACTCGTCCACTTGGACACTGCCCTTCCAGTCCCACAGCCTTCTATAGTGGTGCTCATTAGCTACAATAAGGAGCTGCGTCACCACCAGTCGCTGTTATCTCAGAGTGTCATCAGCCCGGTTCCTCTCCCCAGCTGTCCTGCCACATTACACACGGGACAGTGCCTTCCTATGGACATACACTGGGTCATCCCTCACGGCAACACAGCGACATTTAACCCCCTCCTGTCTTCCTTCTGCCTCAGGGACTCTCCGGCTGATGAAATGCGGTCGTCCCACAGTTCAGGTCACAGCCATTCATTACATTGAATACCCATCGTGCGGCTTCTGCTGCTGCTTTTATTTCCCAGGTTTGACCACCATAGGGAATAAGAACAAGCGAATTTAGTTGGCTGCCTCTGTTGCCTACAGTTCTACCCAGACAGGTGCTCAAGAACGCAATGCGATGCCATGCTGCACATCGGAAGAGGTAAACTATTGTTTTATTGTCCAAGATGAAATAAAAGTGATATTATATCTAATATTGCCTAAGGTTAAAAAGCCTCATTCAAGCCTAGCAGCATGCTATAAGTGTGTAATATATTCCATGGTGGTAAGAGAAAACAGTGTGCTAAATCACACCGGAGGGAGGGTTATTGGAGCTGGATGCAGTTCAGAATGTAAATGGGGTTTGGTCTTTATTATTAAGAGGCACTGCGTGCCCCTGTAGGGGAACTGTGAGATCAAACACTAAGGACTGAAATTTTGCTTCTAGTCATTGAAGAATGTCTGAAAACATGGTTGAGCGCAGGATTAACGTAATCACGGTCAAATGGTCAGGGAAAGGCCAATATTAGAAGAGAAAAAAGAGAGGAACTGCTCCCAGCCAATCAGAAAGGCAGGGGTACCAATGATCTTCATCCTGTTGCCTGAGCAGCACCCTGGGTGATGTTAAAACACCACCTGATAAAAAGTCCAGACATTTCTCCCCTGGAGGCAGATCTCCGTAGGTCAGCAAAAACTGAACTTCTACAACGCAAATTCAGATTTAAAGATAGGAACATGGAATTTCCATAATTCTCTTTTTTTCTGAATTCCCCACATACTGAAAAGCAAACTGATGGTGTGTGCAAAGGTGAAATTTCATCTTAATGGCTAACAAGTGCATATGCCTTAAATGAATGGAAGTGTGACATACAATTACAGCATGTGGGATTTAACCTAGGTCATGCACAGATTTAGCGAAACAAAAGAACCCGACAATTTTTCAGATTAATTTAGCAATCAGAACAACAGGGAATTACCAGGTATTTGATTTTAGATCTGTGATTCAGTCAGTTCTTAGCTGGTTATCTTTATCACTTAGGTGCATATGAAACACTGACCTATTCTCATTTCAAAATGCAAGACGAGCACATAGTGTGGAGACGTGGAGATACAGTATTAAGGGTCAAGAGCCTGGGCTGGTACAGGTGAAAGCTTTGACAACAGCCTGCAAGACGTCATGTGAAGAGTAGTGCTGGAAGAGCCCTGAACCGTGCAAGCGATCTGCTTCTTCAAGGTTCTGACCAGAAAGTCTTTCTCTAGCGCACTGGGAATGGAGCAGGTGGCCCGATGCATCACGGAGACCAAATCCAGGATGTGGATAATCAGTAGCATTCGCACACAGCACTGTGAAGCTGCACAACCTCAGACCTGCCGTTTGAGTACAACTGCTCTGCGCTCTGTAGGATGACATCACAGAACTGCAGAACGGGGTTTAATCGATCACATAGATGAATAACAAACAAAAAAATCAAGCTTCTACCTCTCTACAGCCTTCTTCTATGAAATAAAACTTGGCCGGTTTCTGAAAGATAAATTGATTTCCCAAGGCTTTCTGTGCAGTAGCTCTCCTTGTGTTAAATCATTCATGGAGCTGCTGGGACAGCAATGGTGAGGGGCTCTCAGTCTCTCTCTCTCACAGGCAGCGAGGCCCCGTCGGAGTCTGCAGAGGCAAAGTCAAACACCAGTCCCACAGCGACTGGCACTCGAAACTGCTCCTGACCTTACACAATCTGGCGTGAGCTACAGCTGAAGCCCAGCAACCCCCCGGAGTCATGCAGTGTCCTGCCACGGTATTCAGACGCTTGCAAAGTTTTCACTTTCTGTTGCTGTGGTGCTTGGTGCATCACGCCATGACGTAGCAATTAATATGACATCATTCCATGAATATTAGATATACAACCTACTCCACAGATTCAAAGCAGAAACCAAAATGAGTAAATAGAAAATTAAGATGAGAGCACAGTGGGAAAGGTCAGGATTGCATCAGTATTCACATCTTTTGCATGAGAGATGGAGAGTCCTGGTCCTGGAGGGTTAGTGTCTGCAGTACTTCTACAAGCCTGAGCTCCAGAAGCACTGGGAGTTGTGGTTAAATTGTTCCTATTACGACAGTAAAGATCTGATTTAGGTTGTTAAAAGCTGGGTTGCTTTAAAAACAAAACCCAGAGGCACAAACCCATCTCTGTGTTGTCCATCTCGGACCTAGACAGTCTCTCACAGATTCTTGAGGGGAGAAGCCTACCAGATCACTTTCTGTCACTTTCCTATGGTGTCCCATTTTGTGAAATTACAGAAAGACACATCCATATTATTAAACTTAATGTTTTACTTAGAACCTGAATTCCCAAGTGCTCCCAACTCCGGCTCCAAGCATCTTATGACACCCATCAGGAAAAGTTCAATTCTAAAACACTGAAATTATTTTTAAAAATAACAAAAATGTTATTGGTCTTGTTGTTGTTCATATCCTTCCACTTTGAAACCACCAAATACTAATGAAGTCAGGACACACTCACTCCCCTGTGCCGCCAAGGGGGGAAGGAGGAGTTCTGCTTGAGCGGGCCATTGCTCGGCCCAGGCTCCACAGCGCCCTGCAGGAGAGTCAGCACTAACAGGGGGAACAGCCCTGACCGCGCCACAGGCTTGCCAGCACCTCCTTCCTGTGCTGGAGACACCCCAGGCTGCTTCAAGCCCACAAAGCCCTGGCAGACTTTCACCAATTCAAAACAGCAATAATAGATAGTACTGTACGTGTGCAGGGAATTTCATCCCACAGTCCTTCACATAAAACAGCAGATCCACTACATTCACCCTAACAGCGCAGGTCCCATCTGGGTGATGAGCAGAGGGATTTGTGTGACAACAGGAAGCAGATCAGGAAACGAAGTGAGGCATCGCTTCACCAGCTGAATTAAGGAAGATGGTAAAAAAAACAGATTGAGACAGCAAGAGTTAAAAACCCTACTCTTATGAACAGTGCCCTGGGATCTTTAATTTTCAAGTAGTCCAGACCTTGGATTAACGTCACCTTGGATCACATCTCCTAAACAGCAACATCTGAGAGCTCCATGCTAGGATGCAGGTTTGGAAATTCAGGTCGAGAGGAAAGACTACCACCTACTGGTCCATCAATCCTACCTATACTGTAGCAGCACCTGATTTTCCTGAGCTTGAATCCACTGAACAGGCAAGATCAGAGTACAAGAAGGTTGTGCTATATTAAGAGACAGAGTTTAGGGAATCCCAGTCCCAGAGTCAGCATGGTAAAAGGTGCACAGCCTGCACACTGAGCAAGGACCATTACTCCTGTGACTGCCACTGTGGAGGTTGATCTGGATGGTGTAGTGACAATAGAGGTGCCTCTATGGGGTGACAAAGTACCACTTCAATATTTGTTGTAAATAGAGCAATTAATTGTATAATTGTCATGCTCGGCCTGGCTGTTGCTCTGCAGAGTGAGCCAGTGTCGGTGTGGCAGCCGGCCACTGCTCCACCCACCTGGCACTCAGCACCATTGCCATGGACACCGATTTGACAGGAGATCTGGATCACCTGCTCGCTGCCTGTGCTGTTCTGCCCTGCACGCACTGCCTGTGCAGTTCCTGTCTCATCTGCCTCTTGCCTAGCAAGTGGCTTCAGCTTATGACTCTCGATCCGCTGCTAGTTCCACCGAGCAGCAGAATCGTTACAGTAATTTTGCAATTGATTGTGCTGAAAGCTGGATTTTAACTCATAGAAAAGGTGTTCCCGTCAAAGCGCATATTATCAGTACAGTAAAGTTGTTAAGAACATGTTAAATGAGTCTGGTGGTATCTTCCAAATCACATGTCTGGTGGTACATTTTTACCAGACAAATTTATATATTTTTTAAAGGTTTCAGTGTGGACCACACACCTGAAGAAGGCTCCACAGCCAAAATATTGTTGTTTTTTTTCTTTGTTTCTGCTTTTTAGGGAGGAATCCATTATTTCTGTGGTGTTTTTAACATTAAAAAAGTCAAGAATCTTCCTGGTAGTTTGTTTTCATCCCCGTGTCAGCGTGTTTTTAATGTGGGAATATCCCCAAATAGCAATTCAGAGGTGGGGGACCTTCCACACAACTGAAGCCAGTTGGGAGCACTAACAATGGCATTTAAACTCTCTTGCCAATTAAGTTGCAATCTCTGTGAATCCTGCCCCCCAGTGGCCAAAGGTGTCTCTTCAGCCCTCTGACTGGGTCACACAAGTCCCAATCTGATGAAAACTGCTCATAAATGCACATGCAGTACAGTATATATGCATGTGCACAATTTACAGTTTAACAGCTTTGAATGAAAAGGTGCAAAAAAAACATTCATTGTCAAAGAGCAATATAACAATCTTTCCTTTTCTATCACAGACCACCATGACAAAAAAGACCCACCTCACACCAAACAAAAAACTCCACATATAATATATCCTATTTAATATTGACATACACTGATCTGATAACTGGATGCTGGACTCAGCATTTTAGCTGACATTTAGTATATTTTACATGAAACTTGAAATATTCCATGCAAACTACATCATGTAAGTAGTTTGAACAGTTCTTACATAGCAATGCACAGGATTATTAACAGTTTTCTTGAAGACCTGATTTCACCCAGCAGCACTGTTAAATTATTTCTATTAATTTGGAGATAGATGACAAAAGATCGGGATTTATTACTCCGATAAATCATGATTTCATGGTAGCAGGTCACTAAATGAGGCAGGAGGAGGAAAAACAGAGCTGGCTTTTTTTTTTCTGGAGTGCTTTCCAAACACTCTGTCTTGACTCCTTTCAGAAAACACACTAGCAATCTGAAAGCTTTAATCAGATGACCCCTTCAGTTAATAGAGCCCTCTTTGTTTGCTCTTTTCCAGCCCTCTTTGTGCACTGTGGACACACATGCAGGCCCTTCAGGGGCTCTGCTTGGTGCAGGTCATGGCTGGAATGCCAGGGACAGGGCTGTCTCCAGGCTGGGTTTCCAGGACCTGTCGAATGCCCTCTGAGTCTCCTCACAATGGGCTCGGCTGAGCAAATAGCACTGGACCCTCGGTGTGCTCCATCAATGTGAGATGCTCTGTGCCAAGGACACATTCCTCACACACTGCCTCCCTCACCCGGGGAGACCAGACAAACTGTCCCACGCACAGATCTCAGCCAGGACAGGGCAGGACAGGGCCAGCTCTCCATCCCTGACTTTACCCACTGATCTCAGCAGATCCTTCACTTTTTGATCAGACTCCGATACTGAGTTTCATTGGCGTTGAACAGGTGTGTACTGTGATGTCTGAACGCTTTCAACAGAAGAGAAAGATACAGGCACAGCATGAGATAAGGTGCCATTATGTATGTATAAATACCATGTAGGAAACAGAAAGCAAGACAAACAGAAATTAATACCTATCCAAATTTAAAAGTGAGGCCGCTTCTGCATGGCTATTTGTTATCTAGAGGAATCTGCAAAGTGGAAGAGAGAAAAAAAAAGGTTTTGGCTGTGGAGCCTTCATCAGGTGTGTGGTCCACACTCAAACCTCTAAAAAATAGTAAGGTTATCTGGTAAAAATGCAACACCAGCTATGTGATGGGAAAGATACCACCAGATTCAGTTCACGTGTCTTTAACAACCTTACTGTACTGATGATCTGCACTGTGACGGGCACACCTTTTCTATGAGTGAAAATCAGGACATTTAACCACACACTTATTGTAACAATACTGCTGGAATTCTCAGCTGTTCCATGCTCCTGTCACATGACACGTGTGTAATCCTGTTTAACTTTAAACTGCAGTCAGTTCAATATTCCTCCTCCCTACGTGCCCTCCCCTCTGCCCTATCTGGTTCTCTCCCGCCCCTTCCTGACAGTCCGTGCTCTCCACACATGAATCCGGGGGGGCCTCCGCTACCTCTCCCTTTACCCCTGCTCGGACTCCCCCCACTCTCTCCATCTCCGGTTCCACTGCCAGGCACAGCGGCCCGAATGAGTAAGGAAATCCATAATTCCATGAATAATTTAGGATTCTGCGTAACAGTAATGCAGATCGGCATTAATTCAGCTCCTGGGGCCTGGAGGGCTGAGAATGCGGACTGCTGGGGTAACCCTTTCGCCTCCAGAGGGTGGGGGCTGGGCTAGAGGTGGGGGCCAGGGCGGTGGGGCAAGCCCAGCCTAGGGAAATGACTGCAATGCCCCTGATTACCACCAGCCCAGCCAGAGCTGTCCGTGTCTCCATAAAAAAAAAACATCTCCATTCCTGCAGTGCCTGCTTCTCCATCTGGGATTTTGGAGGCAAACTGTTTGGATTGGAGGCAAAACGAATTTCTGGGAAATAAGACCCTAAAATATTAGCGGATCGCAGAGCTCAAGGTGCTTTATTACACCACCTCCCCTGGAGGTCATGGTGTCCAGGTCTCCATTCATACAGGACACGCATCTATCCTCATCCATCATGTCACCAGCACTCCATCTCAATATGCAGTAGTCTGGAAACATCCTTTCCAGTAACTACTTATCTGGGAGCTATCATATCTTATACAGCTACAATTTTAAATCGCTTGTCTTTATCGTTTACATTCCCTTCTTGGTCTGTCTATATCTCTTTTAGCTGTAGCTACCTATTATTCTACAAAGGTAACGTTCAGTGGTATTCTTCATAATATTGCTGCAAAGGCTGCATTGTACACACATGTGACAGGATACCGGTATTTGCACTTCTATTTTACAGGAAAGGTAACATTTGAATTTTAGATTTTTAATTGATTTTTAACACTTTGTTACCTTGTATGTGACCCATCTGTTGGAAAAACGTATTTGTTTTAACTAGAAACCGCCTGTATACGCAACAGATTGTGCGAATGTTTATCCTATTGTAGTTACAGCTCATGCATATTGTATCACAGTGAGTACGTTATGACTGAAGACAATACACAGCTCCCAATCGCCTAGAGAGACAAACAAAACATTTCTGTAGTAGCTCAGGTGGGTAGCTGCGTCATCATGCATAGGCTGCAAAGGAACAAGTAATAGGTTTATTCCATGCTGAAAAAAAGAAGAAAAAAAACACAACGTTTCAGCCGTGGAGCCTTCTTCGCGTGTCACCATTTCTGTGCTGCGCTGGAGATACAGCAGGGAAAGCACTTATGGAAACCAGTATCGGGTTAAACTGATCAGAGCGCAGAGAGCAATTCATAATGGTCCCTCCCGAGAGTAAGATGATTGTCTCTTTTTTTACACGACGAAATGTAGTAGTATTCATCTCGTACTGTTCTGGGACTAAACCTGAAATCTGACGGTAAATAAAATCTTTTTTTTTTGTTTAATTGCTGTTAAAGGCAAAACCAACAAATATACAGTAACTCTGGGGTCGTTTTCTTCCAGCAGAGCACGCATCTCTCTAGGCTGACGCTGACAAATGAATCCAGAAGCGCGCCACAGAATCTCGATTATTTATCGAACAGTTAAATCTTCTGTATCTATGAACTCGCCTATCTAATTGCAATGGCATTCATTGGCGCGAATCCAAGAATTTGATTAACCTGTGATGGCTGTTGTTCCGCGACAGTGCACGCACAGAGACCCCCACCTCCTGCACCAGCGAAGCCGAGCTGAGTGAAGATAGCTGGCGGGCCTCCAATGTGAGTGGGGGAGTGAGCAAGATTCCTGAACTGAGGAAATGGGATCACGGCACGGCCACCACTGCCGCAGACTCGTTCATCGCGGACGGCTCTCATTAACGACCTGCTGCAGGGACCGGCCTCACTGCGCTTCGGCACAACGTGAGACCACGCTCTGGGCCTGATAGTTACCCTTTATCTTTTTATCGTCCAGGAACAGATTTAAGTGACGTTTCAGGCACAAACGACGATCCAGTCTTTCCCCGCGGGTCTTAAATGTGATTATGCTTGCTGCTGGAAGAGGTGTTAGTGGGACCAGTAGGGGGCGCTCACCCTGCAATCTGTGTGGATCTTAATGCCCCAGTATAGTGATTGGGACACTATACTGTAAAAAAGGGGTCAAGCATCTTCGATGTTTTCTTTATATATAGGGCACGCCATTTGTAAAACAACAAATGCTCCTCTTGTACTTGAGATCTATTTAGGATTTTGAATTTTGCTCCAGGCTCTGAATTTGTCTCACAATAAGACAATCTGAGTAAATTGGTAAAAAAACAGCACCAGTGCTCTTTCAAGACTCAACACAGTGGGCTAGATATAGCAGATCAAGGTCTGCCTGTAGAATTCCTGGGAGGTGAGGTTAGGAAGCAGTTTTCTTGAGAATGGAGTCAGGGGTTAATTCCATTCTTGACCTCTGCCAACACAATGTGAAACTACCATGCTGGAACACTGTCCTGGGCTTTTATAAAAATTAATGTGAAATAACACATCTTCTCCAAACTGTCAGGCCTGCATCCTTATTTTAGGCTAGTACTTCCGAAAGCCATGAAGGAAATGCCCTTAACCTGACCCTGTTGCATCAGTCCTGAGATGCATCTGAAAACCCTAGATTAATCTTCTCGACTGAATCCAGTTAACAAAAACAGAAAATATGAGACCTGACACGCAGAATGTAAAATACTGATGCATTTCTTTCATTAGATAATCAATGTATCACATGTTGCATCGCAATTAGCACTGCTGCCTCACAGCTCTCAGGTCCTGAGTTCAATTCTGGACTGGTTGCTTTCTGTGTGGAGTTTGCATGTTCTCATGCGCGGATTTCCTAGGTGATGTGGTTTCCTTCCATCTTCCAAAGATATGCTGGTTAGGTCGTTTCATGTCACTAAAATTTTATGTCCAGCAATGGACTCCCGTTCCAGCTTGCTCCCTGAGTTCCTGGTTGCTGTGATCTTGCACCAGAAATAAGCAGCTTTCTGACGGTGCATGCGTGTCACGTGCGAGAGGCAGTAATCGAAATGAAAGTGATCCTGTTGCAAGCCCAGGTCAAACCCAGTGCTCTCTCAAGCTGCCTGCTCTCACAGCCTGACACGCCCTTTTTCACTGCAGAAACTTTCCCAGGCCGTTTCTCAAAAAGAGCAGGGCTGTAACCCCGGCGTCCTGGCCAAATTTCCCATTGGCCCTTACCAATCCTAATAATCCCCACCTCTGAAGTGGCTTCATCACTCTGTTCTCCTCCCCACTGAGAGCTGGTGTGTGGTGAGCGTTCTGGCGCACTATGGCTGGTGGATGCTGCACGTTGATGGTGGTGGAGGGGAGTCCCCATTACCTGTAAAGCGCTTTGAGTGGAGTGTCCAGAAGAGCGCTATATAAGTGTAAGCAATTATTAATTATTATTAATTATTATTATTATCATCAATTTAAAGAAGGGTAGAAACAACACATTCTAAATGACTGTAGATCAATTGGAGAAAATGAAACTAAACACTATGGAACCTGGTGCATTTGATTTTCCATAGACTTTAAATCCACAACTATCCTTTCCTAAAGTATAAATTATCCCTGATTATGCGCTTGAAGGCTAATTGGCGTGCTGTTTTGTTCTGTGAAGTTGAAGTGTTTAAAGTAAACACTCAGCATGGGGGACTGGCTCCAGTTAATCAAGGTAGGAATACTTGCATAAAAGAAGCCGATTCCACAGATGATACAGTATCTTTCCTCTAGATGTGAAGCAGCACCGGAGCCTTGTTAGAGATCGATGGGGATTATTGCTGATGAGGCAATAAATGTGTGGTTGGGTGTATTGCGTTACTGCATATCAGCACAAAATAACAATATGAGGTTAGTGGGCAGTAGATTAAGAAAAAGCTACAGAGATTGGAGCCTTAAATCCTCTAAAAAGGAAACAGAAGCAGTAATAGCTGTCCTCCTGTCTAAAAAACCACCGTTCACTTACTCCTCCATGACAGGCAGTGCCCATATTTGGCTTAATATAGATCCTCTGCCTTAAGTGTCCTATACATTAAATGTCTCAGATTCTCTTGGGAGCCTTTTTACAAGACATAGTGACTACTAAAGAAAAAAATGACGGGCAGTCAATTAGTTTCCTGTGCTAAAGGAGAATATGATTAAAGATCTCAGCTTTTAGTGGGAAGTGTTAAAAGGGGGTAGGTTTTGTTATGAGGATCACATACCAAATAACTTCCTTACCATTGCTTTCTTAGCCCTGTTTCAAAACTTGCATGATCACATACAGCAAGTGTTTTGCAGGGCGTTATTACAGGCTGCCTTAAACACAGTAAATTTACAGTGCAGCGCTGGAAAATATAATCTCTGGGATTAATGCTACATCAGAGATTATCATACTGTATCTTCCTCTGATGCAGACTGAAGGTGTCTGCATTGGAGTTGTCTGCAGAAAACCAAAAGTGGGGCTATTGGTTATGAGACCCATCTGCAACAGAACAGAAGATAACTTAATTGAAAACCTACCTTACATATGCAAAGCCTGTTTTACAATTTTGAATTATCTTGGTGTTTTAAACCAGCATAACAACCTTTACTTGCCATGTTCAAAAGTCAGAAGCTAAGCGAGACTGGGCCTATTCGGTACTGGGACTCTAAGGGAATCCAGCTGTAAGCGTTGTTGGTGGACCAGTAGGTGGTGATGTTGTGACCGGACCAGAATTTCCAAACCAATGCACTGTTATGATGACGGTACACTGTACTGAAAAAGATGACAATGGCAATTGGCACTGCTTCCCCACAGCTCTTAGGTCCTGGGTTCAATTATGGACTGGCATGCTTTCTGTGTGGAGTCTGCATGTTCTCGTGTGTGGATTTCCTGAGTGATCTGGCTTTCTTTCCTCTGCCAAAGACATGCTGGTTAGGTTGTTTCAGCCCCTAAAATTGTATAGTGTATAAAATAGAAAGAAGGTGCAGTTTCCCAGGTGACATGATAAGTGAGGTACTAAGAGTGGAGGTTTTAACCCCAGTGTCATGTCTACATTCTGTTTTGGGTTTGGCCAGTCTAGCTTCCATAAATTTCTTGAATCTTATGAATTTGAAGAAAGTAAACCGCATAATTGCACAGGAAATGATAGGATTATTTCAAGACATGCAAAAGTTTAACGTATCCCTAAGTATGTGTCTAAATAGTCAATGCGGAAGAAGTCTGACACATTGATGTTTCAGGAATTGTCATGTCCAGTTCAATAGGGGCAAATCTAATTTAAATTTAGCTGAACCTTATTTTGATCAAAGAAGTAGAGTCAATCCTGTACTACAAACACTTTTGGAACTATAGAACCCTTACTGTATATAGCTAAAATTCAAAAGAAAATGGCAGATCAAGTTCACATACTGTACTGTACTGTACATTCATTGTTTCAATATTGTTTCACGCCTGACTCACAGTTGTTTTAAAAAGAGCACAGTAGTGCAGCACAGCAGGGTGCCCTTCTCACCCAGATCTTCTTTCTCAGGAAGCTGATCTGCTGGAACTCCACGATGGCTGGGATTCAGAGCCCATGTTAGGCTGTGGTGTCACATCTAAGGTCCTGTTCAACAGCAGTGCATGCCAGGATCATCCTTTCACAGCGCCTGTTATAATAGCTAATGAAAACATCAAACCAGGCGCAAAAAGGCTTCCTTGCAGCTTCACCCTCACAGCCACACTCTGAGCCAGTACAGAGAGAAACTGGTCCTTGTGGTTTATTCCACTTCTCTCAAGGAATTTTTCTGCTGAAGCACAGTGTGTCAGTTTGAGGGGGTGGGGCTGTTTTCTAAATGGGACTGAAATACAAGCTGGAGATGCAGAGCACCTTCATCGGCTCTGCACCAAAAGCCACCGAGAAACAAAGGTTGCTCTTCAAACACTTAAAACGCTTCCAACACAAACCAAACCATAAACCAACACAAACCGATTTTTCTATCAGTGTGGCAGATGTGCTGTGCAGATATGCAGGGTCTGAGCTTGAAACAGAGAAGACTAAACCTACAACTAAGAAACTACCGCCTCTCTCTTCTTTAAGGAGATAAAAGAACTGTGAGGAAATAACTTAAAACTGGCCTGCTTTTTTAAAAATGGCGGAAGCAACAAAGGCAAAACATACTGTATTCAAACTGGAACCTCTCAAAAGATGATTGGGCATACTGTATATAGGCTACACTGATCATTGATAATCCAACTCCCATGATGCTTTAGCAACTACTATATCCACAAAAAATTTGACAGAGCGTGGATGAACTGGGAACTTTCTGGAAAGCGATGTGGGAAAATCCCCTCTCCAGGATGGTCGCTAGGGAACTTTGCTTCAAAACAAACTCCACACATTAATGGAACAAGGTTCAGGATGGGCTTCTGGCTTTACTTTTTTACTGTAACAGGAAAATAAATATTTTTTTTAATCCTGTTACTTTACCGTAACGGCATTAAAATGCACAAGACTTCAAAGATAGAAACCCTGGCACAAACTTGCAGAGAGGCTGCCACCTCTCAGGTTTGCCAACTCTATTTTAACCAGCGACTGCCTTGATACTGACACACATTGTATACATCAGCATATTGTATTGTACTCAACTCTGGTTGACCTTATTTTCCAATTAAATCACATATATGTGTATAACCCAGACATTCAATTACATACCATTTTTCAATTAACTATTTAGAAGAAACTGTTTAAATTCTTTAAACCACATTGGCGGCCTCTAGTGGCCACTTTGTGGTCAGTGCAACCCCGAGTCCACACAAACAGGGCAATCCATTACAATTGTTATTAGAACGATGTAGAATTCCTCCATTGTAGATAACACCCATTTCCATCCTCCAGTTATACCCACAGACACTTAACACTTACTGTTTTTTCCTAAATCAGCCACTTCATACTTAAGCCTTTTTGGAAATGGGGGGCATTCAAAGCCTAAAATTGAAAATGTCAAACTCCTATTATTCTTCCTCAACCACAACCGGACATAACTACATGATCAGGTCCAATATTTTGGAAAAGGGTTTCATCCTTGCATACCCTGGCTCCATCAAATGTGGAGAAAGACCGAGCTAAGCACCACCATAAAAAGCTTTGTTATCGGTAGATTCACCATTGTCGAATTGATGCAGAAGTTGTTGAGTCAGCTGCGGGTTCCCTAAATGAAGGTGATTGTCCAGGAGATGGATATGAAAGTCCTTCTATCGTGCTAAGTGAAAACAAGTTCAATCAGTGAGTGGTGAGAATGTTGCAGCAGCTGGACAGGTCATAGACTGGTCACTGATTGCCACAGAAGGCCTTAGAAAATGTCAAAACACGTGACGACTCAATAGGGACAGAAGCACCGATGACAAGGGCGAAGGGGACAGCGATGGTGCCTCTGGACTCCTGAGAAGATCCATATCTGTGCCCAAAGCCAGGAATGTGATAAAGGACATGGATGCATTTGCCATTCAAAAGGGCAGCAATAACTTTTAGAACTGCTCAATGACGCAGAAGCACAAGCAAAGTAAGTAAACATACTGCTGTTGTTGCAGAGGCAGACAAATGACTTTTTCAAACACAGACTACTGTAGGCTGAAAACAGGACTTTTTAATAACATGGATAATTGTAACATTTATTGTTTGCTCCAAGCTACGAAGCAATCCCTGGCATTAAGGCACTGTGTTTCATCTTTTGATAAACATGCTGCACTTGTGTATTGTAAAGATGTATTACAAATCCGACCAGGGGATTTTAAGAACATTACAGGGCTGCATTGCATACTGCACGTAATGGTCATTTAAAAACAATGGTAGCCTTTCACTACATCCCAAATGTGCCCATTTTGCAGAAGGCCTTTTGAAGAGGCCAGCTTTTACAAATGACCAATTTTGCTAACTCCCATCAGGGGTTGCTCTCCTTTAACAAACGAGTGTGCTCTGGATTTCTTTTCTATAGTCTTAACATTATTGTATATAAAGCATTTTGAGCTGTACTGAGCAAGAAGGCCAGTAAAAAAATGTTATTATTATATCTGATGGTGTTTCCACATTTGCCTTCTACTTCCCCCACTAAAGAAGCGCTAACTGTGACAATCACCTCAGACACAGCCCTCACACCAGCACAAGATCAGCAGGGAAAACACAATGGCATCTTCAGAGCCATGCACTGCAGCACCTACAGTACAGCACGCCTGGACCATCCTCTGGAGGAACACTGCACTTCTCATTAATGACAAGACCAGCGCACGGGTGATTGGTTAGTTGCATTGATCTCAGGTACATGACAGACCCATACATAACGTGGGCAAGTAAGAAACCACCCAGTGATTGGGCATCTGCCCACAAAACCAGACATAAATGGTTAATAACCAAGCTTCACAATCCAGATTTGAACAAGGGATCTCTGGCAACCATGGGAATATGGGATCTATACAACACAAAGGAGTCAATAATGATTGAGCCACTTGGAAAACAAAAGTGTCTACTGATGGACAGCACCTTCCTGTAGCCTCCTGTTACAGTCAGTACAACTATTTCATTATTACCTGACGCTGGACTAACTTTAGCTAGACTCTTTTTGCATGCTTTTTCTGAAAGTGGGGCAGGGATTAATATCTTGGCAAAGAAAGTGCCCACTTCAGCACTTCCACCCCAGGTGTCCAGAGCGAATTCCACACGGCACAGCGACACCTTGCCGGGTCTTCAGATAGGCACAGCCCCGAGCCCCCCACCCCCCCACCCTGCAGTCTCAGCCACAGCTCCGTCACACAAACAGCCTCCGGCAAAGCATGGCCCGATTGCACTGGGGCGATTTCACCTCAAGAGAGAACGCGAGGATTTAAAGCACGAAGAGAGGGTTTTTACGAGCTGCTCATCAGCTCCTCGCTGTGTGGCCTTTGGTAGCACCGACCTTTTCTCATGAAAGACAGCGGGAGCGAAGGTAAGGTAAGGACAAGATAGAGGTGAAGCTGTACTGAGCACAGGGGCCACAAAGGTCAAGAATATTTTGGGAGGCACATGGAGGGGGAAAAAAAAGAATCGCTGACAGGAAGACAGACAAGAGGCAAACATGCTTTCCCAAACTGGGGGATTAATGGGATTAGCCAGTGCAGACAGACCAGCGCTGGCTTCAGAGCACACATTCCTATCTGGGACATTCCAGGGGAAATCAACCTCCACATCCACTGACAGGGGTCTGCAGCCCAGTCGCTGACAACAAGTTATCTGCTCTTGCAGCTCTTGGCCTGGCAGATCCCTGCCTCTCCATGGAAGAAGGCATCGTGCTCTCCACGGCATTGCCCTCTGCCATGGCTGCCCCAACCGATGCCAGCTGGGAGGGCAGGAGAGGCACAGGGGGTGGGCACCAGCTCGGCAAAGAGAAGAGAGAAGATGGGCAGAGGCGGAGAAAAAGAACAAAGGGAAAGGGAGAAAGATACAGTAAATGACGTGGCATAGATAGAGAAGGCCAGGTCTGGCAGAATGAAACGGCAAAAATAAAAAAATCCCCAGTATGCAGTCAGTGACTTCTATACTTCTGTATGGTAGTACACTCAGGTACTATATGAAGGAGATCAAACTGCACTGCAAAAACGCAGAATGCCTTGACTGTGTGCCACAGGCATGTGGTTTTTCCCTGCAGGGCATGTGTGCCAACACTGTGGGCACGAGCTGCCATATCTGCGCCCTGCCCCAAGCTCCAGTCCAGTCCAGTGACGTCAGAGACTTCAGCATTGAAGGATCCCCCCGTTAGCATGTACGCAAATGAAGGGCGGGGGGGTACTGATTACAGAACAGAGGGCGGGAGTGAGGAGGGGTTGCCATATGACTAGGGCTTCTGAAGGCAGAGGTTAACCCTTTTCTTTCCAAAGACAAGTCAAGCTGAATAGATTTCCTCTTCTGGAGTTTCCCCTGCATCTCATTCCTCACTTCTTTCACATGCTGATATGTGTGGATTAAGCTGCCTAAATCCCGTTGTGAATCGAGATTTTTGTTTTATTGAATGTGCTGATTCCTGAGTGGGCCACAGAAAAATCTCCCTCAATAGCTGTTTAAAGTCAAATTAACTCCAACATTACAGGATTAACAAAAAGACAGAGCGGTGGCTCTGTGGCTCAGGATCTGCGCCTGTGGCTGGAAGGTTGCCGGTTCTTATCTCAGAGGAATCCTACTCCGTTGGGCCCCTGAGCAAGGCCCTTAACCCCAACTGCTCCAGGGGTGCCGTATAGGTGGCTGACCTCTGACCCCAAGCTTCACTCCCTGTCTGTGTGTCTCATGGAGAGCAAGCTGGGGTATGTGAAAAGACAAATTCTTAATGCAAGAAATTGTATAGGGCTAATAAAGTGATCTTATCTGTCTAAGTAGTGTAGCGGTTGGTAGCGGTCTAATCTCCCAATGGCAGAGAGGATATAGACACAGAAGAAGCTGAAATCAAGCTGAAAGCTTGAAATCAAGTTGTTCGACTCCATCGCTCTACCAGATTCGGAGACGGTTGAAGATTTTGGACGCAAGCTGTACAAAATCCAAAACACAGTCCGAGAAGGTTGCTCAGAGCAATCTAGACTTTGAGTGGATGGCTTTACCTTGTCCCCAGAGACAAAGAAACCAAAATAAACTTGCGATTTGTCTCACTAATAATAGATTGCGCAGAAAAAGAGAGAGCCGGTGCATGAAAAGAGAAAAATTAACTACTTTGGATGGATAATTAGAGAGCTGCAGGATTTTCTTTACCAGCATCTCTTTTGGGGGACTTGTTCTGTGATCCATACAAAAAGAAAAGATTAGAGACACTTCAATTCCACCAGCCCCTTGGCCAGCTCTCCGGCTTTTCGAAATGCACTGAATATGTCGAGCAAAATCTCTCTGCAGGAGCTTCCTCGGAATCAGGCTCAGTGGCGATCCCTACACAGCAGTGACAGCAAAGGCATAAAAGCTGTTGCTTTGCAGAGACAAATTCTCCGGAAAAATCCAAAGCTGCATTAATTGCAGATTTTTAAAACACACACACACATACCTCACACACCAAATCCTGGCATTTCATGCTTACGCCTGACTCCTCTTAGATGAAATCCAGCATTACACTGAAACACAGGAGGCAGCAGTCACAGCCCAGAGGGCATGTTATGGCACAACCTCACTTGTCTGGAAGTTAGACATTAAAGTGTTCCATTCAGCTGAGAAATCCATATCAATGCTATTGAAGGGCAAGATGATCAGAGAATGTATCAGGTCCACCATTTTTACAGTCCTTTCCTTTATTCCTCAGTTCTGAAGCATTGTGACTCCAAACCTCTTTGGTTAACCCAGAAAACAAAACAGTACCATTATAAATCATTTAGACCTTCTGCGTACTGTTACAAACCAACAGAAAACTACATCATGTTCATCAGCTCTGTGAAACTACTTCCTAGGGAGATTAAGATCATCTTAAACTCTAGGCATCACTTTCAGCATGCATTCATATTTACTTCTTTTCCCAATGTCAGATTTGATGACAGAAATATTCCTATTGACTTTCATAATCATAATTTTCATAATTGAATTTCCTGGAGTACATACAAAAAGAGGCATCGAAACAGACTGTTCTGGTTTGATTTAAGTGAAAACCACATGGGCCGTAACACACCAACAATGAAATGATCTCTGGTGTTTCCTTCTATAGACACAGAAATTCTCCAACCACGGCCATCCTTATATCAATTAAGAAGTATTTCCAAAATCTAGCGCTTCTTAAAAATTCAGGACAAATGACCGGCAACCAAAAAGAAATACACACCGCTAGACCAAATAACACAGACAGGAAATAAACTCCAATAACAAAAGCCAGCAGCCATATCACCCTGCAACTCACAACTGGCAACCCACTGAAGCTAAGCAGGTGTGAGCCTGGTCAGTACCTGGATGGGAGACCTCCTGGGAAAAACTAAGGTTGCTGCTGGAAGGGGTGTTAGTGGGGCCAGCAGGGGGTGCTCACCCTGTGGTCCATGTGGGTCCTAATGCCCCAGTATAGTGATGGGGACACTATACTGTAAACAGGCGCCGTCCTTCGGATGAGACGTAAAACCGAGGTCCTGACTCTCTGTGGTCATTAAAAATCCCAGGGCTCTTCTCGAAAAGAGTAGGGGTGTACCCCGGTGTCCTGGCCAAATTTCCAATTGGCCCTTACTAATCATGGCCTCCTAATAATCCCCCTCTGAATTGGCTTCATTACTCTGCTCTCCTCCCCACTGATAGCTGATGTGTGGTGAGCGTTCTGGCGCACTATGGCTGCCGTCGCATCATCCAGGTGGATGCTGCACATTGGTGGTGGTGGAGGGGAGTCCCCATTACCTGTAAAGCGCTTTGAGTGGAGTGTCCAGAAAAGCGCTATATAAGTGTAAGCAATTATTATTATTATTATTAAAAGAATAGAGTAGAAACTGATGATGTAATGTGCCGCTTAAGAACAAAGTGCTTTGTCCTATTGTTTGACCACTAGGGGCCAGTGTTCATTGCTTTCTGTGCTCCAGGATTTGAACTGCTTCTAGCTGCAGCTGTCTTTGCTGCCTGTGTGAGTGTGCATGCATGGATCTTGTTCATCTCTGTGTGCCGGGACTTTGTGAGGTGACAGGGGCACATTCACACATTTTCCAGACAGACAGACTGAGAAACCCCTTTACTGATACTCGGACATCCTGGCACCCACACAGCCTTGAGACAAAAAAAGGGAGATGAACAGAGATGACATATGCAAAATAGCTATAGAAACAGGCAGACATAAGAAAGCAGTTAAAGGAAAACAGATATACTGTATGGGTAACTACAGTAGGTAGGTGGGCAGCTGCTGTTTAGGCAGAAATACAGATACATATGGAAAAGAGCAATTCAATAAGAGAGGAGAGAGACAGCACTGTTCAGCTGGAGAAGAGTGGCTTATACAGTATGAAGTGCAATTGACCTTATTTTGATCAAGGGCAGGGCGCAGAGCCACACTTCCCGAAGTTAATACTCCTGCAGTGTGATATGCTTCTCTCTCTCTCGGAACACTGTTGCTTTTTTTCAGAGAGAGACGCTCTTAGCTTTCCTTTTCTCATTCACTCGAGAGCTAAATTAGGTGGCCGCATCGACAACACCACCGCTCAAAACCTTCCTACAGAGATCTGTGATTCTTTTTCCAAAGAAAGCCTTAAAACGTAAATGTTTTCCACAGGCATGTTCTCAACATAACCTTGTGCATCGCAAAGTTCGACACTCCACTGTTAACACGAAGAACCAACGGAACAAAACCATATTTAAAATGTGTGTCGATCTCTGCGTCACTTTGTGATAGACGAGGTGGTTGTCTAGTTGCTCCTGGGTCCTCAGGAGGGAAGAGGAGAGAACAGCCCCTAGGTTCTGTAGTGTTAGTGTTTAGTGTAGTGTTAGTGATCACAAAGAGTGATCATGCAGAGGAACGAGACAGGCAGAGATGTGCTCAGAGTGGCTACCTAGACATGAGACACCACAGTTCTCCAGAAATCATGACATTGTTCGTCTATGAGTGTGTCATATTCTGTCACATGCCAGAGAGCCATTAAATCAAAAGGCACAAAAAGCCATTTGGCTTCTAATTTGTGAACAGCTCAAATAGTGGTATTTTCATAACTTGTCAGTTCAGTCTCACTGCCACTGGAAGGGAAGAGAAAGTTGCAATGAGTGTGGCACCTGTACCAAAGAGAATTTGCCCAGCAAACATTTTGTCATAAAGACCGGGAAATTTCCAGAAACTTGTAATAACTATCTCAGATGTCACTTAGGGTGTTTTGTCTGCTCAATGTACTGTAGGACTATTATGAGTGGGACAATTATGTATGTATACACATCTGTACCACATCTGGAAAGAGGGGTTCAAAGGTTGGAGGAAAGAGCTAATAGCAACCTGGTGACATCTGTTCAACCGTCCTCATGAACTGGCAGCCTTACGTCCAAAATCTACAACAAAAGACTCTAAATTCTAGTCCCAATGGGAATATAGTAATTACAATTACATGTACAGCTTAGCACTGTACAGTAGGTCATGTTAATTAGAACTTACAAAAAAACTGTTATGTTTCCCGAGCAATTTGCTGCAATGGAAAGAAATGGCCTAACCCGAAAGTCAGTGGAGAGACCCTGCAGTCCAGGCATATACTGTGGGAAACGTGTCATTGACAGAAGAAGTGTGCCTTTTTGCCTGGTACAACAGCTGCCAGCTGTCAGCGATGTTATTGATCGCCATGCCTTTGGCAGGACATCCCAGCAGACTTCCCCCTCTCTTATTTTCTGAGGATCCCCGGAGGTGCTCTTCCACTGGGACGCACGGTCAAGTATAACTCGCTGCCAACGGAAACATTTCCGTAACTGCTGATCGGATGAATCCAACTGGCCTCTGTCGTTAACGGACTGGACCGGAATAGCACTTTCTTCTCACAAAACTCACAGCCGATAAGCGTCCTTAGTGAGAGTCATTCTCCTGTGACTCTCCGGATAAACACACCGGGTTCTTCCACACGAGTCCTTACTGTGCCAGGAACACTTGTCTGCGCTGTCCTTTTCTATGGTAAATCTCTGTTCCGCTGGCTCTCCCATCAGGCATCACCGGATGGTGTTGCCATGAACGTGACCTACGCTGCACCCTGTGTGCTCCAGCCACAGTTCTGTTCAGCTGAGCTAGCACCTGGGCCTGCTCTCTGTCAGTGACACTGTCAGTGACCCAGCGAGTTGCACTTAATGCTGGGAGTAAACAATATATTTGGTTATAAAGCCATAATACCATTACAGTATCCAGCGAAATATAATAAATTACTGTCCTCCAGAGGATGCAAATGCACTCTGCTCTGATTGGTACACTCTGCACGCTGCTCTGTGCCCAGGCATTTAAAAAGGCAAATGTTTCCTTTATCGTCCTGACTTGAGGTTATTGGATTACTGAAGTGAGGAAAGTCGAAGAATTGTGAAATGGGCAGACACAGCTCTCCCCCTCCACCTCAAACACAGAAGCATCGTCCAGGTTTTTCCAAAGCTGCTCCTCACCCATGGAGCAAACAGCACCCTTCGATGTCAGGCACAACAAGGCCAAGGCAGAAACGTGAAATGAAATGTGAAATGTCCTGAGTTTAGGGCCGTATGGAATTTGTATGTCTCTGGATTTGTCCTGTTCAATTCAAGGTGGATGGGTCTGTATTTGTCTCTTGCATCTATCTTTCACAAAAAGGTTTGTGAAAGTAAAATAAAATATACAGTATATAGTAGTATAGTAGAAGAAAACAAATGCAGGGGCTCAGGTATGTTGGTGGATACAGATTGTGTTCCCTTTGAAAACTTGTTTTATAAGCCCACAAGAACAGTTTCAAGCAGCTGTCGCTGGTCCAGTTCTTGGGCTGGGTTGGACTTTGGACTGTAACATCAAAAACTGTACTATCGACTCCAAAAGCCTGAATCCTTTTCCTTTCCCCAAAAGTACAATTCATGCTCAAGCTTCAAGCCAGGGCAGAGCCCCAGATTTAGTAATAAACGAGATTAGCACGCAGTGAAATGCTCCATTCTTTTGGGTGAATCAGGACTGGCAACAAGGATGTTGGGAAGCAGATCAGGTCCAAGTCCTTCCAGTGCTTTCAAGGAAACCACAAGTGTTTTGGCCACAGCTGCAGTACAGTCAGCTCTGCACACGGATGGAGGATAGCATTTCTTACAGTGCAGCAAACAGGAATTATTTACACATGCAAAACAAATTACATTGCACAGAACTATGCGAACAGAGGCAGCTTTAGAAATAATAAGCAAAAGCAATGCCTCTGCCTGCATCAGGGGAAATGTGGGGATTTACAATTTTTCAGGTTGTTCCCTATGCTCCTACAGTATGTCTGTTCTAGAGTCTGAATCCTTTGTGCATCAGCACTAGCACAGATTTATTGGCACTTGTACACATGTTGAAAAAGTAGACTTGTTCTCTCAAACCAGTAAGCCTGCTACTGTCTACATATTGTCTTTAAACACCCATTGTGGTTTAAGGGTCAGATCTTAGTCACAAAGATGGCTCCTAAGTTGGGTGCCTCTGAGGAAATGAAGCCAGTCAGAACCACATCAGATGCCTGTATCTTCTTCAATAAAATGTGTAAATGATCACATTGTTGTCTTTAGTCACTACCGTTTGACTAAGAATTATTTCTCATTATTTCTCTGGGTCTCAGACTCTCCTTTCTAAGAGCTGCATGTTGATGCTGTTCTATTAGATTCAGAGCACCTGTGTTTCAATGGGATTCCCAAATCCACACAAGGAAATTCCCCCTTTCAGTTCTAGACAGGGTCTTGGGGGCTTTCTGGGGACATCAGACAAACCTACAGCTCTCCTGTGCAGCTGCTTTATCACAGCACACATTAACATTGATATCGGAATGAGGAGCCGTGTCAGAGTGGGTTGGATGCCTGAAGAAGGCCAAGCCAAAAGCAATTCTACTGAACTACTGTAATTAACCTTCACATGTTCCCACACATTGAGCTTTGTGTGTGCATGTGTGTATATAATGATTAAGGACTGAGAGGTTAATGATCAATACAGGAACTGTTTCTAGGATAACCACTTCAGTAAATGTTCCTTGCGTCTGTAACAATCTGGTTTTCCTGCAGTTTCATCTTCTTGTGTATCCAGGGCCCCTAGCTTCTCCTCCCCCCACCTGAATCAGACCAAAGTCCACCAGCTGACCTCCTGGATTCCATTATCCCTATATTCTCTCCCTCTATAGCACCAGCCTTCCATTTCCCAGGCTAAAAGTGTAATTGAATCAGGGCTGGAGGCTCTTAAAAAGGCACTTCCAGTGTTCGAGCATAGTGCCTGAAGGTGGATGCGCATGTGTTTGAGCCGGTATGTGTGTCACAGTGTGTCTGCCTGCAGTGAAAGCTGAGCCTGTGGAAAAGAAACCCAAAAGACTGTAGGACTCAAAGGCCGTTATTGCACGCTTTAAAAAAACTAAAAATAAGGAAGAGATTGGTGGCTATGGGGAAAAAGAGAGAGAAGAGGAATGAATCCCAGGCCTGTACCACTCCAGTGGGCGTATTTGGGACTGTGATATGTTTAATTCAGCTCCTCCACCACTGTGCCTCTCCACTCAAGAGTCATTCCTATACTATAGGCACTGAGCTGGAAAATCAACACTGCGCTAGTATAAATACTTCATCCTTAATTCACTTTTTAACCCATTGAGCAAAATGAAAAGGGAAAGACAGCGCTCTGTGCTTACTCTTCTTAGATCCCAGACAAAAGGTGTGTTTAATGGCACTCCAGTTATACAGGAGACGGTGGTGCCCAGGGTTCGAGCAGATCTATGTGCATCCTGACAAACAAGAGTGTTTCAGAAAATTGGGAGTTAAAATGGGGTACTTTGCCCTTTTTCAGAGAAAAGTGAAATAGAGCCTCTTATGGTGAGTCATAACTGCACTGGAAAGGGATTGAGAATAAAATGAGCTAGAAAATTACCTGCATTGAAGACAAGACAGACCCTGTTTCACACTAGCGCAATGACTTTGAAGGAGCAGAGCTTTGTTTACTGTGTTTGCTTCCAACCAAACTGACCTTTCAGCTACTTTACCAGCATTGCAGAAAGAAGCTTGGCTGGATCTTATTCATGTAACATGCGGTTTGCTGACATACTGAAACTAAACAACAATCCCAGTCTCAGAGACAATCATGGTGGGGTTTTCAAGTGGTGATGCTGCTGGCACGGAAAGCATGAATATTTGCAGGAGGGTCGCACATGTGCACACAACCTTAAAAAAGGTTGGCACAAAAGAACAGCACTGGTGCAAAGGTGTTAATTAGAGATCCAGCTGTGAAATCTTTTGGGCAGTCGTCATGCATGGTGTGTGTTAAAAGAGGACGTCTAGTCTGTCCCAGTAGTACAGTATGTGGCTATTCAGGCAGAACTGAATTATTCAAAGGTGACTCGGCAGATATTCTGCACAGTAAGATATGCAGGTATCATCAGCATATTTTAAAAGTACCCAGTGACTGCTCACTCCTTATCTCAACTCGTAGAGTTCCTACTGCATAAAACAGCTGGCATTCACAAGGAAGATCTATACTGTACAACAGCATGCATATACATGCTGGCTATGACATATGCAAAAGTGGGGAAGCAGATAAGACTCCTATCATATAGCAGTCTGATCCATTTCGGAAATCACAAAATGCAGGATTTGATCAAATCCAACACCAGGTGCAGGACAGGTCCAGCTTTGTCAATTCAGTTTAGTAAATTAGCAAAGACAGACATGCAACACGGCACTACAAGGACCGCTACACTGCAGCTTGTAAAACCTGAAACAGATGCAATTTTGCAGTGCAAATGGATTCTTAATGGCTTTCCTTCAGCACTCAGTGAAACACAGTGTTAACCCAGGACTTTACTGCGCAATGCGAAGACAGATGTCAAAATGTTTGTTGCATCGGGATCAGTCTCCTTGCAGTTTTTTACAAGAAGCAGAAATCTAATTACGTGAGTGTTTGAAATTATAGATGCAGATATGAGAGGTACATGAGTCAGCATCCACTCCACCAACCTGACACTCTGCAGCGGCAAAGCAAAACAATTTCACCTCCTGCTCTGTTCCCAGCACTCCACAGTTTATTACAGCTGTGAATTAACCCTCCCACTTTCATATGTGAATCTAAACTCCAACTGGCCTTTGAAACATACAGTAAACACGGCAGAGTTTTAAAAAGGTCACAAAAGGTCCATGTTCAAGCAGTTCCAAACCAGACAAAAAAGTCACTCAGTGTGGGAGAGGAGAAAGACACACCTCGGCACAAGGTGACACGAATATCGCCACCAGTTTTGAAAATAATGAGCCTGAGCAGGGGATTACATGAACGACAGTGATATTTGAGATCAAGAGTCTGCTGCCACTGGTGAGGTGTAATCGCTTGAAAATGGGAGGATAACGTGTGTTAACAAGACTTCGGCGGTCTTCTCTAATATATTTTATCCTTTAAATAGATAGGTCAGTTAAGAACAAATGCATAGTTATGATGATGTCCCAGAGTTCCATTTATGTAGCTGGACTTTTACTGGGAGACCCTGAGTGCGGTACACTGGTCAAGGGTACAACAGCTTATCGCCCTCTTACTTTGTGATTTGAACCCAAACACCTCTGGACCAGAGCCCTAATCTCTGCCCCATCCTGCTGCTCCCTTGGTAAAACATTAATAAAAAATGTAAAAACTGGCCCAGTTCATCTCAAAATGAACTGATAAATCAAATGCTCTGTCTGAGCTGGTTTCCATTAAAAGACTGTGGTCTGAGGCATGGAAGAAGGTTCTAGTCATGTTGCTGAAGATGATACACTGGCTTCTTTCAAGAAACGGCTGGATGAGATTCTGTACTTAGGAGAGGAGAGACAACCTTACACAAAGGGTTGTAGGAGTATGGAACAAGCTGCCAAGTCAAGTTGCTGAAGACAACTGGCAATTTAATTCCAAAGCAATATTCAGCGCTCCATGCGTACTGAGCTCAATTCACATCTTATTTACTAATTCAAGCTTATTTTAAGAGCCACAGCTCACAGACAATGTATGTTCCTGTTCTGTCTCCCAGAGACATGCATTGCTTCAGAGTGATAGTTTGGGTTTGAAAGAGAGAACAGAGGCCTAAGCCAGAAATTTTCTTTAAATTACTACAGACTATTTAAAATTAAACCTAGGCGTGCTTATCATCACATTAAGTGACTTACAGTACACTCAGTAGGCACTGACTGCTCAGGAACATAACTGAAACACATGAGATAAATGCATAAAAACAATCTGTATCTCAATAAGACGAAAAGATCCAAAGTGAATTACAAGAAATGAAAAGAGAATAAAAATAAGAAAACAAGAATGGAGTAGGGATATATATAATAGGACAGAAAAAATGGAAAGATGCTATAAGTGAAAAATAAAAAAGAATATTAGTATTGTAAGTAAGTTACGATTATTACTTCATGAATCATGATAATCACGCTTATAAGTTAAAAACGTCTTACTTTACTCCTACACAAGTGCGACAGGACAGATCTCACGTAGATCAAGCAAACGCCTTCATTCAGTTCTACTCTAGTGTATTTTGGGATTCTGTTTCCATTCATGCCTCCATCTCAGTTTCAAGTGTGTTCAAGGCCCCAGATGCCTTTGTGGTGAACGGAAAAGGTGACAGTGGCGACACTGCATTGTTGCAGCAGACCTGGACGCTGCTGATGAACACGAGCAAGCGGAGCTGTCGCTGCGCGCCCCAGCGAAGCAGGAGGGCCCCTGGGGTTCGGGCAGGCGGACGTGCCAGCGCGGTCTTTCCGGGGGCATGCCGTCGGGACTTTCCTGGCCTGGGTACCGCTCTGATGAGCCTCAAAGACCCCTTTTGCCAGCAGGACCCCCCGTTAGAATACGAGACGCTCGACTCTTGAAACATCAAGACCCGTTGTGACGGCACAGGTTCTGTGGAAATTGCATCTACAGGTGTGTGCATTTCTTAACATCTGGAATTAAATCCCAAAATCAACTCTTTGAAGTCCCCCCCCCCCGTGAATGACGCATTCAGTAATATCATGTCTGGAGTGCATATTGAGCACTTTTAGCTTAAATGCTGCTGCAATAAATGAGGTTGTTTTTAAGCTGGCATGGACAAGGAGCCACTGGTACTATCTGAGGACTGGAGAGGAACTTGGGGTGTCAGGTGTGCCCTTCACCGCTCCACAGCCCACACCTCAATTTTGAGCTCCCCACGCTCCCTCACATCAGAACAAACAACCAACCCCCCCCCAAAAAAAAAATCAGGGATAGGGGATCTCACGAGCACCCCTTGAATTAAAAAGATGCAAACGGATTTTGACTTTTTACAACACCCTTGAGAAAACCTCATTGTCTAAGAACAAAGGAAGTACAACTCTCACTTTGTCACCCGGCCCTGTATGCCCTAGGTGTTACACTAAAAAGGCAGAAATGTGTGTTAGCTCTCATCTCACTATTTTAACCAGAATATCTCAGCACTTCCACACCTACTCAGTGTCAATTGTTACATACTACACTAAGAGAACAGTGAATTGTTTTGACAAACATGTCAGATTAGGGCTCAATTTATATGCATAGGGTAAATACAAAATCTTACAGAGCGTACTGTATGCCAAGAAACAGAAATACTATCAGTGCCAATGGGCTGAGTGCAATGAAGACTGTAAGGAGCAGCCTGCTTAACCCTGAAACTGGTGCCCCGACTTAAAAGGGGAAACTGGTTGGGAAGCAAAACTTAAACTGTCCTGAACTACAGGGCAGATTCACCGTGTGCTTCAAACACCTCCGTCACGATGCATTGCCAAGCTCAGAAACCTTTGATCTGCGCAGCTTATTCAATGAGATCCCTGCTACACGCACTATTCTGGGGGCTCTCTACAACATCCATGTGGAAACACTGGTTTTAGGCTGTGAACAACATGGGGCATTCAGAAATATCACGTCTGGAGTCATTCATTGTTAAATACTGCAATGCTACTTGGATCTGGTTGAGGGGGGTGTGTATAAATGTGTATTATAGGAAGTAAATAATACAGAAAAATACATAAAATATTAGCCCAGGAAAAAACAATGACCGTAGTTTGTAAAATGTACTGTGACAATGCAGAGACGTGTGGATTTGGGGCAATTAAAACCATTTCTAACTGCAGTTTGGTATAGAGATTTTATTTTGCACCCGATTTCCACTTAAAATGGTTACTGTTCAGTCGCGCAAAATCTGAAAATTTGACATGAGCTGAATGAGACAGTGCAGGCTGCGGTTGGACAACAGTTAAAGGCGGGCACTAGGAAGAAAACAGACTCTCCGGCACCGCACCCAGAGCCAGAATCACAGCCAGCGTTTTCACGTGACGGTCCCGTCAATAACGTCGAGGACGTGCTGCTTAAGAATCGTCGGACAGGGACTGGGGCACTTAAACAAAGTTTGCCCCGAGCTCTTTGCAGAAATGCTCTTCCCAGAGCTACAAAAGTGAAGTTTTTCCTACATTGCAAAACCTGAAGTCAGGCACCATCCCCTCCCCTCTGCAGTTTAAGAAAGTCAGATCAATTATTCTCCCCACGTTTTTAGGATTAGATTCCATCTCTCAGACAGCAAACCTAGTAGATTGCATTAGAAATAGCACTGCTAATCAATAAAGAAATATGGGGTGTTTGGTAAGTCCTATACAATTATTTCTTGATAGGTTCGGCTTGTGGGTAACTGTAAAAGCTAGACTTGCATCATTACAAGGAACTTGCTCCTGATCCTCAGCGGTACTTGTCGCATGTAGCAGGGACCTCTGCTGTCCAAATCGCTGATGATGTGTTTACAAATTTGGTTTTCATGAAAGGCGCTGCAGCGGTGGAGCCCGGACTGCCCAAACTTCACCGGCTTTGAGGAGGCCGGTGTTCATGCATTCTGCTCACACACTCCCTTCGCTCACTGACGAGCTGCGAGGCCTGAATGAGCTGCTGCAGAGAGGGCCGAAGCCACAGGAGCAGGCCCACTGTGAGCAGCTCAGCCATGCCCCTGCCACACACACCAGCAAGCCCTGGAGGCACCCTCCTCCTACCAGCATTAAACAGCCAGCGTTAAAGGCCTGCTCTCTCCCAGAGCGCCTAGGGAGAGAGCAGAGCGGAGGAGCACAGAAAATCACAGCGCTGTCATCCCAGGAAGAAGTATCGGGGATCAGAGCCTGAGGAAACGGAGCGATCCTGATTGATCTTGGTCCACTACACGTGTCTGTGCATCCCGCGAGCAATATCAAACACCCGTTCTAATTCATTCAAGGATCTTGAGAAGGAAAACACAACAATGATACAGAATAGCACACCAACGTGAAGGTATCCTCTCTTCCTCAGATCTTCCCGTTCCCTCTAAAACTCACAAGCTGCCTGCTCAAGCAAAGTGTGCAAGCAGCCATGCTGTCTGACAAAGGGAATGAGGAGGTAGCACTGAAATCAGGGGTCCTCTGGGGGGCTGCGTGTCAGCCACAGCGCACAGCTCCTGGGAGTACCCAGGACTGGGGGTGGGTGGAGGGGGGCCCTGCCTTCATCGCTCAGCACATACACCGGGAGACAGTCGGAGCCACACAGCCACCGCACAACTCAATGTCTGCAGAGGCAGGCGCGCGAGTTGTAATTAATACAGCCTGGTTAGTTTAATATAGTTTCGTGAACGCAGGCCAAATATAGCCTTTTTTGGAGACTCTAGTTACATTTCAGAAAATCTGTGTCAGTTCAGTTCTCAGATTCAGTCGAATAGCGCGGGGGCGACTGTCTCAACACTGGGCCATGCTCTTTCACTGAAGGGGTTCTGTGTTACTCCTCACAGGAGAGGCTTGATCAGATAAATCCCAAGAATGCGACAGAATTCACAATTAGCAGTCGGGAACTTACACTGAATAGCAAAACACACCAAATAATTCACATGCTAAAGTTATTCCTCGGACTGCTGCAACAGCTCCAGCCTTTCAGCGGAACCTCCGCTGAAGTGACGATGTGCACCAGAACACTCTGAATCTTACTCGTAATAGAAACGGAGCTAATGCTGTACCTCTGTGGAGAGCCGGTACTTAATAATTAAACAAGCAATAAGCAGTTGAAGATTACACAACAGGAGACCAATTTCTCTAGGCAAACAGGCAAAGTTCTCATCACGCACCTCTTCTGACCTGTGTGGATTCTCAACTTCTCTACAGTACATGCAGTCCTGGTGGCGCTGCCTGCAATGACTTGTGGTTCCTTGTACTAGACCATAGGTCACCATATGTCAACATGAACTATTTTAGAAGAGAGAAAAAGGCAATGGATTTCTGGCTGTAATAGATTATTGGAGAGAGATATTGCAAGAAGAGATCATAGTAGCTATGAAGGACTGACGCACATTACTGTTAAGCAAATAGATGCTAAAGCGACAATACAACCCTTAAGAAATGCCTGAACCCCGAATCAAGAGACCTGAAGAAAGGTTTCATTAATAGTAATTAAATTCCATGTTGTTGCACTCAATGGGGCTGTATGACATGAACACTGCTGTTTATAGAAGTCCCCTCTCTCTCCTGTTAGAAGATGAGGCTGTTGTCTGATGTGATCTGGGTTTTGTTTTCTTAAAAGTCACTGTCTGGGTGCAAAGTGTCCGAAAGTCGAACCCTTTAGATCTGTAGATGAATCTGACAGGCAGTACTGGAGGTCAGTGGCCCTCTAGCCTGTTCAAGTCCACAGCAGTGGCCACAGTGCTATGTGCTTCCTGTCAGACAATCCTTGAACGTCACCACAGGGCTGGTTAAGCCCATTCACAGGGGGCTAATGACTTTACAGAAGGAGGACGTGGCCTTTGTTAAAACGCTCTGTGCGCTGCAGCAATGGAAAAATGTTGTGTGGCGCAATGGAAGCAATCCTGTCTCCCACTTGGCTTTTTTCCTGACCGTAGAGGACATCCAACAGGATCAGATCACAGCCCCTCCTGAGTTTGGATCGGATTTTGCTTGTCACCTGTTCCGAGCTGCCCAGACTGCCACATCTGCTAGGAACCCTGCCTTTAGCAGCTTTTGAAATCCTGCGTCTTATTCCATGCACTCCTGGAATCGAACAACGCACACAACACAGTCCAACCTTCACATTGCCTGTCCTTATAAGGACATATCATGTCACACAAAGTTTAAAACAACACATCCAGCACGGGAATAACGTATGTATCTACGCCGTGCAGCATAATTACGGACGTGAATCACACACAGCTCATATTTCCTTGTTTCGTGAGAGAAACGGACTAAATGAAAAACGCTGTCACGTACTGCATCCAATTAAAAAGAGCTGCGCTGAAAGAATACAGTTCTCATGGGGACTTTTTTGAAGCTGAAAAAGGAAGCCTCCCTCGCAGTCTGCTCTATTCCTCCTGCCGCTCGCCCTAGCCATGACACTCCTGAGCTGGAAAGTGTGGAGAGGGGTACCTGTTGTGTAACCCAAATCCATATCCCAGGCTATGCGGACAGCCAGAGCGAGCCCCCCACACAAGAATACTGCCAGCAGCCAGGACAGACACTTCACAGGCGAGTACAGCAGTAGCAAAGAATGCCACTCATCACGAAGCGTCGCCCCGCTAACACTCCGGAGTCCTGCCCCGGCTCATCCGACACCCACCCCAGTCACCGCCACCCCTGCAGCCCCTCTCCCCGGCTGGGGCTCTGCACGAGGGGCAGCCCCTGCCCTCGCCGACAGATGCAGCCGTGCCCGGGCTGACTGACCCCGGCAGACCCCTCGCGCCCTCACCGGCTTAAGTCTTCACAACAGGTCACTCGAAACTTGCCATCTGGCAGGGCTCGCGGGTCTTCTGTTGAGCGCCGCTTGGAAAATAAGAAGGCAGCGGGGCTGCTGAGAGGGCGGGCGGCAAGAAGCGGGGAGAACTGACTGTTGCTCTTTGCCATCATATATTTTCACTCACGCTCCCACAAACTAGGCACCAGCAAAATGCCCTGCCTTTCAAAAACACAAGACACACTCTCAACACCGTGCATGCAGTCACCAAAGTGAGGTACATCCTCTACCTAGACCCTAAACCCTTCGAGTAGGGTTCAAGAGGATGCCCAGTCTGTGATGGGAATGTAAAATGTTATCCTCTCTGTCTGCCTGGCCCTCTGCCCCCCCTGCCAGAGCCCCCCTGTTACCCTGCCCTCTGGTCCCATACCTTGCGCTTGCGGTCTCGGGATCGGTTCCTCTTGGTCCTCTTCTCCTCCTCTTTCTCCTTCTGCTCCTGAGCCGCCAGGGCTTCCAGGTCCTTGTTCTTGCGGAGCTGCTTCGCTGCCTGTGCCATGCTGCCGGCGAACGCTGTACCCTCCGACCAGGCGGACCGTCCGAACGCACATCAACCGCGAGAGCCCACGCCGAGGTGCGCTGCGCCGCGCTGCGCTGGGCTGGGCTGCTCCGGGCTCCCTCTCCTCCCTCTCTCTCTCTCTCTCTCTCCTCCTCCTCGGCACGCTCAACACTCTGGCTCTGGCTCCTGAGCGGCTTCCTCCAGCTCCTCTCTCCTTCTCCCTCCACCCCCCCCCCACCCCTCACTCCTCCTCCTCCTCGATTCCTCTGCACCGGCCGCCGAGGACGGGGAAGAAAACCTGGGCAATTCAAATTTCCACTTCTGCTCTTGCCGTTGCTGTGGCCAAAAAAATTGTGCAAATCCTTCCCGCCCCCCCCCCCCTCTAGCAGCACAGAATGGCTTCTGTGTTTACGCTCCGGGATGCAAAAGATGCTGTGTGCACCAGAGCCATTCTGGCGCTATACATTATTCACCAAAAAAAAATGCACACGGTCTTTCGTTTTGCCCAGCTCCTCCACTCTGTAGCCCTGCCGACGACTTCTTAGCAGCTGCAAAGGGAGAGCGCAGGACCCATGCGCTGATGCAGTGTGCTGTAATTCAAGCCCTGCCAAACTCCCTGCCCTGCTCGAGTAGGGACCTTAAGGACGGCAGGAGAGGATGCCTTCCGCGCCCCTCTCTGCTTGGCTTGTCATGGACGCAGAAGAGCGATGGACTCTACTTGCTGGCTTTATTTGGGGTTTTTTTTGCACTGGATCTCTCTCGGTCTTTACCTCTCTTCCTCTCTCTGCAATGCTGCTGATGCAGGCAAAAAAAAAAATTCCCCAACATCTCTCACACACACACTGTCGCTCGCTCGCTCCCTCTCTCTCTCTCATTCACCGCTCATTTCAGAGCCAATAAACAGGCACGAGAGAGAGAGAGGAGGAAAGAGGGGGGAGCTGATAGAGAGAGAATCAAAGCAGTAGGGTTGATTTTATTTCAGTCCTCTCTCCCTCTCTGCCTTAGATCTTCTGCAGGCACTGCAAGAAACTGTGGGGCATTGCACAGGGTTCCACAGCTACAAAGACGAAATGCAATGAAAGTTAAACCTGTTTTGAAGTCTCAGAGCACAAGAGTCACCCCCCCCCCCCAGATGTGACTGAGATGATTATGATGTTTAGACTTCACGCCGAGCAGAGCCACGGAAAAAAATCTTTTTCAAAAGACAATGCAGTCCGGCACGTCCACTCAGACCAGTGCAAGTTTGTTCCCTTCTGTTTCCTTGAGGGGAATAAAGAACCTTACCTCTCATGAATATTAAGAAATGTAACAGGCAGGTCGAAGCTGTTATTATCGGTTTAAGAATTGACAGTTGCACACGATTCATTCAATGATTTGGGGTACGAAAGGAAATATTCAGAATGAATAAGGCTGTTTAAACCGATCACTTGACTGTCCATATGTGGGCAGATTAGGGAAACGACAAACATTCTCTCCAGACTGTAATGTGTTATTGCAGGTACACTGCATTGTTTCAGCACTGGAATCCATCTCAACAGCAAAAAGTGCTTCTTTGCAGTCCGCAGTATCAGTGCTGCCTAATGGCCAGGTCTCAGAGCACATTTCTTTGGATTTTTCTGGGAATTTGAAGTGTATATAGTTCTGAAGGCATGGATTTTAGGTGCTGCGGTTCCTTATTACACAAGCCGTGTGAGTGGTAATGAATAAAATATGTTTTGCGTTATAAAATAACACAGTTAACTGTGCGTGTTCTCACAGAGAATGACTATTCCATTATACCTTTCCACTGCTGTCATGTCAGTCCTGACCAATGTTCCGAATGCTTACTTTAATTTTTAACATGCCTGTTCTTACTCGTTAGCGATGCCTTACTGATGTTGGGCAGTCAGTCCTTGAGTGAGCACAGACGTCATGATCAGAATCACACCTCAGGTTTGCAAAGAAATCTTAGATGCATGTTGTGCGGGATTCTGTTCTATTCTGCTGTAGGATTCGGAATTGTGCACGATTCTGCTGTAGTACAGAGCCTGTTTGGGTTTGGAACAGTGTGTAGGCAATAATCCAGATACACAATTACAGACTTACCAGATCTGATTGGCACCTATTTATTAAGGTTTTAATTGGCTTACTATCCCATTGGCTGTTTGTCTGTTGTCTCTCCTGTCACCAACAATTTTTGCATTGAGTAGTACAGGCCAAAACCACTCTGAAAAGACACCTCCAGGATGAATGTATGAAAAGCTAAGCCACAAATCTAAAATTCCAAATAACAGGTCATTCTTTTATCGATTATGTTCTTAACAGCTACAGAATATTAGTAAATTGTAAGAGGATTATAAATCCTTTTATACTATTTTGCAAACATGGTACAATATTATATGCAGAAAATACTTTAAAAAATATATATATGATTTCTAATAATATTGTGCACCTATTAACAGGACACCTACTGACATTTTATATACATTTATATTGAGAGGCATTAAAAAACATAAATTGAGAGGTTGAGTCAATAGCATTTGTTGAGTTTTTAATGTCTCAGTTTAATAATGTAATATAATAATTCAAAATAATCTATTATTACTTCTTACTTCTGAAACTATTTCAATACTTATGTATACATATTGGTTATTTTAACAGTAATAGAAAAAAATGGCAAAAGCATAAAGTTACAAGGAGAAAAATAGGGAATATAGCTTAAAGGTTTGTACATCGTAGCAAGTATAATACAGCCCCTAAACGAAAGTTATCAAACCGGTATGGATTCGTTCACCTAAAACTCTTTGGTGTTTTGTCACATATTTGGATCACAAAAATACAATCGATAGTATGTAGTAAAATAACAGTTTTCAAGTTATTTCAGACCTCCACCATATTTAAGTGTGAAGTGTAGAAGACTTGCGAGGACTACAGATGTGGGTACAGCTGTATTACCTGGGTAATGATGTACTGGTCACTGAACACTAAATTAGCTCCTTGAAGAGTCCACTGTGAGGATCCCATCTCTCTTACATAAGGAAATCTGAAACGTTACAACAAGAGGAAGACTTTAAGCCGTTTGGTAGTTAGTAGCTAATTGATCCAAGGATCTCACCCAGCTGTTTCTTAAAAGAAGCCAGGGTATCGGCTTCAACCACATGCCCAAGCAGGATGTTCCATACTCCTACAACCCTTTGTGTAAAGAAGTGGCTCCTTTTCTTGGTTTTTAATGAAACTTTCATATACAGTAGCTTCCACTTTTGCTCACTGGTTCAGGGTTTCAGAACTGTTCTTTCTGAATACTTACAATACTCCACTAATTACAACTCCCTTTGAGACTTTACCCCTTATCTATATGCTCCTTTTTCTATTTTATAAACCAATTCTTTCCCATTACTTTACATGTCAGTCAGACTTTTTGGTCTATACAGTAAGTACAGTATATTACGTCACTAGCTAGGAGAATCTAAAGTTCTCCTTGGGTTTGCAGTATTAAGGTCAACCTACAACATACTAAAAAGTGAAAGTGACAACTGTACAGGGACCCTAATCGATTTTTACCTGTTTTGAATGCCCACTGTATTTTACTAAGTCAACTCATGATACACTGCAATGAGATAATTAAGAGTGTAAAAAGAAAAAAGCCATTGAATGGAACAGATCTTTAAAGCCGAGTTTTCTCCTGCCGTATCACATACAGACACCCATCAGACTCACCCTATAACCTTTACTCTGGCTCACCCTGACCTGTTGGCAACACCACAAGAACTGAGAAAGCGATTCAGAAAAAAAGCCTTCAGCTTAGGCATTACTAGGAGTGGAGCATGCAGACATTTCTTTGTAAGCATACAATTAAAACAATTTTTAAAACTAGGGATGATCAAAGCTAATCTACACATATTCTATCTTTAATGTTCCATATTCAGTAAGTGCACACTATTTGTAATCAATATGTTATCATAGAAAAAAATAACTTTAAAAAATAAGTATTAGTATTACTCAATTGTATTAAATGTCTAGCTGTTTCTTTAAACTAAACATAGCATTATTGTTGTCACTTTTTTTTTGCTGAGTTAGAACGATTGCTGAGTCCTTCTCTTGTCCTTTCTCGGATTGCACTGCACTACGGATTGCCCTCTGAGCCAGTGGCAGGCAGCCACATTAGCGCTGATCCTGGAGCTCTGGGGTCATGGTTCTAAAGAACACGAGACATTCTAAAACTTGAGAAGTGCCCCTTTCTCATTTGGGGGTATGCAAGGTTGGCTTACGGCACAGTAAACCCAGAGGACTTCAGGATAATCAGTGAAATGTGAAGCAGGCTACACAAGTGGAAACGATATGGAAGTGTAGTTAAAACTGAGAAGAGGAGTCACATCTTTACACAGGGAGTTGTAGGGGTATGGAACAAGCTACTCCGCTTCTTTCATTAAATAGCTGAATGAAATCCTTGGATCAATTAGCTACCAAATGGGCTGAACATGTCAAATGGCCACCTAGCACGTGTAACCATTCTAACGTTCCCATGTACAGTTCGATAGTCTATGCCTGGTCTTGGAAACTGTTGCATGAAAGTCACACACCCAGCAGAACGAACACTCATGGGCTGCGAGGTTGCTAGTATTTGTGAGACTGGATTTGCTGCTCTGCAGCAGAGAGAAAGAAATCTTCATCCAAACTCGGCAACAGAGAGACCACAGAGGAATTACAAAGGAGATTGGATTTTGCAATAATTGTTTTGCAGCATTGTCCCCGCAGCCAGCTTACTGGTTGCGAGGCATGAAGTGAAATCTCGAAAGGAAGGTGATTGTCTGACAGCACGCTGCGGTCAGCAAAGCACACACGACACGAAACAGCACCAGTAAGCAGCACATCACTTAAAAATCCCTCTCCAGGGCCCTCTTCACCTGTATAAAAGTTTCAGGGCTGCTTCCCTGGTTAGACAGCAGGACTCAGAACTTACTGTATCAACCCTGTGATTATACGCTATTCCTGTCTGCTTCATAGTAAGACAGGTAAACATAGGCTTAAATAAACACTAAGTACAGCTGACCCTCAGACGAACAGACTTTGTTTTAATGAATGTCGGATCTGACAGACAAAATCTCTAAAATCAGAAATGCAGGATTTTCCCTGCCATAACGGGGAAATGTACCAAAAATAAAACAATGTAAATTGTTTACATAGGTTTAAATCAGGCATGTCAATTGCGCGCTATAAGGGTAGGTCAATTTCATGCAATGGGTGTTGTCTTTCATGCGCTTTAGTGATTTTTAGCAGTATGTTTACAACACATAAAATAAAGAGCTAATATACTTATGCTAAAAAAAGAAACAGGAAAATATTCCATTGACTGTATTAGTTTACTGTAATCCTTAGAATAAGTCAAAACATCCAGAGAACATATACAGTATTTATATATTTATGTTTACTTCATATAATACTTTTGTTGGGGTGGGAAAAACATAATTCGTGATTTAACTAATACTGGACAATATGTCCCCTCTATTAGCCCTTTAAAACGAGGGCTGAGTGTATTCTCATTATAATTCACTTGGATATTGCCTCTGCTCTTTCACCATTCACTGTACAGCTGTAATGTGACACAGAGCAATAGCAAATACAGTGGTTAAACCAAGAGCTGAATACAGCCCACACCAGATGCAAAAATGCGAACTGCATTACAGCAAAAAGGTACAGCACAGACAAGACAAATAAGGTGCAAAATTACAATACAATAGACTTGACTGCCACGCATGAGGCAGCTGCAAATTCAGAACTGCAAGTGAACAGTTAAGACCTATCGATTCCTTAGCTGATAGAATAATCCATTTCTCTTACAGCCGTACCGCAACACGCGCTCACACACAGGACTGTGCCAGGCTGGAACAAAGGGAGCTGTGATGTCACACACTGAGGTGTGAGTTCCACTGCAGTCCCCAGTTCCGCCTGGTGTGCTTACTGTGTGATGACGGGTCTCCCCTCTTTCTCTCTCTCTGTCTGTCTCAGCGCCTTACCACATGCTTAATTAGTCACACCTGAGCCACACTAGAGGAACAAAGAAATCAGTCTTCACCAAACATCTAGACACGCAGTAAAGAGAACGACTACCAAGAGAACCAAGGGACACACATAGGAAACAGACATCCAGGACACTGGCAGGACCGTGGAAGGAAAATCAGGATTATTTAAAAATAATGGCTCTCCAAAAACAAGTCCTGCTGAATTGTGCTGATGGTCCCCGTTACTAGACAGAACTGATCTTACCGTGTGTATTGTCTCAAAACAGCAGCGAATTCAACTCCTTCTCCTTCAAAAACTCTTCATGTTGTCCTGGGATAATGAATGCAGACATTTTTATGCACGTATAAGAAAATGGTGAAGAGGTCTATCAGACTGCCCGGAAAAATTCCTGACACCTGTTTCCTTGTGTTGCAATCGTTCTACTGCTTTCAGCCCTTGGGCACGGGTGCAAGGCAGCAGGAGAGACAGGCTAATGGCAACAGAATCACAGCACTCGAATATAGGTTTGTCCCCCAAAAATAAAAAAATAAAAAAGATTGGGGTGATGAATTAAAACGTTTTAGGAGTTATTTTCAATATTACTTTCAATTTACTCTCAATTAACTTTCAATTAAGCTCTCCACCTCTGCCTTATCCACTTTCTTATTGTTATAATGCTACATCCTGTAATTAGCACAACCATTTTAAAATAATAATAATAACACTTCTGCTAATAATAATAATAACCTAAGGTATTCAATACTAAGCAATGTTCATCCTTACAGATCCCAGTGAAAATCACACAGTGATGTGCCTCAGGATCTGTGCTCTAAACAGCTCAGTGCAAGGAAGATAAAGAAGAGATGAAGAACTAGTAGCCAATCGATTTCAGTGTGAAACTGTGTGCGAGTCTGGCCAGGTCACAAAGGTTATCACCTCTTTCCAGAAAGGTCACGAGGTCTTCAATGACGGCAAGCGATCAGGATCTCAGTTTAATGTCTCTGTCAAAAGGCAGCACCTTCAGTAGCTGTTTTCTGTTGCTGTACGTGAGCTGCTGCTGCAGAAGAGGATGCAACACTCCAGTCCTGGATAGATACCCAGAAGATTTTTTTTTTCCCACCCAAGCCCTTAATGATCTAATTCAGCTCATTATTTGCCTAATCAGACACACTGAAGCCTTTTCTTGTTCTTGAGAGGCTGGAAAATTAAAGAGACCTTTAAACCCTGCAGGGCTCCACCTGGGCTGCACAGAGGAGGAGCACCACCTACAGGTTCACCAATAACACATCCAGCAGCGGTCTATATTATTATTATTATTATTATTACATCTACATATTGTTTTATTTTACAAAATAAAGTTTCTTTTGGCAATATAGCATTAGGGTGACATTCAGTATTCAAAAGCATTGTCCAAAATATGCAAACCCTCCAAAAACACAAAGATCTCAACAAGGTGCTAGAACATGGCTCCAGGCTGTATTGAGCACTGAGGTCTCCATGCTGTAGAATTGACTTCGCCCTGCAGACACAGGCTTCCTGTACGGATTCCTCACAATGGTAATACTGTAAAGCACCTTGACAAAGTATCCAAACCCTTCCCGTTTTATGACTCTACAACGTGATGCCTACTGTACCCATGTTTTAGACTTCATTCAAAACCTGAATGCTCAAACTGGAGACTTCTAAGGGTGTGATACAGTAGGTTAGAGTAAATGTCAGTACAAGAGAAAAAAATGAAAAATGCTGATTGCATACATGTATGTATTTAGACCCGTGAGCTCTAGATTGACGATTGACAGTGACTATAGCCACAAGACTTTTCAGCTAACCAATCAGTCTCAACCAATATTGCACAAATGGCTTGGTACCATTTTTGTCTACTCATCCTTAAAGGTTTATTCAGCCTCTCATCTTACTTGGGGATCACATATCGACAGCAATTTCCAAGTCTTCCCACAGAATTCAAGTCAGTTTGACTTGTCACTACAGGACACATTCTTATTCTTAACAGCATGCTTTTCAGGGAAGGTGTGGACTGGGTGATGCAATGTTTTGGATTCTTATCAGATGTAATACTTTTATCAGATGCAGAACCGTTTGCATTTAGTCTCGTTTGATCACAGGTCTTGCTGCCACACCATCTACAGTACTTCACCACACTAAAAGAAGAATTTGAAAGGGTCTTTGATCTCCTGATCTGTGCCTTTATACAGCTTTATCCCCGATTAGTTCTGAAAGCTCCTTGGTCTTCATGGATGAGTCGTCTCTTGAAATTCACTACCTGACTGAGGGACCTTTCAGACAGGTGTGTTTATTCTGAAATCATGTGAACTGCTATGATTGCACGCAGATAAAGGGTATTCAGCTTAACTTGTAAAGTTAAGTTTATGCACCTAAATTAATTTAGGTTCATCACAGCTGCCTGACTGACAAGCGTCTGAATGACCACATCGTGACATTCAAATTTTCTTTCATATGATTGTTTTACGTTTTTCTTGCTCTGAATGCGTGCAGTAGGTTGTGTATGTAACAACTTTTGATGACTGCAAGCTACAAAGCAACAAACTGTGAAAACTGGTCTGAATACTTTAGCAAGGCAAGAGCAAATTGGAAGTATGCTGTCCTGTATTCCTTTGCTTTATTTTTGCACATTCAGGGCATGGTGTCCTGTGAAGAGAGTGCCACTATTCACAGGATCTGTGCGATCTCACTGATCTAACACAGCTGCCCTGCCAATGGCTGCTGAGTCAGTACAGAGGCGCTGAGGGACAGCTGCTAACCAGGACCCACACAATCTGAGCCGAGACTCCAATTAATTAATTAACGAGTTCCACTTCAAATGGCGTGAGCTGCAGCAGGGGGATTTCTTTTTCTATCTACATAAATACTACAGCTTTGGTGGTTTCGTTCTGTTCTCTGCCGCTCCCCAGAGCTGGGACAGAGAGTGGAGTCTCTGTGAGTAGCCTGTTAATTAAAGAAGAGAAAAGCCTGAGACAACGAGTCTCAGTGGAATGCCTGGGGTACAGTGCCTTCTATCTATACAACAACAAAAAAAGCTTTAAAATGTGGCCAGCTGTCCCAAATCCTGGCTCCTGGAGGTTAAAACTCAATATTAAGGTATAATAAGGACAAGCACCTGCAGAGAGCTTTAAAGGAGCCACAGCCAATATTTGTACAAATATTTTTTATGCATATACAGCCTTAATCGTATATAGTCTATCCATCCCCCCATTTACTAACTACTTCTATCAATTCAGTATCACAGGGGAGAGGAAGCCTATCTCATCAAGCAACAGGCGCAAGGCAGGGTACACCCGGGACGAGACACCAGTCCATCGCAGGGCAGACACACAGACATACTCACACCAGGGCCAGTTTTCCCAGAATCCAATTCTGGGAGCAAACCAGAGGAAACAAACTTGAATACAGAGAGAACATGCAAGCTCCACACAGACAGCAGCCCAGGTCAGGAACTCTATCTAGGGTTCCAGCACTGTGAGGCATCAATGCTGACCACTGCGTCACTGTAGCCTATCTGCAAAATCTAATGGGCCGGAATCCTAAACTTAAATCTTTTTGAGAATTAAGACTTCATCTCAGAGGCCTTTAATCTGAGTGGAGAGGTGAGAAATTATATTGTTATGATTTATCAAGCCAGTACACCAGGCACAGTTATTTAAAAAAAATAATACACAGAACCGTTACTTATTGGGAGCTCAGTTTACAAACAGGATAGTTGTTTGGATTGGAGGAAAGGGAAGGCAGCTGTGACAAAGAGAAATCTGGTCAGACACCTGGCGGTGACGTCGGTGAATGCGCTTTAAAAGTGCCGTGAAGCAAAAATGTTTCGACTCTTCTCTGGATCAATGCCGAAATGCTGTAATTGTCTCCCCCTAGCGTTTCATCAGAGGAATGGCAGGTCTGGAGAAATGCGACAGAAAGCACTGAACACTTAACCCAGAACCACATGGTCGGAGAGACATGTAGGTGTAGATACAGGAAACACAATGAGGGCCTACTGTAAGTACAGATCTTACAGGAAGCACAGTTGGTAACAAAAAACCCTTTTTAAAGAACCTCAAAGAATTCATCTGGAATATCCTCTGTCCTATAAAGGAACCTTAATAATACTTCAAAAGAAGTAAATGCCGCTTAAAAAAATGCCGCCAAAAGCAAAACATAAAAAAGCTTTTGTAAAATCATCAGCCGTTACCTTGAAACGACAGAGATGCCATTGCAATCAGGGCCTCAAAATTCAAACCCGGGATTTGCCTGTGGCACAATTCATTTTCAGAAGCTCCAGTCAGTTTGGGATCCTAATCTGTCGCGAATGACAGAGCAGTGACATGCTTCCCCGGTCTCTGAAGACTCCAGACCAAACAAGGCTTCTCAGGTAAGAGAACTGGCAAACGTTTAAAACTCTATCCCTCACGCACGTTTCCTGGCTCGCCGGGAGAATTCTGTAGGAGGTCTGGGCTTTAGAATAATGTAGCTGTTCTTCGTAGCTTGTAATCCCCACCGCCAGAGCGAAGGCGCAGGAGAGATGGGTGGTGATGACATCGCCAGAGGAGAGCACCTGCCTGTGTGTCGGGCCGCGGCCCGGGTCCGGCATGTCGGCACCAGGAGCGGGGAGGGAGGGCCGGCGGAGTCAACCGCGAGCTGCACCCCCCAGAGCTGGGGTCCTCACACAGGGCACCCCCACAGCCACTCAGAGCGCCCCTGCAGCAGGACTTCATCTTTCTTCAACTATGGGGCGGAACAGTGGCTCTGTGGCTCAGGATCTGCACCTGTGGCTGGAAGGTTGCCGGTTCGTATCCCGCGGCCTGCAGAGGAATCCTACTCCGTTGGGCCCCTGAGCAAGGCCCTTAACCCCAACTGCTCCAGGGGCTCCAACTGACCCCACACTCTGACCCCAAGCTTCTCTCTCTCCGTCTGTATACCTGTGTCTCTCATGGAGAGCAAGCTGGGGTATGTAAAAACACAAATTCCTAATGCAAAAAATTGTATATGGCTAATAAAAGTGATCTTATCTACACCCCACGTCCAGGACCTTGGGCTACCACAACATGCACAGACAGGGGAACCTCAGCACTGCTCAGGCTATAGGGTGATGAGGAGTTTATACCTAACAGTACACGAACAGACCTTCTTCAGGGCCTGTTTGTGTTTTGCTTATCAAGCAGTGGGTTATACTGTCACTACATTACCTCCACTTCTGCTTCAGAATTTGCCTGGAAGTACACAGAAGGAGATTTTTGTCATTAAGTTTAATGGACGAATGAGAAGAAGTATGGAGAATGAAAGAAACTGGGTGAGTTCCAGAGAACACTACCTCACCTGTGAAGCCGTGCCTTGTCTGGGTACGAAGAGCTGCCTCCGGAACTGGCTCGCTGATCTTCAACCGTGATGCAGCTCACAGCTCTTGTTGTGCATGAGAGAGAACACATACTGGGTGGTGCTTCACCACAAAGCATGACAATAACCAATGACCCCGAACATACACCAGTGCAACTGGTCAAACTCCAGATTTAAATCCAGTTGAACAGCATTTTGCACACTGAACACTGAGCAGGCCAAGAACAGAGAAAGAACTCCAAGTAGCTCCAAAAGTTTTATGAGCTCAGTGAGTCAGTGACTTGATGCAATTATATGCTGAAGGCACATACTGTACAACCAAATACTGACTTCTGCACTCTGAAATGTACTTAAGAGTTAACATCTCTATACTTAAGGCCACTAGAAATCACTGGATTGAAGTCAATGTATGTTTTGTTATATGATCAAATGTATGTTTGTAATTACCCAGAATTAAAACCTACATTGTATTGCACTTATCATTCGTATTAATCTCATGATCCAAACACAGATCACTTAACTGAAAGGCAGAAATAAGAGTTTTGACTTTACTCCCCAAAACCTTAGGAGAGGATGATATAATTGAACACCTGGAGTTGTGAGAGATCGAGCTGGGGGAGATGGCAGGTAACACACTTGTCCTGAGGGCTACAGAGCGCTGCTTCCTAGAAAATCGCTTCTCTTTCCAGGAAATCAATCACGTGTCCAGACTGTGCATGGTAGAAAATGTCGATAGCAATCCGTCTCCAGCGAGGAGCTGGGTGCACAAAACTCATTAAGGAATTGATAAAATTAGCAGTGCATTGACCGCTTAAACTAAGATACACTGGCAGTTTCCTAGATGTCAGTATCTTCTCAAATCCAGGGCTGGATTCATGGGGCTCTCATCACCCTGCGTTTTTCCCGCCAGAAAAAAACACGATCATGGACAGAAAGCTGGGAAGGAAATTGCAGAGGAAATGTCCGGCTCTCCCTGGACGGGCTGCTCTTAATGTGGCTTAATTTGACCACTAGGACCTCATACCAGTAGCGTGGTACAACTACAGGCTTCATATTGGGGAAAATATACGACAACCCAAATACATGTTTGTGAAAGTGAACGAAAAGATGTTGGACAAGATGAAGATGTAAAACAAAAAGAATGTTGCATTGATACAGACCTTTCCATCCCAAACGACTTCCAGATTGCTTAACATATAGGAGGAGAGCCAGTGTATCCAACTCCAACTGCAGCCCTACCTGAATTACCTTATAAATCGCCTGTGACGTTCTCTAAAGTAAGATTGTTCTCACTGCCTTGCGATATTCCAGAGTGATCGGGAAAATACACATACACATGCAGCTGTGTCATGTTTTGAAAAGGAGCTTCTCAAACAATTGACAACGGCATTACAAAACAAACCAACACTTTCCTGTGTCTTATTGTACTAAAGAACTGAACCATTCAGGGCCATCGAAGCGTACAAGCGACAGAAAGGAAATAGGAACCCAAATATTTGCTGTAACCGGTGCCCCAGTTTTACGCTCCTGGGCTGACGAGAACGATTGCAAAATGTGCTGGCGCCATCTGGTGGCCACAATGACATACTCCCACGTCAGGCAAAACGGCAAAACGAGAGCTATCATCCCGCGCCACATGTTAAATTAAATGTTTGAAGGGGGGGGGACAACGTGTCTTGAAAAAAAAAAGCTTTCATTTTTTGTCTGAATATTAGAAATGCGTGAACGAATTAGAAGGAACCACGTAAGAGCTTTTGTATTATCAATTACATTAAAGTAGCATGACACTCCTCTTCATTCACATTATAAAATGCACTGTCTGATGTTTCAAACAATGCAGATATTTGCATTTTCTATCACATTTCGTCTTTTGGCAGACCCGTAAGCTGCATATTATTCAAGTCTCACGGGGGCACATTTAGATTAATTTAACATTTCAAAAATAAATAGTAAGATGTTTTATGCTTTCATGATACAGAGTGTTGATGTATACAAGCAGAACTCACTAATCATCCTGAAGCTGAAATGCCACTTTGCCTTTTTCCTTCAGCGTTGCGACTGGTAAACCCAGCTGCTGCACTCGTTCAAGGTCATCCCTACTCTTGTGGGCCAGCATGTGTTTTGGGGCCAGTTTTCAACAAGGCAAGGATGGCACAGTGCTGTGAAATGAGCACTTCTGTCTTACAGGTGTTTGGTTCTAGGTTTCGATTCTAGACTGCAGAGTCTGTATTCTGTGTGGAGTCTCCACGTTCTTTTAGGGTTTGCTGCAGTACCACTGGTTTCCTTCCTCCATCTCCGCATCTCTGAATTGTCACTGTGTGACGAAGTGTGTGTGATCTTCTGGACCAGGGAGGGGTTCCTCTTTGTTTCCTGTGCCTGTTTGGACACAGGATTCCAGAAATAAGCAGCATTTTGATAAGGATCAGTTATAACACCTTTTCCCAACTGCTACAACTGAAAAGGCTTAAATACAGTAAGTCAATTACCAGTCCAGTTATCGAGAGATCAGCTGGAATAGAAAACAGAATAGGCCGAGCTCCTTCAGAATTAGGGCTCAGAACCAATCATCTGGACCAGGGCCGCCCAATTCTGGTCCTCTGGACCCCCAGACTTGTTGGTAGGCTTTCTGGCTGAGCTCAATCACATAACGGATCCCTTCAATTTTTTAAGAATTTGTAATTTTAAGTCTTTCGGCTTCTTGCAAGCAGGAGTTAAGCTCAAAGTGCCATGTTATTTAGAAAGTGTTCTGCACTTCTGGTACTTATTTCACAAACACATACAATTCCAGCAGTTCAGCAAAGCTTATTCTTGATATGGAATGCTTTCTTATCATTATTTACCATCATTTTTTGCAGAGTTGCAGTTGCAAGTGTACTCTACATACAGTACACCTCTATTCTCTTGAAAAGAACCGATGAGGCGTCTTCTTTCAACAACTTGTGAAAGTAAACGGGCACTCAACTACACAGAGCTCCGTAAACCACAGGACTGAAATGAGGATTTTAATGGGATTTTTTTAGTTTTTAACTGTAAACAGGATTGGCTACAGGCAAAAGGACATCATGTGACAAGAACAAAATACAGAATGCATCTGAGAAAATAGAACAGGCAAAAGGAAACCTCCAATGAGTTCAAATTAATCAGATTGTTGTTTTAATTAAGGGATCAGGTATGTGACAGAGCTCAGTTGTAAAAAAAACAGGACTGGAATTCAAAACCCTGCTCTGACACTGTTCTTCACTTCCTCTTGAACTCTGAGGTTGAACTAATACCTTTCTCGACAGGCCTTTTTCATTGGTTACCCTTGAACTCAGCTGCAAAAGGAGAGTTTGTACCTGGAGATCTGGGAAGATTAGTAGGAATGGGAATGGGGCTGGTCAGTACTGGGATGGGGGAACTCTTAAGGAAAACCAGGTTGCTAATGTGAGTAATTTTGGAGAACCAGTAGATGGTGCCCTTCCCTCTTGATCGCTCTCAAGGTGCTGTCCTTCACATGAGATGGTAGACCAAGGCCGTAACATTTTAGTAATTAAAGATACCACAGCCCTTTTTGGAAGAGGAAGGATATTATTGACATCACTGTCCTGTTTGCACAATCTGGCCTCCCCCAAATTACCGCGGCTAGTTCCACTAGGAAAGCAATTACTCATGTTTCTACCTGATCTGCTGGTCCTTTACAGCTCCCTCATGTCAACCAGGTGGTTACTGCACCTCAGGGATGGATGACTTGGGTACTCTTCTATGAGGAGAGTGCCCTAGGATCCTTTTGGATGAACAGCTCTATATCAAGGCAAAGAATTGTTGTTAATATCTCAGCCCTTTAACTTCATCCATTCGATCACCTGACATCCTGAGCACTGCATTATCAACCAGAAAACACCGGGTTACATGTGAGCCATGCCTGAAAATGGAGTTCTGAACTGAGCTACCCCTGTAGCTCATTCTCCTGGCATTGTTCTGTTTTCATGCTGCCCAGCTATTTACAGCATTTGTTTTTCCCCGATGGAGGACAAGAGAGGATGTGGTCTGGGGATGCATAAAGACGTCACACAGTGCTTTAGTGCAGTGTACATCAAGACTTTGCTCCCTATGCCACTTCCTGGCGACCAGCTTTGAGAGATCCTTTCTGAAGTCAGGGAACCAAAGCCACCGAGAATCAAACAGAGAATCAATGTCATGAGGCGCGAGCACAGCAGGCAGGGCTGATGTTGGGAAAGACACAGGAAGAACATTTTGAAAGTTAGGGAAACTGAAGTTAATCGGCCCGGTGTGTGCATTTCTCCTCTTTCGCCCTTTCAGCCCTCCAGCGTAGCTCCGTCTCTGCTCTTCCCCCTGAGCCAGGCGGCCTAGCTCTGCTCTGAAAGGTGATGGATTTATTGCATGTTTTTACAGTTGGCCAGAGGATATGAAATATACCAGGGAGGCTTCCTGAGCTGTCAGAGGGGAGCAGCCAAAGGGCTTGTCCCACTGCTGAGACTGATCCACAGGTACCAGGAGCAGGGGAGCACTGCTCCGGCCTCATGGCCTAGGAATCCGGGACAGGGTGCCCCAGGAGCCCCATTCCGAATTTGCTCTGCCCTCTCCGCCCCTCACCAACCTCTTTTTTCCCCCTCCTTCCTCCTCCCCTCTCCCCCCGTCAGCCAGTTTTTCCTCTGAGTGTTTTTCTTTCTCAAAGAGCCTTCGCTTCCTTCTCCCAGAGATGTTTTATTCCATCCTTTTTCCTGCACCCGCTGCCTGACATTCTCACTCCCTCTCGAGCTCAGTAACGTCTCCCCCTGTTCGCCATTCCCTGTCCCTGGCAGCCTGGTCCCAGATCCACGACACTTATCCGCAGCTCCAAATCCGAAGGCAAAGAGAAATTTAACAGGACTCGTTGCCTGGGTCTGAAGTCTCACACATCGTAGCGTTATGCTGAGGAGTCTTCCTCCTCCTTTCTCATACTGGTACAGCACTGATATGATAAAAAAGGACAGACACCGATTACAGTACAGTATTAACTTTCACTGAGAAAGAGTGAATGTATTAAAACTTTAATAACGCAGGACCCAAGGTTCATACAAAATACAAGCAGGACCATAAAAAGAACTACTTAGCTCTTTTCGTACTAAAGCCGAATTCATGATTTTAGAAAAAAAATGAAGCAAAGGTGAGGCTGCCAGTGAAGACGTTTACTCCAAGCACAGAATAAGCCCTTCAGCCCAGCGATTACCATGTCAGGCTGGAGTATGGCGACTGGGATCCCCAAAGCCCCCGTGAGCGAGCTTCAGTAGGCCCCCGGTGCTCTCTGCTCCCCACACAGCAGCCCTCTCTGGGGATCAGAGAGACGTGCCACTTCACCCATCGGTGCCAGGGTCCTAGACAGACAGCACGTCCAGTGGAAACCCAGCAGTTTATCAAAAAGTGGACTGCAAGCAAATAACAGGGTAAAAACGAAAATAGGACAAAATCAAAGCCTCCATCCATTTATTTTCTAACTGCTTCTTCCAATTCAGGGCTGCCGGGGGAGCCAGAGCCTATCCCAGCATGCAATTGGCACAAGCATGGTACACAATGGACATCAGTCCATTTCAGGGCACACACAGACACAAACACACAATCACACCCGGGCCAACTTTCCCAGAAGCCCATTAACCTACCTACTCTTGGGACAGTGGGAGGAAACTGAAGCACTCGAAGGAAAATCCACGTGAATATGAGGAGAACATACAAACTCCACGCAGACAGCACCCCGGGTCCATACCTGAACCCAGGGCCCCAACTGCATCACTGTGCCATCATTAGGGACGCAATCACATAGCTGTGCTTCACGAGGCTAGAACTTCATCTGCAAAGTGAGAGGCAGCACTGGCTAGCTGTTCTGTTGGCCACAGAGTGTCTTGCATTTGGAATTTCTGAGTGGGGTTTGGATTGACATGTTGCCAAACACCAAAGCTGCCACACTGCCAAGGACAGACAATGCATTATGCCTGGATCTTGAGCAAATCCCACATTGAGAGTGTCCAATCAGTCAGATGGGCAACCCACTTTGTTTCCTCATTCTGTGCAAGCTATTCTCTTGTTGTTTCATATTCGAAACTGGAAACACAATTAAAATTCATGCACGCAGTGATTAACTTATGCAAAGCTCTGTGCTAATCATGATCAAGCATCACACCGAGAGGTGCTCTCCACATGTATTGTGCAATTAAACCGGTCCTGCCCATCAACTAGATTGCACAGTGACACTTCCCAAATCTACCCACAATTTATTGTGATGAAAGGAGGCCTGTTCTAAGACAATGGCAGATTAAAGAAAACAGAGGGTTAGCAGGTGTGCGGTTAAACTTTAATTACATGATCTCTGATTCTGCTAATTAATATGGTAATGACTCCTTAATTAATTCAGAATTACCTATTCATGTTAATTTATTTATTTATTCGCTTACAGGATCTACTTGTTTGTTTGCGCTGTGGATTTCATCAAGTCATTTTTAAGATGATCTTATCGTGGAAGGCGTGCTCAGATTGCAACATTGTTTCGTGCTTTGTCTTTACAGTATAGTATTCGTTTGATATTTCTCTCTCGTGTGGTGAGGGGCTGAGTTGGTGAGGGAAGTCCCCAGAGATGACAGTCCATGCAAGTCTCTTAGCAGACTAGAACAAAAACAGAAGTATCAAGCCTGAATAGACCAGATCCTCTCACAGATACTCTTGCTGACCTGCAATTGAATCGGTGCTGATAGGAATCATGGTTAAATTAATACCTTCTGTTCCCCCTCCAAACACTGACCTCCAGGTACCTGAAACAGGTTGAAATTTCTTCCACAGTGTACTACATGTACATCCTTTCCAAACCAGCAACAAAAAATGGACAGTAGTAGGTATACTCCTAATTGCTGATTGTAAAAATCCATATTAGTATGATTACGATTTAATGCTTGAGGACGTTTATAGTTTTAATGCTAAGATCCAAAAATGAACCTTCTCGGAATTTGACAAAAATGACTACAATTAAAAAGATCAATTCTCATTCACCAGTGTGGCTGAGTGCTGTTTTACAGTACTGGTCTATTGTGGATTCATTGTTTCAGTCCTGGTTGTTCATTGTGTGTTAGCCAACCTAATTCACAGTGCTGACAGTACGATAAAGATACCTGAAGCTGGAAACGTCTTATCAAAGGACTGAGAAGCTCATCTGTAGAATTTTCATACCAAAAACCCCAAAGCACTCCACATACAGCAGGCACCTCCCTTCATCCGCGTCTGAAAGACAATGTCCACCTGACAGGCCATTCTGAAACAGCAGCTCCAAACAGGAGATCAAGTGAAGACATGAGAAACTGCTTACAAGGGGAACTTTAGGTCAGCCAGATTGCACAAGCCCAGAGTAGGATTTAGCCATGACATTGGGGTTCACACCCCTGCACGTACAGTAATCAAGATCTTGGTTTAACGTCTCATCTGGAAGGTGGGACCCCCCTACAGCATAGTGTTTCCCCACCGTACTGGGATGTTTAGAAAATTCTTATCCAGAAGGTAGACCGTCCCCTACTGGTCAACCAGAAATAGTTAAAGCAGCACCTTATTCTTGTTAAAGGTCTCCTATGCCAGGTCTTGTTGTGCTTAGCTTCTGAAATGTGGCCACCACATGGCAACGCTGCTGTTGCCAATATTTATGTTTATCAAGTAAAATAAACAGAGTTGATGACAGAGACTGGAGGTCATAATACAATCACCAACTCTCCCTGGTGTGATATGAACTTAGAACATGCAGAAAATGAAGCAAACAATGTTAACAGTAATAACAGAACTAAAAAGGCAAAATCTGGGGAGATTGCAGGCGATACCAAAAGGTGGCGCCAAAGGGCTCTTCCTGTTCTATGCACCGTTCAACTAAATTAGGCGCAATGAACTTACTGTAGGACACAGCAGGCGAAACATTTTAACTTAAACCATATAACCAGCCATGTCGAATCACCGTGAAGGCGCAGCAATAGAAAAGCATGGCATAATGCGGATTATTCCACTGCTAACGCCCTCGCCTTGCCCCAGCCTGCTTTATTTCTAACATGCAGAGGTACTGTGCAATACCTGAACCCGCTACAAGTGAGGGAACCAAGCGTGACTGAGCCCTGTTTTCCAAGACAGAGACAGGATAATTAAAAGTAACACAGAAAGACACAGAACCGCCACAAAATCAATGCTGCTTTGTGCTGTGATGCAGAAGTGTCTCAAGCTGCGGTACTCTGGTCTGCCTATAATGTTGGAGTGATAGAAGGTCCAATCAGAGATAAAATCTCTGGTGTTGCAGATTCCCTTGTTAGTGCATCAGCGAAATGTCCAGAAGACCTGTTAAGCTGAACCCTCCCCAAAAGGCGCACGTTTCGTGCACCGAATCTGCTCTTCCTGTTCACAGAGGACCTGGGCTCACACCTACAGACTCCACTCACCCTGAAAAGGAAGTTTGGAAGCTATGCCTACAGGATGCATGGACTTAACTATCGGGCAAATGATCTATTAGCATGTGTGACACATGATTAGAAGTTCTTTTTGGACCTTAGACTGCCATTCATCTTGCTATCACTACACACCAGTGAAAACAGCTTCTGCATTCTCACAGTTCTCTGCCAGGAAGTGTACTTACAGGGGGGTGATCAGGGTCACCTCCAGGCCTTCTGTGCAAGAGTAAAGAATTTGATTGAGACTGTGGCGGTAGGCACTGTACCCCACCGCTGTGCAAGTCGTAGTTTCTGCTCCCCACCTTCCTCCTGTCACTCCTGACTACCTTTTCCGCATTCCCATTCCTCTCCTTGCCTGACTCTTCCCTAGACTCTGGCCAGCTCCAGTGCTTTTGCCCCGTTTCCCTGGCTCTAAGCTTCTCCTTTATTCATTTCCTTCTTTTCCCTCGTGCTGGCGTCTTCCCCATCCTCCCTCCCTCGTTTTCTCTTCCCTCTGCCCCTCTCTCGCTTCTCCTGCCCGAGCCGCCCAGTCTCTCTTCCCACCCTCTCTCCCAGATACTCCGAGCTTCTCACGAGGAGGAAAGGCAGTTATTTTTGGAGTGGCCTGGCATGGCCAAGGCACCCTCTGGGAGGAGAAATCATTTATCCTGCTCCCAGTTTCTTGCGTTTTTTTTTTCCCCTCTGCTCTCTCTGTCCTGCCATTTCCTGGTGCAGAAAGCGAAACCACATGTTCACATGGCTGGTGTGAGGGGACGTACCGCAGAGAAGAGAGATCTGCATTCTGACATGCGGTGTCTGTATGTGCAAGCGTGTGTGTGTGCGTGTGTGTGTGTGCATGTATAAGTGTGTGCATACATGCGTGTGTATGCGTGTGTATTGGAGCTTGGGCTACATGGTGGAAGTCGACCACCAATGTCCAACTCATCTTTTAAAAAGTATAGTCAAACCCCTGTATGCGTTTCATTTATATCAACTGAAATATACATATACAGTACTCTGTACGGTAGGGTCTCAACATCTACAAACTGGCTTATCGTGATTCGGTCTGGCCAACCGGCTCTCATATTAGAAGAAAAGAAAAGCTGGCTGAAACTGAAGTGAAGCTTAACTGCAACTTTCAAAGTAGCTGCGTGACAGACTAGGATCATGAGATGAATCTAGAGAGTGAATAAGCCTCTCTCTGACCCCTGCGCAAGTATCCACTACCCAGCATCTGCATCAGCATGTGGTCTCATTGTCGTGTTGAAATGATGGCTCTGTGTCGGCAGTGTGGGGAATGACATGCTGGAGAGGACTTTACAGGCTCCTGACAGTTCTACTGCCCTTGCATTCGTACTTTAATTATCATATAAAAAAGCGATACTTGTGTCTCTTTTACCCATACATGCATATTACATACTATGTACATATACTGCAGTACATTATGTGACGGTATAGGAGTGGACTTGGTTTTATGTGGTTCAATGCACTGAACCCTCATGAATGACGAGACCCCACTGAACTGTATTCTTCAGCACGATACTGCCTGCTCCTTCTGTACTGCACAGTGTTCTTATTACTATTATGAATGGGTTTCAGTTGCATGCGTGTGGGAAGTGTTGTGTAAGAAAGTTCAGGGGTACGTCCATTATGTTTGTGCAGTTACAGGCTCACGTTCTCAAACAAGCAGCTCACTTTTGCCCATTGTGTGTATCGTTTCTGGCTCCAAACCTCACTCGACTCAAATGTCTTCTAGCCCTATTTGTGGCGCAACTGGTCTTGCTCCTGTGCATCTCGTTAGCAGCTCCTGCGTCATTCTCAGATACCTCAAACAGATCCTCCCCTTACTGCTTATGACTTCTGAGAGCTGGTGTTAATTAGAGAGACATACTGTATATACACTCTCAGCCACAACACATCATTTCAAAAACAGGTTGAAACAAAGGCTAGAAGCTGAGGGGGGTGTTCTCCTGTTTGCACAAGGAGAGAAATATCCAGCATGTAACTGCAAGCCTGAGTTAGCAGACTGTAGTCGACTATTAAGCACTGTGATGGATCTAATCGACAGTAAAGGGCTGGAATGGCAGTGGAAAGGGATGCATCCATCGCAGAAAACACAATTCTCACACCTGAAATTCTCGCCCCTCAATGAAACCTTAATATTCTGTGAACAGCATGATGAATCGAAATAATCGAATAATAGTCCTGGCATCTTGGCCAACACAAGCCTATACATTAGCATTGTTATCCATAGGGAGATACTCTCTTTGAATACAGACCCTAGCTCTCCAGGACTGGTCTTGGTTGAAACATTTAATAGAATCAATGCAAAATACTAGGGCATTAAGTGCTGTATCCAGTCTTTCTTTTGCTTTTGAAACCCTACAGTCTTTTATTGTGAGCACTCTGGTTCAACCTCAAATACAAGAAATACCCCAACCCATGTCTTGTGGCGTCCTGTCTACTTTATGGGTGTCTGATATGATGAATGATAATGCCGTAATGGAAGGCATAAACCAAAGATGAAAAATGGCGAGACCTAACAATCTAGAAATGCTATTGCTTCTTCGGAATAAGCCCAGAGAGAACAAAAGATATGTTCCAGGCCCTTTAAGAAAAGTCCTATACTGACATGCTGAAGGGATGGGACCTTTTCAGTTTTGCACAGAGAAGACTGCAAGGGGACCTGATCCAAATATGAAAAATCCTCAGAAGCACTGACAAGGTCAAGCCAGTGGACTTCTTCACAAGTGGAAGTAGCGTGGACGGGCATTTAAAACTGGGAGTAGCAAACACTACCAGAGCAGGGTAGATGGAACCCCGATTCCGTGACACCCTGCTGGACTATTGACACCTCTTTTTCCAGAGGGCGGCCCCACTGAAGAAGCATAACATGTGCCTTGATTAACACCCACTAGCCCGCAGCTCCACCATGCCACTCTGCCTCTTCCTGTTTACAAGGTGCTGCTGTCGCTCAGTAATTAGTTGGCAGCAGCAGGCGCTTCGTTAGCCGGGCTGGAATTACACACAGATGGTCTAGGTTGACTCGGATGGGGCCTGAGTGGCCTCGCGGCTTCTGCGGTGTCACCTGCAGGCCCAGGCCACGCCGCGCTGGAACTGCTGGCGAAGCTCGTGATGATCGATGTGTGTCTGCACCCCCTCATTCACCCAGCTGCACAATCCTACAGGCTTCCACAGCTGATGACAAAGGGGTATTAAACCAGGATTTTGATTTTTTTTTTTAAAGCCTTTTCATTTTAGAACCACCAACAGCGGTCACTCGGTTGATGAGACAGTCCGACCAGCCTTTTAGAAATGAGGAGCTGGCATTAACAACAGATTTGCTCTACAGTGGCGATTTGTTGTTGATAAAAACAGCCCCCAGGCCTGGTACACATCCTTTGGGTGTGCAAGATGTCTTACTTTCTTCTTAACCTCCATTAATTAAACCAATACTCCTGCTTGTAAAAGTAATTTAAAGCTGGTCTACAGTCATAACCAGAGAAGGTGACGACCCAGTCCCACTGCAGGACTCCCCAGATCAGAGCACAGTACTTTTCCAACAAAGATGGCCGATGATCAGCAGTGGTTTCAGTCAAGCAGCTCAGAGGGAAAAATGCCCTGCTCTTTCTCATCCAGCGTGAGAAGATGATTTGGCTGATGTGTGGGAAAACGCCAGCTGTCAGAAAGCAATCCACCTCTCAAAAGCAAAAAAGTTAAACTGGTGATCGTGTAAGTTAGTGTTACTGTTGGAATACAACACAAACCAATCTGCACAAATTGGTTCACAAATTAATTTCTACTGTTAAACAAAGGTTTTAGTGCTTTCTGCATTGTCCTAAAGGCAACCATTTTTACACACTTGTTCTGTTAGAATAGCACCGACTTAACTTAAACCCCTTCACCTGAAAATGATCAAAAACCTGCAGAGCCACTGTACTCATGACAAAGACCCTGCTCCTGCTCCTCACAGAATGGGTAACCTAACCAAGCCAATCAACATATTTAACTTAAGCTTGTTTTTGTACCTGTAACCGGAGTACCTGGAGAAAGCTGATGTAAAAACTTAGGGAGAACATGCAAACTCCACACACAGGGTGCCACAGGACAGACGTGAACCCAGGACCATGCTCAGCCAACATACCTCCCATTTCTGTCCTGATGTACTTAAATCAGAAAATTGGCACAGGCTTCACAACAGGGCACAAAGAAATCAAACCAAGAAGGGTTTCTGTGATCCATTTGATATATACTGTACTAGGCAACATTTGGAGCCTGATGAATCTAAATCCTGACAAAGAACATATGGATGACTACATAGAATGACAGAAAACGAGATGGCCATTATATTTGATGATGGGCTCTTTATAGATTCAGAAACATCACATCTTGCCTCTGTAATTAGATTCTCATCTTTCAGAAACTAAAATCTTTTCAACTACCAAGCTAGATTTTTAGACTACTTTATATTCAAATTACAGATTCAGTTCAGGCTCTATCGGTAACACAGAAGTACAGCACAGGGTCTCAAACCCTGGATCTGGAGAGCTCCAACCCCATTTATTCTTCTAGGTCACCCTAGGTCACCTGTTGCTTTAAGATCAGGAACACTAGTTTAAGCCACCAATCAATTTTTAAGAAATCTTTCAACAAAGAGAACACTGGTCCTTGAAGGCTGAAGGCTTTTCGGATTTTTACTCTAAGTGATCTCTTAATTGAACATGCTACCTTGGTAACTGATCATAGTTAAATTGTTTTGGTCCTTTAGAAATTGTTTAACACTGCACTGAGAGAGAGAGGGGATAATACAGACACACTGACTGGACACACCAGTACATTAACACTGCACTGAGAGAGAGAGGAGTTAATACAGACACACTGACTGGACACTCCAGTACATTAACACTGCACTGAGAGAGAGGGGTTAATAGACACACTGGCTGGGCACTACAGGACATTAAAGGTTACCTGTAAACGCTGCCGGACCCACTGAGCCTCTGTTAATACTGTTAAGACTAGCAGAGACTCACTGGGAAACTACTTACCTGAGCCAGTTCAACATTCTGTACAGTACCTGCACGTTCTATGGGACGTCTGGCAGTGATGCAAGTGATGTACAGAAAGAAGAAATACAATGTTTCGGGTACTGGGTTTTCTTCAGATGCAAGGAAGAAGGCTTAACAGATTAAATTGTTGTTGTTTTTTATGCTTTTCAGCGTGCAATTAACCTTTACTTGTTCCAAAGTATTTTACAGCCACCATACAACCACGAGCAGTCTGCGCGTGTAAATTACAGATTTTATCTGTCAAACAGCCACATATTTTGAGCCACAAGTGCTGGGCCAAGACAATCTTCAAGCTTGGCCTAAACCCGAACACAGTGTGCTTCTGACAAGAGGTGGTTCTTTCGTCGTCTTGTTACTGTATGCGGGTCTCTTTATACATACTGTTTACGTTATCTATACGGTATGGATAATGGTGCACTACGTTTTTACCCAATTGCCACTAACGCGACAGATGCAGTTACGTTTATTAAAGCTACCCTCAGCAGCCTCCTCCCTGGGGTGTCTGTTGTTTTTAAAACCGAGTAAGGTAAGGTGAAGGGGGGGGGAGAGGGGGCTATGGAGATGATTAATTGCCGAACCGAGGGAGGGTCAATTAGCCGGGCTGAATTTCAGTCGAAGGCGAGTTCGGGACAGCACGCTCCGCTCCTGTCACCTGCATTCTCCGTGATTAATCATTGGGGCTCGGGTCCCTCACCTCGTACCTCCGCCGCCATTAAATTAGGCAATAGGGGAAAAGATAATAAATTAGACCACCTTTCACAGCTGATTAAACAAACAACGCATAGTGCCACGGCAGTTATAAAAAGCCCGTGAAAGTTGGTACTCGTTTCGGCGGAGCTTCACATAAATCCTCAGCTATGCTGAGGTTACTTTGAAATCGTTTCACGTTTGTCAACACAATTATTCAATTAAAATACCTGCTTACTGGTAAATACCTTTGCAAGTCCATGAAAATGTACAAAGATAACATCGCCATACACGACAATGGAAAAAGTGATATTTCCGCCAAAACTATTTGGTAAACTACTTATTTACGACTGAATCCTTCCCTGTGCTGGCTCAAAAACAAACTGCACTTCCGGTCATGTGCAAACAACATCGATGGCCAGCGGAGCGGTTGTTAACGTTCACCTGTGTGCTTTCGGGACTGAAATGAAATTTCTTTGGAAAACTTTTGAAAAAGGTGTTAATCAGAATTTATCACCCGAGAGAAAAACATAAAAGTGTAATAACGGGCTAATGCAAATTGCACCAAACTATCTTATGCAAATTTGTCTTACAGTTGTGGACTTGTAGGCAACGTTTTAACACTTGCTCCTTCTGCGGTGTTCGGCTTTTTCGGAAACTGCGAGGCGCTTCTTTTCTATTAAAAAAAGGAATCGCATACAATACTAGAACAATGTCGAGTATGAAGTGCTCTGAAACGCCTTTTCGAAGTGGTAATTGAAATCGGGCCGTATGTTATCACTTTAAATGTGTTAATTGTGTGTAGGGACTGTAGTGGTGTTGTCAAACCGTTATCTCAATCCATGTATACTCATTTACCATGGTGTGAAGGAATTATATATGGCGTTATGTACAAATTAATCTAAAATTAGCATGGGGGCTATATGAGGTGCCAGGGTTTTCTGTCATATCTCCTGAATTGGATGTTGTGTTAGAAATGCTTTGCTGTCTTGCTCTTTGATAGTAATACAGTATAATGATTGAGTAAGCATACATACTGTACTCACAGAACACAATCCATTATCACCTGGGGGTGTAGCTCAGATTGCAAATACTCTTACCCATTCCAAACTAAGAATGGAGATGGCTGGTAGATGCTGGGGAAGGAATTCCTCGGGAAAAGCTGAAGTATGAAAGTGAATGTTCAGACTCGGGGATCTGCGTGTGCTGACTGAATTGTCAGATGTGATATAGGCTGGAAGAAGAGAGCTCAGGTGAAGGAGTGGGAGATCCTGAGCTCAAGAAATACTGTGGTGGCAGAAGGAGGCCCTGTCCTGTAGGCTCTGTCTCTTTTCTACTCTGAATGCAATTTACAAATCACTGCTACAGCCACTGGATTTCAGTCTAGGTTGTGTGCCTCCTCTCATTCTGGTGTATCCTGTGCCTCCTGTCTTGGGGAGGTCTGAAGAAAACAAGGAAAAACTCCCAAGTGAGCTCAGGGACAACATGCAAACTCCACACAGACAGGAAGGCACCTGAGGTCAGAATCAAACCCGGGACCCTGGTGCTATCAGGCAGCACTGCTGGTATTAATAACACAATCTTAAAAAGGTCTGTTACACAAGGACAGAATTAAATACACAAGTACAGTGCACACCTGACAGTGTTAGTCCAAGTCTGTGTGAACACTGTTTGCAGAATGTGCAACTGGCGAATCTAGTGCCCTCTGAACACTATCCTCATGGTCCCATTTGAGTGCACCAAAAATTCATTGTTTCATGGTGTGCAGTCACAGCACAGCAGATTATATAAACCTTCTAACTACACTGTACCTGTAAGACCCACAGGGCTCAGTTCATGATTGAAAAGTGCTTTCCAGAATTCCCCAAGCTGACCTTCAATAATCCACTGGTGTGTTTCCCTCCTCTGGACAACCATAGCTACACATTCCAAACTTTAAGCACACACTTGTGGAATCTCAATATTGAATATTGAATATTGAGACTCTCAATCTCAATATTCCCATTTGAATTCTTGGATAGATAGATCGGGACAGCTCTAGACAAGAGGAGGCCACTGTTTCCCTACAGTTCCTTAGCCAGTAAAAGCTGTACTGTGAACCACCCTCCTACAGTATAAAATCCCATTAAACCCCCCTTCTTCAACAAAGGTCAGATTACAGTACAGTAGCCACACAATCCTTATCCGCATGTCTTTCAGGAGGTGGGAGGACACTGGAAGGAGTCAGCCCCAGTCTGGACTCCAGAGTTTGTGAGGCAGTAGTGCCCACTGCCTGTGCCACCATTAACCATGTTTGTATGCATATACAAAGTCTCAGATCTTGAAAGCCATTTGCACATGTAGTGCCATTAGATAAGGGGAAAGGTTTCATAGTGAATGCTTGCCTGCACCAGGTTAAATTCAAGCTACAAAATGACATTAATAATGCTCCGTATTTTGGCTGGGGTCTGATCCCTATACAGTACATGCTCATTGAGGAAATGCATTGCTTGATGAGGCAGTTTTACAGTTTTTTCCAGGTCACAGGCAATTATGCGGCTTGATGGAGAGTCCCTGCCAGCAGCCAGAGGTCTTGCCCGGATGAGCCAGGAGATTGTAACGTGCAGACAGGCGCCGAAACGTTGGTGGCCCCGGCGTTCCCTCGGTGGCTCTGTAGCGGTCAGCACCTGGCCACATCCGCTTATTCCCGGCGCAAACCCTTCCTCACACGGCCAGAGCACCTCTCGCCTTCCTCCTCCTTCTCCTCCCCCAGTGTCTGTTGCCATATTCCTGACATATGTCACTTACCCACTGCGAGGGGCTGGGCCTGCTTTGTTGCCAGCGTGCAATTTAACAAAATCAAACCGCGCAGACGAGGACAGGACAGGGATCCCAGGGGGGGCTCTCTGCCAATCCCATCTGCCGGCCTGCTTCCCCGCAAATTGCCACCCGGGGGACTACAGGAGGGAAGGGGGGGTGGGGGGGGAGAGAGATGGAGAGCATGGAAAAAAAGAGAAAGAAAAAGAAAGAGCAAAAGAGAGTCTAAGGAAGGGAGGGGTTGGTTGTGGTCCTTTTTTTTTAAGGGGGGGGGGTAGGAATATTGTGTCTTTCCTCAACTGATAAAAGCCCTCCGGACTCACACCAACCCATACTGCGACAAAGTGGCCACTGGGCTAATTGGCTTTATAAACACAGCCGTTCCCCAGAGGACCGCAGCAATAATTGCATTAGGTCTGGAGTGAAACTTGCATTTGTATTTATTCAGTTTTTAATGGGATCTGCTTCTTGTCCACGGTTCAGTACAGGGCCCCCACCTATAAAGTTCCACTGCTGACGGGCAGGTTTCCGTACCGTATGTCAGCGCACTGTTTGGGCAGCACAATCTAAGGCCCAGACTTTCCAAAGGTCTAAACAGGCCCTGTGGCAGTAATCGGGTGTTCATCTTAAAACTACAGACTCGCAACACAGCCCAGCAAAGTCTGAAGTCACGCCCGCTGTGACAGTCTACCCCCTGCCTTCAGGTTTGGGATGCCCACAAAAGCACACCGCGCAGAGATTGAGGTGGTGAGGTCTGAGCCACACAAATCGTGTTCGGGGTTACCATATGTGCGGTTTTGCCCGGACACGTCCTCCTTTTTGGTGTTTAAATCTCCGTCCGGGAGGAATTTTCAAATACCTTAAAACGTCAGGGATCTTCTCCTTATTCTTCTTCCCCGCGGTTTTCTTTCTGACCAGACACGCGATTTTATAAATACTCCGTCCACGGAGTGTCCTCTTTTTCGGATGATCGATTACGGCAAACCTCCAGTAGTGTTCGACCATTAAGGGTTTCGAACCGAACTGAACAGGGAAAAGACATTTAACCACCGGCGGCGCTCCTTTAAAGTGAAAGGGCTCAGATAAACCTTCACACCTCATTATTCTGAATATTAATCTTTCGTGCACGGCGGCAGGATTAAGCTGCTAAAACAACAGCAGCGAAATGAGCATATGGCCGCGGTTCGTGCGTCGCCCGGAAGAGCTTATGGTGACAAACGCAAAGGTGTTGATAATAAGACAAAAACTTCACTCGCCGAATTAGCAGGAGGCGTGTTAGCCATATTAGGCTCCCATCACAAGTGCCACTTGAAAACAGCAGAGGGAGAGAAAGAAAACGGGCAGAGGAAGGTCGTCGTTGTTTATCTGCTCCCTTCTGATTCTCTTTTTATTATTGATAATAATATTTATAATTCAACAAGCCTGCAGCTGTCGACGAGGCTGTTGATGTGTTTGAAGATCGTGTGAGAACAGGCAGCTGAAAGATCACCCGTTCTTGCTTAATACAGTTTCACACACACAACATGTGTACCTTGGAATGAGTTTCGGCTCCCGGCTTTGAGCGGCGTGTTAATGAAACAGTTGCTGTTTTGCTGGCACAACATTAATTACTTGATCTAAGGACCCGGTAATTAAGCGCCCTTCGTATCAACGCTAATTACATTAGCGGTAAGAAGCCTTTTCTGAGGGAAGAGGAAAACACTTCACGCGGCTCAGTGTCCCAGTCCCAGACACTCTCGGAGGACTCGGCAAGCGTGCCATCTCCGTCACTGCTGACTGGTAACCCTGTCTACCTGCTGTAGAAATGGGGGGGGATTTAATAAAGTGCATCCGCGTGAAGATTAATGTCCCCCGGTATCGTAAGGGACAATAAAGGAACTGGAGGGATTTTTATCTTCGCATGGTCTAACAAATATGTAGACGGTATACATTAATGGAATTTTCAATAACAGTTCCGCGGAGTTCAAACCTCAATTTCATCCACTTCCGCCCACCTACTTAAAAACATCGCGCTTCTTGTTTACTTACTCTTGTTGTTTTCACCTCCCTCCTTCCGCCCCATCTTCACTCTTGCTCCAGCTCCCTGGCTCGTTCTGCATGAAAGGGGGGTTCTGACAGCCCCTTCCTCGCCGGCAGGCTGTAGGTCTCCTCTGCCAGGCGAGTTACTCCAGTAAAGCTCACTCCAGTCTGCGCATCACACCTCTAGTCCGCCTTAATGAGGGTTTGACTGAGCTACTTAAAACAGAGACTGCTTTGGCCTTTGCACTTAATGTTTTATCTATCTCGCCTGCTCTGTGTCTGTCATGAGGCCTTGTAGGTTGTAGAGAAGGATTTTTATGCGCTATACTGCACACAGGAGTCTGTAGGAGCCTCATATCGGACCTTAAAATCAGTTTATTACTGGCTTAATGGAGCCTATTTAGTAGCACAAGTTATTAGTATTGCTACCTTGAAGCACTGGGGCCCCTAGTTCAAATCTGGAACTGGGGTACTATCTGTGAGGAGCTTGTGTGTTCTCCCCATGTGCCAGTGGTTTTGCTCTCACACTAAAATGTCATACTGGTAGGTTAATTGGCTTCTAGGCAAATTAACCCTGGTGTGTGTGTGCGTGCGTGTGTGTGCACGTACTGTACGTGTCTGCCCTGTGATGGACTGGTGTCCTGTCCAAGGTGTATTCTTCCTTGTGCCAGTTGCTTGTTGGGTTACTCTCCAGCTCCCCTATGATCCACAAAATGGATGGATGGAACCAATTTTACAGCTTCTCCCAGCATCTCAAGTGTTTTAAAGACACCCATGCTCTGTGCACATTTACTGAATATACCAGTAATGTCTTCTTAATTATTTTATCTTATTTAGGCATTTAACAGGGTAGCACAGTATAGTGGTGCTGAACATTGCTACCTCACAGCTCCAAGGTCCCGGGTTCAATTGCAGACTTTCTCTGTGAAGTTTGTATGTTCTCCCCATGTTTTCATGGGTTTTTTCAAGTTCTCCGATGGAAGCAGGTTAAGTTTGATTGCCTATGCCAAGCTGTCCCTATCCTCGGCCCCTGGTGGGGCTAGGCTAGCCACTGCAAGATTTCCTGAAAAGCATAGAAAGTTCAATGCCCAGCTCTAGTAACAAGACCACTGAGGCAGAAGGCAGATCTGGTGTTTTTTTTTCTCACTGGCACAATTTCCTAACAGACCTAGATTGTCTGAGAGTCTATGGCCTTTTTAACAGCTATCTACACCACTGCATACTGTAGCTCGCTTCTTTACTGCAAAACACCCCAGAACACAATAGATGATCTTGAAGACAGGTGTGTATCCTGTACATACTGTATGCAGATGCTGCTGTCTACAGGAAAATTGAACTTTTTTGCAAAAAGGCACCACGTCAGGGGGAGCCGACAAAGAAGGTGTCATCTACAATGTCCAAGATCTGCTTGGAGCAGAAAGAAAAAAAGAAAAAAAAAACATCCAGCAGAAGACAAAAGTCTTGTGACATGTTGGAATGGTAAATCTTGGATGTGTCAATCAAAGCAAGTGGAGCTCAAGTTGTATACTGTAAGTCACTTACTAAAATACCCAGATTAGAAGATAAATAATGTAAATGGAGATCTCAACTCATATTCAGGACAGAGATAGTGCCTCAAATCCAGCCAATCACTTGTTCTCTAGGACTTCAATACCAGACTTCAGATTTTCCTTCCCAGAACTCCAAACACGAACACCACTGCACTAATCTCACACCTAGGGTAGCACCCCTATGTTTATTATGTCAGACTGCCCCCTCCACCCCACACACATATTTTTCAAACCTGAAGACACATGGATTAAAGCCAGTCATGCTCTCGTGTCTTCATTTAATTTTGGCATATTGTCTTTAACTCCTGAAATATTACACTGAAATCCTGTTGGTGTTTTTGTCTTTGCGTGTGCACAAACAACAATAAAAAACCTTAGAACTAGTTCTTGCAATAAGAAACTTTTATTTGAAAATTAGTCTGATAATTTACCTCGAGTGACATAAATTTGCATTTTAAAAAAATCACTTTGATCATATAGACCATGTTCAGAAATGGAGTAAAATGGCTGTACGTCATGATGTTTTCTGACAATTAAGTTTTGTTATCTATATAAAAGCTTTTTTGTGCTTATATTACTGCATAGCAACGGTGTGGTGGTGGGGGGGGGAGATTAGGTACTTCAAATTAACACAACATTATGGTACAAAATTAACAATATTTCTCAATGTAAAATAAAGTGTTTTAAAAATGTGACCATGCATATAAAACAAATATACACAGAAAAAGTCAAATCACTTAAGGTTATAAGGAATAAAAACATAAATCTGTCAAATGGATGAGAGCTGCTGTCACCTTAGCAGTACTGAACTGTAATAACAACATAAATTCTGTGAAAGTGCTGTATCTGATGAAAAAAAGGCATTTCAATGTCATAATCATCCATCTTCAATAGCATTTGGTTTGGAACTGTGTTTCGGTTTCTTAGAACATTACATCATGTTTAAATACTTTTGCTGTAGGAAAACAGTTCATATTTTGCTTCGTTTTATTAATACTTCTATTTATTTTAATATACCAAGTGAAATACCTTGCCGAAAGAGTAGCAGTAATAATGACAACAATAATGATAAAAAATATTATAACAATAATAATTATAATAATAATTACAAAATGAAGGAATTTTATATTATTCCTAAATCTAACTATAATAATAAGTTAAATTGCTCATTTAAATAAAAAGGTGTATGTAGTGGTCCGCCGTAGCCCTGGGTATTTGTGTGCCCCGGAGTCTGGAATCTCGGAGTCGGAATCATAAAGATACGCTATAAGGGAAGAGACCACGAGATTCTGGAATGTGTCGACTTTCAAAGTCCAGAGCCTGCCTGCGTTCCCAGCATTCCGTCCGTTTCTTCCTAGGAACGGCAATCGTTTCTGAAATGTCTACCAATACAGACTTGGTTTCAGAGTTTTTTTGAAGGCGGCCGTCTGTTCAGAAGTCTGCGATCTGAGACAAGCTGCTGAAATCCCGGCACCTTCTTGTTTGTCTCTCAGAAAGTTGGCACAGAGGCGGGCTCTGTGACTGGCCAGTTCCTCCATGTCCTTCGAAGCCCGAGTGTCTGCAGTCCCGAGCACTGGACGTCTGTGGTGAAGACCTAGAACGTTTTGTCTGGCCTCTTCCTTAGCAGGCGGAAGGGTGTTTTTGTGTGTGTGTGTGTCAGGTGGTGATGCAGGAAGTCTCCAGGAAGCAAGAAGGTTTTTGTTCAGAGGTCGGCTCTGAAGCCAGCAAGTCAAAGGCCTCCTAGCCCCCTTCGTTTGGACTGCTCAAGCGGTCGCTTATTTATTTATTTATTTGAAACAATCTGATTCCAGCTTCTGGAGCAGAAAAGGGCCCTGGTGTGGCCGTTGTCTGTCACTGCCCGGTGTGCCAAGAAGCAGGAGCTGAGGTGAAAGGTCAGAGGTGGGGTCAAAAATGCCAAAAAACATGGCCGCCGTTGGGGGCGAAGCCTGTCCGACAAGCAGACAACCTGACTCAGGGGTGGTGGGTGTGGCTCCTACATGGGTGGGACAACCAAGCCGGTCATAGCTGGAGAGAGACAGAGAAAATCTCAGTCATACACAGGTGTTTGTGTACAGCAGAGCAAGAGAAGAAAGTCAAGCAGTCTCTGAATTAAAGGAAGAGAACCAAAAGATTTATTAGTTTGCTTTTCATATAGCGTCAAGCACTCCAGTCTACCGCTGGTATGCAGATAAAGTGACAACTGTTTCAATTTTCTTTTCTTTTTTTCAAGTAGGTGGAAGCTAAAGTTTTTGGTATCATCCATTTGTTTCTGCCGCGGCTGTAATATTCAGCACTTGACATCTAGTGCAAAGATTCTTCTTTTTGCACACACCCTTGTGTATTTCAGATCTCACTGTATGTAAGAAATGACAAAAAAAGGAAGCCCATTCCCAAATTTACCCCAAAATGATACCAAAATTTGCCCAGATGTTCTACAAAAGACCCTTATCCAATGAATCTGCAAACAAAGGAATCTAATTCTATTTGTTCATTTAAATACATTTCTCTTGAACATAAATATATCCAGCAATTCAAACTGGCTTATGCACCTGGCTCATATTACATGATAAAGCTCTGATGGGCTCTGACTGCGGTCTGTCTGTCAGATCACTTCCTATAACTCCACACCTTTGTGGAGCAGGACTCTCTTACGAAAGAGGCGTGATGAAATGTGTTTAAGTGCTTTGAGAAAGAGTTAAGACAGCTTGGGAATGGAACATTACTTGTAATGTTGATGAAAGGTAGCTGTGCTTTTACTGAACAATGGCAACCATTCATACAAACTGGTTTCCAGACCCTGCTACATACAGACCTTTAGGAGGCTGCAGTCAAACTGGGGAGGTGCTCACTGTCGATTGGTGTCAAGAATATCATATCATAAAAAAGGTTTCGTACATGTGGAGGCCATTCAGCCCATTGAAGACTAGGAGGTAAAACAGTGATCTCAAGCTGTCATCCAACTGCTTCTTGAAAAAAGTAATAGAATAACAGCTTTAAGAACATGGCTGGGTAGCTTGTGCCAGTCTCCCACAACCTTTTGTGTAAAGCAGTTTTCAGTGCACAGTTAGAACACGTGTTTATCTGGTGTGTGTTTTACTCTGGGGTCAGGAAAAGTTCAGTGGCTTGACTTTGTCAAGGCCTGGGCAGATTCTGAGTTCTTGAATCTGCTCTCCTTCCTCATCGTCACCTCTTTTCAAGAATAAAGAGCTTCAGTTATTTTTGAGAGTCAAGGTAAGATACTCCTTCAGGCCAGGAAATGTTTCTGTTCTGGGACATGGTGAGCAAAATTGTACAGAACATTTTGAAAGAGGTCTTGGTAATGCGTTGTACAACATCCCTTGATCTAAACTAGGTGTCCAAACATTCTGTTTGCCTTTTTTATTGCTTCCCCACATTGTCCAGAGGAGGATAATGGGAGGAAAGGGGTATAAATATGGCAGGTGGGGGGGCAAACGTGTTCTTTTAGGAGAAAGCTGTGCTGGTGAAAGGCTGCAAGCAGACACCCAAGGGGTTATGTAGTGTTGACAGACAACACTGGACGACAGCAACTCAATCCTATACAGCCCCAGAGACCCTGGGACTTTCTCACCCCTCGACAGGTCACCTTCAAAGCAAAGGAAAAGGAGGCCCAGCTCGTGTACTGCACACAGCTTTGAAATCCTTCCTTCCTTTATGTGTGTGTGCACATGTGAGTGAGTGTGTGCACTTTGTGCGTGTGGTTGGTTGTGTGTGTGTGGTTGTTTGTGCGTTAATGTAAGTGAGGTTGTGGTTGTGTGTGTGCATGTGGCTCTGCGCAAGTGTAATTGTGTGAGTGTCCGTGTGTTTTTGGCTCTGTACGCGTGCATGTAGTTGTGTATGTGTGTGTGTGGTTGTGTGCGGTTGTGCATGTGTCTGAGGTTGTGTGTGGTTGTGCAAGCGTGGGTGCGTGTGTGTCTGTGGTTGTGTGTGTGCTCAGCTTTCTTTCAGAACACCTTGGCCATGTTAAGATCTGCCAATAACTGTGCGAGGAGTCTGAGAAACACCAAGTGAGAACTATTAGACACACTCTGCTCAGTGTTACACGGTAATTTGTAAATACTGTGTGTTTGCTTTTACAGTCATTAGGCAAACCCACCAGTTTAACAAATGTTAAGACATTATCAGACTGGGAGCATGAAAACTAAATTAAATTAATGATCATCCAAAATGAGGTGAACTGATTAATTTTCTGCACGCTCTTGTTTAAAAATGATGCATCAAAAGCAATCCAAAATATCTTTTGAACTGCAGAACTATTAAGTTCTAACAGGATTTTAATAGGACTTAGATTTTGTGCTTGGAAATTCCACTTTATTTTCACTAAGAACTGCATGTTTTTTTTTTAAAGGACCCTAACTAGCAGTCTTTTGGACAGCTTCTTTACTTAAGAAAAAAAAACTGAAATCCCATTGAAATGTCCACACCATGCACCAAGAAATGATGCAGGCACTGTAAGCCATCGGGATGTCTGGCTGTTTTCTCTGCAGGTGCTGTTACTGTTCTGAACCTCTGTGGTGCTGGTAGCGATCTACACATGTGGTTCTCTGGCTCGGGCAGGGGTACCTCGGAAACTGTTGCCCCCTGTGGCCGGGCAGGCCGGGGAGGGGGAGCCCTGGGGTCGGATGACTGGGGCGAAGGCACTCTTCTGCTTGACGGAGGGGAACGAGGAGAAGGGCAGGATGGATGAGGAGCTGGAGCCGGGCACCGTGGGGCTAGAGGGCATGACTGCACGGACGCACAGACAGACACACAGACACGCACACAGAGACACCGATCTGTTAGCTGAAGTCACTCAGACATTATGAATCAGTGAAAGAACTATGTAAGGGAGGAAACAGGGGGTCAAAATGAATAGAAGTATGGAAAGAAAGAAAATGATTATTATGGACTTCTGGGCAGATGCAAGCAAGCAACTCCAACATAGGGCATCAATACAATGGAAATGACTAAAATATCTAGATCCTTGTGCTGCAATTAATTAATTAATGCAGCAATTATCGATTACCTGTTATAAAACTCTTCCATTACTTTTGGATGAATCAGTTCATAAAAGTATAACCTGTTTTGACGGTACCTGTTACCAGTTCCTGTTAAAAACTTGGGAGTGGGTGAGAGATGGCATTTCTTTCAGTGGTGGTAAGGTACTGTATAATGCAAGCGTGTGCCTAGCATTCTCACACTCGGTCTCGCTGGATGATGAATAGGTCTATGGGTCAAATTTTACAATTGTTTTCTTTTTCCTTAAATACAGAAAAAAAAACAGAATCTCTTGGAAGTACAGGCGCATTGCTCAGGTTTCCCTGAATGTGCCAACAGTACATGTGCCTGGTGAGACTTCTCCTTCTGCTCGGATTGTCACAACAGCAGAATCTGGACTAACCCAGGAAATGCTGTTTTGCAGCTATTTTTGATTTAAAATATAGACATAGCATAATATACTACAGGTAGAGAGCAGCCCCAATTAAAAATCATATTTCTTGTTTTGAGAAGCTTACTGGTGAGTCTATGATTTTTTTATACAGTGCTAACACATCTTGAGCTACTTATGCTAATCTACCTACTTTTGTTTCAGAATCGTGTCTGGGTTATAAATCAGTAGTAAATGAACAGAAGCTGAATGCCTTTTGACCACCCATCCGTTTTCCAACTGCTTCTTCCAATTCAGTGTCGCAACACGGAGCCGGAGCCTATCCCAGCAAGCAACGGGCTCAAGACAGGGTACAGCCTGGGCAGGAGGCCAGTCCCTCACAGGGGCAGACAGACACAAGTGCACACACTCACTCCAGAAGCAGTTTTCCCAGGAGCCAATTAACCTGCCAATCTGTGGGAAGAAACCGGAGCACTCGAAGAAACCCACACGAACAAGGAGAGAACCATACAAACTCCACACAGACAGCACCCCAGGTCTGGAATTGAACCCAGGGCACCAGTGCTGCACTGGAACAAAGCTAACCGTGCCACCCAGTTTTTGTACTGTATATGGCAGATAAATGGTTATAATTATTACAGTGTTAAGGGGGTGCCTGATGTGAACAAGCATGTATTGTTTGCAGTTCCATTTCTTCTTTTTAATCCGGAGGGTCGTTAATTAAATGGAAATGAATTTCCCGTTGCTTTTGTCTAAGGCCACTGAGATTATTCCCATTTTCATTTATTGTGCGCAACAGCAGTTTTTATGTCGTTTGATATTCTATTAAAAGTATAAAGCTCTTTATTTTTTGTAGTAAAGCGTTAATGCATATCGATCGTTGATAGATGGCCAGCAGGACAGCCGCACAGGAAATAAGGCTGTTGATCTCTTAGCGTATTCTAAATCCGAATTCTCTCAGGAGGTCCAGTGGATGACAATGATGAGTGTTGGGGCGGGCAGGGGGAGGGGCACTTACTGCCGTAGGGGGAGCCCGTGGGCGAGGCGCTGTTGAAGCCTGGAGATCCTGGCACCCCCAGGCTGGACATGGGCACCGCACCGTAGCCGTTCATGCCCCCTGAGCTGCCGTACCCTGACTGCTGGGGCGTGGACGCTGAGGGGTACCCCCGAGGGGACAGGCTGCTGGAGTTCCGGATGTAGCCTGCGGATCCATGCAAGCACAGTTACGGACACTGGGAGGGGACCCATCAGAGGGTGAGCTGTGTGGTGACGGCGGGCGGGCTCGGCGTGTGTGTGTGTGTGTGTGTGTGTGTGTGTGTGTGTGTGTGTGTGTGTGTGTGTGTGTCGCGGGACGGTGCGCGTGCCGGGCAGGTACCTTGACCGCTGGCCTGGCCGGGCTCCCCGATGCTGACACCCAGCTGGCTGCTGTAGGAGTTGAGCCCCATGACGCTGCCGTGGGCGGGCGAGCTGGGCAGGGCCTGCAGCTGGCTGTGAGAGCGGGGCACGCTGTACAGCGCCTCGGCGATGTCGGCCGCGCGCTTCAGCAGCATGTCCTGGCAGAGAGAGGGAGGCAGGGACTCAGCATCAGAGCAGGCTGAATTAGGAAATGGAAGTACAGTATGAGACGCAACACGGGCCCAGAGTGCTGCACACAAGGAGAAGAGGCCATTCAGCTCATAATGCTTATTAACTGTTGGTTTATATTAGCTTATTGATCCACGGATCCCATCCAGCCTATTCGTGAAGGTAGCAGGAGCTGACAGCTTGTTCTAGGCACCCTGCACTTTTTATATTTAAAGTTGTGCATACCGTTCTCACTCCTAAATAGACTTCCACGTAACTTTCAGTGGCGCCCTCGTGTGCTGGTCTCATTGCTGAGAAAAATGCCATCCGTTGGGTTAGCTGTGTGAGTACCCTTCCGGATGCCGAGTGGCTGTATTAAGTATTGTTTTCTCTGCTACCCAAGAGTGAAGAGATTCAGTTCCTTTATGCTACCTATGCCTATGTCCTTTCTTTCAGACCCAAGATTGTTTTAGGGTCTCAGCTCTGTGCTCCTGCTAGGGCAGCTATGTGTTGTGACCAGAACTGGCACGCACTGCTTCATGCCAGACACACAGACCCTGGTGCCAGCTTGCAGACAGTAGCACAGGGGCTGGCTCTGCGTAGGGGTACAGTACCTGGTTGCTGTGCGGGCTGCCATACAGAGCTTCCACCAAGTCAGCGGCCCTCTTCAGTAACATCTCCTGGACAGAGGAGCAGAGGAGAGAAAGGCAGGGAGATGACTGCGCGGTTCAGAACAGTGCAATGCAGAAAGTTTTCCACATGGATACTCCTGCCAGACGGAGCAGATTTGGTGCATTCCAGTGAGATGTGCAGATGTGGTCGACAGCGAGACTCTCCTTGCTGCAGTCCCTCAGGATCTCCTCTTGGTGCTGAAATCCTGCTGGGATTAACCTTCAAGAGCTTCATTACTGTTACCACTGTTTCTCAAAACTTCCGTCCGCATTTAGTCGGAATATGCTTGCATGCATTATTCCTTCCCAGTGATAGTGGGTTTTTTTTCTCTCACTGGCATTCTCAAACAAAATGGTGACACTAAATCAATGACAGGTATGCTAGCACACAACATTTATTGTGTGTAAAATCTCTACATACATTTTATTATTTTTTTAAATGATCGCTCTCAGGGGATGCTCAATTAATCTACCCACCACAATTTCCTAGAACTTTCAGGCATCCAGATTTACAGGTCCTGAAAAATCTGCTGGACTGTGGCCACCAGTACAGGAGATTGTTAAACACACCGCAGTACAAACAGGACGATAAGGAAAAGCAGGTTTCCACCTGGAGACAGTGTTCTCTCACCTTGGCCAATTTATCCGGGTCCCCTGGATGTCTGGGAATGACTTTCTGAAGACGCTGAAAGCCGTAATCGATCGTGGGCTCGTTCAGTGCTGAAGAGAAAGAAAAGCTGGTTGTATTTGTGGAAGAAGGACGTTAAAAAAAGAGAGGAGCCCAAGAAAGCATCACTACCTCTCTTTCTCCACACAGGCTGAACTCAAACACAAAGAGATGAAAAGCTTAAGCCACGTCATATCATTTTTTTCCCCATGCTCTTACTTTCAATATAGTATTACCCCCATAAATAGCTAATTGTATCATCTGCAAAAGGTTAAACAGGTTCGGGTTAAGAACACTCCCAACTAAAATCCAGCAGTTCATTCACAGAACCATAGACCTAATTTCTCCTCATTCGTCTGCCCTCGAGCCTCCCTCAGAGTGCAGATCCAATGACCCAGTTCTGTGTCCGGAGCCTTTCTGACTCGGGAATAACACTCCCACAGTGCGGCCGAATCCCATGGTGTTGGAATGTGAGTCGGGAGCATAACAGAGCCCAGGGAGCCCCTCGACGGAACTGTATCCCAGGCTTTACAGATCCCCCAGAAAAGACAACTGAATCCCGCTGGCTGAGGCGGCGGAAGCGTCATTCAACAAGCCCCCCGATCGCTCGGGGCACAGGAGACCCCAATTCTCTCTCCGAGTCGGATTTCACTCTGGGCTTCCATGGCACTCCATCAAGGACTTTTCGAAAGCTGACTCTGGCACTAATTCCCCGCCGGGCCGATGAGAAGTGAAGGCATCTGCTTCACCCGGGAGGGGGGGGGGGGGTCGTTCGCCAAACTCCTGGGCTTTTCACCTCTGGAGCCCCCAGTTCACACACTCATTTGTTAGAGGTAGAATCTCAGTTTCCAGGGAAAAAAAACCCAACAACACTGGGATAATCTTCCACAAAATGACAGCTTTTCTGTTTGCAATCATGGGTTCGTTCATTCAGTCATTTTTCAGCACATGACCCCCTTTTCCCTGTCTCTCATCACTGACTGAATCTGCTTGGGAATGGTTTCACAAGCCAGCAACTGCCAAAACGAACCCCCCCAGAGCAGGCAACATTTCCAGGACAACAGGGGGAGGCAGCTCTGGGGGCTCGCGTGCGGCAGCTCACCTGTGTAGATGAAACGGCCTGGAGCCCCTTTGCAGAACTGCTTGGACTTGTAGGACAGCGTCACCTCCACAACTCCGGGGATGTGGCGAGGGGGCGTCTGCACTCGGATGGCGTGTGGAGTGATCAGCTGGAACGCAGGAGACAGAGGACATCACGCATGAACCGGGGCCACAATATCCGTCAAGTCACACTCAACCTCTCTGCTGCAATCGCCATCTTCCGTTATTAAGCTGAAGGTTACCTGACTCAAATAAATCACTGGGGGGTGTGTAGGACGCAACTTCCAAACTCAATCTCCGAAAGATCCACGAGAAAGAAACAAGGAATGCTTGTTTTCAATGGCACGTTTCAATGCCAGGTGTATGAAAGCTTACTAGGGCCGCAGTACTTCTGGTGCGCAGCCACCATTGTAGATGGCTGTATCTCCGTTCCTTCCACTACTTACCTCGCTCCACACCAGCATGCTTCCAAAAACCACCTGCAGGCCGTCAAAGAAGTTCTCCCCGATCACAATGACCATGGCGCCCCCTGTTGTCCAGCCCTCGCTGGGGCTGATGGCCTTGATACAGGGTGTGGCTGTGTGAGGGGAGAGAGGAGCATGATGTTATTCCACCCAGCAATTAGCAGTGAGCACACCTCCAAACAAATCTCCTCTAATATCTTTCTGTGCTTGCAGAATCAGCCTCAGCCTTGGGCAAGATCATCTGCAGCTGGCCCTGCACGAGACCAGTCTGTGGGTGTGCTGGCGTCTCTTCGCTTGTGTACTTGGTGTGATCGCAAATCCATGTTATCCTCACATCCAACTTGTTGTGTTCTTACTTTTACTTCACTCTGGGTTTAGTGAATCTGTGAAGTTGCTCCCCACCCCAAGCCACACACAAGCCCCAGCATAGCAGATACATACCATACTCCATGCCAGGCTCTGCAGAGTCAGAGGGGTCTAGCCTCCTTGCCCGCCGCCCATGTTTGGAGTTATTGTGGACAAACATGTTGTCAGACACAGCCAAGACGTGCCCATCCACACTCACTGTTGTAGACAGCACCACCTACAGTTCACAATGTAGAAGCACACACAGAGAAGAGAAGAGGAACATGATATTCTTCAGTCAGCATCCATAATAATATATAGCCAATCTCTTTGCAGCGCAAATTACCACCCAACCCCACCTTCATGTTTAAATGCTCAAGGCATGCACAAAGCCAAACCAGCAGATTTCATCAGAATGAACAGAGAAACACGAACCAGAGAACACAAGAGGAAACTACATGAAAGTGAACTTAAAAATGAGAAAGGGAGGCACATCTTTACACAAAGGGTTGTGGGTGTCTGGAGCACGCTGCATGTTGTTAAAGCTGATATCCCAGTTTTTGCCAATAGCCAGATAATATTCTATCCTATTAACTATTATCAAACGGGCCAGATGGGTCAAATGGCATCCTCTAGTTTGTAACCTTTCTCGTGTTCTTAGGTGTCAGTCTGCTTTCAGAAACAGTGGACTCATCGTGAAAAGAGGAAGAAGCTGTAAACTGAAAGAAAGGGGACCAGGCTGCTGTCCGTTGGTCTGTGTGACCGCATTGCTGAATTCGTTTTTTTTCTTGTACAGCTGCTGAAGTCCAGTTACCAAACCCACCCACCCCCATACTGTTGTAAATCTGCACTGTACAAATCCTGGCCAGCAAACAAGGAACCTCATTCCACCACTGATCAGAGGGGAGGAAAAAAATCTCTCACTGATATTAAACATATGGAAGGAATATTTTTTTTTGATAAATTGTGGAAGCAATTTAACTTCTGGAGTACACTGCATGCTCCTCTCCCCCACCAGTATGTTCCATTACTTCTTCACAGGGATCTGCGCAGTGCCGCCCAGTTTAACTGTTACTGGCGCGTTACTGGTGGGATTGAGGTTAGCACTACTGAACTGGGACGCACAATAGATGGGGACTGCTTGTTTTAATGGAGGGCCAAGGAATATCATAGCTGGACACCCTGAGGTAAAAGAAGCTGAGGCACTTCCAAGGGTAAGTAAGGATCACTGATTAGAGGCAGGGAGTTGGCAAGGAAGGTGAAAATTTCAACTTGAGGTGAGGTTTAGAGTGAATACAGTGCAGGGATAAAAGAAAAGGGAGAACAGTGAGTAAAGTAAAGTATCGATCAAAGACAAGTGAGTATCAGCCAGTGGTACTGTAAGTGCCTACTAGACAGATTTCCGTTTAACCTCTGGAGATGATGGACCACAAAGCTGTGTACCTTTAACCTATAATTTAGGATGTGTCACTCTGAAGGAGTTAACACAAACACATAAAAACAGGAGAAAATCCAAGGCATCAAGTGGTGCTGAAAGACAGAGGAAGTGAGGCGGGAGTCTCCCCAGTGACCACTTCCTGGGTCACAGAGCCTGACCTCTCCATCTGGAGCCAATCACTCAACTCTTGACAACTTCCTGAAACACCTCGGCCTATTTCCTGTCTCTCTCTCCCCTGTTTTCCCTTAAACTGCTCTTCTGGAAACAACAAGGTCGAGAGTCGGGGACACACAGATACACACACACACTCTCAGTCACTGTACACCCACCTTCAAATACACTCAAATACCACCTTACAGACACATATGTTTTCCAATAAACAGAATCACAAAATTGGCACTACTGGAAACTCACATAACTACAGCAATTTCTAACATCCCACACTGTCATGTCGTATGAAGGAAAATGTTGTCTTATTCACAGACACATACACAATAGCACAATCGCATGCACAAAACAATTACAGAACATGTCTCCAGCAATTGAATACTGCATTTAATGATATAAGAAAGGTTACAGTTAAGAAAAGGCTATTTGGCTCATCTAGCCCCATTGGTAATTAAATTACATTTTGAAATTGAAACCTCTGCATTGAAGTGGTCTCCTTAAAAAAGATAGAAAAAAATCTGTACTGGTAAAACTGTGTGTCGCAGGGAGGAGGATTGCTTCAGTTTTATAACATGTATTCATAAATCCCTAGGTGCGCATATAAATTTGCTACCAGGGATTTATTTGTGTTGGCACAGCAGTAGAATGTTATAGTGTTTTCCAGTGCAAGGACATTAGACCTCACAGTGTAAAGTAGCCTTCTAGACAGACCGACTGAGACAGGACAGGAGATAAATAAATGACATGATTGCAGTCATTGATGGCAGGTCATAAAAGCTTAATAAATAAATTTAAGCAGAGACAAACCAGCAGACAGATTTGTATTGCAAATGGACGCCATATGGAAATGCAACCTACTGTCCCACAGACAAAGAAACTATAGATTACAAAAGAGAAAATGTATAGATTTTGTAAACAAGTAGACAAATGCACATTTTACAGATGCAAGACAAGCAGTAAGACTGATGGAAATAACAGATTCAGATTAAAAGTAAAGCACAAGTATATCAGAGGCACAGACAACGTGCACCAGCACGGATGGCCACAACGAGAGAGTGACCACTCCTGCGCCTCTCTCTCCTTCCTCCATACCTGGAATCTCCTCATGTCTCTGGGGTTCCCTGCCGTCTTCAGACAGTTCTGGTTACATTTGAGAAAAAACTTCAAGAAAAACCTTTGGGAGAAAAAAAAACAGAAGATCGTATCTGTTAAAGCCTGTTTGTGCTCAACGACAACAAAAAAAAAGGAAAAAAAATTGCAGCAACGCCTTAATGAAGACGTTATTTTTTTAGGAATGTTTAAAACAGCAAACAACAACAGACGTGTCTGTCAATATGGAACTAATGACACTGAAATCAACAGAGAAGCTGGAGAGCACACAGGTGTCTATGTTCTGGCTTCCCCACGACAGAGGGCATCAAGGGCTGCTCTTTCAAACACCATTGACTTTGTCAAATTATCTTTTATCGGATGACTGTGTTATGGTTCTGACCGTACAGGATCACTGACGTCCATTGACGGGGAGGACTAGACTCAGGCTGTCTGCCATCCCACCACCCTCACTCCAGGGGGATGAGGGCTGGGGGAGTCCAACTAGATGAGAAAGGTTGTTTTTTTTTTATTTTGGAGAACAATGAAAATAAAACCTCATTTCGGCAGCGCATTACGGCATGTCATGGCTATTGCCCAATCCCTGAGGTGCCGTTGTAGTCAGTGACAAAAGGCATTTTACAGAGCAGCTACAGATAGGATGCTGATATGTTGTGGTGTTTCCTAAAGAACAAACAAAACACTTCTAGCACAAGAACCCAAGAACATTTGCTGTGTATTTTTGGGGTGTGGTTGTCTTCTGTCAGATTGAAAAGAGCCCAGCTTTTCGCGGTTTCAGCATTCAGTAGGAGAGTGCTGTGTGCGTGGTTTTTTTTTTTTCCCTTTATGATGTGTGATGTGCTTTGGGTGACTGGTGGTCACTGACAATGATTCCAGCGGTGCGGAGAGACTCCAAATCCCAGGTGAGCTCGGCGCGGCTCTCCTGCACGCTGCCATGGCAACGGAGTTCTGCCGCAATCCCAAAGTCCCCTCGCTGCTCACGTGTGGAGGAGCCGGTGGAACCGGATTCCAGCGCGGAGCGAGAGACGGGGAGAGGGGAGAAGGCAGGGAGGGAGGGTAGGGACCGCGGCACAGACAGACACAAAGACACAGTAAGAGAAGACAGAGCATGAGAAAGCCAGAGAAAGCAAGGCAGGCAGAGAGAGAAGGACAGACAGGGACAGCGAGACAAAGCGGCCCAGATAGAGACAGATACTGAGAGACGCTGGGAGAAGGACAGAGTGGGAGTGACAGAGGAAAAAACCCCAGAATCCCCAGGTGGTATTTCCAAACTACATTTACTGAACCCAGACCAGACAGGGTCAGCTACATTGCTTTGGTGAAATAAAAATACACATTTTACGTTTTTGACATTGTTTGACAATTGTCAGTTTTGCAGCTTCATAAAAACTTTGTCTTTTTTTTCCTGCGTGGAGAGATGTCAGATCCTGCCAATATGAAGTCAGTCTCTGCACCAAGTTCTGAGTTATGGTTTCCGATTCTCAATAAACCGTCCTGAGGAACAAAAAGAGTTGAAACTTGTAGGAAATAGCTTGATAGCTTTTTAACATGAAAAAATTCCTGAGAATTGAGTCTGGAAATTGGCCTCACGCTGAGCTTCCATCTCTTAACTCACTGCAAAGTCTTCGCTTCACTCAGACAAACTGGGCTTGGAGGTTGCTTCAGAAATAGTGTGCAATATTTCTTGATTTGAACTATTTAAACCAAGAACAATCAATATTGTTGTTGGCAAAGGGATAGCGTGATTTATCATTATTCTAATAACAAGACCTCCAACCTCACATAAAAGTTTCATATGTATGTAAAGGGACACTATGCCTTTCTCTCACTCCCTTCTCTGCTTCAACATTACCTAGCTCCTTCAATCCAAAACATAAACCACACTCCCTCAGTCCCTCGGCTCTAACCACTAACCCATGTTTCCTCCCCCCTCGGTTCCTTGGTTCAAACCACCAGGCAACATTTTATTTCAGCACTACATTATGTAGAGGCAGAGCTGCAGATTAACACTAAAGATGCAAACCCATCCATTCTGACCATTTACCCTCAGTGCCTTTCTTTCAGTCCCTCATTTCTAACTACTAGCCAACATTACCTCTGTCTGAACTTGAATCAGTAGCCCAAACTACCTCTGCCGCAGGTCTACCCACTGTCCCAAACTACCTCTGCCGCAGGTCTACCCACTGTCCCAAACTACCTCTGCCGCAGGTCTACCCACTGTCCCAAACTTCCTCTGCCGCAGGTCTACCCACTGTCCCAAACTTCCTCTGCCGCAGGTCTACCCACTGTCCCAAACTACCTCTGTCGCAGGTCTACCCACTGTCCCAAACTTCCTCTGCCGCAGGTCTACCCACTGTCCCAAACTTCCTCTGCCGCAGGTCTACCCACTGTCTCACACCGCCTCTGTCTCAGCTCTACCCACTGTCTCACACCGCCTCTGTCACAGCTCTACCCACTGTCCCACACTGCACTGTTCTCAGCTCTACCCACTGTCCCACACTGCACTGTTCTCAGCTCTACCCACTGTCTCACACCGCCTCTGTCACAGCTCTACCCACTGTCCCACACTGCACTGTTCTCAGCTCTACCCACTGTCCCACACCGCCTCTGTCACAGCTCTACCCACTGTCTCACACCGCCTCTGTTTCAGCTCTACCCACTGTCCCACACTGCACTGTTCTCAGCTCTACCCACTGTCCCACACTGCACTGTTCTCAGCTCTACCCACTGTCCCACACTGCACTGTTCTCAGCTCTACCCACTGTCTCACACTGCACTGTTCTCAGCTCTACCCACTGTCCCACACTGCCTCTGTCTCAGCTCTACCCACTGTCCCACACTGCACCGTTTTCAGCTCTACCCACTGTCTCACACTGCACTGTTCTCAGCTCTACCCACTGTCCCACACTGCCTCTGTCTCAGCTCTACCCACTGTCCCACACTGCACCGTTTTCAGCTCTACCCACTGTCTCACACTGCACTGTTCTCAGCTCTACCCACTGTCCCACATTGTCCCACACTGCACCGTTCTCAGCTCTACCCACTGTCTCACATTGCCTCTGTCCCAGCTCTACCCACTGTCTCACACCGCCTCTGTCACAGCTCTACCCACTGTCCCACACTGCACTGTTCTCAGCTCTACCCACTGTCCCACACTGCCTCTGTCTCAGATCTACCCACTGTCCCACACTGCACCGTTCTCAGCTCTACCCACTGTCCCACACTGCCTCTGTCTCAGATCTACCCACTGTCCCACACTGCACCGTTCTCAGCTCTACCCACTGTCCCACATTGTCCCACACTGCACCGTTCTCAGCTCTACCCACTGTCTCACATTGCCTCTTTCCCAGCTCTACCCACTGTCTCACACCGCCTCTGTCCCAGCTCTGCCCACTACCCCATTAGCCCACAGCACCTGTCTCTTGATACTGTATATTCCACCAGGTTATGGTGTTGTTATTCTCGGCCCCTGGTGGATGGCTGTGGGTACGACAAGGCTTCAAAAGGGCAGCAGCATCAGCTCCTCGGCAAGGGACCTCCTGTTGGTCTCTTGTTGCTGTTATTAAAGCTAAACTCAACTTTTCACCTCCTCCCCCAGCACAGACGCACAGCTGCAAATTTTCAAATTAAAGCGAGAAGAGCCCGCATACATTAGCATACATTAGCGGGTCCCCCTACCCACTTAACATGCAAATCTACCGCAATGTTTCCCAACACCTTCTGCCACACATTCATTTGCTGAATTATAATTAGACTAATCTTGCATAATTAATAAGTAGGGGACCCTCTTTCACACTTTTTGTTTGTGTTGTAGTTGTGAGCTTTTTTTTCAGATGTACTGTATTTATTGGGGAGTCTAGTCAGCAGAGTTTGTGGGTGACATGCCTAACAGTAGGAGGAGAGGACATTGTGTTGAATCCACATTAGTGAACCTCAGCCAAGCTGTAGCAGACAATGAGCCTGCCCGTACACACAACAGACAACCGCCACGTCATCCGAGTCACCTTGAAAACATTTTTATAACTCCTACAATTTGGTGTCTTTTTTGCAAAAACATGACTTCTTCCTTTTTCTGGAGGCGAGGGGAGTGACTCAGAGGATTAAGACGTATTTTCCCGAAGCTAAAAGCTTCATTTTGCAGACACTGTAGGGTCATGGTGCGTTAACACACATGTGCATCCAGAGAAGAGACAAAAAGACAACTAAGACCTTAAAACAACATTGAAACGTATCCCTAATCTAGTGGAGCAGGCAACACAGTCTGCAAAATGGAGTAATATACGCAACTCTACGTCTAACGTTAAGTATAAATGAAATGCAAGTGTCTAAATTATATTTTAAATTATATCATTTGGATTTTGCAACCACAAATAGATGTGTGGATGACACAGTGGTCATAGCATTACTACCAAAAAGCCCTATGGCCCAGGGTTCAATTCCAGACCTGGAGTGCTGTCTGTGTGGAGCTTGTATGATCTCCCCATGTGTGTGTGGGTTACCTCCCATAGTGCAAACAATACTAGTAGACTCTGGAAAAACAGGTCCTGGTGTGTATGAGTCTGCCCGCCCTGTGATGAACTGATGTCCCATCCAGGGTCCTCTGCCTCGTGCCCATTGCTTGCTGGGATAGGCTCAGGCTCCCCTGTGACCATGAATTTTGGATGAAGTGGTTAGAAAATGGAGGAAAATGGAAAAAAGGGGAAGAATTCGTTTTTCAGGGAGCACAATTTCTAGTCGCTGAAGGAATCCACTCTGTGCAACAAATACATTTTATCAGGTGGATTAACTCATTTTATTATGACATATGGAGGCTTCTGTCATTGATTCCTGGACTCCGGGACATATTTCCCTCTTCTATTGAACAACCCAGGTGAACCACTTTTAATGTAAGGGGTAAGTATTGATGGAGAACAGAGTTTGGTTTACCTCACCTTTGCTTTTAATCCCCCAAAAATAGTACGCCATTTGGCAAGGTCACCATATTCACAAGGGATTTTCAAAGCAGTTGTGTAAGTGATCATACTTAGTGCCTTAATAACTGGAGAATGGTGCATCTATTTTAACATAAAAATGTCACAGTAATTTAAGTCCCTCAATTCCCTTAATTTTGCTGTCAGAATGACCCCCGCTCCCCACCTTTCCTACCACTCACTGCCACAGGTCGTGTCTCTCTGGGGGTGTGGGAGACTGGCAGAGAGCAGAGGACCAGGACACTGCCTGCTCTCATCTGTGCTCAGGATGAGGAGGTGACAGGCTGTCAGGATCATGGCTGGGTTTGGGGGGGGGCGGGGGGATTGCTCAGCAGCCCAGCCAGTGGAAAGACAGTCTCCAGGGGAGCCCCAGACAGAGACCGGGACGTGACAGCTTGAGGCCATGCCACAGCAGGTACAGTAGCTCGTCCATCCCTCTCCGCTCTCTCTCTCAGGGCGGTAATAATGAAGCATGCCCCGCCATGCAAACTCTGCCAAGCCTTTTCTTCAACAAAAACCAGAACGGAAAGCAAAAGGCCTAATCTAGGTAACATTTAAGATGCCTGCAGGGACCCTAAATTAGCACCTCGATAATTTTACAGGACACTTTAAAAGCTTAATTGCACTGTTATCTTCTTGGGAACCTAAGTGTAAACTTAGCATCATGGAAAGGAACTCTGAATGAAGAGTTCTTTTCTCTCTCTTTCTAAACCACGTTGATATTCTGGCACACAGAACATACCACATAGCTTTTTTTAAAAGGATTCAACTCTCATGCTGCAAAATGTTTAGTAAGAGACATGTAAGTTGCCTTCGTGGATTCTGACTTCGTCTCTACCTTCCATGCTCATCCTCCTCCTCGTCCTCACTGGCCCCAGCTCTCCCCACTGCTTCTCCTCATCCCTGCGATGAAATCTAGCCCTCACTGCCTCTTTGTTTCCTTGTCTTTTGTTCTTGGGCCTTTATCTCTCCATCCTGCCATCCTCCCTATCTCTATCTCACTCGGTCTCTCCCCCTGCGCCCCCATGATCACCCCTCGCTCTTTCTGTCCCGTATCACTCGTCCGAAAGCCCTTATTCCAACTCCTCCACCCCTCATTATCGGCTTCTACCCCTGTCTCCGACTGTGCAAGGGATAGCAATGATTTAAAATGCTTCAAACGTCTCCAGGAAAGAAGGCTTAGCTGCGGAAACAAGGTCTTTCTTCTTTCTAGTTTGCAGCCTGGAAATAACTTTTACTCGTTCCTCTGCAGCAAATGCAAGCTGAAGCAGCTCCCCACTGGATGATTCATCATTATTCTAATAATTCTCTAATCCTCCAGCCTCACTTTAAAGTGTCATATGTGTTTGAAAGGACATAATGTCTCTCTCTCACAGTCTTCCCTGCTTCCAAATCGCCTAGCTCCTTCAATTCAAAAGTAAACCTCAGTCCCCTCAGCTCTAACCACTAACCACTGAATCATGCTGCTTCCAGTTTTACACTGGAGCACTGGAGGTAGGGAGGTTCTCTGCTTCAGTCTGATACTGTAACTCTTTAAGCACATACGTTCCAAGGGACCCGTGCTCAGAGTCTTGCCCCATAACAGTAAGCCTTGCTTCCCACACCCCGCAAACGAGAGACAATCGCTCTCTGACAGATCCAAACTAGACGGGAAGCTGAAACCAGGAGGGGAAACTACCTGCTGTGTGGTTCCCCATTAGCCTGTGTTGGGGGGCACGAGAGGGACTTTGTGGCTCTGTGCCCGTTGTCCCCACCGCAGTCGTGCTGCTCTGCCACACACTTCTTTTGATATTCATAGTCCCGTCAGGGAGGTCCTGGGTTCGACTACCTCCCAGGCACAGCTGGGGCACAGCAAGGGCCAACTGATTTTGTTTTTTTATGGTGGTCAATCATTTTGCACATGGATGCAAACGTTTCCGTGCACATGAATGGCTGCAACTTTGCTGTGGGACACCTATTACTTGTATGTATATTTAAAAAAAAAATACAGTGTCTGGCACTGAGACAGGAAACACAAGTGCACCACCAAATAAAAATGGTGAAGGTGAGATTACACTGAATGCATATCAACATAGTTGCTGTGCAGGCGCTGTATTTCAGTGTCTTTTCGTCTTCAGTTTGGTCTAACTCAGTGTCTTCCCTGTATCCCGAAACATGTTTTATATTAAGTGCTTTTCATACCACTCCTTAAAACTTTGTTTGCAAGAATGAAATAGTGAGGACGAGTCATTTCTCTGGAGCCCTGTAACTCTCTCAGGGCTACTGGGCTGGGCTGGGCTGTGAACAGTAACAATCACACACAGCCCAGGAAGAAGGTGCCAAGTTTGGAAACCGTGCAAGGAGATGTGCTTCACCAGCAGCCAACATCAACATGCGGCTGTGGCGGAACATCTGGGCCGTGTTTCAGCCAGAATCGCGATCTCATTAGCACCGTCTCTCCTGCACATTTCCAGCTCCAGCGCTCTTCACCCACAGCACAACTGCAACATCTGTAACACACAGGGAGCGTGACAAGATGTTTCCTTATTTGCAAGTTTGAAAACCCCCAAAAATCTTAAATCACTGCAGGGAAAACACAACTCTGATCTGGCATGCTCGCCTGCTCCAGAAAAAATAATCTGCTCTAAATGTTTGAGTTCATGCAGGACATTAGGAAGCAGCAGCAGCTTCCATTTTCACAGTCTGTATCTTCCCATATGAGAGCCTCCCACATTTACTTTCAATAAAGCACTGTGTCATAGAGTCTGTTCTCTAGAAAGACTTTCCCCAAGCATGAGGAAAACAGTGACCAGGCAAATACTTATGGGAATAAAAATGGTATATTCGACCCTTACTGAAAATGCCACAACAATTATGGTGCAGGTGATCGCTGATCACAACATCAACCCATTATAAGATGCGTTTGTTCTGCTGAACTACAGACAATTATGAATTTGTTGCTCCATCAGTAACTGGTGACCTCTAAAGGCTTGGCTGCTCCTCAGTCAAGTGGGAATTAACTTAATGAACTTAATGCAGTGAAGAATAACAATCCAGGTTGAATGTGTATCAGTGCAGGAGCTGTTTTTCCTTGCTGAATTCTGACTCACAGAGCTAACCTGATACAGATGCAGGATTTTGGTTAAATAGTATTTTTTAAAGTTAAAACCCTTTATAAAACAATAGGTATATAGAAACATACATCACATGTAGGTGACATTGTATGAGCAGAGGGCACACATGTTTATTCATTTAATCTAAAACAGGGCTGTGCAGCAATACTGACACACAGGCCCCTGCAGTGCAATGGTTGTTAAGAAACACAAACAGTGGTAGGCCTCTGTCCAAGCCTGGGGATCAATTTCCAGGCTCAGTCAACAGGGAGCCCTTTTCAGGCCAAACTATGGGCTGCATTTGAGAGCTATTGCCCAAGCAAAGCGAAAACAAATTGGGCATGCAGGTGGTATCGAGGGGTTTCTCAAAGCTGATCATTTCTAAAATAATTTTTAAAAGATCAAAAGTGCCTTCTCCTTTTTTTTAAGTGAGGGTCTTTCTTGTGAAAGATACGAGCAATGTGGTCTTCAAATGAGCAAAGAAGTTGTGATCTCTGGTCTTTACCGCAAGTGAGATATTGAAGACAAGAACTTTATTTTGCTCAGGACGCCACTACAGAGAAAAGGTAGTAAATTGCCATTCACAAACCATCAAGGGATAAAAACATCCACCGTCTTGCCACTCTCCTCATGAAGTTAAAGCCCAGAGTGACACCTTGGACTGGCCAATCAATCCTAACCTGCCTGCCTCTGGAAAGTGTCAGAACACTATAGCACCCATTAAAAACCCAAACCGTAAAAGACCATGCAGACTCCACACAGACAGGCACTCAAAGATGGAAGGAAACGCAGAATCCTGGAGTATTGAGTCAACAGTGCTAAGCGCCCTTCTGCCATGTTGTTCTTCAACAGTACATAAATAATAACAACACCTCATCCTTGACCTGAAACCCGTCTTCCTATCAGATATCAGTAGGTTCGCAGCCTTCACCTGGATGGATCCACAGGGCTTTGTTTGGCTCACCCAGAAACCCAAGCAAAAGCATTGTCATCTTACTGCCATGCTGAAACGACCAAGAGAGACAGCAAAGCTTTCCAAACCGGTGGGTTTCCTCCCCTGACGATGCACTCCTACTGTCGCCGTCGCAGCTAAAAATAACACAGAGCCAAGCAGCAAGATGGCGAATGTCCACACGTCAGTCACGCCCCGTCACAGTGGAGACGAGCCACGCCCCCCTGAGACAGCCATTAATTAGCATCACAGCAGCAGGTGCCGGAGAGATCATTCAGACAATCGTTTGTCATTAGTGTTGTTTACTTGTTGTTCCATTTAAGGGCTAGTGTACATCATCAGTGCTGACTGGTTGTCTCTCTTATTACTTGTTGCTGCGTGTGATGTGTCTTCTGTGCTGCAGCCTGTGCTGAGCCTTGCTAATTACCTATCTCAGCTAACCCGGCTTCTAAAGGCAGCGTCTCTGAACTGACTGCAAGAGAGTGTGTGGGGGAGTGGAAACGGACGAGCACAAGGCTCTGAGCCCCATTAAAACTATGGTTTACAGTGGAAACATTCCCTAGAATGGCACATGCTTCACAAAACACAAATAAATCAGAACAATATGAGAACATGCACAGACAAGGCAGTACTATAAGTGAAAAACTGTATCCTAACAGCAAAATCAAGAAAGGTACAAGGGATAAGAATGCTGTTCATAAACCAACACATGTCAGTTTAACTAGTCTGTATACATATTCTGTACTGGCTTCCACAAAAGGATCATAAGAACACAAGAACATAAAAATGTTACAACAAAGAGGAGACCATTTGGCTCATCTAACTTATTTGGTTGCTAGCAGCAAAGTAACCCAAGGATCTCATCCAGCCATTGAAAGACACCAGTGATCATGGCTGGGTGGCTTGTTCCAGACTCCCACCACTCATTGTGTGAAGAAGTGCCTCCTCTTCACAGTTTTAAATGCACTTGTTCATCCTTCTACGAACTGTTGATTCTGAAGGTGTCCTTGGGACTTTGACAGGGCTCTACAGAATCTTGAAATCCTCAATCAGGTGACCCTGTAGTCTCTTCAAGGCTAATCTAATCTCTTTTAAACTGTGAGATTAGAACATTACTTTAAATTTATGACTTAATTATTTTAGCTCCTCTGGACTGTTCTAGAGACACAGTTTATTCTTTGAAATATGATGACTAAAATTGTACAAATTAAGTCTTACTTGTGTATTGTACAATTTTAACCTCCCTCAAATTATGTTCTGCTCTTAACTATATCCCATCATTCTGTAAATGAAGCAGAAACATGCAGTTAATAACTAAGTCCTTTTACATAAGTAGCTTTTACAAGCGTAGTGTTTCCTCTTTATCTATTTCAATGTTATGCTTTTTGTTACCTGCATGCAACACTCCACCTGCCTACATTAGACATCATCTACTAGGAGTTTGTCCAGTCTTGAATTCAGAATCTTTCTGAATTGGATTTGCTACTTCTACAGTGTTTGCTGATCCTCCTGTTTTGGCCTCATCTACAAACCTAACTAGTTTACTGACTATACCAGTGTCTAGATTATTGCTATACAGTGTGGAAAGGTGGCCCTAGTACTCATCTCTGTGGTACCCCTCTACTTATTTTTCCTGAATTTGAGACTTTATGCCTTATCTGTATTCTGTTTTATAATATGCATTAACAAGTTCTCAATCCATTATTGCTGTTGCTCATTCAAAGTTAATGAAGCAAGACCTACCTTTTCAAAATCTAAATGTTGTCCAACCTTTAGTACCCTGTTGTCATGTGGATAATAAAGACAGCCTCCATAACCTTATGTTATGATAGAAGTATCCTTTTGTGATAGATGTATTATCTAAAATTATTTTATCCCATTATGGGTGGGAGTTACATTAGCAATTTCCCCCCCAAGTGGGTATTACCACTGCCTTGAGTCACTGCTTGCAGAGGTTTGTTAATGGCCTACGAATAACGTGTTCTTATGTTCAACTGGTAGAATGCTACCAGGCCCTTGACATTGTTTATATTAAATGCTTCTGGTAATTGTAACAATACCTTGCCTTTGTAAGATTTCTTTTTGATTGTGCTTGCAATTCAGTCTTTAAATGGATCCAGTTCTTTTTATATATTTCATAATGTGCTTGCTGTCTTTCTCCTTATATTTTCCATCCATCCATTTTCTAACTGCTTCTTTCAATACAGGGTCACAGGGGAGCTGGAGCCCATCCCGGCAAGCAATGGGTGCAAGCCAGGGCACTCCCTGGAAGGGAAACTGGTCCATCGCAGGGCAGACAGACACAAACACACACACAGAGACACACCAGGGCCAATTTTCCCAGAACCCAATTAACCCACCACTATGTCTTTAGACTGCAAGAGGCACCCAGAGGAAACCCACATGAACACGGGGAGAACATACAAACTCCAAGCAGACGGCACCCCAGGAACTGATCCCAGGGCCCCAGCACTGTGAGGCAGCAATGTCCCCCACTGCGCCAGCACGCTGCCCTTTTTATGTTTGTTTTCCAGATAAAATTCATTAAACCGTTTGGGCCACTTGTGGGACGAGCCCTGCAGCGAAGGTTTGGAAAGCAGGGTCCTTCTGCCACCCGCATCAAAACGGATTTTGAGGTGGCTCTTTGTGAATAATGACCCGTCTAGAAATGAGCACTGCGGGGGGGCACTGAAGCAACTGTCCAGTGTTAGAGATCTTGGCTACTTAATCGATCCTTCCACAGCTGCCTCAGCACATGTCCAAATATCAAAGACCACTGTAAAGAGGAAATGAAAAAAGATGGAAAACTAGGGAACTCAACCTCACTTTTTATTACACAATCTTGTGTGTGTACACTATTTGAAAAGTATTTGTGCGCAAATATTAATTTGAGACAGTGCTTGAGACAGCAACATCATTAGCATGAAGTGATTCTCCAGCCCAGGAGCTTTGGGAAATGTTTCAGAGAGCTGCGTTGAGGCAGCCAGTTTTAGAAACGGTATTAATGATTTTATGTTTTGTGAGTGGAAGAAAATGACCGCAAACGAAAAAAAATGTGGCTGGTTTGAGAGTCTTTCTGCGCTTTGTCACTGGCATGACAGATCTAGTGGATTTAATTAGGACAAAAATGTATGGGAACGCTGTATCCTATCGGAGAGAGGGTCACATCACCAAGACACACTTGATTAGACAGACAGGGCATTGAGTGGATCTCCTGGGACTGGATTCAAACTAGATGCAGGGAGAGGCCTGGGGAGATGTGGACAGCACGCAGAAAGAGAAAAACGAAGTGCAGATCACTCCAATAAATGTTCAGGCAAACCTCTGTGACTCCCATGCCAATAAAGCGCCTTCTTCATTCGTACTGAAAAGTGGACAGAAAGAGAGGCAGACAGGCAAGAGAGAAGTTGTAGTTTAAGAGGGCATGATGGAAAAATAGGTGAGGGGAATATCGGAGAGAAACAATGAGAGACGAGGAGGATAAGAAGAAGGGAAGGAGGGGGAGATACAGAAAGTGGGTGTTCTGGCTCATGGCCATCATTCATCAGCTCACCAAGAAAACTTATTCCCTGACAGAGGGAAGGCGGAAAACTAGAAAACCAGATGTGAAACATTAAAACACACTCAGGGGCTGAGCGCAACCCCCTGCCTTCAAACACACAAAACACACACACGGCAGCACTCCCATCCTCTCCATGGTTACCAGCCAGGAGGAGGGGCACACAAATGGGGAGTGGCACAAGACATGTGGGAGGGGCCACATTGCATCTAATTCATTCATTGTAGGATTTTTTTATAATTTATTAGCAGTTAAGGTTGTTGGCTGTTTGCTTCACATCCGCATATAATTGCTTTGACTTAATGTAATATCTCTGAGACACCCTTGCAAAAAATATAAGATAAGATCACTTTATTGGTCATATACAATTTCTTGTTTTAGGAATTTGTCTTTTCGCATACCCCAAATTTCTCTCCATGAGACACACAGACAGACAGAGAGAAGCTTGGGGTCAGAGCGCAGGGTCAGCCGTTTATATGGCACCCCTGGAGCAGTTGGGGTTAAGAGACTTGCTCAGGGGCCCAACAAAGTAGGATTTCTCTGCCACAGGCGCAGACCCTTAGCCACAGAGCTACCACACTGCCCAAAAATATGACTATGTGTGTCATGTAACGATGTATATCAGAACATATGAGCACAAGGGAGAGCAGGACTGTGGCGCAGTGGTCAGCATTGCTGCCTTGCAGCACTGAGACCCAGGGTTCAATTATCTGTGTGGAGTTTGTATGTTCTCCCTGAGTTTGCATGGGTTTCCTCCTTGTGCTCCTCTTTCTCACAGTTCAACAATTGTCTGGCAGGTCAATTGGCTTCTGGGAAAATAGGCCCTGGTGAGTGTGTTTGTGTCTGTGTGTCTGCCCAGTGATAGACTGGCATCCCGTCGAGGGTGTACCCTGCCTTGTGCCCACTGCTTGCCAAGATAAGCTCCAGCTCTCCCCTGACCCTGAATTGGAAGAAGTGGTCAGAAACTGGATGGATGGATAGATAAAGAGAAGAAAGCTTCTACATTGCATCACCTTGTAATGAACTTGCCAGAGGCAGAAAAATACAAAGGTTTATCTGATGTTTAGCCACAAAAGCTCTGGGTCTTTAGAGCTACACAGATCCACCTTGTAAGTGGACAGTCCCAGCTTCATGACTACTCACTGTCTCATGGAAATGAAGTTAAGGACAGTGCATGTCCTTAGCGTCATGCATCTGATTAATATGCCTAGGCTCAACAACACAACAGAAACCCATTGCAGACTGACATATTGTTGTATTTCTGAATTTCTGAAAAAAGTTAGACAATGATTATAGAACACAAAGAAAAAGACACAGGAAATGAAAGCAAGTCCAATGTCAGGGATGACACATTGTGGAAGGATTTGTCTGATCTCTTTAAGGGCACCGAAAGCTTTCCACAGGCTCCTTGCACAAATCAAGGGATGCCCATCCATTCTGGGTGGAAAGTTTTCACATGATTAAATGCGGCAAAGTTATCTGAATAAGAACAAAAATTCCCTGTGGGAAAATAATAGGAATTCTTAGAAGCTTAGAAAAATCAGATTCTTAAAAAGATTCCAAAGTTGCAGACAATCTACTCTTTTCAAAAGCATTGAATTTCCCATTTCCTGTTTACTTGTGTAGGTGCTATGCTTTTAAGCCCATGTGCAACAGAAGAGTCTTACTAGTCTTGTTTACTGCTATATATATTGCTGTATAGTGCACTGTTCTGTCTGGCTTTTCTTGTTGTGCAAATGTGTGCTGAGGACAAAAGCTAAGCCGTCGTTGAGTACAGTGGCAGTGGCTGTAGCTCTGCACAGAGTCAGTTGTGGCATCGCTCAGCTGTGCCTCTGTGTCTGCTACCCTCACGGGACTCCTAGCTTCCCCTCCCTCAGCCCTGCCACAGGTCGAAGGTCAGGCGGAGGAGGGGGCACCAGGGGACTGGCTGATTGCTCATCTGTATCGCTAGGCTACTGCTTCCCCGCCACCCCCTTGTTACTGCCAATGTATAACGAAGCTTGCCACTGTGTGCAAGGCAGAGAAAGACTAGCTGGGAATCTCAGCACAGAGAGCCTGGCCCATTAACACAATGCTCCCAATCCTGTTTTTCCACAAAGACCGACTCAGAAGAGCACTTTTTATCTGGCGATGATCTTCTACTGCCTCGTCGTTTCCTGTGTTGTTCCAGAGATGTTTGTTTTAGCTTGGAATCCGTGTAGCAAAGTCTTTGAGTGTCTCTCGGAGGTATTCTTCCCCACACATGTCTATCAAAAAAGTATGAAGGGACTGTATTTTATTGAGAAGGTGGAGTGAACTCTGGCCTCAGTACCACAGCGCTTTAGGTCTGTGTGGTGCAGCGCACACTGCCTGCAGATCTCATTCGGCAGTGGCTGGTGGAGTTCGGGTCAGTGAGAGTTATGGAGATGTGCAAATCCAGACTGTCAGCTTGCGGATCGCTAGGAAGGGAGGTGGAAGAGGTTTTTTCTTCTTTCAGGATGGGGGGTTAAAAAGAGGAGGGAGCACAGCAATAAATACAAAAGTCCCAGAGATCCCCTGGCAGACTGAAGGGTAGACTGGTCATTAGGGTCAACACACAGGGCGTGTGACCTTTGACCCTGCTAATGGGGCACAGAGCCCTCCACGAAATGAAACCCCTCCATCGCATACCACACTGGGACCTTTCACACCGCACAAACACCACGGGGGCCCCCCCTACCCCTGCCCCCCTCTGGGTCTCACCTTTCTGCTGAAGAACACCCCTCGCACACACACCTCTCTTTTTCTAAGAGCTCAAGCCTGTTAGGAACCCCTGGGGGCCAATTTAGAAAGGTTTTCTTTCTGACCCTGTAAAAAGCCCCCCCCCCCCCCCCCCCATTCCATGTCAGCTCTCCGATCACTTCTTCCCCTTGATACAAATGAACAGGAACTGATTGACAGGGATTCAGGGAGTATCCATAACTTCAGACACAAACAGTGAAATGAAAGCCATTAGGGATTACAGGCAAAAAAGAAAGGGAACCCAGTGCTTTGCACTAATCTTCCAGTTGGATTTGAAGGAAAAAAGACAAAATTAAGTCCAATATTACAAAATTAAAAAGCATGATTCACACTGCCTTTGGTGGCTTCAGCTGGCCTCCTGAAAAAGCTATATGATGGTTCATAAGCTCATTTCTGTTGTTTTGAAATTGGGAAAAAGCAGATACAAACTTCACATGGTATTAAAAGGCTGTATGAATATAAACCCTAGTCAGGGGAAAACAATTCTTAATTCTAACAATGAAACAGGGTGGCGATGGAAACTCTTGCCACCTGGAATATTCCCAGGGATTGCAAATGGTTTTTCACCAATCGCAGGAGCTCAAAAACCAAAACTGACAGGGAGAAAATGATCCCACAGGAACGCAGCTGCTACTCAAGAGAAAGTAAGGTGATCAAAAGTTAAAATGACCTTTCTTAAATTTGTTGAACAATTACTGAACAAGGATCATGTAGTGAAGCTCAGTTCATTGTGTTCTCTAACACAACACTGGCCACGATGGGACAAACCTTAGAAAATAATATCTCTGACTTATTCCGGACTTGAAATACCCATATATATCAGAAATGTTTGTGGAATGATCCCAATTCTTGTCAAGGCCATGAACTATGCATCTGATGTACTTTAACCAAATCTACCTGAAAAGCTAATGTTCTGCTATAAAATATACTTTAACAATTTGACTACAAAGGCAACATTACTACGCATTTTAATTACTTTTAAATGTGTTTGCATTCAGCACATTTCTTTACAGTCCAAAGGCTTGGTTTAAAAATCGTATATTCTCAACAATGCAAGGGAAAAAAAACCATGAATTGAGAAGTTCCCAAATACAGCTCAGGTCACACAGAGAGAAAAACAAAGAAGTTCAGGGACAATCCATCATTGAGTAAACCAGACAGCAAGATTCCCAATCTTTGTAATAACTCAAAGGGTTGCTCTCGGAATTGGCAAACACTACAATAAGACCCGGGGCTTTTAAAGTTTGACAGAAGGATTCGATGTGGTCTCATCCCTTTACCAGGATTGTAAAAATCTGATTTACTGTGGCAGTACTGCTGAGGTAGGGTCAGAAAAGCCCTGTAGCAAAATGCAAATATTTCTAGAAGTATAATGAAGTTAGCAGAGCCCTCCTGCTCTGTTCTCCAAGCTCAGGAAGCTGCAGGGACAGTGATGTATGACCAGCCAGCTTCAGACAGCACTGGTGAAGAGTATTTGGGTTGTTAATATGATCGCCCGAGCCAAGCTGACCAAAGGCATGGCAGACCAGCTGTACTGATCGGACCATGTGCACAGATCACATATCACGCATGCTGTCAGGATTACATTTTAAAATGCAATGGTGCTTTGCACCCCTCTGACTTCTCTAACTGCAGGCACTCACTTATTTTGCAATGCGATATCTGTGTTCTTAGCTTTCCAATACCCAAGGCCAAATTACTACCCTTGTTTTACAGCAGAAGCAAATTGTTATTATCGCACAGTTTGCAGTTGTCATGTGTGCAGCCAGGCACTGGTCTTACAGAATTCTAGACGCACTCTGGTCCTCTAAAACTCACTCGTCCATTTCTCACTGTGAGTCCACCACAACCCAGGCAGCGTAAAAAAGATACCTACAGTCTTCCAAAGCACTAGGAGGTCATGGACGTGTTCTGGAGACCAGGGAAGCCAAGCTGCACCACAACTGACAGACTCTTCTCATAGCTGTCCTGACCTGAATCTGTCTGACTTTGAGCTGCTGCCACATGGGACTCTTTCTCAGCTCTTGGTGGAAATCTGTTCTCTTTTTTAAATGCACTTCCACATAGTCTCCACTTGCACACCCTATTTCATGTTGCTCTGTTCATTTGGAAGAAGCCACCGGGTCTCACTAGTTCTCCCACTTGACACGTTTGGCAGGGAAAAGGAAAATCTGGCCAGAAAGGGTGAAATTGGAGTATCATGATCTGTATATCCCAGAGAATGCAGAATGTATAAAAAGCGTATTTAAATTCTATAACACATTAGTAAGGCCCCATTTAGAATATCGTGTTCAGTTTTGGTCACTACTTTGTAAAAAAGATTTTGCTCCTATGGAATCAGTCCAAAGAAGAACAGCCATTCTGGGACTGAAGGAAATGTCCTACACTGACAGACTGAATAAACTCCGCCTTCATAGTCTTGAACAGAGAAGATTAAAAGAGGACCTGATCCAAGTATCCAAAGTCCTTAAGGACATCAACAAAGTCAAGCCAGGAAGGACTGAGCTTAGCCCTTAAATCCAACATGTCACTAGAGTCTTTCACCTCACACTCATTACAGCAGACAGAGGAAGAGGCACAATTACCTTTTATCTTACAATGCAGTCGTTAGCATTGCAGCTCTGAGGACCTGGGCTCAGCTCCCAACATGCTGTCTGTGTGGAGTTTGTGTGTTCTCCCTGTGTTTGTGAGGGTTTTCTGTGGGTGCTCCAGTATCTTCCTACCGTCCAAAGACAAACCGGCAGGTTAATTGGCATCTGGGAAAATAGCCCCTAATGTGAGTATGTGTATTTGTGTCTGTCTGCGCCCTAACAATGGACTGGACTGGTGTCCCATCCAGGATGTATCCCACCTTGCAGACTGGAAGACGTGGTGAGAAAACGAACAGAAGGAAGTTAAGATTAACCTCAGACAAAATAATGTAGACTGCTAGGTCATGTCGAATTTCAAATGTAAGAACACACCAGGAAGGAATAAGGCGAATAAACTGGAGACAAAGGCTACACGCAAAAAGCTAAGGCATGAAAGTCAAAAAGAAACAAATCTCTCCAAAATGGCAAAAGAGAAGTAGTAACACAACGCAGAAAACGATGGCTCATTAATTAGCCAGTAATGATACAATCTGACAAACAACAGCTGCTGTTTACTATCCGCACTAGAGAAGGAGAGATCAGAGAGAGGGACAGCAGGAAGGAGGCTCAGGGAAAGTACAGCTCCTTCCGACAATGGAGAAGGAAGAGCTGGAACGGAAGGAGGAACAGGAGCAAAGAGGGGAAGAGACCAAGAACAAGGGTAGAGAGAGAAGCACAAAGATGGCGGGCAGGCTAGAGAGGGACGGTGAGGTGGAGAGAGAAAGAATTGGACTCGGGAAAAGTGAAGTACTGTAGCACTGCGGAGGGGAGAGAGTGAAATAAACAGGAAGAAAAAAGTTCTGCAGCGATGCGGAAGACAGAAATGAGAGGGGCCTGACAGAGGCACACGGGGAAGCAGGGCTTGAGGAAGGAGGAAGCACACGAGGAGGAAAAGAGAAAGGCAAGGACAGAAGGGTAAGGGGGAGACAGAAAGCCAGGGGGAGGCGCTGTGGGGAGTCCCAGCGTGGGGCGCGGTGTGGGAGAGCGAGGAATCTCTGCCCGGTGATTTAGGATCCGGTAGGAGGGGGGGGATGTGTTAAGAGATGGGAATGGAATCACTCAGGCCTCTGAAATCAAACCCCACACTGTCGTAATTTACAGCCCGTTGCTAATCTGCAGCAAATGTCCGCAGGCGAGGAGAGGAGCAGTCTGTCTGGAGCCCAGCAGGCATGCTGAGAGACTGTCAGCAGCCACGCTACCCAGCTTAACTAATTCATCAATAATCTTCACACCCACTAACACAGGGGCTGGGAACACCTTCAGCTCCGCCATTCATCAAGAGATCAACCTGGGAGCAATTCAGTCAGCCAGCCTTCTTCTAGCTTGACTGGTACCAGCTCAGCAGATCCTGGAGAGAGTCTGGCTATGGCTTCAAGAGGACTTTTGGGCCAAGAAAGCCCTGTGTTGAATTTTTCAGCTTGTTTTTGCACTACCGTTTAAGGGAAGCAGTAAAACGTCACACCCTTCCACAGCACCAAGAGTCTGCAACGAGACTCAGAGATGTTTCTAACTAGGTCATACTGGAAACCGGTATAGCAATCATCTTTCCACCCAGCATGGCCAGCAGGTGTGAAAGTAACTTCCTATCATCTGGGTGACAAGCGGTTTCCTAGGCTGTCTGTGTGGCACCAAACAGCCAGACAATTTGACAGCAAGTGTAGCACAAGACGATTCACAGTCACCAACACCAAGTAGCCCCTTCTTTTCCCCTTTCTCCTGGCTTCCTTCCCAGGCATCTTCGAAGTGCTCCCAGCAATGAAGCCCCCAAGAAGGAAAGGAGGGTCACTAAACACCACAGCAGACCCCCTTACCACCAGATGAGCTAACCTGCAGGTGACACTGAGCTGAGTTTGAGTTCATAAACCTGAACAACCTAAGCTCATCCTCAGGAAGGTGAAGGCCAATTCAATATACAGTACTAATACAGGGCTAATTCGTTTCACTATTGCAAAATGAAGAGCATTGCCCCAGCCTAATGATATACAGATCTGTACATTATTATATTATTACTGCATGATTCTTCCAGGTATTTACACTATTCTACCAACCAGGAACAATGTAGTTCAGACAATGCAGGATGTCCTGATTGTGTAAGTACAAGCATCGTTAACTGATACAGTGTTATCTTGATGTTGATTCTAGGGTAAATATAAGCACAGTCTTTTCTAAGTTATTTATGTATAATTGCTGCACAATCTGCATGCAACAGCAAAAAGCTGAGTAACTCGGCTCAAAATCAATTTAACCTTGTTTTTTACCAGTATTTTTAAATTTAATGCATGAGAAACATCCAACCCAAACAGAAATTCAAGACACTAGTGAAAACGATTGTTACTGTTCATTTTTTAGCGAAATTAATGAACCAGTGAAAACGTTCACAGGTGAAAATGATCATTCTAAGTTATTTATGGATAATAACTGCTCAATCTGCATGTAATAGCGAAGTGCTGGATAATTCCGCTCAATATCAATTTAACCTTCTTTTTTACCAGTATTTTACATTTAAAATTAAAAATACTGGAGTGCCTTAAAAATACCGGTAAGAAGACAATGTGTTTTTTTTTTTAAAACCACAACTCCTTACTGAGAAGAAATATAATTCCCCTCCAGAAAGTAAGGGATAAAAAGCAATTGTGTCATCCTGGGAAAACACAAGGAATTCCTTCCAGATTCCTGACAAACAAACAAATAAACAAACAGACAGCAGGGAGTCCGACAGGGGGTAAAACTATTAAGGAAATCCAAGATGTTTTCGATGGACGCCTGAAACTCACCCCACGCTCATCTTCTCCAGGTCATGCAGAGAAAACAAACAGTTCATATTACCAAACTAGAAAGGCAGCCCTCTACAAAATAAATTAAATCCACCGAGATTCCTCAAATGTTCCCTGTTAGATCAAAGGAAGGAACTGGGATTTAGTGATCATGTGGAGGTAATCCGTTTAATGAACTGAAACCTTGCAGGAATTATTGTTTTGAAAAGGGAACAGTAAGTTAGAAGTTCACACTCTTTGCGTTGTGCTCATAAGCGGTTTTATTTTTGCTGCCTTGTGGATCTGTGAACCCCAATATTCCAAACGCACACCCCCGTGTCTTCCATTTCACATGCAGCTGTACAATCACGGACAGCTGCACAATCTCACTCAGTCTTCCCTCTGTCTACGGTATGGCTGGCCTCTCAAGATGTCCACCAATTAGGAGGACAATTCGAGACTACTTTGAATTCAAAATCAAAGCATACCCAAAACATGCAAAGTTGATCATTTTCACTAGTGTCTTTAATTCCTGTTTGACTTGGATGTTTCTTATGCATTTAATTCGTTTAGCTGCTTATACCAGCAATGACTCCTGTTTTCCTAACGTCTTCTGTACACATGCACACTCATGATTTCCATCCGTGATATTATTACTATTGTAATCATTATTACTAGTGTAATAATATGCAGCACTGCATGAGCATGTTTTATTTGCGGATTCTGAAAGGCCAGTGCTCCCCACCTTGTGAAATTTCTCACTCGCCAGTCTATGGAGACCTTCCTCTCAGTGTCAGACTGGTGCCTGACCTTCAGGCGTTAAAAGCCCTCATGGCCAAGCAACTTCAAGGTGCATTCTAAATATACTGCACCCATCACTAATAATTGATAACAGCTGATCTAGCTGCTCTCCAGTGGCTCGTTGCCTGCAATAGCTCCTGGGGTGTTTTGTGTTAAGCATATCTGTGTTGCTGCGATCTGGGATGATCTCCTGTTAAACCACTCTGGACTGTAGCATGACCTGTTATGGAAGGTAAAACAAATGAGCCATGAAGTGGAGGCTGAGGGCCAGAAGGTCCTCCACCAGGTTTCAAAAGTGCTTTATAAAACTGCGACAGGGGAGATTATTGGATATCTTCACTTTGAGAATAGGTCACTGATTTTGCCTGGAGCCCAGTATGTCAAAGCTATATTCCCAAAGGTTTGGAAGGGGTAATGTGTGCTAATTAGCCTAATCACAACACAGTGATCCCAGTGGACTAGCTGTCCTCACAGGCCATGCAGAGATCGCCTAGGTTGAGCTCTGTCTTCCAGGGCTTAACAGCTTGACAGAAGAATTAGCTGATCATCGATGCCATGAGACACTCGTGTGCTTGCAGTCTTTTTCAAACACGTGAGAAAGCTGGAACTGGGAGCCCCCCCAAAAAACAACATCCATATTCTCTAACTGCTTTATCCAATCCCCTAAGGGTCACAGGGGAGCCAGAGCCTATCCTGGCAAGTAAATGGCGCTAGGTAAGATACACCCTAGACAGGATTCAAGTCTATCACAGGGCACACAAAGACACAAATGCACTCACACCAAGCCCAGTATTTGCCCAGAAGCCAATTAACCTACCAGCATGTCTTTGGACTGTGGGAAGATACTGGGGCACATGGCGGAAGCCCCCACAGACACTTGGAGAACATACAAACTCCATAAAGATAGATCTCCAGGAATTGAACCCAGGACACCAGCATGGTGAGGCAACAATGCTCAACACTGTTCTACTATGCCGCCCACAATCAAACAACAAAAAATGGAATTTGCAAATTGCAAATGCAGTCCATTGCTTTTTCCTCAAGGTAACAGGAAACTATTCATCTTCAGCTATTTTTGCCCAACTAGGGAAATTTCTCTGAATGCCAACTGCTTACAAGTCATTTAAGAGCTTAAACTGATACTTTGCTAATTGTGCTTCCAGTCTACCTTATTAGGAGTGTACACAACACAAATCATTTAGTTATGATACATAAACCCTATCATTAAAGCACACCAGGAGCATCGATCAGCAAGTAACACAGACAAGTCAAGTGTAGGGTGTACACCGCATTAATATCTTTATGTTGCAAAGGGATCTAAGCAGCAGAGTCGTTCATTCATGAATAACTGTTTATCGTGATTGATCCATGCAATAACGTGCCCTTTAAAAATAAATGACTGTTTATTAGCACTGCCTCCTAATTCGCTCAGACGTGCAGTTCTGCAGATCTAACCCTATAAACTAAGCCTTAGATGTCTCTTAAGCACTGCTCTGGGCCACCAAAGGTGAAACCTATTAGTGGGCAAGACAAATGGGGCGATTGCCTGCTCAAAAATGCTCAATTGGGTGTAGTAATCTAATGCCTCTCAGAAGTCAGAGGTCTTTGAGATGTCTTCAGGAGCCACAGCATTAACTGGTAGGTGGACCCACCTGACGGTGAAAAACGAGCCCTCTTAATTTGTGGATCACAGACTATGATCATTTCCTGTCAATTAATTTCCTGCAGGTCCTCACCTTGAGGAGCGCATCTTGACCAGTGATGGGGTCTAAGAAAAGACAGAGTGATCGTCGCTGTTTGCTTGTTTATTTGTTCTTTTATGCCGTTTCGATTGCCTAGAAGAGGAACGTGTCAGAGTAGCACTTTTTTTAGACCTAACCGGATATTTTTATAATCTAGATACTATGGTGAAATGAGCATTCTTTCTGTTCACATCGTGTTTTTGGTAAGCACAATGGCGTGGTGCAGAGTGAAACTGTAGTTAAATTACGTCCATCTATTTGCACTTTATCCAATACTTTATCCAAGCCTATCCCAGCAAGCAAAGGGCAGAAGGCAGGATACACCATAGACAGGGAGCCAGTCTATCACAGGGCACACACAGACAGATGCACTCACACACACCAGGGCCAGTTTTCCCAGAAGCCAGTTAACCTACCAATTTCCCTGGAGGAAACCAGAGCATCTGAAGGAAACCCATGCAAACATACAAACTTCATGCATATAGCACCCCAGGAATTTAACACGGGACCCCAGCACTGCAAGGCAGCAAGGATCACCACTGTGCCACTGTGCTCACCTGGTTAAAGAACAGGAAAGCTAAACTACCATGGTACAGTAGGTTATCATGGTAAACTTTTACAGACAAATTGAGCGGAAAACCAAAGTTCAGGAAAAGATCAAACCCTAATCTCACCCATTTCCCATCTGCCCACTATTTTAACCTCTCTCCCTCCACCCCAGCACCTCCGTTAAAGCTGCTCCCTGGGTCATTGAAGAGGGTGTTCCAATATTCACTGTCATTCCCCTCCACCTGGTGAGGTACCCCAGCTCATTATGCAAACCTGCCTTAATTAAGGTATGACTGCACTACTAAAAGGACTGGGTGATCAATGTGCTCTTAGAATTAAGTACAAGCCTAATTAGAGAAAATATGGGTCACAATCACAACAATAAATCAACAACACAGCCAACCGGCCCTTTGGAGTGCTTTGATGATGCTCATGCACTTCCTGCAAGAGTGCAGATCAAGCCCTGTAGTCACTTATGCCTGGGCTATGATGGCTGTAACTGGGATTGTAGCATCACACTAAGGGGAAAGGGATGCTCCTTACCTCCCCAGTTTCACATCCAAAAACCATAGAAAATAATTTGTCCTCCAGAAATGATAGTGGAGCTACCTCCTGGCATGCACGCAATGAGAGAGGAGTACTGTGCCCCACCTGGATCACACAATACAAGAGGGGGCCTCCCAACCCTGTGGGAAATTCATTGAGGGCCACTCCTAATTCACCCCCAAAAACACTTATTACCCCACCAGTAATATACTGCAATCTGGTGCCGGGCCTCCTGGGTAGGGGAGAGTTTGTTGGGTGGGATTGAGCCAGCAATGGGACTTTCCAAGCTCTTGGTAGTTTGTGCCAAATTTAATTTGGGGGGGGGGGGTTGATTTTAAAGCATTCAATCATAATTCCACAGTTTCCCACCACTGGCTCCTCATCTAACCACCCTGCGGTTCATCTCATCTCATTGTTGTAGGAACACATCATCAGTATATTGAAACTAAGCCGTCTCATGGCAACTTATTCCCAGCTCATGATCCCAGTGAGTGGGAGAACAATCCAACTTCTTGGTAAATTCTTCTGAATGACAGGAAGGGCAGACATCCAAGGATGAAAAACGGATGACCCTATAAATGCTCAGCCGCCACCAGCCAGTTTTCCCTGGGGTCATTCTCCGAGAACTGCCCCCCAAAAGCCAGAAGGATCACGCAGTCAGAAGGATGTGCACCACTCCTCCAGCTGGCTCTGCCTCAGCTGTGTGCACTGTGTAAGGCTCCCACAGCTCATGTAGCAGGGGGAAGTGTGCACGGTGCTCCTCGCTCCATGCAGGTTTGTAGCAATGAGTCAAGTTGATAAATAATTAATTATTCCAAAACGGGACTGTAAGATGAAAAAAGATACGGCGATAGCAAATGGGGGAAAAAAAAAGACTTGAGCTGAAACACTGAAAAACCCATTCGGATATCAGACCCAGACCAGTCTTCAAATATTCAGGCACAATCTTTATGTCAACAAGAACATACACGATAATGATGTAATAAGGTTTAAGATTGCTACTGAGTATACTTTTGGGAAAGGAAAGAATGTGAACTTTGACACCCTCCCACCCCCAAAAAAATCTTACAGTTTGGAGATTTTCGCGGAGCGTTCTTGTGCAGTTTTGCAGATTTTTCTAGGCTAATCTCCCCAGGGGGCTTTGGGGAGGGGAAAACAATGTTCTTCTCCATTAAATTACAGGAGGACTCTTTTTCTTAAGGAAGCAAAGCATTGCCAACATACCATTGGTGTAGTAGAATACTGTGTACAAATTTGGTCACTATATTATAGAAAATAATTTGCAGCTCTGTAATTGGTCCACAGAAGAGCAACCAGTTCAATTCTGAAGGGCTTAATGGAATGTTCCAACACTGACAGGGTGACGGAACGGAACGTTTTTAATCTCGAGAAGAGTAGAGGTCTTTGACAAACCCAGCCTAGAGGACTTCACAACGAACAGAGACACACAATACAGAGGACACAAGTGGAACCTCCAGAGGACTCCATTTAAATCTGGGAACAGTAGCCATTTCTTTACGCAAAGGGCAGTGGGAGTATGGAACAAACTACCCAGTCATTTTGTTGAAAACAAACATTCAAGAAGCAGCTGGATGACATCCAAGAATCAATTAGCTTGGTCCACAATTAGAAGGGCCAGATGGCTTCTTCTCCTTTGTAACCTTTCTAAGGGAATTATTTGCTGGTAGAGAACTATTTGCAGCTGCACACTCAGGCAGGTACTGTAGGTACAGTAAGTAGGCTTTTCCTTACAAATGCCTTTGAAAATTGCTTGCCAAAATAAGCTGCACTAAATAATAGGATGTGTAAAAACAATAAGATGTAATAATATATGCACATTAACCAGTAGAAGCCATTTTATTTTTAAAGTCTCACAGAAAATTATGGGTAGACTGGCATTACAATGCATATTGAACTCCATGGTGTGGATTGGATCAATTAAATCTGGAGGAGATACAGGATTAAAAAAGCAGACAACCCAAAATAGAACACAAATTAGATCACCACATTGTATTCAAATACAGGATGAATGTGGTCTCTTAGGAAGGTTGAATGTTTTTTTCCTTAGGGTCAATATTTTAATGCTAGCCACTTATTACAGGATAGATCCCAAAATAATCCTCCTTCGGATTGTTACCCCAAAGTAATTGTTGTTAATTTAAAGGAAAATGGCCCAGGATCTTGAATCAATGGGATTGTGAATTCCATTGATTGTTCTCCATCCCCTGAACTTCTGGTTGTTAAAAAGACAGGAATGCCAAACGTGATCAATTAAGGAGATAGAACATTGCATTGATTTTTTTTCTTTCGATGGCTTTCGTTCTCACTGTGTCCATATATTGATCCAAGATGGGTAATTGGCACTCAGGGCTCCCCAACGCAATTGCGTCATCGTTTTAATTCCTGGCCTCACTATCTCCCTGCATTCTCCCACAAGCGACAACAGATTAGGCAGTGCACCATGCTTCTCTCCACACACAAAACACACACAACATTAATTATTGTACATAAAAATGCTGATCCTTCAGAGATCCATCCTTGCTTGTTTGCTAGTGGTGCTGATAAATCACTTATACGTCTTGAATGATTACAAATACAATTTGTTCAATGAAGAAATTCAGTGGTCCTGGGCTTCCTGTAGAGGTGTGCTCACATAAACCATGGTACAAAGTGCAAGACGCAAAGCACTGAGACGTCATGTCCAGAGCACAGAGAACTGTGGTGCACCATGGTGAAAGAGTGATGAAAATGTATGATAAATTAACCCTAAAAGAATGAAGTACAGAGAGAAGCCATTACACTGGAAAAGTGTCAGCAGCTCACTTTAGGGCAGAAAGTACTGTACTGTTGATAAGTTTTGTACAGATATATATTATATACAAATATGTAATATATTTTAAAAATACAGTACTTACGTACTTTCATTAGTTCCAGTGTACCTTCTTAATTCTGCAAGGATGTGTTCATATCAAGTCAAGGCTGGTTGCAATGTAGCGTGTACTTAGTAAAAACCCCTTAACAAACCTGAAGAAATGTTCTGCCATGCACTGGAACCAGCTTTAACAGCGACATTTTTCAAATTCAGTGGTTATTCCATTTTCTGGGGTTTTCCAGAAGAGGTGCTTTGCAGGCAGCAGGCAGCAGTTCAGGACAGGCAGCAGTTTAGGGACTTTGTAACTGGATGTTGTGGGAGAGGCGCCCCCTTGTGGGCAAGAGAAAATACCCCGGCCGCATAAATTAATTCAAAAGCAATTTGCATTGGATAGCAGTGGCGGTCTAATAAATGAAGGATTTAACAGCTGCGTTCCACTGGAGATGTGAACCCACAAACTTCTAGATAAAAATCAAGAGCCACTCCCCTCCACACCACACAATCCACCTACAATGTGGACTCTAACGAAAAATGGTGAAGAAGCCACAAAACTCCCAATAGCACATAAAAAATGTATTGGTGATTTCAGTGTTCAGAATAGATCCTAACAGCCAGGAACCCTTCAGTGGGTTAGAGACCTGATGTGGTTTCTCACACTAGAAATAGGACCATTTTCTAAAGCCTAGCAGCCCTACCTGACCAGCACCCAGATGGGCCATAGATTCAACATAATCATTGCCTTGGAGACGCAGTAGCTAGCCGTACTGATGTGTTTAAAATAGAGTGTGACTCTTTCAGCTGACGGCATCACTCAGGCACAGTGCTGAATGCAGTGGGTCCCCCCTATAAGCAGGACACTTCGGGATCCAGGGTGAAAATCTAGGAATTATTGATTATCGTACTGACCATCTCTCTTTCCATGTCTGTGCAGTGCTATCGTCCTGTTGGGCTTGTAATTATGCACAGTCAGAGGACCTTAAAAAACCCAAACGGGCTGCAGAGAAATTTCTCCGGACGGGCTGGAGCAAGTCAGCAGGTCAGGGGGTCCCAAGAGCCCGAGCACATTGGCCCCCGTAAGCGTTATTCTTGCTCGCAAGAAGAGAAAAAAGAGCAACGGCAGATTCTGTCATTCAAAGCCAAGCCAGCAGAAAGCCCTCTGCTCCTGGCGCTGGTGTCCAAGACTTTCCCTTGTTAAAGATTATCGGTCTTTCTGAATGAATCTGGGATTAGGGTAAGATAGAGTATTCGGAGCGGCGCCGGAGAAAGGGAAGGAGACGAAGCAGTGGAGGGGGTGGGTCAGAGGCTGAGGGGGTTAGCTTTGCAATATGGGAAGGAGATTAAAAGAAGGCTGGGGAATTGTACCCCCAGTGTTTCTAATGTGTTTTAATAACCCTGCCTAATTACTTCGATATCAGATGGGTTCGGAGGGAGGACAGGCCCCCAGCTTGCTGAATGTTAATTGGAGAACAGGTGTTGAAGCTTCTCAAAATGAGGCTTCTGATTACTACAGCCAGGGAAACAAATGGCCTCAGCAGCTCGGCTTCAATAACATGAATAATTTAGGCTGCAAGGAGCGATGAGGGAAAGGTCAAGCTAGGGGTCATACACACAGATACACACACGCACACCCAAAACCATACACACCCGCCCCCCATCTCCTCTCCTGCACACACACACACACACACACACACACACACACACACACACACACACACACACACACACACACACACACACACGGTCTTACTAACTCCCACCCCCCGGCCCCCATCCCCGGCCCTGCAAAACAGAGAGGAAGAGCCCTCAAGGCACAAACACCAGCAAAAATACTGTCAGTCCAGCAAGGCCAATTCAAGCAACAGCTCATCCCTTTTGCAGAAACACAAAACCACATGCGAGCAGAAGTCAGCGACGAGTTCTGACTTTCACTCACACACACACACACGCACGCACGCACGCACGCACACACACAAGGAGAGCGAAAAGGTACTAGAACAAGGCCCGGACAAAACGGACATGTGTGTCCTGACCGGAATCAGCAGCCTGCTCAGCGCTTAATCACTTCAAATCTTTGCAAACGCGTCGAATTAAATAAAGCATTAACAGCCGCACAGCGCAGGCCACTGTTTCCAGGTGAGAACCATTAGGTGAAACCTTTCAACCTTGCCAAAATTACAGCATCCACAAGGAGTGGAATCTACACATTTTCCAGCCGTTTTCCTCTCCAGTTTGAGGACACTGTCCAAGCCCTCAGATCTATCTCTAAGCAGCAATATGCACAAAACAGTTCATCTACAATACATAGAGAAGCTTATTAGCCACCCAAGAAAAAGACATACTTCAATTTAAAATGTAAAGATATATAAAACTATAAAACCCCCAGGTTACTTATAAATGTTTTTTTCTTTGGGTTTTTGGGGAGGGGGGAGGGAAAGGGGGGTTATTGGGAAAGTTATTCCAAAAATGAGAAAAACATCTGTGCAAAGGAATTCTGGGAAACTCAAAAGACAACAGCCTTTTCTTTTTTTTTCATCTTTTTTTTCCGTTAAAAGAAAACTATCTTGAGCGATCCTTAGAGACGTACTGTCAACAAAGCAGCCAGCTCGAACAGAGAAGGGAGAGATGGAGGGAAAGAGAGAGAGACGGTCTTCGAGAGAGGGAAATGCAATTGTCATGACAACATCATATCAAACGAGACATGTTTTTCTTGTCAACTGTACTGTCAGTGGTGTGCTTAACTTCAGTTAACACAAAACTTGGGAGCCTTCGAAGAGTTTTTTTTTCTCTCCAAAGAGCTAAACAAATTTTCTTTCATTGAATACCACACCTATCACAGGAAATACAAAATTCAAACAGTAGCTGAAAAGAAAGTGAGGTAAAATGATAAAACGATCGATGTCTCATATCAGTCTGATACAGGAGACAGAACTCTTCACACAGCTCCAGGAAAATGTAACAAGTCGTTAAATGTAAGTAAGAAATTTGGAAAGTAAATAATGTAAAAGTTGTATTTTTTCTCTGAAATTGATTTAATGAATAAAACAATGTACTTGGGCTGTATATTTACAAAAAAAAAACTCTGTCACACTGGTTTCAATCAGGTTTTTTTCTGCTTCAATGATATTCGGGCATAAGAAGTGTCCCGTGAAGAAGATAATTCAGATTCAATTGCTTGAGAAGAGCACGCAAACTGTCATCAGCGCGTGCCGACCAAGAACAATTTGCCCTGTCGAGGTCTTCGGTGTGTAAAATCTTATTACCACAACAGGGTAACTAGATGCATGAAAAGGCTCTGCAGTTTTGTGGGTAGTTTTGCAGATTTCCAGACAGCATGCACAACGAGGCCAAGTGGGGTGTCCTTATGAATACATGTGTGGAGCTTTGATAAATACGCCTGTAGGTGTCAGGACCCTCTCTTCTGTTTTACACAGCCGGCTGGCTCCTGACTATGTATAGCTGCAGGCCATCCCCCCCACACACCCACACGCACACGCACACACACACACACTCCCCCGCCCTGATAACCCACCCCAGTCCCCAGGCCCACTGCCTTTATGGCCAATAAACCGGCCAGTGATTTGCAGGCCCTTATTACACAGCCAGCCAGCCACACTCCAGCTCTCCCACCCACCCACTTCCACAGCACATTACAGAGGCACCGCTAAAGGCACAATAAATTAATGTGGGACCGAGTTCATTCCCAGCTCTATTAGTGCGCTGCTGCCACTTACCATCAGCGTTGACCCACGCTGGGGGAAAGTGTATTTTAAATACCCTCTTCTTCTTCCTAAGAGCCAAGGTGCAGTGGTACAAGACACCTCTAAGAAGGTAGTCTGGTCAGAGTCTGATCCGCAGAGCGCTCCCAGTAGACGAGCTGCCAGAAGCTAATACCCAAGCCATGTTCCCTCTTCCAACAGGTCCCTTTTCCTAAGCTTGTGTCTTGCTCGGAGATTTTATTTAAGCCTTTGTTAATTAGCGGATTATGTCTGATTCTTGGGTAGTGCTTGGAGTGGAATAAAGAACTTCTTTTGGGGCTGGGAGCAGTTGCTGTTTTTTCAACGTTTGCGATAAAAAAAGGCCAGAACGCAGTAGTCGTGTGTCTGTGGAAAGCAAAAGGAGCTTCCACATAAAAACAGTGTCAGCCTAATGCTGTTTATGCTTCCCGTTTGTCTTTTGTTAAGACTAAAGAAAACAGCGAAGCTGGGAAACGACAAAAGTTTTGCCTTCGACCTTCCCAGTGTCACAAGGAAGACTGAAGCTGAAACGTTTTTTGTCATAATCCGTTTCACTCAGGTTCTTGTTGCTATACATGGTGGGATTTGCTTTGCGTTCGGAAGATAGGTTCGATCAAATTACACTAGCCCTGAAACAAAAGTCAAAATAGCCTTGCAGTTCGGGTCTCTAGCTTGTGGTAACACCGTCAACAGAATTAAATTCTGAACAGAATTCTGGTCAGAGGCTCTTTACAAATCGTGCAACAGGATGTTACCATTGTCTGTCCCTGGCAGATGACAAGGACACCCGTGTCCCTCAGCAAACAACCCCTTCTCCAATGTGTTGTGTAGGTTGTGAAACACTGCACCGTGGGAAAGAATTAGTTGTGTGAATAAAAACCACACAGTCATCTTCCCAGATGACAATACGGGATGGGTCAGGGAAGCCCAGTTTTGCACAGTAAGAAGAAAATAAACATTTAAGCCATTACACTGGAAAAACTCACTAGAGCTGAAATGAGATGCTAAATACACATTTTTGTTTCTGCAGTGCTGAAATTGCGTAGAAGTTTGAAACTGGTCTAAAGAGGTTTTGATTTTTAAAAGTCCATATCTACAGACACAGCATCTGTGAGACGGCTCTCGGAAGCTGCCAACGAAGCTGACAAGCTACAGTAGGAAAAGACAGGAAGAAGGACCCCCGATGTGGCCTTTTCCCAAAGTGACCCGCAACAGACACGCTGTCAAGGGGACGCGGCGTTCCCCGAAAAAGAGGGGGACCCCAGTTTCTCCTACCTGTCAATGATCACGGGGTCAGAGGGCGTCTCGTTGCGATTTCCACAGCTCTTCTTTTCACAGCAGCGGCTGCAGACACAACACAGGCACAGCTCGTCAGATCAGGACCAGAGCACCCCCACGTTCCACGGCCATCTCTGTCAGTAGGTACCCCGAGATCAAGACCAAGCACCCCCACGCACCCCACACACCCACATTCCACAGCCACCTCTGTCAGTAGGTACCCCGAGATCAAGACCAAGCACCCCTACGCACCCCACACACCCACGTTCCAAAGCCACCTCTGTCAGTAGGTACCCTGAGATCAAGACCAAGCACCCCAGGCACCCATTTTCCAAAGCCGTCTCTGTCAGCCGGCACCTCCAGATTAGACCAGAGAGCCCCCACGCCCCAGACACCACTTTCTAACTCAGCAGACACCTCCAGATTAAAATGAAGTATCCCCATGCACCCCTCACCCACGTTCTAACAGCATCTCTGTCAGTAGTCACCCCCAGAGTAGACCGCCGTGAAAGCATATCGAAGCCTGAAACAGCGATCATAGTAACATGAACCACCCACAGGAGTGGCACTGCTCAGTCCCAGACCTCCTTTCTGCAACAGGCTCAGGACTTGTCTGTTCTAAACCTCTCAGATACACCCTTCTGTAGCTCCTACACTGTATTGTGCTTTGTTTTTAATTGTCAAGCTGATGATGAAGTTTCTAAATTGCACTTAATCTCTGTAAATGTACCAGATAGGTGCTTACTTTAATATCCCTTTGAGTATTTTAGATTTCCATGGTGTTTGAGTCTCACACCTTTTCCTGTGCTAGCAATGTTGTCATTTTACTCATTTAATCTGCTTTTTCGGCATGTCAACTTTGCAGGCATGGATAAGGATAAGGGCATATGCTAAGCAGGTAACAGCAATAAAAATGGATCCTATCCCTACAAGCCGTGATCCAGCCACACTTTCGTCAGTTCCTTTAACGAAAGCCAAGCTCTCTTTCTTTTAAATATGTGAAGCAGAGGCGACGCACTCATACAGAAAAGAGCGTGACTCCCCAAGAACGAAACAAAAGCAACAGAAAGTAATCTGGCACCCCAGCAATCTGTCACTGATTTTGAAATCAAATACAGCCCACCCCCCCTCCCCCCCTGCTGCAGCCGCACCCTCCTCCTCTAAAACACACATAGCCCCCCAACACACCCACTGCACACACAAACACACACGTACATACACACACAGGTCCCCTCCCCGGCCAGCTTGGCTTTGTGTCAGTCGAGAGAGACACCTCCTCATTGCTGCATAACAAAAGTACCTCAATCCACGCCATCTGCCACCTACAACCCCCTCCCACCCAGCCTCCCCGACTGACAGCCCAGCTTGCCTGGCCCGATACTCCCACCCTCCCAGCCCGGTGGCTCAGTTCCCAGCTGTGAGGCTTGCCCTCTCCCTCTGCAGGCCGTTATTAGCCAGCTGTGAGTCAGCACGGGCATCTGCTGGGAGCACAATGGCTTCTAACCCCGAGTAGCCGACCGAGACACTGTGTCCCAGCATGGCCACTGACAGCAGCCCCTTTATTCCAGCACGGCTTCATTATCAGAGAGCCGACTATAAATAAGACATGAGCTTTATTTTCTTCTTGGCCCTCTTCCCCTGTTTTTCAGCGTAACGTAGTAGGAACAGGGAGTGCGAGTGCTTGGTGGCTTAGAGTTAAAAAGTGTTTTTTTTTTCTTGTGATTTATGGGAATTTATTTTGAGGGACTTCTTTCATTTGGAATTGCAGTTCTGAGTTTGCATATTCTTTCCTCGTTCTTTTTTAAACGCCCGCTTAACCTTTATTGTCAAGGTTAAGACATTCTCCTTATTTTTGGGAAAAACATGAGCCCCTACCGGCTGTTTGTTCCGGGCTCTTTGAACACTGTAACACTGAGCAAGCTTTCAGAATGCCAGATCTTCTGAATTCTTGGAAGGAAGCCCACAAAATGACAGGCTGAAGAAAGTTTTACACCTCGTGTTCAGGCATTGTTACACCCTAGCCTTGTACAGTACATAGGGAAGGTTTGAATAGACCTAATAAAATATAATCAGAAGTACAGGAAGAAGCCTACAGTTTACAGCAGGAGAAACCAGATATGAACTCACAGTTGGTGTGAGTCTCAAAAATTGAGTTCAAGTCTGGATCAGTCCTTGACTTTGCGTAAGAGTTCAAGGCTACACAAAATACATATAGCAGTATACTGACATCGTAAAACAAGGGAAATCTGAAGTTGGACATGACATTATTTAAAAGAAATGCCCAGCTTGCGCATCTCTTCAAGACATTGGCATGAACAATGATCAAGAAATCCACACCAGTCCACTGTACAGTTTCTAAATAACAGAAACATTCTGTGTTTCCCATCAACATGAAAATAAGACAGTTCAGTAGTCTGGACAAACCCTGCCCATGCTGGGAGAAGAGAGGGTGACTTCCCTCTCTGAGGATCCCATCTGGAATCATGAACCCCCTGACCCCTTCTATGCAGGATGAACCAGGGAGCTGCTCCATGGGCGCAGATGGGGAGGAGGGAGGTGTCCGAAAACTAAACCTGCGCAAGTGAGTCAGCAAGCGACGCGATATTTAAGCAGAAGTGGGTGAGAATAGGGTGTGTAACAGACTTCTGTTAAAAACTACCTTCATCCTCAATCTCCTTTAGAATTGCCAACAGAGGACCAAAACTAGTATGTTCTTGGGCTATAAAAGGAGATTCTTGTGTGTAGACAAGAATTCTCCATTTTAAATTCTATCACATTTCAATAAGGGGGTCTGGCCATGACACCAGGGTTAATGGCCCTGCTACTGGAACTTCAACTCCTCATCTGCCAATAGGATGGGGATGGCAAGATGGGGATTATTTGCTCCCACCAATTTTTAGTTTAGCTCTTAGGCTGAGGTGGCGTCAATGAGAAGATGCAGATAAAGAGGCTGGGAGTGGAGATATCGTACCTGCACATAACCTCGTGGGTGAGCAGGACTCTGCACATCTCTGGGTTTTTGTTCTGTCCCTCGTACGCAATCGGCTAAAGGAACAAAACACAGATATGTTAGGATCTTTTGTCATTTCTATCTATCAGAATTATTAACAGCATTAACTGGGATATTTTAGGCCTTCAGTACAAAGAGCTTTTTGTATACGTTCACTACAGTGTACCATGGTAAAAGCAGAGTGCAGATAAATGGACCAACGTTATATCATCGTAAAAGCATGGTATAAGAGAAAAAGATATGGTAATGTACGGTAAGAAAAAGGAATAGCTGCAGAAAAAGAATATAGCAAATTTGCCCAAGGGATCAACTGCAGCTTTTAATATAAATTTCCCACCTTGTGGTACGGAAATTGATTAGCTATTAAAAATGGAAATACATAGCCCTCTTTTTAAGCATTTATTGTTGATGCTGATTAAATGGATCATGAATTAACTAACGTAATATCCCATTTGATCTATTTTTCTTCACGGATAGCTTGCACTGGCCAGCTCAGTCTACACAAATATCAATTTACTTAAGATAAGCAGCTTTTTTTCAGCCCTACCATCTTTTCCATGAGCTCCTTTTTTTTTCAAACAAGACAAAGTGGGGCACTTTGAAGGGTGTAAGTCAAATGATTGAATTAACGACGTATACACCGGAAAACCAGTGTTCGTTGATCTAAACTCCTTTTGTGCTTATATTTAAAAAAAGAAACCAGGGCATTCATTCGAGCAAAATAAATAATTACTTAGGAAATGTACAGTCTTTCTTCCTTTATTTTTGTTTTTTTATCTTGTTTTTCTAATTCCCACAAGAGGAACATCTTTCAAAACGAAGTTACGTCAAGCCTGGTTTCGAATGCAAAGCCTAGAAATCTCATCATGTCTGTGTGGAGGACAGCTGTTAAACAGCCAGGGGAACCTGCATCATCTCCAGTGCAACCCAGAAGAACATTGATAGGAAGATGTATTATTTCTAAGAGGCTTTCAAAAATCGCAGATGGCTGATTTGATGATGAGATCTCTTGGGTCACTATGCTGCTGACGGGGGAGGTGACCTGAATAGTTTTTGCTCATCGCTAACCTAGTCTTCGATCAGCACCCACATCCATGTACAAACGTGGGCTCATCTGGGTGTGCTGTGGCAAAATGTCTGGGACCCAGTGAAAGCCTCAGCAGGCACAGTTCATTCAGTACAGAGCTCCTTCCCTTTTCTATGTCAATGTCTTTATTCAGGGTTTGCACTCTGACGTGTACTTTGCTTTTTCCTAAGCCTCCTTACTATGAGACACCTAAAGGTCTTCAGAAAAAATAATGTTATGGACATCAATGATCTTGTGTTGCATCCCAAGGTCCTTTCCAGGCAGCTCCATTCAGGACTGAGTCCGTCCGCTCACACAAAGCTTTCTGGGAGTGTGGAACAAACCAGCAAACCATGTTATGGACACCAGCAAAGCTGAAAGCTTGGCAAACTCCTTGTTGGACAAGTACTATGCACTATAGGCAGCAACCCTGAAGACATGTGTCTTGGACATGACAGTGGTGGAGTTCCCTCACCTGTTTGGTGACCGAGTCAATGAGCCGTGCATACAGGTCCTGCTCTGTTCGCACACCTAGGGACACAAAAAAGCCCACAGGACAGTGGATTAGAGTGCCGTCAATTATAACACCCAACAGCAGCCAGCTCTGGCCCTCACAGTCTATGACAGCCCTGCTGTTCTCATACTACTTTACCAAATGGAACCAATTGACCCATTGGTCAAAATCCTTATTGTTCTCATTAAGGCCTTTGCGTGCCTGAAAATACTGACCAGGCTGTTGGTTTGCAGACTCTGGGTTGGCTTTGGCAACTTTAAAGTCTATCTGGGTTCACTTGCTGGCCTCTGCCCCCTCGCTACAAGTGGGTACTACCTGTGTCGACTGTCGGAACATGTGAAGCAAGGCGTGTGCAGATGTGCTTGCTACACGCCAGCATCTACCTGCACGGCTGGAGCAGTTCCCGAGATGAAAATGACACAGTGTTTTTAAAGGATCGCACTTGAACGAATCCCCATCAGGGAATGATACAATGCCCGATCACCAGTATTCAAAGTGTTTTTTAGAGTACCTAAGACATCGTACTGCTGCTGCTCAATAACATTTAAAGCGCTAGGAGCATTAGAGTGTCAATACAAAGCACTTTGGTTTCACTTTGAGCTTTGGAGGCTTGAATGTGAGGGGGGAAGGGCTGTCTTCTCAGTTTGCTTTCATCTCACTCCCAGAGGTAGTTAAAAACAAGTCTTCAGAGACTCCAGGGAACAGAAGACTACTTGCATCCAGTCATATGTTTTGTAACTACAGACTTAGCATTATTCAATTCATTAGGCTACACAGAATATCACTTTTCATCTGAGGATTTTTTTTTTTATTTGAAATTGTGCCTTTTCAGACTGAAAACCATCTCAAGGCTTTTACAAAGCCGTGCTGCAAGAGGGCCGACAGTAGAAGAGTTACTTTATATTGGTTAATCATGTTTTCAACAATGGATTGCTTGAGGCTAACAAACAGTGGGCTGCTCAGATTAGTTCTCAGATTCAAGTACGTGTGTAAAAAACAATACTTCCTTCGTAAAGCAAAATAAATTCAAAATTCACAAGACCATTATTCTTCAAGCCTCACTTCCATGTGCAACAGTATGAAATTAAGCGTATTTTCTCATATGCTCACATTGGAAAGGATGGCCCTCTGTGGCCTACAAAAAAGCTCTTATCCAATTAGTTTATTGAGCCCATAGGAAAACTGCGGTGGCTTTCAAGTTCTGTGCATGTGCAATGATTTATCTTAAATATAGCGTGTGAATAAGGGCAGAGCGCACTCACAGCATTTTTTGTTTATTTGTTTGTTTGTTTTTGCAGAAGCATTAGAAAATTATTACATTCCATAGTCATGGCAGTACTGAAATGTTTTCCGATATCAAATCAAGAATAAAAAGCAATGAAGCAGAAGTCAAAGTAAGAGTCTAACATATGTGGTTTGCATACAGTTGAGCAGACGCACAACTGGAACAGGCAAGCAGCAGACAGACAAACAGACAGGGGTCAGCAGTCTCACCATTGCTGTACAGGAGCTGGAGTTTGTAGTGTGTTCCATTGTTCGTTTTCTCTCCACTGTGTTCCTTTAAACAGAATCAGAGATAGTGTTACTTTCCACATCTAAATCGTGCATCTCCACACGCACAATCTTTATACGGTGTCCTTCAAATCAAAAATAACCCGAGGCCCTCCCTCTCTGCCTCCTGCAACCTCGCTAATTTTTTTAATGCATTATAAAGCATAGGCACTAAAATATCTCCAGCCTGAGCACACCACAAGTGTGCAGGAGCGCTGCCCGAGGTGGTGGTCTCCAGAAACCAGCAGGGTGCATTCAGGAAAGCTTGCTTGCACAAGGACAGCACTAAGGATCCGAGTTGCAATGCTATTCCTTCTGTGTTTTTCAAAAGCTAGAGCACAACATCAAGGTAGCTTTGCTCACTTCAATTAAGTGTGAATTCTGGTGCCTATGAATGGGTGTGTGACCCGTCTTTTGTTGTTCAGCACTTGAAGGGTTCTTCAGCATAAAAAAAAAACCTTAGCACTGATAGAGTGCAAGTAGCAGTTGACCTTGACCGTAAAAATATTTACCCCGTTCCTCTCCCCTTCCCCTTCGACTCCCACCAGCCCCCGCACAAACCCCCCACCCCCTTCCTTCAGCAACTCCATCAATCTCGCTCGCTGTTACTGGCCTCCAAGGAGCTTTCGAACCAGAGAGCCCAAATAGCTTCATCCAGAGAGGGCCGGGGAGCTCGCCGCAAGCCTGGGCTTGGATTTCCTCAGGGGCCAGAGATGCAATATAAATTCATACCGAAGGGCTGCCCCTAAACAGATGCCAGGCAACCGAGCAGAAAATGAACACTTTGCAATCCTGCGTGCTGTGGCTGGCTGTGAGGGAGCTGGAGGTGGCCTGTTGTTGTGTGAGCGCCCTGCACTGGAGTCCTGGCAGTGGAACGGTCCTGTAACGTTCGGTCTGGCAGAGCAAGTCTCTCTGGGTGACCCTGCAGCATGATCAAGCTCATTCGTGTCCCCTGCTGGAAAGGTCCACGTGCCCTAGACCTCTCTCAGAGAATGTTCACACACTGGATTGTTGAATTTTATATCCTTTTCCTCTGCCTTACGCTACTTTAAAGCCCCTCGGCTTTACTGTTATAAGATATAATAAGAATAAGATCACTTCTTGTATAAGGAATTTGTCTTTTTGCATATCCCAACTTGTAACCTTCTAGCCACAGGCACAGATCCTTACTTAGCCACAGTGCCACCGCAACGCCCCAATTCCTGCCTCCCTTCTCCTCTTATTACTGCCTCACTCCCTCTAATCTGACACTCGCTCATCTCTAACCTCAAGCCCAGACTTCCTCCCTGCCGGTCGTGTCCCCTTAGCCACTGTCCCACACAGCCTTCTAGTGCCTCTGCCACTGAGGCACCAGCCCCCCGCCCCAGACCGGCGCCAACGAGCAGCGAGGACAGAGACAGAAGACCTTGTCGTGCTCCACGAAGTCCACGAACGCCGTCCTCTCCACCTCCACGGGCTGCCCCTGCCGGTCGTACAGCGCCAGGACAAAGTGGAAGAAGTTGGACTTGCGCAGGTTGGAGGGCGGCTGCTTCTCGAAGTGCGCCCGGGACAGAGCCACCCCGCTGCAGAGGAGAACACAGAGAGATGGAACAAAAGGGCACGGACACCCAGACCCTCACACTGGCTGCGTGATCTGCCCTGTGCGGCAGCCCTCTTCCCGCAATCAATAGTTCTCAATTCATTAAGAAGCGACGTTCTGCTCCACGGCCCTCATATTGTTTGAAGTGCTTTTACTTTCTTTTGCAATCTCGGGCGCAGAGTTAATGCAACCCACTCCAATGCCGAAACAAAGCGCTCCTACAGCGGTGTTGCAAGCCAGCGGCTCGCACTACATAAATGTCACAGATTTTTATCTCCGATCTTATGACCTCCTCCGGAAGCAAATTTCCAGCTATTCCAGCAGGAAGCTAAATTTCCCCCCATTTGACAGGATACAGGGGTGGTCTTGTTTGCTCTTCCACTTCAAACTGCAACACGGAATTCCTGATTGAAAAAGGTCTGGGCCCCTGAGCTCTCCACACCTGTCGGATTTACTTGCCGCTGCAAGCAATATTGGGCCATTTTGGGCGTCGATTTGTAACCCTGGAATACATTTTAAGTAAAAGCAAAAGGCTTAAGAGAATCTGACCTCCCCTGTATGTTCTGAAGGGCACCCACACAGATTTAAAAAGGCCGAATACTGCTGCAAATGACCATGAAGGCAGCTTGCTTGCAGTGTGTGTGCCATTAATGACCAACTGTTGCAGGAGAGAAGCACCACTGGAAAGCCCAGGGAAGACTGATGCACACTTTAGGTAAACATTAGCTGCAGCTGCATACCAAAGCCTTGCGATTTAAAATTAAAATCCTGATTTTCCTTAGAAAGTAAACATTTATGCCGGATTAGTATCTGTTGTTTTTTAGGCAGCCCTGATTACTCATGGAGATTATGCCTCCAGCCCTGGTAATGGGCTTAGCGAAGGGGTTTGCAGCTAATGATCTTATGCAAAAACTACTACTGTATTTAATTTAATAAGTCAGGTATTGATATGTACTTGCAATGAATGCTACATGCAAATCTGGATCATACTGCATCTATTTTGCTTTACCTTATTAGGCATGAAATCAGATGAGCTTTTTCAGAATGGCCTTTGCACCTCAATGATAGTTTTTAATTACTGCTGCTGTATGTTCCATGGAATTTACACCTTGACTCCTGCAGTACCCCTTATAGGAGCAGATATCAATTCATATATTATTGTTTAAAGGTTTTCTCTTGGAAAATAGTGACATTTTGACAGAGCAGGTCCAGAATCAGACCTTTTGTTTGATTTATTAATGAGCTCACCGTAAAATACGCGGCCGTTGTTCAGCTAGCTGAGTTTTAGATTTCAGTTATGTGCTTTTTAGTTGTATGTTTTTACGTATGTTTGTGTACAGATACAGTATAATACTGTATATGCAATCTCACTACGCTTTTATACAGACGCCGCTTCTGAATACGTATACTGTAAAACTGCTTTCCAGCTTTCCAATTCAGATGCTGTGTTAGAGTCACTTAAAAGCACATAAATATAATTAATTTAAGTAACTAACTGCTCGAGTCGAACTGTAATAAGATGTTAAATTAACTTATAAAGAACAGCCTTATGGGGGGACTCCTAAACACGAAACCCGAAAGTACAATAATTATTTCCAAAACAAGCCCTTGAAGAGCAATGGGAAATACAGTCTACAACAAATATAGTCTTTAGAACAGTCTATAGAAATAATTAAAAGATATAAATCGGACACGGCTGGCTCAAAATAATAAAGTAACGACATCTAAAACAGAACTCAAACGTGAAAGGTGATGCTGTTAAACAGAAAATAGCTTTCCCAAGTGAACGCGTACAGTAAGGTGGACTGGCCCCTTGAAAATAAAATCATTCGGACTATTTTGTTTCGTGATGGAGTTAGTATCGATTTTGAAATAAATGTACTACATGTCCATGTCCTTCAGAGATATACTGTATAATCCGATGTCATTCTGAGGTAGGTGCACACGCGCATATACATTGAGACTGGGCTACCGACTGCGGTCCTCACTTCGCTCAGTACAGTATAATAGCAGACAACACTTTTGAGCGGTGAGTTTATGCCCGTATATCCGTGACTTTGGAAAGTAAAAGTTAACGACCTCTCAAAGACAGATAAACGCTACGAAAAAGTCGTATATTTTATATCTTATATATATTTAAGTCCGGTGCGCCGCATTTTCTTCATTTGTAAACTAGGCAGTAACCTGTCCTATAGATCTCAACAGGATTTTGTAAAAAAAAAAGCACATAATGTATATATTCTTGTCTTTCAAAGTAAAAGAGTTCAGTTTGATAGCTTAAAACCTAAAAAGATTCGTAGTGAATTGAAATATGTCGTAGGAAACGTGGCTTCCTTGAGAACCAAAAGTAATATATGAAGTTGTTTACTGTTAACATTGATATTATTATTAATTTGTTTGGCTTATTCATATTGACGTGTATATCTCTCCATTAATACATTAGGGTTTTTTAGAGGAAAAAGTCTAATAGAAGTACTTTGTCAAGAGTACATCTGCACTTCCTCTTTCATCACTCTAGAGCTCCAACAACTTCTCCACAGATCTGCGCAAAAAAATATAATCCGTTATTTATCCAGCTAAGACACCCGAGATCAAATTCACGTTTACAATACACGGGGTTTGACGAGTTGGTGAGCCTTCACGGACTATTAGAAAGAGTCAAATACATTTGAATTGGTTTCAATTAATAGCATTGGATTTAGACATCCATAATTTAACTTAATCTAAACCAGCGGGGTGATTGTTTTACGCTGTAACGGTAAACTCGTTATCCAGCCATAAAATCAGATACCAGCCCTAAGTGCCACGTGTAGATATATCGAAGTTAAATCATTAAAAGGCTGTCCATCTTAGACGTCTTTCTGACAAAAGAGACAAGTATACACACATTCGTGAAGAATATTCCGGCTGACGAACACGGACCGCGTGACGCGTGAGCACGCACATCTTGGTACAGCCTGGGGTCCGGATGAAGTCATCTCTCAAAACGATCCCTCAGACTAGACCCCAAGCCTGTGCGGTCGGTGCGACAACTGTCAGACTTGACGTCTCAACGTACCGTGGCGTTTCCTAATCGGTTTTTTGGTTTAAGATAATTATAAAGACAAAATTACAGAACACTAGGTGTTGTGGACGGCGATTTGTACAGGTAAAAATCTCTATGCTCTATTTGTAACACCTTTAAAACATTAAGTGAAAACGCTTCTTACAGCAGATAATATTTGGGGGAAAATACCTGACAGTGATTTTTTTTCTCTCGTTTCCCCTTTTCATTTTAAATTCGCTTACAGAAACTTTAAACCTTCACCTTGGATACTTCAAAAATCCTCAGCACCACGCCATGAAGTTTTTAGAACTTAAATGACTTTTCTTATCTCGATCCGAGGTCGTTAAGATGCAGATAAATGAAGAAGAAAAAAACAATGACAAAATGACCTATTTTTCGTAGAATTTAAACGAATGCAAGGCAGACTAAACAAGACCAGTGTCCACACCAGTTTCTTGTCAGAATTGGCCGGTGCGTATAGCTGGGATTTAGAGGTTCAGGCGTATGGACCAGACTGTGACAAGGTTTATAGTTTGCTTACCAAGATGCAAGTATTCGACAGTAGATGTTTTTTTTTTTTATGACAGGTTTGTCACTCTGCGACTACTTTGTTTACGTGTTCCGTTTGAGAAAACGTTTATAAATTGTTTATAAATTGCAACTCCCCCACCATCTAAACCTTACCAACACATCAGCACCAACAAAATTATCCTTCCAGACGTTTCGCTGCAATTTTTCATAATGTTATTTACTTCAGCTTGTGTGCTGCTGTCTGTGAGATACCCTGTGATTTTTAATCCCTAAAGCCCGTATTTAGCCTGTTTCAAAGCCTTGAGTAGTGTCCCAAAGTTACAGTGGTACATAGTGCTACAGAAAAATGTTGTCTAACATTTTGAGAATGAAGAGTAAACTTTTTTTTAAGAAACAATATTTGCGATTTGGATTATTTGAACTGACCGGTGAATCACACTGAACAAGATTTCCGTCCATAAAATCACCTCTGTGTGGGCTATTATCGTGCTTCGATTTAAACGACTTAACTACTTTATTTAAACGTCTTTTATTTCGGTTTGAACTGTTTTCGATTTTTGGAAGAGAAAGAACGATATTGGTATAAAACAAATAGAAACCCAAACCGATGAATAACATTGTGCCTTTTTAAAAATATTCCCTTGAATCCACTCCGCTGTGCAAACACGACATTTTATTTTGTTATCAAAATATCATCCCCGCGAAACCCAAGGTTCGAACACATTCATAGTTTACGCCTTAAAAATAAAAATAAAACGTCAAGTTTTAAATCGCATTCGAAATTCGTTGGTTTCTTCTGAAATGTATATGAGCATTATTTCATTCTGAATTGTTTCTCTGTATGAGACGCATCATATCGAGCGGTGTATTATTACAATTTGACACAAATACATGCTGTGAGTAAATAACACGTCTGCTTATTAAAACAACTGTCAACACTTCAAAACGCAGCTCTGAAAGGGCTTCGAACGAAAGAAGGGTTTTAAACACTAGAAAACTAAACACTAGAACCACTTGCTAGTTCTCCTTTTGCATTGTTAGGTTTATCTTTTCGATTTTTATGGTCATTAAAATGCTGCGTTGATCACACCGCTCTATGCAATACGAGACGGATACTTAATCGATTGTATTTGCTCATTTTGGTTCGTTCTGAAATGCTTTTCTACCAATTCTGCTCAGACCACACCGAACTTCGAACTCGCCTCCTCTGCCCCCCTGATAATTACTCTGGGTAAGGTTGGCACAGGTCTGTGACTGTCACACTTTCGGGAAGACAGTCTTTAGTAAGACATTTGTCATGACGAACACGCACAGAATAAAGATTCAGTGTAACTACGGTTAAGTATAATTTAAATATCACCCTTTATTTCTGAACGAGAGCCTGTACGTAACGTGAACGGTTCATATTTTTTTTTCTTCGAAGAGGAATGTGTAACTTCCTCTGCCTCTACTTTTGATCTGTTTATTTTTAAAGTTGTGTTTTAAAGCAATTGCGCGTTAATATTGTTCTGTTTTACGTTTTAAGGCAATGCATATTTTTATTTATAAATGTTAGTGTGTATGCCACCAGGAAACGTGAAGGGCGCGATTTAATAAGACAGTGAAACAAAATCAACTTCGGAAAATTAGAAAAATCGGTAAGTAAACCGTCGAAACGCGCAAGAATCAACATTTCTTGTAGGAAATACTTCACATCAAAACGTTCAGTGCGCTGTTTCATACCTAACTGTGGGACAGACGCTTAAGCTAATAAAAATATCGGTTTAATATGAATGTGTTGAAATACGACGTGCTTTGACTGTTATTGCCTTTTCTAGTCATTTACAGTGTCACCCTAACACTTTCTAAGATTTATATTTGAATGGCAAATCAGAGTCCCACTCCATATAATAGTCAAATCTAGAAAAGCACAGGGATTTGGGGACAGGTCTAAAATTCAGATCAAACGTGTTACGAATATTAAGGTGCTTTTCCCCTTTTTAGAAAAATAAAAGTTGCATTTAGGACAAAAGCAATATCAATAATAGCTGCTACATTAACGACTATACACCAGTTCGAAATAGGATGAAATTTTCCATTTCTAATGCAGGCTTTGCAGTTTGTGGCTTGCATTTGATGAATCTCGATTTTTTTTTTCAAATTAGCCTGTGTTGTCAAAGGCACTTTTAGTGCGATTTAAATAGCTTTAGCTGCTACTGAGTAGGCTTTTGCAGTACACCGACTTTTCGGGTCTACCATAACCTCGACTTAAACCGCGTACTTTAACTACAAAAAAAAAACCCGACAACAAATTCAAACCCCTTAAAGAATATATCGCCCTGTTTCGATCCCCAGCAGTCTGCGTGAGGTGACAGCGTTATTTCGTCTCTGAAGCGATACAGACACCTACCCCCGTCGACGGGACGCGCCGCGTGCTTGTCATCAGTACAAAGGGCTGCTGTTTTTATTTATTTTCCGGGTGTGAACTTCAGAGCTGGAGTGCGATGGGACCTGTTGACTGCGGAGCTGGCAGTGTTACCCAGCGCAGCAGTCGGCACATATTGCTTGACACGTGAGCGTGGGGTTGAGGTCCCGCGTGTCATCTCTGAGCGATGCGCTTTTAAACACTTAGGGGATTATTATTGCTACTGTCGTTATCGCAGCATACTACACCGACATCCATGAATCCATTCACTAATCCACTTTCTAGCCGCCGGAGCCTATCCCGGCTGGAAGCGGGCACAAGGCAGAATGCGCGGAACTGGATGCCAGTCCTTTGCAGCGCAGATACACACACACCTATCAATAGGGGCAATTTTCCCAGCAGCCAACTTACATACCAGTATATCTTCGGACTGTGGGAGGAATCCGGTGGACCCAACTCCACGCAGACAGCACCCCAGGAATTGAACCCGGGACCCCAGCACCGCGAGGGGGCAATGCTAACTGCACATAGATCTTACTAGCTATATCGCGTTTACCAATGCGTTTGGATTATGTTGACATACATATACACGTCTTGGCGATCAGAGAACGTTAAACATACCAGATAAAACCCATACAAAATCTCACGTCCCCACTGCGATGTGCTACAAAGAATATGCGCCACAACTGTTACGCTCCTTCTAACGGAAACTAAAGCAAAAGCAAACCAATGAGATTAAAACAAATGGTTCTTCCATAACTTCTCTCCTGTGACTTTTCTTCCAGGACTGCCCGAGCCCGTTTTATCTGAATATCTTCATATTTCGCGCTGAAAAAGATGAATCAGCGGCGTATTTTTAGTTGCACTGTGGGTGAAGGCAAATACGTCGTTGACAGCTATTTCTAACCACCTACGTTACAAACCAAAGGCTACGCGCTCGCATGGAAAAAAAAAAAAAACAAGAGTGAATCAAAACCAGGAATGCAGTGGCGTTTTGAGAAAGTGAATAAAAAGAAAAATGAATGTTCACGAACCAGGAACACAGTGTACGTTACCTTTGTGCGGCGACGTTAGCGTCCACGACCCCAACGTTACGGACCCAAGACCGGACCGAATCCATCTCACCCCCGTGCTCTTTCTCTTTAATGCCGGATACTCCTCTGCTTAAGTGATCTTGAATCCCGAACATTTAAAAATGACTGGGACCGGGATTTGAACCAAAAAGTAAACGGGACACAGTTTTGATCTATTTCAAGTGGATCCAAACGGCCGCCGTCGCGTTTAATCGAAGAAACGAGGAGCAAAAAAAAAAAGGCACACAAGTTCTGGAGTTGTCAAAAATCTATAATTGTCTATCTTCTGAAGTTTCCTTGAAGTGAAAGGGTATGCAACAGATTTATTCCCCTTTTGGGTGCTATCATTGTTCAAACGAAAAGCAGGAATGCGTCCAGCATCGCTTCACTGTTAACGAGGATCACCTGTTCTGTCGTGGACATATATACACGCATGCAAAAGAACACACACGCGCGCTCGCTCGCACGCACACGCACACACACACACACAACACACACTCGAGCGAGAGGACATAAAGGAGACTTATGCGCTTTCTAATCCCGGATCAAACAGACTGATAGAAGGAACCCGTTGTGTGAGCGCATGGAGCAAGCCCGCACGCTGATGCCCCAGGAGTTTCAGTCATGAATGAGTTACATCCCCTGGATAAGGGCTTGGGGGGGGGGTGGTCGTTGACCAAATGCGGGGGTGCTCATTTGCATATGGATTCCGATTGGAGGACAGCTGATGTCGGCGGAATTATGCCACCTCTGTGTCCCTAGCGAGGAAGCAATTCCTGCTCAAATTCTGCCAAGTCCCAACTTCTCCTGGGGTGCCAGAGCGCCCTGCTACAACAGGGCAGCCCAAGTTTTTCGGGATGAAAAAAGTAAAAACCCCACAGCGACTAGATAATCACAGCATTACCGCAGATTTGAAGCGTGGAGATTTGATCATGCGCCCATATCCATTTTTTTCTTTTAAGTATGGGTCACGTTAATTAACTGTATGTAGGGAGACACAGGCTACAATCAGTGTAAACGCATCTTGTTTCCCCGGACGTGTGTTTTGATGTTGTTTAGTTTAGGAGAGGATAATTGATTAAGTCAAAATCGTTGTTTCAAAACGGGAAACAACACATTTTTTGAACTCCTAAAAAACCTATGAATGGAAACAGAGGGCCATCAAAGTCGAGATTTTAAAATCCGTGTTGAGGTAGTGGACTAACTTATAATGTCGTAATAATGCTAATATATATATAAATGCTGAATTAATATTTCAAAATGTTACCATTTAACGGATTCTCATAGGTATTGGTATAGATTGTGCGACCCCACATAGGGTCAGAAGTTATAAATAATACACTGTACAATGGCGGTATTGTTAACGTCATTAAAGATATGTGGAAGTATTATCGGGAACTAGACTATAAATTGTAAACAAATAGATCCCTATGCTGGGTTTAACTGCACAAAGAAACGTTTTAAGAGCACAGTGGAATATTCAATAACAATCGTATTCGGGGAAACAAACGATTTTTAATGGGGGAAAAAACAAGGTATTAAAGGCAAACTAAAAATCTCCGAGAAATGTGCCCGTTTCAAAAATCTTTCAAAACTAAAATGAAATGATTTTTTAAAGCACCTTTCGATGTCTGAAATGAGTCTTCTGAAAATCCCAGCGATATACAAATTGTTCAGATTGCAACAAAGCAATTTATTGTTAAAATTCACAAACATCCAATCTTTTTAACACGCATCTGTTTTCGAAGCAGGTCATTATTGGGTACGAAAAGCGATGTTCATTTTAATCATGAAATCGTGTCGTTGCCATTTTTAACACAAGTTTGCGTTATATTTAATGCACTTTCTCCGGCGTACATAGCAAGAATTAGTGTCTAGAATTCATGTCGCTCGAAAACAGACTTGAGTTCCATCTGCTCCCTGGTATCACCATGAAACAAATTTAGCTAATGGAATCCAATTAAGCCACGTTCGGATTATCGCTGTTTCATTGCCGTTTTTAATTATTACCCATCCCTTTATCGGAGCGATCCGGTGTTACAACACAATAAAAAACGAGTGTCCTTCATGTCGTCACCGTTTACAATTGATCACACACAGTTTGATTCTGTAATAACTGTTAAACATCACTGGGCCCAGCCCTCCGTCGGACCTTTTCTATTTATTAATTATATCCGCTCTTCACCCGTGCTGTATGCTTTCCAAGGAACAAGTCAATTTTAACGGGACGATAAGGGGGAGGCTGTAGGTGGGTGACATTTACATGTAGAGCATAATGATGCCGAGGATGAAGCCAACTGTAAAATGCTAATTAATGAACCGCTTCAGAGAAAAAAAAAATACAGAGGACACAGGCAAATGACAGACAACGCAATTATTTAACCTACGGGCCGGAAGAATCCCACATTCGTCTTACTGAGTGCCCGTGAAGTCGCAGGCAGTTGCCCGTTTATAGCAGGCGCTGAGCGAGACGGGTAACAAGCCCAGGTCCCCCGATGAACGACGAAGGTTCCTTAAAATCTGTCTCAAAAGATGCCGGAGTATCAGTGTCAGGAGTCTGAGCAATGATTACCCGTCACCCGATCGCTGCTCGCTGATAAACAAGTCAAGATGTTCTTGCAAACGGACTCGTGCAGGCAAATCGCTGCTGGGTTCCCGTGTAAAGTGCAATTGCTATTCTAGGCAAGTTGAGTACAATAAAAATAGAACACAGTATAACTCGAACACCCATACCGCGAGCAAGCTGCATATACCTACACTGTATACGGAAACACGAGGTGTTTCTTACTGACACTGACCCAATTGAACATTGACGAGGAATGGTGTTGTGCAACACAAATTGAGTTCAATGAGAACAACACATTTTTGTGTCAACATCACATAAACAATAAGACAACAACCTGCCTTTTCCAACTCACTTTTCGTAACTGAGATGTGTTGTGCGCCACTGCGTTTCGTTATTATTTTTAATGTTATTAAATGAATTAATATTAACACGTTAGGTGTGATGTGTCCGTTTAATCACAAAATTCCTCAAAGCGTTTACGTGTTACAGACTTGGCCCACTCTGAAAAACTTCATTTTATTCTGAGACGTGAAACGAAGGAGAAACAAAGCAATCAAAAAAATAATACCGTTTAATATCAAATTAAAATACCAGCAATGTGCCGTCATAATCCATTTATATCAGCTGAGAACAACTTTTCCAAACGGCATCGCTGTCATTTTTAAACAGTTTTAAACGAGTAGTTGGTTCCTGATCAACAGCGTATGCCAGTCCTACTACAATCTCGGAACAAGTCACAATGATTAAAAATCAACTCTTTCAAGAACGGCCTCTTCAGATTTGTGGGGTGGGTGGATCAGACTGTGCAGGCTTGCCTGTATGGAAATTATTATAGCTGATATGACAATTTTAAAACTTAATTATACCGACAAAGGGCAGCTGTTAGTGGGCTTTTCACCGTACACACGCGCATACAAAAAGGCTCTTGTATGTATCGCCTAACTCCGTTTTTTTCCCTGAATTTCCGTTTCGGGGTTTTTGAAAAGGAAAGTTTCTTGCTCCTGCCGGGGTATTGTCTCCAGACAGATCCAGGCTAACAATGAATGCAAATCTCCCCTCACAGACCATCTGCCAGCCCACGAGGTCAGCTGCTCCCCCAATTAAAGGGACAGTCTCGCGGAATCCACGCCACTCAGCTCCCCCTGCCTGAGTGACATGTCCACTTAACCTCGAAACCGTTAAATAGCTACAGATGTTTGGAGACGGGCTTTCCCAATCCATTGCCACCCCCCTCCAACCCACGCCCGCAGTCAATCTCCTCATCACCCAGTTTCTGAAATCGATCCGGTACCGTTGTTAAGTGCAATTGTTGGGATGCGAGGTACTTATTTTACAGCGTTTTTTTTTTTAGATGCTGTGAATTGAGAGAAAGTGACGTGCCTCTAATATTGTCTTTCTCCTTTTCACAAGGAAGACAAGAGTACATTACAAGCTGTGCGCGTAACCCTTTCACATAGCTCTGAAGTAATTCTGAACAGCACAGGGAAGAATGGTGTATAGTGATAGAGCCAGTTCTGGCATTACGAATGGACAGAGGTCAAAAGCTGCAGAAGGCAAGTAACTAGACAAGGCAGGTTATCTGTTTTTTTAATTCCACTCTGTTCTAATGTATTCCATTGAGCTCATATTGTGATACTGGAATGTTCTTACGTGCTCAATAATTCCTTTTGTCTTCGAAAACCTGTGGCAGTTTTAACTAAGCACTTGGAGCGATGGAGGTGGTCTCATATCAGATTTGCTCCACAAAACTTTCCACATGGTCCATAAATATCCCTCTCTTCAAAACTCTTTCAGTCCATCCTGCACTGTGCTATTTTGTGAAAACAATAGTTTAAACAGGAATGTTTTAGTATGACCTGCCCTCCTACAACTGGCCTAATTGAGGTTAATTAAGTTCTTATCAGCTGTGCTATTCTGTAAAAAGAAGAGCTTTAGATGAGAAATTCACACCCATTTTACATTTATTACTTTTTTAGGCATGGCCCTACTGAAATCAGGATGTTTGCCTGAAAAAAATAATTGCATGAATTAAAATCCATCAAGGTGATAAAGGGGAGTTTTCTGAGAATCACCTTTAGCGGACATAATGATATATCAGGGCAGGTTCTGAATGCCCTGTCAGCAATTGATCCCTTCTGAACTCAGGTCGACCTTAGCCATTTAAAAAATACAAGAAGAGTAACATGAACACGCACTGTGTTTTTATTAGAACTTGGGTATTTAGCAAGAAAAATCTAACTTTGACTGGAGTGTCAGGGTATAACATCACCTCAGAGTCCGAGAGCTAGATTAAACACAGGGAGAGCACATTTGGTCCACTATGTCGTTATACTTGCTTAACGGTCCTAGAGCATCTTCCCTGCTGTGATTTGTCAAATGCCAAGGAATCAGTTTCACCACTGCTCACCTCTCAACCTTGCCCATTAGGAGGAAGTTTGCCCCAAGCTGATCAGACCCTCTCCCAGCATTGGAACCATTATACCAAAGACATAGCCAACATACTGCTAACAGCACACTAATTCTCCATGTGGCTTTTCCTAGTCTGGGTAAGGGAGTCAATGCCAGTCGACGATCTTTCTCATTTCAGACAGGTAACTCTGCAGAGGCACAAAATAAAATATACGATTTCTATATTTGGTTTTGCTTTTATTATATTTGTGTTTGCGTGGGTTTCCTCCTGCAGTCAAGGGACATACTGGTACGTTAATTGGCATCAGGGAAAATTGGCCCTGGTGTCAGTGTGAGTGTCTGTGCCCTGAGGTGGACTGGTGTCCCATCCGGGGTGTATCCTGCCTTGTGCCTGTTGCTGACAATCGGGTGGATAGATATTCAATAGCTGGGACGAGTCAGTGTTGGCAGAACTGGATCCCTGAGACACGTTTAACAAGTCCAATTGAATACAAGCCAAATACTCAGGCTGGAATCTGGATATGCAGACCAACCACTGAACTACACAGCCTAAAAAATTAAATAATAAGAGAACCTGTGCACTTCCATTAAAATCAAACAACTAACCAGTTTTTGACTATCATTTCCTTTTTTACTCCAAAGCCCAACATTGCGTTTTTCTATGAAATCATGTAGTACCATGTTCAGGGTACCGTACTGCACCAGAGGATGAATATCATTGTAATTATTATTCTAAACTGCAAATCACCTCGTTAACCTCTTCTTCTGATGCACTTTAGGTCTTGTCTTCATTGTCTTGAATCAAGATGTGAAACATTGTGAAAAAAACATAACATCCGCAATCCACTTATGGGCCGACATTGTTAAAGAAATAGTTAAAAAGAGGTTAACTGAAAGACAAAGTGAAGTAGTGTCACATTGCAAGACAAGGCAGCCAAAGTAAGTCCAGAATTTAATATATTTCTGGACAAACGGGACTATGTACAGTATTTAATCAGTTTCCAGTGAATGGTATAATGCATCAATAATGTATCAAAGGTGCAATTAACAGGATATAAGCATTACTGTAACCCTCCAGAGGAGAAAGTGAGGCAAATAATTTTCGGTAGCTCAACAGAGACCAGCAGGCAGCACCTTTCAGGAGGAGAAAGGCAGATCAGACTAGGAATCGAACCCTGTTTGCTGTCCTGTAAGGTGTGCAAGTGACTTCATCTCTAACAAGGACAGTTGGACTGGTGCACATGGCATTAAAATATACTAGTTATTATATTCGAGGTGGAAATATAAAAAAACTTGTATTTTTAGTTCCACTAGAAAATTGGAGTCTAGTGTTATTAATTATTAATTTCAAAAACCTGTCCTGTTTGTTCTGAGTAGTACAACAGACACACTATGGTTGTGAACAGGCTGTGCTGGGAAAAGATGTTTAAAAAGTAATCAATTACAGTTACAAGTTGCATGCCTAAGGGATTACAAATTAAGAATTTGGGGAATATTAGTTTTAAGGGGTAATGTATAACTTTACATACAGTTGTACCTATACACACACAGCATAGATCACTGTTACTGGGGGCTTTTTACCATTACAGTCTCCCAGCATCTTTTTAATCATAAGAAGATATCCCTCACACAAGAAACGTGTAACTGCAATCAACAGCTTTTAAAAGCACCTTTGTGTATAAGTTAATATTTTAATAAAATCAAATCACTCTCTCTTTACACTGCTTTCTTAAAGTCTTAAACGTTGAACTCTGTTTTCTTTTTATTCCCGTTTATGCAGAAGCTCAGTCCTACTGTGATATCCTACAGATGTTTAAAGCACACGGTTGTTGAAAACTGTACTTTGTAGAATAAAAAGTAGCGCGTTAGCTTTAAGGATGTACAGAGAGGAACATCTGACAATAAGCCAATTAGACTTGATTGGCAAATGTGATGGATTAGCCACTATTAGTTCGAATGGTCATTTCACAGTTTACCTTGGGTTGAAGATCCTGATCAATGTGGATTAAAAGACTGGGTTTAAGACGGCTGAGATATTTGCGAGTTGTGTATATTAAATATATATATATCCCTTTTCCTCCGTTTATCTTTAGCATACATCTAAACTCCGGATTGGTTGGGGGGATTAGTTAAAACTGCGAGAACCCTCACAGCGTGTGAAATGAAAGCCTAATCAATTTAGCCCACGACAGCGGTCAGTTGGTGATGAGATAGGGGGTGGGGGGACCACTGAGGGCTAAGGTGGACAATGGAAGCTCGTGTGCCGCTCTGTCCCCCCAGGGGAATCGCAGCGACTTGGCACTCCGGTCCGCTGAGGGCCTGAGGGGCGGTACCGGGGGCAGGTCTACCTTAAGCAGCTGGTTCGCCCCCCCCGCCACCAGCCAAGCTTCGCCTAGAACAACGGGCCCATACAATCTGGGCTGGCCGTATTGATTTTTCTTTATTGAAACCATCTATTTGTTTATTTATTAAAGTGCCCGTGAGTTTCCCCTGAGAGTATGTGAAAGCCCCTTACCCCATCCCCACCCGCGAAATGCTCGAAGTACGTTGATGCCGAAGTGGTTTCGGGAGCTTTTAATAAAATTACCCAAAACACGGCCTAAAGAAATCTTAACATTTTCACTCGCGTCAGATTTTAGCATCACGCATCTGATTTAATGGATGTCTGCAGCTGCACGAAAAAAAAACAAACCGATCAACCAACTTTGTGCTTCTCTCCTCCGTCTAAGAGATAGCTAGAACTGCTGTTAGCTGATGTTTATAGAAATCCTTTAACCGGATATCAGGTTCGATACTTACATCAACACGGCGGCCTCTCAAAACCTTTGAAAGAGAAAAAAAGAACAGGAAGGAGTCTGCGCAGAAAACAGATGCGAATTAATTCATTTTCAAACCGTTTCACAAATTTAAGACTAATTCCCTACCCCCGTCTTCACTTGGAAAATACTACAGGATAAATGATAGGACGCGAACCGTCTGTAAGCTCAACTTGTAATCGATCCATCACTAATGTGCATAGAATTACTCACGCGGAAAACTATTTCACATTTTATGTCTTTAAGCAGCAGTTCATATTAGCTTTCAAATCATGACAAGTCTTCTGAATACCCAGTGGGATCGCAGCTTCAGTTTAACCCAAAAAACTCTAGCGAGTCCAGTTAATCGAAAGCACTGGATTTTCTCTTGTCAAATCCATATGGTCTAGTAAACAGGCGCTAGTATAAAAACAAGATGATTTTAAAAGAAGTTGCAATTTAGCGCATACCAGTATGGCCCGCTCATTCATTTTTCTTTATACAAACGCGTCAGCTAGTATTTGTGGTTTATCGTGAAGAAGACACGTAATACAATGATACTCTGATTGCTTTTATTCTCGGAAACATATCCTTAAATATTAATCCAATGCATTTACTTTTCTTTAAGCTTACGTTCTTGGTAATAAATTATGACAATATTTTAAAAACTAGTAGTGTTGTTACCATGTGCCGGATTATCTTGTTACCACTCTGGATGCACCGGTGAAGGATCGGGCAAGAGTGCCACCTTGTGGTCAACAGGCGACATCGCGGGCTCGAACTTTTCGTTTGATAGCGGAAACCTTTGCTCTGCGTCTTATTTTGTACTTGTTATATTTGTTTTTAATCATTGCAGGTTTACAGGGCGCACGTAAACCAGTATATGTGAAGCACGTTTGCTGTGTACTGCGCTGTTCAAAACGTCTTCAGTCCCAGCAGAAACTAATACAGGTAACGCTAACGTATTTTCGCCTGGCCAATCACCAGACTTTGCCCTGCGCCAGAAAAAGTCTGAGCGCCTGGGGTCCTGGTTATTTTCTGGGAATGAGTTTGGTAAGCAGCTCAGGGCAAAACCTAAAACTAATCTGCAGAATAAATGACCACGTGAGCAACTCTCTACCCGTGTCACGGAGGCCACACATGTGTAGTGTTTTCTGAGGCGGTTTTTAACCTGATCATTCTCCATGTTACCCAACCCCCTCCATCAAACCTCACTCAGTACCATGACATTTTAAAATTCACTACAAGCACGCCCCACGCAATCTTCCAATGAGCACTAAACTCCCAAGCCATTTGATTTATTACACCGAAGAAGTAAATTCAATAATAAATATAATCCTTGTGAAACAGGCTATTCTGAGGTAGAGACTGTAGTTTAATGTTGAAACACTAAGGGGGGAGGGGGGATATTTAATAAATGAAACGACTTTGATCACGGACATTTTTATTTGGTGTTTTCCTAGCATTAGATATTTGCATGCGTTGCAATTTCAATGCGGGCTACATTATTATTTTTTAGATTCCTTTTCAGACTTCATACATGCAAAAACAAAATTCCAGACATATAGTTCTTTTCAAAATCAGACACTTGCATGACCGGATAGACTGAGAATGGTTTAAAAAATAAGAAATAAAAACAGAAAGCAACAAAGCAATAGACAAATGATGCAGTGTGTTTTTCTTAATTGAAACAGTGCAAACTATTATATGCACAGTCCAGCTCTTTCCCAAGTGCTATGAACACAAAAAGTAAATTCTGTATCATTCAGTTTGGCAATTTGCAAATCGAGTGCCTGATGTAAGCTTTTCTGTTAATAATCTGCTAAATGAATATTCCTCAAATCCCACAAATCATAGTTAATTCCAGGCTCATAGAATCCCAAATGGTTTAATGAATCTGCCTTTCCTTCCCTCTGCCAGGAAAATACAGTCAGTACACAAGTACAACACCAGGATTTCATAGAAGTTGTACTTTAAACAGCCCTGAGATATTTAATTTGGAAGCAGTTTGGATTGTAACACTCACTAAACTTAGTGAATTGCTGTCATTTTGAGGGAGAAAGGAGTGTTTCACATAACAGGCTTTATGAGTAAAAATATTTTTAAAGCACCCATAAGAATAGCATTGAAAATTCTTGAACTCTCAGCTCAGCTGAGTAAACTTGGCAAAAGACCTGGGACTCAGAATTATTTTTGCAAGGACTTTGTCTAAATAGCCACCAGCCTCCTTAATATGTCAAAACGTTTATTTTCTTCAGAGCAAAGCTGCTATGGGCTAGCATGGCAATGACAATGTCCAAGGCTGAAAGCTGAAACTAAAGCACAGTTTAAAATTAAATCTCAAGATGACATCCATATTTATTTGATTGGCTTTGAAAAGCACGTAGCGTCTGAAGGCCTCAGTCGGCGCGTTTCACTGCAGGATCCTAAGTGGCATTTTTATCTTTCCATTGCCACTCATCGGCTCCATTCAGCTCATTTAAGGTGAGCTGGTCTGAAACCGCCACAGATGTCAATGATGTTTAAACCAAAGGCGTGGAAACATGGTCAAACAGAAAGCAGGTAGGATCCAGTTAGTGTGGCTGAGGTGAGTGCTGGAAGGTATTTAATATTCTGTGAGACACAGGTAACAAAAACACAAAGCCGCTAAATATGCACAATACTCTGTCTTATGAACCTATAAAGGACTTGTCTCTTTATTTCTGCTTCAGAGATTCCTAGTCAATTTCACCTTATGCCTTCATCATAGTTAATCAGGGGAGGACATCCATGGTCCCTGCCAGCCACGGTCCATAGGGTTTTAGGGGTCACTCTCAAATCACCAGTTCTAAAGACTTAGAACACATTCATTTGGGGCACTCAAGCAGGTGGGTCATTTCATTAGTCCCAAGATCATTTGAAATGACAATACCATCTCCCTGTAGTGAACAGGGCCCATAGATGACCATTCCTGGCTTAGCAGGAGCGATTAAATTGCTGTATCCACTGTCCAGACCGATGGTGGCGAAGGTGAGCCACCTGAGATGTTTGGGAAGAGACGAGGTCTGTGCAGGTCTAGACAGTGAGGAGCAGGCAGAGCGAAGAAGCTGCGCTATTGCCGTTAATGGAGCCCCGCTTGCAGATGCTACCCCCCACCCCACCCCACCCCGCCCACTCCAGAGTGGAAGAGGAGGTTGCTGCTCCCCGGTTTTCCTGCACAGCACGCAGGAGGAGGGACGCTGCTGGTGGAGATCCTAATCCGGTTGCTCTGATGGTCTTGCCAGCTGTCCGTGATCTCTGGCCCTGGGATGGGGGGTGTTGCAGCCCAGTCTGTCAGCAAGGGCAGGTTTTTGTGTAGCAGCACCAGGGCGCCCAGGAGGTCCAGCGTCTCCCCCCCCCCCCCTGCCCTGGGGCTCTCTTTAGGCCTGGTTGTCCTCTTTTCTCGGGTTGCCCTCTGGCACCTGAAAGCAGCATTAAGTCAGCATGCCATTCCTGCACAGCCTGGTTCCTAACACACAGAAGCACTGGATTTCACAATGCACCGCTTTCATCAGAGCTGAGACATGTGGTTTTCTCAAGCTGCTACTTCTGTAACATTTCATACAGGCGGGTTACTCATTCCAGCACCATCCCTAGGCTGTTACCCACAGGGAGACTGGACGAAGCAATGACATCTTTAGCACTGCAACTCTTCCTTTACGGATGGCCACAGTCAGCCCTGATGTGTTCATGCCATACCAGTCAGCCCGCCAGTCACCTCTTACCTGGTTGTCCAGGATTTCTGCTGGGTCCTCCTGGTTCCTGGCATCCAGATTGTTCTGAGTGTCCTGGGAGCCCTGGTGCTCCAGTGTTATCTCATTGGCCTGTGTTGACAGATCAGCATAAGAAATCTGTGAATAAAGCTGATCTCTTCCCCACTCTGTACATTCATATTCGTTCTGCACATTCTAGTGTACCAACACCACTACACAATAGAAGCAAATGCTTCAGAACGCTTTTCTTTCTTTTTTTCCTGGAGTAATAGTGAACTTGAGATCATACATTTTGGGATTCTGACAGACAATGCCTTATGTCTTTGTCTTATAAAAACTTGAATTGCCTTATTAAAACGTAATTCATAGTCGAAGTATACAACTTCAACTATAAAAACGTGAATTTACTGGGAATGATTCTAGTAAGTAGCTCTAGGACAAACATAAAACAGGTTCAAACAGATTAAAATCCATAAAACAGGTTGGTTGTCATTGTCTAGAATGTGGTACAGAGCACTGTAAAGTGTACAAAGCACAAACAAAATTTTTGTTCATTTCACACAAAAAGTTGAACAAGAACTCAAGAATCATTCATTTAGGATTAGTACTAAGGATTCACAGCTCTGAGGTCTTTATTACCAAATGAAATGAATCATTAGCTGGATCCTGAACAATTTATCACTAATTCCAGGTCTCTTTTTCAAACAGATAAACAGAAGTGCAGATCCTCTCAGATCGTAGGCCTTTAGGACTTGAGTTGTGCACATACTGTAAGTCACTTAAAAAGTGCATGGTTTTATGTGCGCTGAACAATTGGTAAGGTTGCACAAAGCGTTATAATTGCAAAACAATAAAGACCAGGAATTATGAGACTGGAGTGCAGGTAGAGTTTTGTCAGTGTTTCTGACTGTTGTCTAACCTGAGATCTTGAGCTCTGCTCAGAAAAGGAATCTTCTGTCTCAACAACGCTGTTGCTCGCCGGGTCTGCAAAGTTAAATATGACAGTAACAAGAACAAAACGGTCACAGTAATATCCAGGACCATGAGAAGTAAGGGAAGCAGGCTAGGGTGGGGCAGGTAGAGGGTGAAAAGCCAATTAGAGATGCCCAGTTGTCTTCCTTATGGCCCCTTAACATTATTAAACATTTGGGAGACTCATCCTCCAACTGGAGCAGGGAATACATGTTATAGTTTAGAGGTCCCAACTCTCAATCCCTGTTGCACTGATGGCCAACTCTGGCCTGTAGTGACAGGAGGCATCTTTTGTAAGTGGGCAAAACAGGAATCGGGATGCAGTTGCATTAGCACTTCATACAGGAACTAGGTGAACCACTGGAATACAAAGGGTGGTGGAATGAGACAGTAGAACATGGAGGCCCTACAGAATACAGAATTTGGAGTGACACAAGTCAATTTGCACCCATTTGTTATCAAACTGTGTGGCAAAAAGAGATGACAGACCAGGAATGCATGAGAAGGACCGTTCTCTTCTAGGTCAGAACCACGGGGAACCTTCAATAATACAGTAACTGCTGGTTCCAAATTACATCACGCAAAAGATTGACTTCGAAGGATGAAGAAAAAACAAACAGACAAGTCAATAAAGCTACATGGCGGTAGGGTGCAAGTTCAGTTCCACAACCAACTACATCAAAGGAGTATGTGGGAGTTTTCTATGGAAGCAGAGTAAAGGCAGTTGGGAAGGAGACTCACTTGGTTCATTCCAGGGGGAGAGGTCAAACTGTGGGATCTGCCCGCAATTGGTGTAGCCTGATCCGCGTGGCCGGTACTGGAAGGGCTGAGCTGGTACGTCTCTAATCCGGGTGTTGTCACAGATGATCCTTGCCAAGGAGACACGGTTCAAGGATTCCCTCTGCCTCTGTGTGAACACTCCGGGATTTTCCCACCAGAACCTGCAATGACAGCCACGGATCACCTTGTTCAGGATCTCACCCCAGTCGCCACTAATCAGCAGCGCATTCCTGAAATCCGGCTTACCTGTCCCCGTTTCGGATCCGCTGGAACTGTGTGCCGATGATGCAGGCGAAGAGTGGGCCCACCCTCCCCCCTGGCACGAAGGGTTCGGAGATGCCGCCCAGCCAGATGTCAATGTTGTCTGGAGTCCCGTACAGGTCAATCAGCCGCTTCGCCAGGTCCGTGTTGTTGAGCACGAGTCCCAGCTCCTGCACGTTCTTGGGCTGAGAGAGACGACAGAATTTCCTCCAGGCATTGTACCCTGTTCATACAGACAAAACCACAGGCAGGCATATGAGTTAAAGCAGAGACCTTCTGTCCTGGTCCTGGAGGGCCACAGTGTCTACAGAGTCAGTCCAGGTGGGCTCTGAATCAGCTCATTGCTGGCTTAATTGAACCAGTTTGACATCTTTTCACAGGTCTTCAGGTGCTCCTGTTTTAAAGAATCTTAGAAAACCTAGAGACACACTTGCCCTTCAGGACCAGTAGCCCGGGGATTAGAACAGATCCTGTTTTAATCTCCATACAATTAACTGAGATGAGATTCTCAGTTCTACTCAGCATTTAAACTGAGCTCAGGAACAGAATAACACAGCCCACCCATTGTACACAGTGCATGTTCTGTCTTAGGCTAGCTCTCTGCCAAGCTGTTATAACCAGCATGAAACTGGTTTTTGACAGTACAACCTACAGCCTAGCACTGGTGCCAAAGCAATATCTACTACAAAACCAAAAAGACCAACACAGAAGCTGATGGTCTGTGCATGGGATTAGAGCTTCTGCAGCAATCAGGAATTCCACACTGCATCCTCATCACAGTGAGCTGCAGGGCCGGCAGGGTCTCACCTGGCACCCCGTGGTCTCTGGAGCGTTGCATGTTGAGGGCCGCTAGGTCCAGGGCGATGTGGCTGGTCAGCTCGAAGAGCCTGTCTCTCAGCTCCTGGTGCAACATGTGCTGCTGGGTGTTGAGTTTGGCTTGACGGCCAATGAGACCCCTGATCAGAGGATCAATTCCACCTGCAAGAGATCGCAGAAGGTAAGCATCATGTGAAATTCTCTTACCATACTAAGTAGCCAGTAGGAAGTTGCGACAGGCCTGCCTCTCAGCAGGCAGCTCATGAGCCTGAGCATGTGGGAAACCACATGGACCACAAAGACAAAGACAAGAGACTCATTATGCGTCTTACTTAACAAGGCTCTTCACTACACAACACAGAGACCTGCTCTACACCAGCCCAACACCATCTGTCACTATATATCCATTTATATACCAATCTATTCCAGATTAACCCCATGTGAACTTCATCAATTAACTAACCCAGTCAGTGCACCACCAGTGTGACTATCTACAAACAACAGAGGCCTTAATAACCTCTAGTGGCAGGTTAGCTGAAATTACTGTCCTCCCTACTGCAGACATATTCTTTTATATTATTAAATATCAAAACTTATTAAACTTCTTATGAAAACTTATTTTTTTGAATGTCATCCTCGCTTTCAAATCACGATAACTGTCAAACCGTGCAGGTCTGTTTCCAAAAAGCATTCAGCTCAGGAAAACGCAGAACATCGTCTTTAATTTGAAATGATCACGTGCTTAACTTCTCTCAGAGAACTTTTGAGTCTGTTTTCTGTAGGTTCCTAAACTCCGGAATTCCAGAAAATCACAGAATATACAGGACTGTCAAAGGAATGAAGAAATTCAAGGCCTAGACTGTTAATGAGTGGGGAAAAAAAAAAGACCAAAGCGACTCTCTTAGTTTTGAAATCACGACAGCTGGCGCAGCTGGGTTCTGCCGTGGGAGGGGAGGTCAGGGGACAAGCGCACCTTCGAACACCAGCCTCCAGTTGGCAAAGAAGGCGTTGTGCAGCAGGACGCTGGGGAACTGGCGGTGCTCGTTGTAGTTTTCATCCAGCCGGAACATGGAGGGCTGAATGGTGAGGTGGGCGAAGCGGAAGGCGGCAGTGGCGAAGACGTTGGAGATTCGGGGGTCGACGTTCTCGTCGTAGCCGGTGTACGGGCCGACTTGGAGCTGCATCATGCGCTCCCCCAGGATGCGCGGCAGATAGTCGCGGTAGGTGATGACCTATTGGGGGGTCAGAAAGGTCACCAAGATGAGAAAGGGAACGTGGACTGCAATGCACAAAACCAGGCACTCTTCACTCTCCACTCTTCGGACCGTTTTTACACTTTACTGAGGAGCTGTTGCCGAAAGCCAAGTGGCACTTTGAAACTTTTTAGACATGGCCCACATTTAGAAAGTCATCAAAGAATGATAACACCTAGAATGAATAATAATAAGAATTAAAAAACTTTATTTTACATAGCACCTTTAAAGATGGCTTCTCAAAGTGCTTTACAGAATGACAACAGCAATAAAAAGAACACACAAGATATGCAAGATGAGAATACAGAAAGAGAGAAGACCATAGACGGAGGTACTGAATACAGTAGGAGGAGAGGGGTAAAGAACAGAACCAGTTAAGTAAAGGCTCTTCTAAAGAAGGTGGTTTTGAGTCTGGATTTGAAGGAGTTTAGAGAAGATGACTCTCTGATATCCTTGGGGATTGGGGCATAACAGGAGAAGGCCCTTTCACCTATAAAGTGCAGACAGACTTGGGGGACAGATAGGAGACCAGAATTAGAAGAGTGAAGGTTGCGAGGTGGGGAGTAGGGCAATAATAGCTCAGACAGGTACTGCTGTGCCAGGCCATCCAGAGTCTTATAGTGAGAATGAGGATTTTGAAGTTGGTTTTCAATACCCGCCTGGATGAGACCCCTGAGGACCAGAGCTGTGTGTCTCTGGTGTAGCTATGGATATCACGGGCCCTACCTGGTGATACCCTCCCATGATCTTCCGAGCCTCCTGGTAGAGTTTCTCCCCGCTCCAGTGGGGGTTGAGTGCACGGAGGGCACGTGCCAGGCGGTTGTGTTCCCGGACGAACAGCGTGTGGACAGCAGTCAGGCCGATGTTCTCATTGACTCGTTCATCACCTGCGTTGGAGGAAGGACATCAGCCAGATGACCATGACTGCTAAGTGGTCTGGTTGATATCTAAAGTCCCTTGGTTTTTTTTTTTTTGCCAATTAGCTCTGGTTGAGTTTCGGAAAGCTCCAGGATGCAGCAATGCTGTTGATATACTTTGACGTTTCTTTGTTCTTGCTGCCCATCTTTCATCATATATAAACTGAAAACCAGTGTTTGGCTTAACGTATAAGTTCATATAACTATGACCTAAGAAGTAAAAACAATACACCCACGCAGAAAGCAGACTGACGAATGACCACAAGTTGCATGGGATACAACTGGACAGGGGTACCAGTATGGAACACTGTGGGACTCACCTGCCACAAAGCAGGGGATTTCATTCAATGCGCTGTTATTGGTGCCTTTCCTCCGGGTTGCACACATATTGCTGGACACGTTCGTGAAGGGCAGGAGCTCCAGCCCATTGTCGGTGAAGTTCTGGTTGACGGCCATTAAGCCCAGATCATTGGTCAGGTTGCGCAGCCCCTTGGCTAAGCTCTCTTCAGGGCTGTACACCTGGCCTACGTCGATGAAGGCGGTGAGGGAGTTGATCTGCTGGCGGACGTTGGGATCACCGAACATGTATGCGCTGTCCCCAGTGGCGCACGCTGGGGCCGAGCGGAAGAAAGCGATGCAGGCAGCGGGGTTCTTAATTCTGGGGTCATTTTTGGGGACCTGTGAACAAACAAATCGAAGTGATCAGTCCCAGTGCAAAGCGGGGAACCCAACGAATCAGGAGATTTTCAAAGCTTTTAGCTTCTGAGCAGAATGTGCTCCTGACTTGCTTTCAGTAGAACGTTATTGTCATGGGACAATCACACTGCCCCCTGCAGGGGAGGCTCAGTACAGCAGGAGGGCTTGCACAGTACACTACCTTGATGGGGAAGCAGGGGCTTGCCCGTTCACAGCTCTCATCACAGTTGATGCCGTTGCTGAAGGAGCGGATGCTGGGAGAAAAGGGAGTGAGCGTGAGGTCGTGGTCAGTCCACTGACCAAAGATGACCATAAAGTGGGTGTTAACGCTATCAATTTCAATTTCTTCATTGCGAGTGCTCAGAATCTTGTTGGAGACCTCACGGACCTGTGGGACAAATAAAGAGCCTCTGATCAGGTCACTCGTACCCATGGGACAATAACTTCATAAAAGACATCTTCCCAAGTGTGAAGAGATCCAGCCATTATTGGGAAGCCCCCTTTCCCTGATTCGTGGCAAGCTGGAGCCTATCCCATGGGCACAGGGCCTGAGGCAGGACGACAGCCTGGACAGGCACAGGGCACACACACAGGCCCACATGGTCAATTTAGATGCGCCATTTAACCTAGTCAGCATGTCTTTGGAAGGAAGCACCAGAGAGCCCTACAAAAGCCCACATGGACAAATGGGACACACTACTCCACACAGAAGGCGTGCCAGGCCAGAATCCCCCAGCAACCCATCAGCTGAAACCAAGGACCCAAGAACTGCAGTGATAACTGCCAGGCTACTGTGCCACATCAACAAATACTCACACAAGACATATGGATATGATGATACAAATTGCTTACAGTCTCATACTATGACTGGGGAAAATAAAACTGTACAGCCAAAAACTGCAGGGAAAGTAGCGTTTGAATGTACGAAGTCCTAGTTAGTGTCCTAATGTGAATGGCATAATGCATCACTCGCTAAATGGGCAATACAAAACATTAATCCTAAAGAGATCCCCTTTGTTAGGGCAAGGTGTGCTGGTGTTCTGGACAGTCCATAGTCACTGCAGAATCTAGTGCAGCGGGCAAGGTGGAGAGAGGCTGATAGTTACCAGTGGAAGGACAAATCCATTATGTGTTTTACAGGGATCCCAGCCGCGGGGGATATAAACCCCATCGTCATAATTCGCAGGCAGCCAGCGGGTAAATGCAGTGTTTGCAGCACCCAGACGAGAGTTTTTCCTGCAAAAGGTACAAGAAAAGGTTAATTCCACGCTGAAAAGAAGAGAGAAGAAACATCACGTTCCAGCTGCTGAGCCTCTCCAGGTGTGGAGATGGGAGCAGGCATATGAAGCACTGGCGAACAAAAGGACAGAGCAGGAGAGAAAGAGTGTCGAAACTATCTATTGATTAGTAAGCTGAAGCAAATGTCCGTTAACCATAACATTATAAGATGGTACCATTCATTTTTAACAAACCACACACAGAATGTCAGGGTCAACAGAACTCTTTCCGAGTCACGATCTATTAGCACAGGTGCCCCTCAGGGCTGTGTGTGCTCTCCAGTTCTGTTCACACTTTATACAAGTGATTGTACAAGCAGTAGTCAAAGCGACTTCATTTTCAAATTCTCAGATGATACAGCTGTGCTTGGCTTAATGCATAGAGGTAGCAGCTCATCTGTGTACATGTCAGATGCACAAATCCAAAGATTTGTGCAATGGTGTGACAACAACAGCCTACTTTTGAATGCTAATAAAACAAAAGAAATAGTTTTCGATCCCAGAACAGTTGGTGATCACTCACAGGTAGTAATCCACAACAAACTTATCACTCAGGTTGACTCAAATAAATACTTAGGTGTAGACATAGACCGTAACCCATGCTGGTCTACTCATGTTGAGAGTGTTTGCTCCAAAGTTCAGCAGCGCTTATATTTCCTGCGAAGACTAAGAGTGTTTGGGGTTCGACAGGAGGTAATGCTACTCTTCTACCGTGCTATAATCGAGAGCATTATCAGGTAGTGTGGTTTAGTAATCTATCAGTTCATTTTAAATCGCAAATTACCCGCCTCATCCAGACAGCTTTGAAAGTCATGGGAGTGAAACAGCACCCCTCCCTGCAGACAATCTTTGAAAAATCCATAATCAAACAGGCAGGAAAAATGATATCAGATCCATCCCACATCCTCAACTCTGAATATCAACTTCTTCCTTCTAGCAAATGGTTTTAGGGTTCCCAAATGTAAGTCAAACAGATACAAACATTCCTTTGTTCCACTACCCATTAAAGTTGTCAACGCAAATGCCAAGGATAAACACAATTTTGACTCTTACAACCCACTTGAGTGCAATATGTTTTTGTGATGTGTTATAAGTGTTACATGTTGTTATGTGTTATACTGTATATGTGCAATAGAATGATGTGCAATGTTTTTATTATTTTTTTGTAATAGTATAATGTGCAGGATCAGTTCCTGGGATGCTGTCTGCTTGGAGTTTGTATGTTCCCCCCGTGTTTGCTGGGGTCTCTTCTGGGTGCTCCGATTTCCTCCCACAGTCCAAAGACATACCGGTAGGTTACCTGTCTCCTGGGAAATTGGCCCTGGTGTGAGTGTGTGTCTGTGTGTGCCCTGCGACCGACTGGGGTCCTGTTCAAGAGTGTATTCTGCTTTGCACCTGTTGCTTGCTGGGATAAGCAGTGAGAAAATGGATATTTACTGAATTATCTTTTCAATAGGAGGGTGAGTGCACAGTGTTATGGGCAAAAAAAGAAGGAGCAATTCGTTTCTGAAAAAAAAAGATTGCTTTTAAATTGAAGCACGACAAGTCTGACAAGTCGGGCTGGTTTGTTTAGAGCTGTGCAAAGGGAGATCTGTTTCATGTATCGTTTGCACACAGAGTGAATGCCTGCTAACTGCCCCCTCTGCAGGAAAGGCTGGCAGGGCTTCAAGGCACAGCGATGTGGGCGGCGCAAGCTTGGGCAGGGGGAGCTGTCCAGTGCTGACCTGTTGTTGCACACGCTGTTGATGGTCCTGTACTCATTGACCTCAGGGGTGGTGAAGCAGGACGGGGGTTGAACCCTGGCAGCACAGCCAGTCAGCCTTTCAACCGTCTCTAGGTCTTCCTTCGACAGCAGGTCTGCAGACAGGCAGGTGAGGACAAGCAGCGAGGCCACAGTGAAGTTAAAGACTTGTCTGGGAAAGCTCAAGTCAAAAGCCTTTGTTTATTAAAGAAACAAAAACAACCCTGCAAATCCCCTCTACGTCACTGAAGGGAAAATAAAATAGATATTTTTTTATTACACATTTGATTTAAGAGGGCGCTTTGACATGTAAGGCTTGCTCCTACGGTACATCTGTTTCTTACTCCGTTCTCAAGGAATTCATGACGTACTGTATGTGCGCCATTTAAGAGCAAGAGGTGTGTTCTCTGGTGTACCCAGAACGGTGCTCTCTCGGTCTCTGGAGCTGACCTGTGGCGTTGATAGCACGCTTGTGGAGATGGTGGGTTCTCTCCTGGATGAGTCTCAAGGCGTTTTCCATGTACTCGGCCGAGCGCACCGCCGAGCGCGTATCGCGGGAGGGGCGCTTGAGGAACGCCAGGAGATCCGAGGGCTTCGAGAAGCTTTCCCGCAGCTTGGACACGTCCCTGCGGTACGGTTCTCATGTCACATTACAGTTGTCGTTATACTGGCTTCATTCATATTTTTAGAATGACCTAGACTGGTTAACGAAGAAATGACAGATGTTGCTGATTCCTTACCGTTTTAACTGGTAAATTTGGTTATTTTGTATGACTGGATTTGATGTAAGCCACTGATATGCCAGCCACAATATACTACATGCTTCATTAGAAGCCGTAAAACATAATTTCGACATGTAAGAATTTTTCTTTTTTGTTATGAGTCGATTCTCAAGCCGGTCTTGGAGGGCTTTTCAGGAATGTGCCGTCCGTTACATCCGGACAGTCGCGGAGCTAAGCTCGTTTTCTAAGAAAAGGATCCCCCTACATTGCGTCTTCTAATTAAAAGCGAATTTTTCAGTGCCGAGTTGGGGTTCGCTGCCACTGGCAATTCTAGTTCTAGGCGTAATATTTTTTAAAAACGCCTGGTGTATCTCAATTCAAATTCTTTTTGTTTTAAAAAAGCACCACTGTTGGTAATGCCGACGAATAACAGCGTTGCCAAAGCAATAATAATTAGTAAAATATCTACATCAAAAACAGTGTTATGAGACATTATACAACAAAGGTCACTCTCTGTTCCTCCGGCAGCGACTGGAGATCCAGTACTGGGCTGCAGTTCTACGGAGTTTCCAACGCCTTTGTCGTTAAGGCTTGGAGCTGTTCACGCTGTTCTGGCGGGAGTGGGAGTTTTTGCTGGGATGGGATTTGTTACTTCAGGAAAGAAAATTGATCGGTTTACGTTTCACTTACGCTTCTCGCGAATACTTATAGGCGGCGTCGACAGTGCGAATGGCATCTTCTACAGCCCTCTTGATGAAAGCGCGATCAAGACGCGACTCTGAAAGAAGATGATACCAGCTTGTATTTTGGGGGGGATTGGTATTTTCTACGTTTGCCGTTCTGGTTTGGTTACAGGGCAGAATTCACAAACCATTTCTTAATCATTAAATGAGATGAAGTATCAAGGGTTTTTAAAGTAAAGCCAAAGTTTTGTGTTTATTTCAGAAACAAGTTGGGGAAGATCACCACAAAAGGAGAAAGCAAAATATTATAACCTTGTAAAGAAATCAAAGCTAAAAACCTGCGTAGTGTCGTTGTTTTTTGCAAGATGATTTCTGTTTTCGTGATTCACTCACCAGTAGAAGAGTTCTCGACGCCAGTCAGCCAAACCGCCAGAACAAGCAGACACGAAATGGAAAACATTTCTATAACACACAAGACAAGGAGAGGAGAGGTGTTATTACAGAACCAGTTACAGATCCGCTGCCGAAGAGACACAATCGAGACTCGCTCGGCTGTCATACAGCTGCAGAGGGGGCTTAATTTTTGACAGCTTTTATTACTAGTTAAGAACTATTCCTCCACAATTAGTGGTTAGTGATGAAACCGCTCATCATTGAGAGGATAAACGCTAGGCAGCAGCTTGTACAGTGTCAGTCAAACACTGTAGGAAAAGCAGAATGATGGTTTATCACTGATTGAAATAGAGTTTGCACTCAACCTATTTTTTTTAACGAATACTAAAATCAGGAATCACTACCCGTTTTCCCAGAAAGCTAAAATGATCTTCAGTTTTTTATTTCACTTCACCTCTCATTCACTTAATTGAAAGTATTGCCAGTTTAGTTAGTAACGATTAATGTGATTTCCCGCCTTTGATTCAACACGGCTATGCACCTTCATCTGTGAAGTACTGGCCACTCTCCAGAGCTGAAGACCATTGACCTGGATGTTACTTTCGAAGAGTGACAGTCTAACAGAGTTTAATGTCACAAGAGATCTCGTTAACAAAGATCTCCAATCACATAGCCTGATCATCAGGAAGCCTGAATGAAAGTTAACAACCTCAGATTCAAATTCTGAATCCCTTTCTATGGAAATAAGAACAGTTTTTAAAAATACTTTCTTATCCTCAGCTGCAAGAAAACAGTGCCCCCACCAATCTAAATATGCTGTCAAAATACATTCTGAAAAAAGGAAGCCTAAACATATGCTGAAACTGTGTTGATGTCTTCCTGTCTGTGAGGGGGGGAAAACACAATATTACACAAACACACAGGTGTAAAATAAAATGCAAGTTAAGCTTCAGCAGATAACATGTTATAACATACAGTTAGATGTAGCTAAAAGAATACATTACCTGCACTCCTGAAGACCCTCTCTGCAGAACTTCCTGAAGAGCATCATTTTATTTATGCTGTCTAGTGGCCCCTCCCCCTGTGTAGGAAAACATTGACTTGGTACTGTACATAAACAGCCCCCTTTAAGAGAGTCGTGCATTGCTTATTGAAAACAATATTTCCTCCTTCCTTACTTGAATCATTCTCTTGAGCACAAAAATACCACCCCAAACTGTGTAGTTAATATTTTATTCTGTGATGTCAGATAGTTTGAACTGATGTTTTGCATCCTTATCTCAAATCTAGTGACACTTGGTTTTACAATCCACTGTTACAACCTTGGCAGTGAAATTGCTAAACTGCTGTTATTTCTCATAACATTCTGCATAGCTAAAAGCAACCCACAGAAATATTAGCCTTGGCATAGCTGATATTTCTGTGCATGGCTGTAAAATTGAAAAATTAATTTGGAGTTGTATACATCCAATCCTATTTTCCAGTTTGATTAGCAAAATGACTCAAAGATCACTCCAGCAAGACTCAGGGTGGCCATTAAATAACTATAGATTGTCAGTGAGGAAGAATATATTGCTTTTTAAAGTTATTCCATTTTATAGTAGTGTTTGATCTGGCTCCAGAAGCAGCCAAGAAAAACAGATTATAACTGCGCATGTGTAAAAGTTCAATTTAATTTCATTTTAGGCTTTTCTCCATACTATAAGGAAACTGCAGTAACGAAAGAGAACACAAATGCACAACATTGTGTCTTTGTAGTCATTGGTGCAGTAAACATTTCTTCAGCTTGCTCATGTTAGTTGCTGATCTCTTATGTCTGTTGATTTCCTCTGATACTGCATGATCTTTCTTCTGTCCGGACAATGCTACTGCATCAGCGCTGCTGAAAAAATTCAGTGTCTTAGCAGTCAAATACAGTTCCTCTAGGGGGAGATGCGACGCTGGTTGTTTCGTTCTTTTTCTTGTAACCAGATCTGATCATGATACTCAGGGTATACAGTGTTAATTCCATTCCAGTGTTAATTCCCTGAAGGAATCTCCAAGACAGGTTCTTTGCCAACTATTGAATTGATGTTTTATTAATAACAATGGACTGAGCAGAAAAATCAGGAGCTTTGTCAGATACATTTCATCCCAGAAATTGCCCTGCATGTTTTAATCGGCTGTGTACAGGAGGAGGACATGCAATTAAACCCATTGCCTTGAGACAGACACAGACCATTTCACCCAAAGTTCACATTTCACCCAAAGTATGCAGTTCATATCCCAACAAAGGACACCCCACACGCTGCCGTGACAAGAACACAAAGAAAAGATATCGTGTTTTTGTGTAGAACTGGAAACTGGGCAGCTGAGTGAAGAACTCTACTGACTGGCTCAGGAGAGTGTGGTTTTGTTTAAGGTGTATGTCCTGTCATACAGAAGTCTTTACTGATATTTACCGTTGGATCAGTTTGTTAATTTCACGATTCAAACATATCTTATGTCTTAAAGTTATAAATGTAATCAGGTTATCCTCATATTTTATTATGACTTTCATGAAAACACATAATTACATTTCAGGTATAAAATATGAGAATATAGACCCACCCAGGCAGTTCACATTTTTTTTGCCAATACTGTAATTTACGGCAGATCTGTCAACAGGTTTTAATTTCTGTGGGAGACGCATCATTCCCCCATTAGTACAGATTCTGCTCAAAGTGTTTAAGCCAATATCCAATTACTACCAATTGTTAATTGTTGAATTGGGAGGGTATGAAATGGAAAATCAAGTAGTGATTCCAATTATTTAAACAACCCACCTACTAAACAACCAACCAAACAACCAAACAGAGCTTGTCCAGGGTGGTTCAGCTGTTAAACCGTTCCACAAGTGTCCTTAAACGAGATCAGGAGAACAGAGACCTCCTGTGGGGCATAAGGGTAGTAATTAATAAACAAACTATTACACATCGCCAAAGCGCTTACAGAAATTTGCAATAGCATGGTTTTCCATTTCAGGAATTTCATCTGATTCACTTCAGGCAACATAACTAATCAAACCCCGTGAGTATTGTCTGAAGGTATATAGAGATCAAGGTGGGAGATGATGGCTAAATGGATTCTACTAAGTTCAAACATGAATGTGATTGAGGACAGAGCTGTAGCAAGAGAAAAGAAAAATCAGATTCCAAAAGTACTGCGGTACCCATGCAAGATTTGAAAGCATAATGCTGCCCTAAGCATTACTGCACATGAACCCCTGTACAGTACGTGTGCATGTGAAATTCAGTGGGTTGCCAGTGCAGGGGGCTCATGACAGGAGTTACATGTGAGCTGGAATGAGACCAGGTCAGAAATCTTGGGGCTGAGTTCCAAAAAGATTGCAGTGAAACTTGGCAGATTTACAAGTCTAAATTTGGTATAAATTTGTTGCAGCTGCTCCATACCGATAACACAATTACTGTAAAAAAACACAAAACAGTGGAAGAAACAACTAGTTTATTAGATATTTTGGAAAATACTTATTCTTTCTGCATACAGTATGTGTGCTAAAAGTCATTCCCCACTTTACTTAATGAAAGAAAGCAGTACTACAATGTATGAGTAATAAGTTAAGCAATAAAAATTATATTTCATTAAAGTAATCTAATCTTTTATCAGAACCATTTACCTTTTTGTTGCTAAACTTGCTGTTAATTGTGGGAAGTTATTATGAACAACACTCTCTGTGCATATATGTTATCAACTGTACCTAAATAAAGTTTAATCTACTGTTATTGATTTTAGGGATTAAAACGTGAAGACAAAAAAAACAGCTGAATTAGTGAAAGTCAAAGGAATTAAGGGACTTTGAACTATTGACGTCTTTAATAAAAATATTAAACAAAGGTGTCTGCTTCCTTCATATACTGAAAAATGTGAACATTTGTGCACATTTCCCATGTTTTTCCTATATCATACATTATTCATGGGCTCAGAACGTACGAATGCAACAATGTCTCACAATGGAATCTAAAATTTCTAAATAATTTCTAAAAATAGCACTTTTCTATATTAAAATGAACCAAGAAGGAAGTGTCTTGTGTAAACAGGCATGTTTTTAGTAAAGCCTGGGCTCTGTTCAGGAGGGACCTTCAAGTTTGCAATTCCAGAATGTTGAAATGCTGTGTGCATTTCAACATATTTTTCTAAGAATTTTATTTTCAGAACACTCGATGGTCAGCTTCCTTTCAGTTATTGCACATTTCAGTGTTGTCTGGTGGACTCCATGCATTGCAAACTGAAGAAATTGAAGATGCTTTCACAGTGCATAGTGCATACATTCAGATTTCCCCTCTTGACAGAGCTGGGGTCTGTGCTCTGGAATCAGAATACATTTTAGATACTAACATTATTTTAATGTATTAAGTAAAAATAAACATATTGATTTTTTGTATATTTATTGCATATTACAATACCTAGACTCTTATAGTACCAAGACTTTTACAGTACCAAGACTCTTGTAGTATCTAGACTTTTACAGCACCCACTGTAGATGTTTATAATACCTAGACTTTTATAGCACCTAGATGTTTATAATACCTAGACTTTCACAGGGTGTGAGAAATAAATGTTCATACCCAAAGTGATAAGATATTGGTTCTCATTGTTGGTTGCTGCATTTGACTTTATAAATCTTTTCACACAGTGGTTTTTCTGTATGGTCTCTTCACAGTTCCTTCATGGATTTGCCAGTCCTATTGTTTTCTCTGTTCTCTACATCCTGGACAATTCACAGTCTGCAGACAAACGTTGCAGACAAATGCTGGTTTTAAATAACTTTCCACTGACCTCTTCCCACCTTTCTTAACTTTGATGTCCCATTTAAACTTGTCTTTGTAAACACACATTATCACTAGTTCATCCACTGACAGGAAACCAGCTGCAATCATTGACTTAATAAAATAATTACTATTAAATAAGGTTCAATAAATAATTCAATAACATAATTACTATTAATTAGTTAATCTATTTCACTTTCCTTTTTTTCCCCAAAATCAAGTAACTGCATTTCTTCTTTCCCTTTCATTCTGTGGTTGGCTTATCTTTATTGTTTTATCTCTTCGTTGGCAAAACCTTGAACTGACAACCCCACAAGGAAGTATCGTCTCGAACTTTGTTAGATTAGCGACATTTCCCATCTGCAATCATCCTTATCTTTGTTTTATTTTAATAATCACTGAAAAATAGAGCTTCCATAAAAGAACAGTAACCCGTCAAAGGAAGAGAAACATAATGAAAAAACAGGTCGCAGACATATTTTCCGGAATAGGATGAACAGTGCTGAAAACACCAGAACTGCTCCTCCCTTCACTTGCCAGTGGAAACTACAGGGTGGTTTGAGTGACAAGCACAGTTAACATTAATGATTATTTTACCTTTACCAGAGGCCATGAAGCAGTCTCATTTAAATGAGGCAACTGTGAGTCATTGCTCAAGCCCTTGACTGGTCAAACGGATGGACAAAACCAGTTTAAGGGCAGTGGCATTGACTGCCAAGGATGCAATTGAAGCAGCACAGCCAGTGGCCAGCTGGGTCCAATAAGGCATTTAATATGGGGGAAAAACAGATCTGGTTTGGTTATTTAACTGCTGCCCAGTAACCTCACTATTTCACAGGACAACCCCCTGCCACTCTCCCATCGATGGCCTTCTCCGGCCGACGTACATTGCGCCACACACCGGTGGAGTGGAAAAGGAATTAAGCCATTGAACCTGTGCCACACATTCCACAGAATGCAGACACGAGCCCCCTTAGAGCACACTTGTGAGAATCCGGACAGGGAACGAGGGAAAGCAAGTCCTTAGCAGTGGAAGAGCAGGCAGCTCCCCACCAGGCAGTACCTGGACCAAGGTGTTATACAGGGACTGATTGATACCCCACCACATCCGGCACACAGGACAACACAACCAAACAGTGGCTCCTGTGTGTGGAAACTCGCTTTCAGTGAAATAGTAGGTTATTGTTGCCTAGTTTATTCTGTCAGGACACTGTGCTTTAAGGAAACACTGTACATGTCAGTCAGTTGTTCTACCAAAACAATAGGACATTGTTCCACATGCTGATGTGTGTTCCTGTCTGATTGTGTGCTCAGATAATTTCATTCCTGTATATCTGAAACAACAGGGATTTAAAAACCCGTTACCACCATCTTCATAAAAAATATCCTCTGATGAACAAAAACCTAGTTGGGTTTGTACCACAGTATTGAGCATTAACCCAAAGAGCATCCACAGTTAAATTAAAAAGAAAACTAGTTTTAAAGAAAAACTAATAATTAAAGGAACTAGGTAAAAGTAATAGATTAACAACTACATTTTACAATTAAAAAACAGGGACACACTGTTTTCTTTTTGTGAATGATTCAAATTCCCTCACTGAAGAGTCTCAAAGTGCTAAAACATTATTCTTGATATTACTTTTTTCCCCAATAAATTTATAAAACTATTCTTCTTCTTCACTTTCAAGAAGCTGACAGTGCCATGTCAATGAGAAAGACTGCCCAAAAGAGCTGTAAACAATTTGATTTTTGCCTGGTTATCTCACTTGGCCTATTTTCAACGATTGTTCTTTCTTGTGGTACTATTTTTCCCCACTCCCCACAACAAGGGAAAGTATTAAAATGAGTTGGATATACAGTCTACAGTATATTCAGAAACTGACATTTTACCAAAGAGGTGAAATAGAACTATATAAAATAGAAAAGAGGTAGAAATAGAAAAGTGGCTAAGACTGAACATAAATAGAAACAGTATGATGTAAAACACACACACAAGAAGACAGACCACACTAATTTACACATCTGAGGAAACACGAGGCAGACTTACATTGATCAAGTGTTCCTCTCTAGAGAAAAGCTATTTAAAATGTGATCTCTCCGCTTCAAAGTTCACTTTGTTTTCTGTTTTTGGATGAGATCTGTATAGGTAAAGAGTTTTAAGACAGTTGTGTTACTTTACAGCTGTTGATCCAGTAAGAGCAAATTCTTTCTGGTCGTCACTCTCACAGTAAACAGCGTCAGCGATCTTTTATTCAACACTTGTTTCGCCTGCCTCTCGAAGGATCTCTCTGCCTGCTCCCAAGGGAGATGGGCTGTTTTTAACACATGGCACAAGCCCTCAGTGCTTGCCCCTTGCTTACAGTGGTGTGACAGATGAAGCAGGATGTCTTCCAAGACACAGCACGGTAAGAGAAATCAAGCAGGAACATCAGATCTGACTTGCTTAAAAACCCCTACTGCCCCCCACAAAACTAGGGTGCAGCTGACCTACATCATGCATGTACTGTAAGATTACTGTAATTTATAGACAACATAATCTGAGGCAATTTGCCAGAATGGGATTTGATTAAGAAACATTTGATTTACTTTTCTTTTCACATACCATTTTCATAGCCCTGTTAAGACCCACACAGTACGAAGTTCCAGTAATCTTTTGCAGGAACATTGAAACGTTCAATTTGCTCTTCTCTTTTTACTAATGATTCAGTTTTGTTAATCAATTATTTTGCTTATTAAGCTATTTGTAAAAGAAATGGCAGGTTAACCATGAGGGGAAAAGCACCTAAAATGTCCTTGTGTACCTAACAAAATATTTGGACAGACCAGTGGCTCCTCTGTTGAACATTTTCTTCAAAGTGTTGTATACCGAGCCAAGAAAAGCTTCTGTGCGTCGTAGAAATAGGAAAGGCCTGGTAAGGTCTTTAAAGCACATTGTGAAATTCTTATTAAATTAAGTGTGTGAAAAAGGAAAAATGCAGTACCCACGCTAATGTATGTAGATAGATTTTTGTATTTTATCTTTAATAACCATTTGTATTCTACTATGATTGTAACAATTTTCATGTTTTTTAGATGTAAAAGTTAGACAATTAAGTTTGTATAGGTAAAAGTGCTTTTTTGCACCAAGTAGGTCCTTCTCTACTGGGAGATTGGCCATGTCTTGTGCTCACCCTCTCTTCAAACCCCTTCCTGCTCTAACCTTCCCCCTCTGTGGTGGGATGTCCTGTCTACACATGTCAGAGCTGTGCAGTACCTGACCACTTGACTTACTGGAGTCTCAGGTAAGGAAGAGCTCTCAGCATGCCAGACTTTCTGTGGTTTGTGTGCTAAGAGCAATCTTCAGCAGCACAGGACTCTCGTCCTCTGTAAATCAGACTGGATCCCTGCAAAATTGAGATGCTCCACAATGTCTTGAGATTTTTTTATAATCCAGCACCTAATCCAAGATCTGCTAATTCAGGCTCCACACTTTGCTCTGTCACTATTGCCGTGAAATCACTTTCAATGCTCAATCCCCTTTTACTCCCATTTTGTGCATTACCATGTGTGCTGTTGTGAAGTGCTTTGAGCACGTTATAATAATAATTCCTTACATATATAGTGCTTTTCTGGACACTCCACTCAAAGTGTTTTACAGGTAATGGGGACTCCCCTCCTCCACCACCAACATCCAGCCCCCACCTGGATGATGTAACAGTAGCCACAGTTTGCCAGTACCCTCCCCACACACCAGCTATCAGCTGGGGAGGCAAACAGACTGATGAAGCCAATTCACAGATGAAGATAATCAGAAGATAATAAGGACACTACTCTTTTTGAGAAACACCCTGGGATTTTATAATGACCAAAGAGAGTCAAGACCTTGGTTTTACTTCTCATCCAAAGGACAGCCCCTGTTTACAGTATAGTGTCCCCATCATTAAACTGGTGCATTAGGACCCACACAGACTGCAGGGTGAGCACCCCCTACAGGCCCCTCTAACACCTCTTCCAGCAGCAACCATAGCTTTCCAGGAGGTCTCCCATCCAGGTACTGACCAGGCTCACACCTGCTTAGCTTCAGTGGGCCACCAGTTGTGAGATGCAGGGTGATATACTTTACCTGCTGGTTTGTCTTGAAAAGCACTCTTAATTATACTGTCATTATATTGTTACTTATTGATTTATTGTATTTTCTTCATTGCATTATCCATTTATATAGCACCTGTTAAGCTAATAGGCAGCAGTAATAATATTACATTAACAATAAAGTAAACATAATAGCAATGCACTCTGATGCTCGTCTTCACATTAAGTTACAAACAGTTCCAGCTCCCTGACTAATTGCAACTCTCAAGCTCCCTGACAGCAAGTGGGACTATTGTCTTCCATACTGCTCCTTTAGTGCCACGAATTCAGGTACACAATTCAGTCCAGCTTTGTCATCTTCTCTGGGGACGATCTGCCATCTCGGAGTGTTCAGCTGCTTACAACAGCTTGGTGGTCTGTTGTAATTTAGACTGGACTTAGGTCTTGAGGTCTGGCTTTAAAGCCCATCTCTGTGACAGTGGTGTGAAAAGCTGCCCGCTGTTGGATTCATAGGGATACAAGACAATAAGATATTGTCAACACGCCAACCACATATTGCGTGAGCTGCACATTGCGCAATCTATAGAGATTAATGTCATGAAGGGCTTGTTAAAAATTAATCTTCACGTAAACACTCAGGTTCTACCTTGGAAACTATATTCATGTACACTAATCCGCCTGGACTCCACCTGTCTGAAACCTTATTAGAGCAGAGAAAGAAGAGAAACGGCCGTGATTACAACGCCTCTATCCACAGAATTCCTCTTGATTTTCTGGCGGTCAGAACAAATAATAAACAGCGAGGGGCAATTTCCTGTTGACTAACAGGAATTTAGCAATTAACGTTTTCTACTAATGTTACAATAACTGAAAAGCAGAAATTCAAACTGTAATTTTGTGGTCACCATCCTCAAAAGTTCCATCACTGTAAAAGTTGTCAAGTTCAGATGGACCAAATATTAACCCAGATCTGAGAGGAGACTGGAATACAATTTTTGAACACATTGTGCAGTTTCTTCATTTTTTAATGCAGTAACATCTACAGTACTTCATTTCTAACAGGCCATTCCTTATTTTGAAGGCTTACAAGGTAGTTAATAAGTGAAGTGGAAATTTGCCCTGTCAGCATTGTGGTTTTTTTTTTTAAAAAAAAACAGCATAACTAACACCATAAGTTAGTTCCAGTTTTAAGTTATATAAAAAAACAAAAAGGAACAAAGCTGGAGATTGCAAAAGCTAAATATAAAGCATCTTTAGGCATTCAAAATTTTTTAGTTGTTCAGTTAAGTACAAGTTCTCCAAGAACGCACCTATTTAATTCCAAGATCCCATTATTATAAATTAATACATATTTGAACAGTCTGCAAAACAGGTACTCTTTATATTGTTTCACATCTCCTTCTTACAGAAGAATTTTCCATCCCAAAGCTATAACTCCACTTCAGTCCCTTCACTTGTGTCTTTATGCACGTAGGTTTATTACAGCTTCTGTGTTTGGAAATTGGCTTGTAACAGAAACAACTGCTGTTGCAGCTGATGGATTCCCAAAATGACCTACAGAGAAAGAACATGCATGAGAAGGACTCATTCAATTAAAACCTCTGATGTCATTTTGGGCCAATGACAGGCTGAAATAAAGCCTCCTCTCTCCTAGTTAGTTTTTATAATGTTCTAGAGCATGGAGATGAAGCTGTCCAAACACTGTCAGTTTGCATTTATTCATATGACTGCGATTTTGAATTAATCTTCCAGTAGAATCAGAAAGTTGACTTTATAATGGATTATACAGTACATTGAGTTTGTTATTAAATGGAATAGAATATGTGCAGCCCCGTGGTCGCCATTAATGCTTCACACAGGATTAGGGCTCTGGGTTTGATTCCTGGCATGCTATCTGTTTGGAGTTTGCATGTTCTCTCCAGGTTCGTGTCATTTTCTGCCGGGTGTTCCAGTTTCACCGCACAGTCCCCCACAGACATACTGGTCGGTTAATTCCCTTTATGAGAGTGTGTGTGCTTTCTGTGATAGATTGCCATCTCATTCAGGCTGTACTGTGCCCATTGCTTGCCAGGATAGGTTCTGCCTCCCCTGCACCCCTGTATGGGCAGAAGCAGTTAGATGCTTCTGGATGGGTGGATAGATAGGTGGATTTTTTGTTATTTACACTTGTTTTACAATCGAGAGACTTTCTGTAAGTAAGAATTCCATTGTACCAGTACCAGTTACATATGGCAATAAAATTCAAGTACAAGTATAATAGAATGGATACTTCTCGCTGTATCACCTGCAAGTACACAGCCACCACCACACTCATTCAAGGCCCCTCAGGACAATTCCGGATCACCCAGACAGCATCTTGTACCTCCAGCAACCTTATTTACTGTATCTCTTGCAGTAAATGCCCAGCCATCTACATTGGGGAAACAGGAAGGAGACTCGGAGACCGCTTCAGAGAACACGTCAGGGCTGTGAAGATTAAAGATCTCACCAAGCCCATTGTTTCTCATTTCACCTCTGACGGCCACGACCACTCTAATCTCTCCGTCTGTGTTCTCAAAGACAGTTTTCCGAACTCATACATCAGAAAGACCACCGAAACTAAAATTATTCTGCAGCTAGGATCACACATTCTCCCTTCCCTTAACGACAGATTACTGTTCTTTTAAATTTTCTCCATTCATTAGAAGTTTCATTTCACACCTCTCTGCACCCATTCTGACTTCACACCTCTTGATTGGCCTCTCTTTCTGTCCCCTGCTCCCGCCTCTCACTCCTCCTCCCTCTCAACCTTTGTTCTCCCGCTACTTTACCTTTGCCTACTGCCCTGTCTCTCTCACACCTGAAGAAGGCTCCACGGCCGAAACGTTGTGTTCTCTTTCTACTTTTTTTCAGCATGGAATAAACCTATTACTTGTTCCAAATAGAATGGAATACGACACCATTGATCTACCACATACGTCCAGCACCTGCCTAGGGTAATACATGACATTATGAGCCAGTGGCCTCATTACACAGCAGATCAGATGAGACAGTGAAATGTTGCTTCGCCAATCCAATTAAGGAGGAACTTTTAAGAGAGACAGGGGAAGCAATTAAAGGAGGTCAGGTTATGCAACATGAGGTTGGACTTAGCAGACTAGAGTTAACGTACTTGCCCTTTGAAAGGTACCATGCACATTTTAACGGTCCTGCAGCACAGGGCTCCTTATGGTCATACTGAGGCGTTAGAAATGGAAATTCTAGTCCACTGTGAGGATCACCACCCCCTGCTGTTCCCCCTCCCCAGCTTTCTGCTGCAACCTGGTTTTCCTTGGAAACCTCCCATCATTTACTTTTCTAGGCATGATTATTATGCTATATGATACAAATGCATACATTTCTTAAATTTATTTAAAGCTCTTCAATTGCAAACAGTGCACTGCCTATAAGATCTGCAAAGGTTATAGGGGCTGTAGTTATCTGCCAGGAAGTGACAAGAGAGCAGATTCAGGACAGAACACAGTAAAATATGCATTTCTCATTGTAGGGTAGGTTTCACAACAGATAGCTGTTGCGAGTGTCATGACTAAACGTTAGATCTAGTCAAATCTGTGGCATGTTCCTAATACGTGCTGCAGACCCCATCCAAATGCTGGTAAACTTCTTAATGAATACCACTGGTCCCCTTTATAAACACCATGCTTTCACTCTGTTAGGATGACAGGAAATCAAAACAATCATCCCACTAAGAGACAACGTCAGATATGACCGTGATATATCATCTCCTACTGCAGGGCTTTTCAACCTGTGGGGCGATTACGAGACATTTAGGCGCAAACACGCACGTAGAATGAAACAACTGCAGCGAACATGTTGTTTCAGTCGTTAATAGCAATTCATTATTTATCCACAAGAGGGGGGTGTTGCAATCTGGCTCATGTCCCTGGCTGAGCAGGCTACCTGCCGTCTATTCTCGTTGGCGAAGGCTACAGCAGAATTTAGACTTCGCCTTATACCACGATTACAAACTTAAAAATGGACCGGTGGCATACTGCTAAAGCTAACAACAGCGGTGAGCGTTAAAGTGTTAAAGCAAATTAATGAAAGGCGCTGAAATGCATGCATGTACACAATATCAATTATAATGTGTGAGTGAGTGTGGCGCGGGTGTTCGCATTGTTTTCTCGATGGGTTTTTGGTTGGGGGGACGCAAGTTCAAACTTAGACAAACGGGGGGAGGGCGTGCATCTCAGAAAGACTTAAAACCCCTGACTTACTGTGTGGCTCAGTTGAAATCATCATTGGATATTTCTGTGTGGTGTAGTGGTCTGTTCACTTCTTTAGTATTGAGAAGGTCTTGAAATGCATCTTCACAGATAATGGTCCCCCTTCTCATTTTTTCAATATTTGCTGAACTGTGACAACTACCACCCAGACACCCATCTATCCACCCATCAGAAAAGCACTTATTCCCTGTAAGGTTTCAGGCCACCTGGAGCAGTAGGCTGCTCTAAATTGGCCCTTTCCTCTTCAAGGGAATTGCATACCCAGTTCAACCATTACTGGCTATTGGACTATAGAGAATGTAATGGGCCAGTTGCTCCTCTCTCATCTGTGGCCCTTCAGATGTCCACCTCCGACCACCTTCCTGTGCCTCCTCAACATTCGGACTCCACCATCACACCAGGACTACTCAGCTTGCAGCTCACTGCAAACCTCCTACACAACCAGTTCCTGAATTGATCAGTCCTATATTCCCATGTCTTATATAGAAATGAGAAACTGCTGTATCATGAATGTTGGTCTTTAATGCTAATTAATGTAGGACCTGCATGCAGTGGAATCATGCGATAGGGTGGGTTGGAGTGGCCACAGGTTGAGTAGCACAGTGGTCCTGACTCACAAGAGGTTCTTGAAATTTTAGCCGTAGGAATATCATTGGATTAGGTGGAGCTCAATGCTTAACAATCTTTAGCAATTGAGGCCCTCTGATTCATTCTTCTCATGCCAGATGTTCTGTACCACACATTGGATAGTTTTCAATGTTCCTGCAGACTGCGGCTCCCGAAACTGTGGCCCTACCACTGCAGCCCCACAATGCAGGGCCATCCAGCTCGGGTGCCAGACACCCTTTGGACAATCCTATGCCTGTTGGCTTTCGTTCCAACTGAAGAACACAATTGCATAGTAGAACTCTTAGTTAGCCTAATAATATTCCATCTTACCAAACTGCCCAATTCATATGAATTCTTTCATTGTTTTTAGCTAGAAAACATTTTGGAGGTGGCCTTCTCACTGCTGGGGTTTCAGAAGTAACTTCAAATGTCCATCTCTCAAAAGCTCCTCAGTTGCGTTTACGCCGAGAGTGTAAAGAGAGCAGAACCCAGCAGGAGTGTGGAGCTCCAGGACTCCAGCGGGTCTAGTGCCGCCAGCCCCTCAGGATCAGAACACGGATTCCTGGCTGTTTGCGTTTCAAAAACAGAAGACAAAGAAATAACCAGTAATGTGAATTGACACATTAAGGAAAACCTTGTGTTGAGAACAGTACCTGATATCAGCCTGTTTGATGCAAATCTCTCTACTGTCACAGCGCACTGTACAGTACAGATGGAGAATATCCAGGGTTCAGTGATGAACATTTTCTTCACCTGAAACTGTGATTATTTTTCCCCAGTGGGAGGAAAGTGCCAAGAAGCAGTGTTATATGCTTTAGTTCGACAGGTATATTGCACTGTGTTCATGGCTGCACAGCCTACAGCACAAGAGAGGCTAAAGAGGAGTGTGACTCTTTCTGGTGCTCCAGCTCCCCCTGCTGGACTTAGAGAACCTGACAAATCAAGTGCTTTGTTCACTTATCACATACATATTTCTAAATTGACAACAGTTACACACCTGCCTCACAGCCTCAAAGTATCCTGGCTCCAATTCCCGCAGTCCTTCGTGAGTGGACAGTGCATGTGGCTTTCCTCCCACCTCCTCTGGAATAAGGGGTCGACATTCACAGGGATTCTCCCGACTGCCCAGCTGCTGCTGGTTTTGTCTTTGGTTTGCTGCGCATGCAAACGTCCCAGTACATACAGTAAGTGTGCCCAAGCCTCACCCTAAGCATTGTGTTGTGGGCTTACACACACAGTCTGACCACAGGTCTTGCTGGTTTGCTGGAATTGAATGTCCCCCTGCTTTTTTCTAACTTTCTTATTTTTTAAAATCTTTTTCTTTACCTCTATATATGGCAAATCCAACTAGTTCTAGCAAAAGCAATCACAAACCCCGGTCATGCAGTACACAAGTACAGTCTGTTTGGCCTGAGGATTCTGTTTTTCATAATGGGATGTTCACACAAATTGAACCTGGAGATTCTGTGGAGGAAGACAGACATTTACCGACGGCTGTCTCTCATGGTTGCTCTGGCTACCCGGTTGAGCTTCGATTCCAGGCCTTTTCAGAAACTGTGGTAATCCCCAATGCAATTCTCAAGCCAGTTAATACTTCGGCTCCCCACTCAACAGTGTAACACATTCACGCAATGTGTCCATAACAGACTACACAATAATGCTAATCAGCTGCTGATCCTGATTTCACTTTCTATAACACTGTCAACTATCCCATCACTTGCTTTCACAAGTTTCTTACATGTTGCATTTTAGGATGTTATTTATGTAAATGAGACGGAAGGTAAAACATTTTTAAACTTAGTCCTACACCTTTAAGCAAATCTAGACGTTCTGCCGTTTCCCCAATTGTTATTTTTCAAAAACCTTGGAAGATAAACTATTCCCCATGCCTAGCACACCTGATTAAATCAGAACTTGCATTATTCATGGTTGAATCCAGTTAATCCTGCCAATTCGTATGATGTTAGCTAAGAACAGCCCATTAGTTGTACTTACACATGTTTCACACGAGACGGCACTGCGTGTTTTAGTAGTTTTCCACGCGGTGGCACTGTTAAGCAAATCTCAAACTGTAAATCGTATAGTTGTAAAGTTGCCTATAATTTTAGTAGTGTGGAAGGTGTATGTAACAGAGATAACTCACAGCCGCGGACGTACAGTAGGGCGACTTGCTGGTAGGCGGACCGGAGCAGGGAGAACGCCCGGTTTAAATGAGGAGGGGCAGGTGCACGTAATTAGAAAAATAGGAAAGAACAGGAGCGCCCTTAAGAGGAGGGATTATGATTGTGACACCAAGTCCCCAGCGCTGTGAGGCAGCAATGCTAACAACTGCGCCACCACGATGCCAACCTCTTCTGAGTCCATACGGACTATTCCCAAGAACCCCCCTTGGGAATATAGAGCTTCAGACCGGAATGTTTCAGCAGCAGGAGTTCAACAGCTTAAGGAGGATGTATATTAGACACTGCCAAGATAGAACAGTTTGAGTATATTTAAGATAACTATTGAATGCACCAACTAGCACAGATTAGAAGAATTGTTCAGATATGCTGTACATTAGGAAGGACAAATATTTCTTCTCTGTTCTGAACTCTGCTCTTCATTCTTTGTATTCTGACCGATTCGTTCTCCTGGTTCTACTGTTACAGCAGTGTACTGTATAATTTCTCAGCTGTTACAATCCATGTTTGCTGACCGTCTTCTACACAAAACACAAATATTTCACGATAGACTTGTGGGCTATGGCTCCAGTACTTGTCTTTTATGCCATTAAATTACTGTTTTCATTTTCATTTTTTTATTTTTTAATTTAAACTCATAATCTATTAGTTTAAACTCCTAAAAAATCTAGCCAGTGTGTCTTTGGAAGCAAACCAGAGCATCCCAGTGCAAAATCACACAAACGCGTGCAAACTCCATACAGACACACGCCAGAATCATGCCCAGGAACCTCTGACTGACACGTAGATTCAGCTCGGATCTTTATCTTTATCTTCTTAACATGTTACTAAACTTAGAAGTTTAACTTAACATGTTCTCTAAACAGGTAGAAATATAATCGAATCCTCTCTCTTGCAGTGGTCTGTTCCAAACTATAATGATTTCTATTGGCGACTTCTACTGGTGAATTCCTGCTGATGAATCCTTATCAGTCAGTTCTCCGGTCAGGGAGAACTCCAGTTAAACAGGAAAATATATTAAACATAATTCCGTGCTAAATGTTATCTTATTTAAATAGTGGTGAAAATAGTGCAAAAAAATTGTAATACGACTAAGGGATATGTATCTTTGAAAGTACCCTTTTAACCTGGAAAGAGTTTTCTACTTAACAAGGTAGAAATCAGATAATTATGAAAAAACTATGATGTATTCAGTTGACAGGTAAGACTCGGGAAGACCTGCGCGCAAATAAAGTACCGTCCAACTACAACCCAGTAGTAATTTCTCATTGGCTCGTGTTCGGCCCTGCTCCGCCCACATATCGGATATTCGTGCGATAGGCTAACCCATTATTCTGTATAAGCTTGCTGTTCTGGATATATACAGCTAGACCCCCTCTGAGAAATCTCATATACTAACTCGCCCTTGCGGCCCGACAGACGGAGGATGGCTGGAGCTCAATTCGTGCGGTTCTTCTTTTTCGCATCTCTCGGCACGGGTAAGCAACAAGCAGCGCCTCAGACGGTCTCTCTCGTGTCACGGGGTCTTTGCGTGGTGTGGGCTACTGTAGGTGTGGATGTATTCAGTCTCAGTGCTCAGCGCTGCATTTTGCATTGTCGTCTTCAGATGTGAAAGATCCAATTGTGAGTCGGACTGATCTCGACTTGCTTGTGAATCATCATGTTCGGTATGTCGAGGGATCTTGGCTGAGTCTTTTCCTGTCGATACCAGTGATGGCAGCGATGGTGCTGCGGCCAGCAGTGTGATGCTTGAATTTCCTTGAGAATACCCACCCGTGTTGTGGAGAGAGCACAGCACAAAAGGATGAACCGCCCCTTGACCGGGAGATGCGCGGCAATTTCTGCATTTTCAGTATTTTAACCCACTTATCTCAGGTTATATTTAGTGTCTCTTTTCATCTTCTTGTACAAACGCTTCTCTGTCGAGATTAAAGAAAATGATTTGATTTGTGAGAGGAATGTTAAAATAAATTGGAAATGTATTAACTATTCAACAGAAGCAGCATCTCCAGCGTTTGAAATGCCTCGATTTCATAGTACTGCATTTAGATCTCGCCCTGTCCCTGCCATAGAATTCTAACATTTTCATTCGTTAGAAAAATCTGAGAGAAAAAAAAAAACGTTTAATGTCACCTCCTTAGGCTGCTGTCACTTCTGAATTGTTTCCTCTTACATAGGCTTTCCCTGCGTGTTTTGTTAACCCATCTGCGTTTAAAGTAGAGTGAGCCAACTTTGGGAGGAAAAGAGTTAAGGAAAGATTATTATTTTGCAACGTGGTGACATTCTTTCTCTTGTCGTTGTTTTTGTTGTATTCCAATATACGTAATCGAGTTTTCTTGGGAGCGGTAATTTACCATCAGTGCTGGAAGGGTTAAACAACGTGTTCAATAACAAAATCAAACTCGGGGAAAGCTGAATCTCTCTACTAAAGCGCAATTTCCAGTTACTTCGGGCAGAATCTCGCACGCACGCGCCTGAAGACAGCACACCTGTTAAACAGTCTATTACAAGAGTGGCCATATTACCCCCAATGTAGATTCCACATGGAGTTTAATGAAGTTCAGCAAGGAATCCTTCCGCTTTTTACAAATGTCACACATCTGGTTTGCATTAGAAAAAGCACAGATTTATGTAGCGTTTTCTAATGAAATGTAGCTTTTTCTTATGTTCCCGCAGGCTGTAGGGCTCCTCAACACCCTCTACTTGCACAATTTCAGAATTAGGGTTTAAATCCCCTCAATGTGTTGTGTACTGTATATTGTGTTATTTACAGTATTTACCATGTAATTTGCACTATCTGCACGTGGCACTATGTGTATCCTGTCTACAATGTCTATGTCAGTGTCCTGCCTGTATTTGCACCGTGGACCAGGAGGAACGATATTCCGTTCCACTGTATACTTGTATATGGCTGGAATGACAAATAAACGTGAACTTGATACATAGATCTATATGTTATTATGGAGATTAGTTGAGTAAAAAGAAAAGGAAAACTAGAGATACAGTACCCATATGATACCTTGTTCACCTGGATCCTTTCAGACAGGACGGGAATTTAAAATTGTCCTTAAACCGAAGTGAATTCATGTGTATAGTAAGTAACACTACATGAAAGTTTCAATTAAATCTTAAGTTACAGCCGTTTGCGGAGGTGAGTGCTGGGGTAGAATTATTGTTCGCAGTGAAGCTGATAGATCAGACTGAATGGACACCTGATCAATGTTATTTTTGGAGTCATTACATTTAGGTTTGGCACACGATTCATTAATACAATCTCAGAAGTCGCTTTGTCATATTAATAATTACAGAAAACAAGCTGCATCAACATAACCAGTGAACACGAATCATTGCAATAAACGTGTCGTTTGAGCGCCTCTCATTTTATTATTCCTCCGAAAGGGTAAAAACAGGACTCAGTTTTACAAAGCTCTAGTGCTTAATTTCAAAGTTAGACTTACAGTAATATCTGAATGGAAATGTAAAGCCCTTGTCATGTTTCGGTGTGTTGGTGAACATGGAACCTTAGTTATTATAAGTTACTAACAGTCTGGCTAAGATTAATTGTCTCCTGTAAGTTTAGAAGATCATTGTCAAGTAGTTACAGCTTATCCAACAATATTCCCTTCATTTAATAAATTATGAACAGAATGGCTGGAGTCTCCCCCGATCTGTTTGTAATCAGGACATTGAATGTGCATGACCAGTGTGTGGCGTGGTTGATTTGAATGGTTCAGGACTTACCTGCTCGACCATTCAAATCGACCACCTACCACCTTGACCACACCCTGATCGTGCACATTCAGTGGTCTGACTACAAACAGATCGGTTGGTTGGTGGGCGTTTCAACAGTTCCTGTGCCAATTTCTATTCTACTGTACTGTTATTATAGCCCCTCTGTATCGTGGGTCATCTGTATAACACTTTTGACTCTATAATACAAAGCAGTCATGATTGAATCATGTCACCAAGCTAATGTAGGATTTTAGCAATGCCTGGTGTTTAACCCCCCAAAAAAAGAAATCCCTTAAAGACGTTTGGATTGTGCCTTGAAAGCTGGCTGGAATTTTATTTTCGAGGACGTATCAGGCTGTTTTTTTCTGTGCTGTTTTCCCAGCTATGGCCGGAGTTGTCCAGAAATCTGGATGTGCTCTGGGCCCGGAGTTCTGGTGCCAAGACATCCGCAGTGCTGTGCAGTGTGGCACCGTCCTGCAGTGCATGGAGACCGTCTGGAACAAAGACACCATGATGGTGAGTCGGGAGCACAACGCGATACTCAACACGATACTGTAGGAAAGAGTACAGCAGCTGAATAAAGCTTTCAAGGCAAAACATACCATTTTGTGACATGTTTTTTCAAGATGATTTGATGAGAAAAAAGAGTTTATTTAACTCTGTGCACACTCAAAGGAATTTCAACCAAGAGTAGGATCTTACATTTCTCATGAATTTGCAATGTTTAATTTAGTTTTAAAATGGAATTCCAGCCACATTGTCAAGCATGCGTATAAATCAGTGCTTCACTCTTGGTCTTGAAGCAGTGCAGTTCACCAGGGTTTGTGTGTACTGTAACTTAGAATCCACAAGAGCAAAGACCTGGAAACAGTAGCGACCAATTAAGACCTATCAAGTCATTAAGAGTATCATCATGATCTCAAAGAGTTTTACAGTAGGAAAAAAATTAAAGGATAGCAAATTACACAAGAAACACTAGAGGTTAGAGGTGCAGCACAAGATACATGCCCATTAGAATATGAAGCAGACAGACACTAATTTAGAAAAAAGCCTTTCTGAAAAATCAATGTCTACAACATGGGTTGACACATTGTGTCCTACACCCACAACTCTTTGTACTAAGACACATCATATTATTTTCTTTAAAAAGTTAAAAAGAACCTTACAGCAACTTCAGAAACAAAAAGCAAAAGGAACATCTTTCTGACCATGTTATGATCCACAAATTCTCTCTAAATAAAAAAAAGAATAAACAAATCGTGTTACAATTGCCAGTTATGTTTTATGCCCATCCCTTGCTGGTGACATCGTGCAGAACTGTTACAAGGCTTAGGAGGCTGAGAAAGGAACTTCAGAAATTTAGGTAAATCTCCGAGCTGTTCTCAGGATATGGCCTTCTTATTTTACTGACAGCATCCTTCCGAAATACACTCAAAACGAACCCATCACCAGCCCTATCACTTCATCTGGTTTCATAACACAGCTGTCTGACAACTCTTCCACTTCTGCTTTTGTCTCCTGATTCTTGAGCGCTTTTATAAGTTGTTTTTTAAAACAATAATGCTGCAAGATACGAGACTTAAATGTTTATTTGTGAGTGAATGTGGAATTTTGTTTGGCTGAGGAAGTGTCCAATCAGAGCCTTTATAAACTATCATATATCCTTTAGGCATTTCTTCACACTGCAAATGGGAGGCCAGTTTTCTACACTTTTTGCTCTGGGGTAAAATTGTCTCTGTTTTCTCTGAAAGTAATAGAAAAAGAAAAATGGAGAGAGTGTAGGTACGAAGAGAGATGAGTACGTTGGTTTTTCCTTTCATACTAAAATAAGGAAATCTCCTGAGAAAAGGTAGAGTTTTGTTTTCTTGCAATGGAGAAAAAGTCCTGATGTCATCGTGACGGGGTTTGTTTCCTCTGGTTCCTGCAGGAGAGTGACAGCTGTAAGGACTGCACCCGGATCTTCGAGCTCTTGCAGGACATGCTGTCTAACGATGACATTGAGGTTGGTGATTGACCATGAGGCTTAATTCCCAGAACAAACCATGCTTGTGCACATGTGTACATTAGAATATCCTTGTCCCATTCCATTCTGCCCATTCACTGTGAATGTAGCAGCATTGTGTGTTACAGTCCTGGCCAGTGACTGTTCCTCTCATGGAAATCCCTGGGCAATCCAGTAATTTCATCCCCTTTCCTACCTGTAGTTTCTGATTAGTCTGCTTTACTTTGAGACAGATGAAACTTTCTTCAACAAGGGCTACTTACCTTTAGTTTAAAGCACTGATCCTCATCCCTGGCCCCGGACAGCCAGTGTCGTGCAGGTTGTATAGGAAACTCACGCTTCTCAGTGATTAAAGACTTGGAAACAGAAAACTCTGTGGTTGACCAGGGACAGGAGGAAGAATCTCTAGATAAACCAATGACACCAGCAGTTTTCAGTACAATACTGACATTTTTCATGAAATCAATGGCATTGGGCTTTCCAAAATGTACAGTTTCCACAAGAACCATTTGGAACTGTTGATTTGTCCAGATATTGACCATGGCCCATCACTGAGCAAACACTAGTTTAATCGGGGGATCGCTGGTGTAGTTTGGGACAAGTGAGGAGGAATGTGCCAACCTCAGGTTCTCTACTTTGTTCAAAATGTGCATCCCAGCTAACCCATAATATCGAAATCGAAATGTGTAGGGTCAATCAAGTAACTAAGGCAGAACTGAGCAAACAAAGTGTCTGTTGTGTCAGAGTCCTGTTTTGGTGTGTAGTGGAAGAGTAGCAACACCCAAGCCAAACAGCTGGGCTTCAGCTATGGCGTGTTTTTCCAAATGAGTGACTCTGAGACTCGCAGGCGCAGGGCTGAAGAAAAAGCAGAACTGCTTTTTTTTTCATTGCTGAAGCAGTTGGGACCCCTCTTTGGTGTCTCAGATTTACTCCTCACCCGTCTCTCCTGTGGTGCTCAGAATGCACAGCCCGACCCAGGGTTTCACTTCTGTTCTGATCTGGAACAGTAATACACACCTGCGCTTATCTTCTTTCTTCCTCTCCTCTTCCTTCCCCTTTTTATACCAGCGATGTGTCTTCCACAGTGCTGCTGCTCAGGAGTGGGGTTGCTGGGGTGCTGTGTGGTGAGGTGCAGAGTAATGAGCAGAGATCTAGGGGCTCAGTCCCACCCCCCACCATGGACACCTGTACCCTTGAACTGGGAGCCATGCTCCCCAATCGCTCCGGTCCCCTGAGGTGAAAAAAACACCTCTAAATTCCATGTGCTGTACCTGACTACCAGAGTTTACTGGGCTCCAACCATGTAATCCCATGGGATTAACTCCAGGCCAGGGAGTTGCTTGGTTCCTCCTATGGGTCTGTTCTGGCCTGACTGAAACCGCTACACTCTCCCAGCAGAATGCAGGGATGAATTTCAGGCTCATGCGCTTCAGTTAGCAAGGCGGCGTTCTGGCAGGTACACGCCTGTATGCGCGTTCTGATCTTTAAAGAAAAATTAACCGCAGAACGTAAGTGACCCGGGAGATGGTGTAACTGGCTCTGAGAGCACACCTGGGCAGGGCAGCATCGATTGTAAAACTACGGCCAAACTGTATTGTCTTTTTGGTTTCTACATAAGCCTGCAAATGCCAGGGTTACCAAATGTTATCAGCTAGAAACGCCTGTACAGAGAGGTTACTGCCTGCTGCATGTTTTTGAAGGAGCTACTGTACATCACTTTTTGGTTTTAACAGGATTTGTGAGGCTTGAGTTTTGCAATGATCTTATGTACTTTTCTAGCTTTTGTTCTCTTGTACCAATGTATAGTTTATTTAAACATTGAGCCATATTGGGGTTTTGTGATAAAACCGATACTTTCCTGCATTCCTTTCACTGGGCCTGTTTGTGTAATGGTCTTTTGCAATGAAGATATTTGACTTGCTTGCTACATTTTCAGCTTTTGTTCCTTTGAACTAATGTATAGTTTATTTAAACATTGTTGTGCCATTTCTTTCTTTGATTTTGTGATAAAACTGGCACTTACCCTGCATTGCTTTGTGAGTAATAAAGCCGTGATTTAAGCAGTTTTGAGCATGTTGCTATGAAACTGTAATACAAACAGTAAAGCCCACTAAAACATCTGTCTGAATACACCTTTGTATTATTAGGAGTGTGAAGTTGATGCAGCTTTTTCCAATATAAAAGTGTTCTTATATATTAGTTTTCTCACCTTTCACATACAGTTGCTGTCCAGTTTATTTTATTAATGTATAGTCTCCAACCCTGGTCCTGTACAGCTCCTGTCCAGCAGCCCTCACAGTCATCCTTTAAATCATCAGTTTCTAAAGGCCTGGAATAATTTAACAAAAATTAAAATTAAACTAAAATTAAACAGGTGAGGTGTTCATTTAAGCCATTTAGAGATCATTCAGAAACGAAAAACAGAATATCCTCCAGCTCTCAAGGACCAGTGTTCCCTCCATTGAAACTTTACTGATGAATTAAATTAGTGTTGCTGATCTTTTGATGACAGGTAAATGTGATAGATGTACAAGAGTTTCTCTTGGACCAGCGCTGGAGATCCCTGATGGAGACAGTGCTCAGCCAGCCCTCAATAAATGAAATGTCATAACTTTCTATTTCTCACAGTATCACCATTGAATAATAATTCAATAAGATTAAATAAATATTCAATAATAAGATTTACATTAAATAATAATGAAAACAGTTAATTAGCAGATGTTTTCGTCCAAAGTGAAAGAGAATGGGGACTGATGCACCTACTAAAAATTATTTGAGCAGGACCTCTTTTTCTTATCCAAAAGTACAGAGCAATGGAGAAAACTCCTTTCAGACCATTAGAATGGTTACAAAGATTCAGCCCACATAGCTATCCAGACATTTCTTGAAAGAAGCCAGGGTTTAAGAACTTGGCTGGGTCATTGCCTCCTGGGTAAAGTGTGACACTAAGGTGCTCAGATCTTATTTGCCTTCCTGTCTTTCCTCTCTATGCCCGCCTTTCATGGCCTCTCTCCAGGAACTGATGAAAAGAACAGCAGATTGGTTCTGTAAGCGCCTGCCCACAGGAGAAACTCAGAAGGAGTGCATTGAAGAGGTGGATGTCAAACTGCCCTTTATCATCAACTTCCTGATCAATAGCGTGGTATGTGTCAGGTGTTATCTTTGCTTGCCTGGATATTACATCTTTTATCATTCAAAAATATGTACAATATATGGAATGTTTTCAGTTCTTTCTTCAGATCAGATTTGGAATTTATACCATTTTTTCACAAAGCTGTTGTCACTCTCTCCTTTTGTCCTGTTTGCCAGAACCCTGGAAATGTATGTTTGATGCTGGGAATTTGCAAGGGCCAATCAACCACAGGAAAACTGGAGTCTCTGTTCAGTCACGTCAAGGTGGATGAACTGCGCCACAGTCCAATGCCAAAGGGCACAAACCCCCAGGTGAGAGCCCAGAGGCCAATGCCATGTTGCAGGACTTGGTCTGGTCAAACTGGGGGAGCAGTCTGGGGAGCACCCCCCTAGACCTGCCTATTGAAGAGCCACCAGCAAGTGCTGGTGATCCAAACATACTGTATATTGTGTTGCATCATCACCACGGTGTGCTACAACTATGTGCTTAGCTTTTTAATATTTAAATCCTCAGATGCTTTTAAACTTCAGGTGTGAGTCGTGGAATGTGAGTTATCCCTTGCATCTCACAGAGGCTCACTGTTCCTTTCTCTCTCCAAACCCTGGTGCAATGATAGCACATCTAGTGGCATTTCTGCATCTAACAGCAGCCTAGAGACCCCACACCTGCTGCCAGAGCAGCAGCCTGATAGTGAGCATGCTGCACACATACTTTAATAAGCATGTGAACACTGAATCACTGAATTGCAGCATTGCATGAGCAATGAAATTAAGAATACATAATGCCGTGCTTTTAAAAAAAAGTGTCCCTAAAGATTTTCATTCACATGTTTAACTCCAAACTGACCTCAGAGGGTTTTATAACCGTAACCCTCTCCCTTGCCTTGTTTTTCATGCTTAAAATACAAGCACCCTCTTGTTCTTCTGTTCAGTTATGTCCACCCCAACTGATATAACTATGGGAGTTCAGACTACTGGGCCTTCTCCCCAGAGAACGCCAGGGAAATTAGCCTATGCCCCACTGCCACAGTGAGTGCTGTAGACTGCCCCATGACTGCCTGTCCCCCTCTGTCTTCCAGGTTCAGATTACGCCTCTGTGTTCCATCTGTGTCCTTCTCATTAAGAAAGTGGAGGAAGTGTTGCCTAAGGTGAGAACTAAGGTAGGATAGATCTTACCTAAGGTGCTGTTTCGTAAACAAAACAGAAACATGCATTTGAGTGAGGGCGCTTACAAAGCTTCTAAGAATGTCCAGCTTCTAAGAACGTATAAAATGCAAAGTGTTTTTACGGTCTGTGAATGGTGACAGGTTTGAGAGTAGTTCTGAAGACAAATCGGTTTACAGATTTCAGACCGTGCATTTATTTCACAAACGTGACACAAAACTGTAAGTGGCATCTTAGGTTTAATCTCAGAGTCTTTTCAGACAAGCCCACACACTTACATCACTGTTAGACTGGTGACAAGCTCCTCTAGGATTGCAATTGATTTACATTCTGCGCTGCTTGCAGCTGGCTGACTCAACATTTTTCTCTATTTAGATCAACACTTACAGCTGGATCTAGGTTGTCTGGGGGGGATACAACACACCTTGCACTCCTTAATGATCGATTTCACCCTGTTCAAAGGGATATTCAGCATTTTGAAAGTGATTTAATACTCTCCAATATCCTGATGTGTGCTTCCGGACAACCTTATCCTTGCATGATTTTCAAAGCATCTTTGTCACATAACCCCCCCCCCGTCTGATTGCCCCCTCTGCTCTGCACCTCCCGTCCTCCAGGAGCAGATCGCCGACTTGCTGGGAAAAGTCTGCTCCCACCTGCCCATGCTGCTCTCCATGCAGTGCAGCGTGTTTGTGAAGATGTATGGCGTCAAGGTGATTGATTTCCTGCTGTCGTATCTGGCCCCACACACCATCTGCTCCCTGGTCTACCTCTGCATTGGGGAGGAGAGCCCGGCTGTGCTAGGTGAGTCCACATTTTCACTCAGGGAGGCTTCCCTGCTCTGCTTTTACCAGCACTGTGCGTACAGTACGCAACATGACCCGTCTATGGTCAGGGAGGGATCTTGACTGTCAGTCCAAAATATACTTTTTCGTTGCTTCCTGGAACAAAATGCTTTTGACAACTTTGCACGAGTCTCCGGCTGCTTGCCCTTAATATAGCATATATCAAATCTGAAATAAAAACTACAGCTCTTCTGTTGTCACACCGAAGGATTTGCGTATTACCTTAGGAGGGCTTGGGTGGCTACTTTGGCATGTTGATTGACTGTATATTTTACTTTATATACTGTATATTTATTTCTTTCACATCATACATGTACTGCATGTCTATTATTTGTTAATGGGGTCATGGTGTGTTAAATATGCTGTGCAATGTGTTGTGTCTTTTACCTGCCTCCCAAGCAAACTTCCCATCTGGGAAAATAAAGTAAAGTAGAATTAAAGTCTGCAGACAGAAATGCTCCCGATCTGGACTCAATGCCTTTCTTGGTTGAAGCAGCTGCCGCCAGTGAGCCCAGCTGCGAGGCCTGTCTGGGTGTGACTGCCTTGACGCAGCTAACGTTGGGCTCCAACGCCACCGAAGACCAGACGGCTTTGGTTTTGGACACCGTGTGCCGTTACTATCCGTCCTCCATCCCCACGGTCAGTCTGCACAGTCACCACGGCCACGATTAAACTCTGCACAAAGCCTGCTTCACATGATGTAAAGTGAATCAGCCGAGGACATTCATGTACAGTATAGAGGAGTGCTCTCCCATGACTAGAAGCACGTCCTGAACTTAACCATAATCCCATATGCTCCAGCTACGGTGTTCAAGGGAACGTTTCCGCAGGTCTTTCCTCCCGGCGGCTGTCAGGGTGTATAACGCTGCCCTAGGCTAGGACTGTTAGCCCTTCGTTTACTCCTCTATGGACAGCATGTTTACTCCATTGTACTTTTTGGACAATCAGTCTGTATAAACCTATGAACATTTTGCACATATTTTATTGTTTTTACAGTGACTATGATCAGCACATTTTGCACACACCCATGTATTTATTTTTATTTATCTTGTTTGTCTTTTGTTTTAGAACTATTCTGATGTCTGTTTTGCTTGTCTTGGGCTGGACTGCTGTAACACATCAATTTCCCTACGGGATTAATAAAGTATTATCTATCTATCTATATCCATTACAGCTTGCACATGTTAATGCAGAGTGCTCATTTAATGCCTGCTGAAAGTGCATTTCAAAAACGGCTTATTAACAAATAAAACAAGTCCTTTGAGTCTGCCAATTTGTGAAAGTGTATTGCTGAAACCGACACCTCAAACACAAGTAAAGAAATCACAAAGGACAGGGAGATAACATATGTGGTGTGTTTGCTCATTGCAGTGCAAGAACTTCACTGAGGCCTACAAACCCAAGCTGCAGAAAGTCCTGACCAAGCCATGGGACACTCACACCATGTGCCAGGTGAGTGGTCAGTTCACAGAGAAACTGCAACATCCCACACGTCTCCTCAGCCCCCATCAGGACAACATGTAAACCTGTTGGCCTGTCTTCCAGCACCGAACGCAAGGAAGGAAACAGAGTCTGTTGTTCACCCAGTCTGCTCCACTTACTGTATTTGTAGCTGGCAGTTGATAAGAACAGCTGTTTAAATTTAAGAATGAAATATATGTCTACCATTCTACAAATTCAGGAAGTAAAAATGCCATCAGCAGTGTTAGTTTGTTCCTACTGATTTTGCAGCAGAGAAAGTGGTGAGTCTGTGTTTCAATGGGCCTACGATGCCGTAAGCACGCAGCGTGTCACATGTTCACAAACACAGGAAGTCCAGGCCTGCGCCAAGGCAGAGCCCACCCCCCTGCTGGGAGACCAGCCTTGTGCCCGGGGACCGTCCTACTGGTGCGCCGACATGCAGAGAGCCTTGGCCTGCAATGTGAGTAGCGGTCCCGCCACGGGAGAGTTAGGACTTCGGGATTTCATGCATTTTTTTTTTTATCTGCTCCGAAATCCCTTTGCCGTGTGCAACAGTCTCCTGGATTTGTGTTCCAGGCGGTGGACCACTGCAAGGCTCATGTGTGGATCTAGACATCTCGCCCCTTCACAGTGGCAGTGCCAGGAGAGTTGGCAGCGCCAGGATGGCACCAGCAGGTTTTGGGCGATCCCTGGCTTCAATCAGCTTCCGCCTGCTCTGGCCTCAGCTGTCACTGTGGCCAAGCGTCACAGCAACAAGCGATGACCAAATCAAAATGTGTCTTGCCAATGGATCTGTGACATTATAGAATGCTTTTAGGATTTTAGTGTGGCCTATCAGATTGCGAGCTCGAGGAAATCACCGTTGCCTGTATCTAATTAATCCTAGCTCCTACTTAATCAAGATGTTTTTTTTTTGTCAAATAAATACTGAGAGGATTTAAAAATACTCATTAGTTCTCCACTGACAGCAAAATTTAGAATGAAAAGTAAAATAAGCTGGACACACTATGTAAAACCAGACCCAATATATGTTTTGGCCTCCAATAAGAGTTTCAGTATAAATGTGAATTACTGAAAATGTCCAGATTAAGAATAACTTTGTTATTCTTTAAAGCGGGAATTTACAGTCCCTATTTCCTGGCCTTAAACCTTCAGATTTATACAATAATGAAAGTACAGGGCATTTTGTAAAGGATAGCAGTATACAATAAAGCAATGCAATTCTAACTGTGCAGACCAGTTACACTCCCAGTCTACTGTCTCTACTGTCGAAAACAGAGCTTCAGATCTTTAAGACACTTCAACTAGTAATAGATCTTTTCATCTGGAATTGTCTTCAGAATGTGAAAACAAACTGGAAAGACCCTTTATTACCCTATTTCATATCTTGTTTGTATGAAGGTGTTTTAGTGCTATTCTCTGCCAGACAGATAATCCCACAAACGCACAATGCAAAGATGCAAAGACTTTAAACCAAACTCACTCAGAGTCCTTTCCAGATTTGTAGCCCACTGTTCCAGCTAATTAACCCGAGAGTCTTCTACTTTATACATATGCCTAATAGAAGCCCCTCCCCACCAAAAAACGGTGTAGGACAGAGCGGAAGAGGGACACTACAGCACGCAAACTGCCCCTGGCATGAACCACTGTGCTTTAATCAACCTTTGTTGACAGCCAGGTTCCATATCCCTCAGGTAGGCATTAAAATATCATGGTACAATACAGGGATCTACTCATGATAAACTGCAGTGTAATGCAGATGAGTAGAGTTCCTATTCCCACTTCTGAGAAGAGTGAACTGTGTCTGCAGGGATCTGATCCACAGGGTCTGTCTGATTCTGTATGGGGTTGGTTTGGAGGTTACAGATATATGGTTCTTTTGTCTTAATTGTACACCCACCCACTTTGGAAAGGACTCTGATTGAGTAGGACTTTAGTACTCAATCAAGAGATGAAGCTTAGAGGTACTTCCCCCAACAAGCCCACCACAAAGCGTCATTTGACCCAGGGAGACGCAGCGCTGACTGCAGGCGGTCACAGCCCAGAGAACCGTACCCGACCCCTCCCAGCCCTCAGCCAGCTGCACAGTGCCCCCTGCGAGAGCCTGGGTACAGTCCAGGCCCAGGACCCAGTCTCACCATGAGTCCTTCACTTTTTAGATAACAGCAACTGCTGGTCCCTTTAGAAAAAAAAACCCTTTTTGCTTTGGGACTTTGTATAATCCTTCCCAGGACCTCCTAAAGCTAACAGGAGAAACTGCACCCTCCAGCATAGCAGAGGAGGGAAGTGTTTGGTTGCTTTAACTTATCCTGAAGATCTGGACAATTATCACAATATCCTACAGTCTGCCACAGTATCTAAATCCTCATGCCTCTCACCAGGAAGATGCTCAAAGTCACTCCTTTAACTTTAATGTGGGCAGAAAAATATTTTCTAAGCTGGCTAGTTAGTTGCAATGCTTTAAACAGTACTGCTCTATGTCAAAATGTACTAGCTTTAATTATGTGCCAGTTATACATTAATTTTGATTTTATTCTTTTAAGGTAAAGAATTCTAATGGAAAAGGGAAACGGGGTTTCAAATCAAGTGCAGCCAACTCATGTTTATTTGATCTATTTCTTTGTGCTCAATTAAAAATAATTTGTGGCATGCATCGGTGTTCTGCAATTAATGTATACGTGCTCATCCACTGGAAAACCAGACATGTTGTCATGTTGTTTCTGTATTCAGGAAAATAACTGAAGCCTATATTTGGCAGTGGTGCATTTACTGTACATTCACCAACCAGCTCTAATCTGCTGTGGTAGAGTATTCAAATGAGCTCTACCTTCCAGTCTATATAACACGTAATTGTCTAATGAAGAAAGCAGCAAAGAAAAAGAGAAGCTTGGTGTTTCTGTGCGGAGTTCAAATTGCATGACCCACCCTCCTCAATGTACTAAAGGGAACTTTTAAATATATCCTCCGAGCACAATGAAATACTTAAGCACCCACAGAAAAAAAAAGGTTTGGAACATGTTTTACGTTGAATAAAATCAAACGTGTTTTTAAAATTTATTTTAGCATGAACCTGAGCAGCACTTTGAAAGGCTGTCAGCTTCAAACGTGTTGAAATTTTAAAAAATATATGATTTTCATGGTAAATCACTTCTTACAATACAGCTTTTACTCCCCTTACCAAAATCTACAGTGACACTAATAACAGAACATTCTTCTTTCACCGCAGAGGGCAGAACATGAATCCAGGTATTTCTCTAAATCTTTTCAAAGAAACAAGCAAAAATAAGTGGAGATGCTTGTGCCTGATTATAATCCTGATTGGCACAATCAGGTTTCAGGATGTCAAACTCTTAAACAAAACCAGTTATCAACAGACCTGACAATGATCCTGGAAACCTGGTAAAACTAATCAATTACAATAAACTCTAAAATACACATAACATCTTTATTCTTCTACACGCGGTTTACAAAGCTTTTTTAATCCAAACTCAAATTTGTTATCTGCTGTGCTGCCCTTTGCAAGATTTTTTTTATAGTAAATAAATTTATAGCAACAAGACCATGTGGGCACAGAGTAGAAGAAAACACCAACAAGGCCTGATGGTTGTCCTGGTCCAGGCAATCATGTTTTTAAACATCATGAGCCATCATGAGCCGTCTCTTCCAAGCCCAAGGTAGGTTTCCTATCTTCCTGGGCATGTCATCTGAGTTAACCAACTGAAGTGCCATCTCATTCTGATGTCACAGGCTGTCGTCAGGACACGCTCAGATCCCAGCGTCAGGATCCGCCCAGCTTGAAAACCATCACTCAACTCTCCACGAGATGGAAATCTAAAAAGGTCCTCTGTGGGGAGAATCCTTATCTGAAGTGGAAGGGAACCCTGTAACATCAAAGTGACCCCAAGTGTCCAGTCTTGGCTATATTATTCCTGACTCCCGGGGGGACTGGACTGTCTGTGAACCTGTGAGTCCATCAGTCCTGCACTCTATCTACACAAACAGATCCCATCATTTTTTCAAGATGAACAAGACCCAGAATGGAAAGCCCACTGCTCACTCAAAACCAGGGCTTACACATGGACTGATATTTATAAAAAAAAACAATAAATCACAGTTTAACATAAAAGAGTAAACACTACATAACACACTAGAAGTTTTTTAGCACCAGAATGACCACTGGACAGTTTCACTTCAATGCAAAGGTCAAAGGTGAAATACCCCTTTAGATCAATACCCCAGAACAAAATAGCATTCAAACATCTTTTTTTACCAAAATTTATTTACAGATTTTGGGGAGTTCTCCTTATTAAATATAATGACATGACAAAATACAAAAGGGCACCTGACACGGTTGGCAACTGTCAGACTGGTGGTGGAGATGACGCACCGAATTGTAAGAACCTTAAAAGAAGATTGTTTTAGAGAGAGAAACAAATGGAAAAACAATTGCTCTAGGTGACTTTCACAGTCCACTGTTGTAAGCACCCATGTGTGTGGTTTTATAAAGCCAGCAGTGGAGAAATGTATCGTTTGTATAGATGACATTAAAACAAAACTAAAAGACCTCGCTCTGCCGAGACCCGGCTCCCTGTGTGGACCTGAGCAGCCCTGCTCTCACGCCCCCATGTGGCTGTTTTCCTCTTCGCTCTCTTGTCTCTTCCAGATCTGCAAACCCAACAGACACTTTATAATGACGTCTGGTCACAGCACATGAATTAGAGCTTCTCAGTGGAACAAGCTCAGAATCAGTTAAGGTTGATTTTAATAATGAGTGTTAGGCATAGTAAAAGCACAAGATAGGTTACTGTAATTATATAAAAAATACATGGGCGAGATAGTTAAATTAAACAGGGAACTGATAAACAGTCATATTGCCCTGGAAAAATACTTGGATGTTTTAATGTGTATCTGAATATTGAAAAGAACATTTTCATGTTTGCAAGAAATTGCATTTGGCAGAAAAGATAAATGTGCATTACAGCAAGTATACTGCACATACTGTCGGGGAGGGAAAATAAGAGACAGGTCACAACATGTGATACAAGCCACCCCCCCACTCCAGCACAGTCTCTACAGCACAGAGCACTACTTTATACATAACCACAGACAAACACCCAAACACAAAGGCTTTATTCTAACACAAACATATCCAGTCTGGCGTTTTACCTGAATATACGCCTCTGAAAGAGTGATCATCTGAGGCAGTATGTCAGTCACCTGCAGATCCTGTAGTTCGTACCACTTCCCAGTCCCCTGTGAAAGAGACCACAGCACGCCGTTACTAACCTGCCTGACGCACTTCCATTGCACAGATCGGCTCGAGAGACAGTACACACTTCTGCATTGTGGGGGGGCGGTTATGATGACTCCTAAATGATTTTTCAGTAATAACTTTTAACCCTACCACCAACATTTCAGAAGTATTCTGTTCCATTTGACAACACAAAAGGACTGCAGTGGGGAATGATGGAAGTACAGAATCTTTCACATCTCTCTGCAACCAAATACACTCGGCTCGAGACTGAGAAGGCCTCACTGCGAGCGGTTCACAAGACAGAGCAGCTCTCACATGATGCAGCACGTGGATACGGTACGCTCCCTCGTTGGGCTTCCCATCATGCACCACGTTGGCCACCAGGTCATAGGTCGTGTGCTTCTCCGTGACCTGGGCTTCCTCGGTCAGGTACTCCCGCAGGTCCACGTTCCTAACAAACACACGCCAGCCAGTCAGCCCCTCAACAGTTCTCAGAAGGTCCCAAGAGACATTTCGGTTTCGTGCAGTTCCAAAATAACCATTACGATACTCTGCAAAACTGATGCAGTTACGGAAATGTTCATGTTTTGAATTGTTTTAAAAAAATTCTTAAAAAGGATTTTATTTCAATAAAAAGAGGGTTTTTTATGGGGGGGGCTACATGATGCAATACCCTGTTAATATGATTTATCTCTCGCAGGTATAATGATGTTCAGATGCTCTCCAGGTTTAAGTTCATCTCTGCCCTGCCCGGAATGAAACAGGCTACAGGGTGTTCAACTGCGAACGACCTTATCTCCGTGGAAAGTGCAGTGCCCAAGCGGCCGGAGGTGACAGGTACTCACGTGATAGGGAAATTGACGATGGTGGGGTTCTTTTCCACAAAGAAGTTGTTTTTGGTGAATCTCTTAATGCAGAAGATGAGATACGGAGGTAGTTTGGTCAAGTGGAACTTCTTCAGGAAGTTCTCTTTGTAGGTCTTGTACTCCTGGAAGGGAGAAGATAGACATCACTGAAAGCCACTGCACTGGGCTGGACTGACAAAACCTATTCCGACTGCCTCTTGAGCCACAACAAAGAACATATTAGATGCACAGCACAAAAGTGCAGTTTCACACTTTGCTCCAGTAAGTAAAGAAAGGTAATGTCTGTACCAGGTGAACTGCAGCTCATCAGGACAGAGCTCATCCTGGTTTCTGTAGAGTTAAATGGACTAGAGAGCACATGCACCTTGTGTGCAGTACCAGCAAGAGTCTCCAGCAGTGACTTGAACCCACAACCAGCCCGTTACTGTGCTACACTGCCTCTGCACCTGTAAGTATCTCAACCCTATTACACACTCACCTGTTATCAGAAAGCCAGAGTCTGCCCCAGTAAAAAGCACAGGGCTCAGTGAGGAACAGGAACCCACAAACCTGCTTCACCCTGAATGGGTCCCCAGTGCATCATGGGCCCACCGATAAAGGGATAACTTGCAGCTGCCAATAAGACCCAGAGAACATGTGCTTGGGAGAGGGCTACCTGCTACCCACCTGCAACCCCCTGGTCTTAGAATGGTCAAATGTAAATACCAAAACTCAATTTAAGGTCAGTATGGTTTATATTCCAAATTTACACAAGGTTTTTGATTTTGTTCATCCATCTTCTTACTGCTTTATCACTGGGTCACTGGGGCTGCTGAAGCCTATGGAAATTTTTTGGTTTTGTGTGCGGCAAAATCCATAAACCCTACAAAAAGCCCCACAAAAACTAACAGCTTTTGTTATAGACCTTCATAAAACACGTGCCTTGCTAAAGAGTGCAGCACTTTGCTCCTCGTGTTTAGCACTTCACACGTCATGAAACACATTTTGCAAATTGGGGAGGCTGTTAGAAAGAGGTGTCAGCACAATTTCACTGTTCGCTCGGATTTTGGGAGTTATGGGACCATCGCCCAGGACACGCGGGAGAGCAGCGCCGTACCTTCTCAGTGATGCCGTTGAACTTGCCCAGGATGTTGAAGAGGGGGACCTGGGGGATGATGAGCTGCTCTTTCTCGTCCTTGTAGAGAGGGGCGGTGGGCAGGTCGAGGGTCAAGTACAGGAAGGTGGACTCGGACATCTTCTCTTGGTACTCCTCGTTGGCCAGCAGAGCCTCCTTCTCCTCCGCCGGCTGGGGGAGGGAGAGACAGAGCGAGAGACCAAAAAAAGAACACTCGTTTTTGGACAGTTCATCATCATTTACCCAGATCCACCAATGGTGTTTTTAACAGTCAGCGTATGGAAAACAAGCATTAAAACTAACAAGTTTTAAAGCTTTAGAAATACCCAAATGCATCAATCTGTAGAACTACAACTGTAATCATGGACACATAAAAAAACTAGGGAAATGTCTGCAGTCCCTTCTGTTGATTTTGGAGTTATCGGGCAGGTCAAACAGAGTCAATATTTTGCCCACCAGGAACACACTGCGTGTTGTGGCTGGGGGTCGTACTCACCAAGTCAGGGTGGGGCAGTTTCTTGGAGAAGATGCGCATGGAGCCCTGGAAAGCCTGGGTTATTATTGCTGCAATGAAGAAGAATGGCATCACCTGCTGTTCAATGTCTAGCACCTTGTTCTTTGGTGTAAAAACATATTCAATTGGGATTTAAAAAATCTACTTAGTACTCTTCATTTATAGAACGTATTGCCCATATTAAAAACAAAACAGTACAGTAGGATCTTGACATCTGCAAATTTAACATTCGCAAATTCACTTATTTGCAGTTCTGTCAGGTCGACAGGTCAAGTCATGTGTCGGAAGAGCAGAGCGGAATGAAACTTAGCTGAAGGCTGTTAACTACAACTGTAAAATAAGTGGCGGAACAGATCAGCTCATGAGGGAATCTCTCCCTGCTCCCTGCCCAAGCACCCACTCCACAGCATCTCAATATCAACAAACACTCCAGGTTCTGTGTCAGCAGTGTGTGGAATGACAGGCTGGAGATGACTTTACAGGCTCATTGACAGTCTTATTGTCCATCTCATTACAGTGGGGCGTGCTAATCATGGAGGCATAGAGAGAAAGTGTAGGCCTGCCTGAGGAGGGATTCATGTTGTTTTAAATGATTATTAGAAGTTTGTGATCACTGTTGTGTCTTCTGGTTGATTAAATGTTATTTTAATAATGAGGGTTACTTGTGTCTTTTAACCACACATACTAAATACTGTAGTACATTATGCAACAGTAGAGCAGTGGACTTTCTTATACAAGTATATGAGAATTTGGCTATTCGCAACAGTTCTCTGCACAGAACACTAGGGAATGTTGAAACCCTACTGAACATATCAACATTACACTAAACATTAGCAGTAAGACTCAACTGTGATGAATGGTTAAAGTCATCAGAGTAAATTGGGAGACATTTGGGAAAATCAACACTTTAATAGCTAGTGTGAGTAGAATTACCCACATGCATGACATCACTTAAAAGATGCAGAAGGTGTCAGGTTTGAGAAACTGCCTGTTTTACAACAATGCAGACCACTGACTGATGTTCAGATTTATCCTGTTTCACAGTGTATGCCCTGGTGCAATACACAACTGTTCTGAGCCAGTGCAACTCACAAGGTTTCTTCTTTGTTCCACCAAGAGCACCATGCAGGGCGTTCAGGAACCAGGACAGGAAATCCACAGCATCTCCTGCAGACAGAAAACACACAACCCCACGTCAGCGTCACATGCCTACACCAGGAATAGGAGCAACCCTAGGAAAGCACTTTGATCATCTCTCCTGGTCAGCAGAGTGGTGTGGAGGATGGCACTGCCGCCTCATGGCTCTCAGCTCTTGGGACCTGGTCTCAATTCCAGCGTTGGGTACTTTTTATGTACAGTTTCCGTGTTCAACCTGCATCTCCCACCTCTCAAAGACATGCTAGCTTTATTACACAGGGCATTTCTGTGTACATGTTCTGAGACAGACTGGTGTTCTGCCCAGGGTGATCTCATCTTGTGCACTGTGCATTCCCTCCCCAAGGAGAGACCTCAGTCGTTGATTAACACAGTTGTAAATCTGTAATTTAGGCAATGACCATGCATTCTAATCTGACTTATTTTACAGACAATCAGAAGCAGATATTGATCTTCTAGATTCTACAAAGTAAACCTATTACCTTGATTTACAACAAAAACCATTCAATTTAGCTCTCAACACATTAATGGACAGGAGCAATGTTTACTGAGAAGTATAATAATATGTTTTTACCCTGTTTGGTGATCTGGAAGTTCTTCTTACTGCACAACACCACAGCCTGTAGCATCTCATGGGGAGAGACATGAGCCTTGAAGTTGCGTGGGTTCCACAGTTTCCTCATCAGCTCCCCAAATCTCTGCACCAACAGGAACATGATATCCCCAGGGGGCCTCTTGATGGACTTGTAGTTCTCCTCCTCCAAAAAGTAGTTCCTCAATGGGGGCACATTGGACAGAGCCTGCAGAAGCATTGCAACACAACACAGGGACCATGAGGACCTTCTAATTCTGCAACCATACCAACTGACTCAGAGCCTGGTTGCACCATCAATGAGCACTCACTCCTGTTCAGCAGTTAAAAGCACTGCCAAAACATCTGGTGCAGAACACAGATATGTCTCATTCACGTCTTCAGACATTTTGCTTCATCTCATTAAAGGAGAAAATGCAAAGATGACCAGTTAGAAACGTCTCACTGGTACCTTCATGTTGTAGTGAAGATACATATAAACACACCTGTGGCTCTACCAAATGAGTTACATGGCCTAAATGACCTCCTTTGGTTTGTAACCACTTTTACTTTCTAAGATCTGAGCAAAACATGTTTATTCCCCATTCCAGAATTCCAAACTGCCCACATTTTTATACCCGATTCCAGATTTACAGATGCATCTTACAGAAGCTACCAGTTCTTTTGTGCATTTTTTTCTATTAATTAAATACATTTAATAGCTAAATTAAATAAACAAATGGCTTAAAAAGGCAAGGAGGGAACCCTCCAAGTGGAGATTGATCAATCCAGCTTGTATCAGACGTAGAGAAAGAAAAATAACCTGTAAGCAGCTGCTCACAGAATAACAGGGAAGAAGCCATGCAAAGCAACATGCACGTTATTAATATTAGCAGATGTTTCCCTGCCTTCATAAGCGAGGCTCACCTGCAGGACCACATTGGCATAGTCGTTGGCCTTGATGTTGTTGAGCCCCACGATGCCTGGCAGGTACGTGGTGCCGTCGTAGGCACGGTACAGCTTGCCTTGCTTGTCCAGGTTTGCGATGTGCTGCTTGGTGAAAGTGGGCTTCAAGACGTACTGGAAACAAAAGAATAACATGCAGGCCTGCTTAACACGGAGAGGGTCAACACTGGTGGTCTCTGTTCCAATGTACCGCAGAGAAATCCAGATTCTTTTTCATGTTAATACATTTTCTGCTCTGAAGAGGAGATTATGTTAATTGCTAGTCAGCCATCATTAATCATATAGTTTTTATTCTAGACATCTGTAGACATTTTACAAGTTTAGAAGCTTAACAACTACTCTTCACTGCTGGCCAGGCAAACAGGAATGAATAAAGAAGGCAGCAAGGATACATCCTGCCTACATCTGCCTTCCTGCACATTCCTAAACATGATCAACATTGTCACCAATTGAGCATATTGTCACATGTATCCATTTTCTAACCACTTCATCCAATACAGGGTCGAAGGGGAGCCTATCCCAGCAAGCAAAGAGCACAAGGGGGGGATACACCCTGGACAGGACACCATTCCATTGCAGGTTACAAAATTACACAATAATCACGTATACAGTAAAAAAATACTATTTGATTTTTTTTGACTGATCTACCACCACATTATATTCTCAAAAGTGAAGACAACTTATAATCGAACAGTAAATCCAAAGTAAAAGAGGGGCTGCGAGTTCCCACTCCTCACCGTGATATCCTCCAGGGACGAGTCGATGATCTCATAGTTGTCCGGCAGGCAGTAGAACTTGAGGGTGTGCAGGTTGAGGAAGACATGATGGGTGAACTGCACGCTGTGGGTGTAGGCATGGGACTTCAGTCCACGACCTGCACAGCGCAGCCAAAGCACAGGATTATCGTCCAGCAAGAACACTTCACACGCACAGAGGTGTCCACCATATGCTCAGGGGTAAGTTCGCTAAGTCACTGCAAAGCTTGAATACTTCCTAAAATCAAGGCGGACCACTCTCTCTTACCAGTGAAACCGGGAATGATTCGGTCAGATCTAACTGTTGCTTAAACGTATAGTAAAATCTCCACCCAAACGGGCAAAAATCACCTAGACGTGAGTCAGAAGGATTGGTTCTAAGAGGTCATTTATGGCACTGACTTGAAAATGGTGTTATTATACTGTATCCTTCCATTTTCAGTAAGTACTTCACCCTGAGGAAGATTGCAGTGAACCAGAGCCCAACCAGGCAGACACAGGAGGCAAAGCCTGGCATATCCTGTGAGGATCACAAGTCCACAGAGGAGATGTGAAAGGCACACAAGATCCTCTGCACTCACCTTGGAAATATTTCCCACAAATGAGGCAGGCGTAGACGTTAATGTGAGAGAGGGAAATGGAGCACAGCTTTTCAAAATCGAAGTCCAACACACTCCTAGGAGGACAAAATAAAGAAAGAGTATGTTGTCATTCTCCACCAAGCTTTACAACAGCATTTCTGCCACATTCTTTATCTTTCTCTTAGGAAGCACTGTGCCTGCTCCTTTCCTTTGCTTGCCTCCCGCGGCATCTTCCAAAAGACAATAAAAAGCCCCAACATTAAAATGTGGAATGACAAATGTGTCCTTAATATCTGCTTCTATCTGGAACAAACTGCAGAGGCTATGGGGTTGAATGCTCAACAACTCAAATAGCAGAGTAGCTCACATCAGAAAGCTGGACATACGTCTAATCAGAAGTGACCCAGACGAACATGGTAAGACCCGTACCTCTCAATTTTATTTGCACTTCCCTGTAATTTCCACTTGTATCCTCTGTTTTATGTTAGACTTTAAGATCACTTTATTAGCCATATACAATTTCTTGCATTAGGAATTTGTCTCTTGATTCTTCAGAACGGCTCTGAGGATTTTAAACACTTGAAGCAGATTCCTCGTAGTCTTCCCCGTTCAAGACTAGAAAAAGTTCAGTTCTTTTAACAAACAGTGTAAGATACCCATTTTATGTACTTCTCTGGACTGATTTCAGATCAGCAATAGCTTTTCTGTATTGTGGTGTATTCAGCTCTAATGATCATCACTATGATCCAATGTGTAAAGAAACCCTACATTTATCTGGTTGGAGTTTTATCCAAAGGTACATGTCTCTGCAGCCATTTACCCAGCTGGGTATTTTACTAGAGAAACTCGGGTGAAGTGTATTGCTCAACTGCAGTGCCCCATCTGGAATTTTAACCTTTTCTGCATTTACGAGTTCTGAACTATACCCATTTACAGATTCGCACAGTCTGAACGGTCTTCAGTGGAGAAAAAAGTTGCTCAAACCATTCAGCGACCTCCCAAGGTTTAGGAAAAGTGAGTCTCGACAAAAATTGCAGACCATTTCCTCCATACATGCCTCTGAAAACAAATTAATAACACAAACCAATGAATAGTTCGGTCAGCATTTCTCTTAACTCACCTGTTGATAGTGTCCAAATACGGGCAATGTCGACTCCTGTGATCTTCAGCAACATCCTGTGAGCGTCCGGCTTTGGCTGGGACTGGTTGAAACACAGTGAAAACAGTGTTGTCAGCTACACTCATGTTTACCGGTATTAAAATATAGTACCAACAAGCAGAATAAAGTCGTCTGATTGTGGTCCAAATTTCTCATACATAAGCAAATTGCTCAAAAGCAACACAAAACAGACACGGTCTAGAAAAGTGTTATCAGTTGACAATGAATTCAAAACGTCGGTTTCTCTGCAAACAGACTGCACCATGGCTTTAGCCCTCAGCGAAACGTCGGGAAAGTGGGATTTTGTAAAACTTTACAACATCGTTCACCTCATTTCCACAGCCGATTTTCCAGCCTACGCTTCCGAGTACTTTATTTGATAGAAACTGCAAAGTATGAAAAGCTCTTCTGTTTTAGATACAGAAGTGCATATGAAAAATCTACAGTCGTTCAACAGCTTTCCGTATACCTCTTGTAGTTTATTCAATATGCTTACCATCATCCTCCCCATCTTCCAGCTCCGGATTCCTCTCCCGCTTCAATGACACCATGTTCCTTCACAAAACTACACTGATGAATGAATAACTGTGATAACGTTTTTGAAAATAATAATGTATTGATAAAACTCCCGGTTGTTTGAAACCATTCAATGACCACTCTCTCGCACACCACGACTCAACATGAAGGCCAACTAAAGCCTAACCCAGAGTTCCGCGCTGAACTCTGGGGTGCTCGTAAACATTGTGAAACATTGATTCATTTCGAAGTGAAAAGCTCCAGTTCTGTCAACATTGTCTTTATTTCACCTCTGGCATCTGTTAACTATTATTTAAAAAGCTGAATTTTGTACTATACGTATCGCGGGATTATTTAACTACAAGAGGGAAAGAGGAAAATAACGCAACCGAAAAATAATCTGGTACAACATGCTGAAATACCTTACACGTCCAAAGGCGATAAAACTCTAAACATATGTACGGGTATAAAGTACAGAAATGATCAATGTGAAACAGAGTGATTTCATGATTTAATTAAGAGTTCAAATTTTAGAAGGGAGAAGGCTCTAACAATTGCGCAACTCCGGATAATATTTGTGTTGGTCAACAGGCTAGTGGCCCTGGTCTTTTCATTCAGTTTTATGAGAACGTCTAGTGATGTACGAGTGCCAGGACTCCAGCTAAAGTTGGCGTAATTTTTTTATCGGTTGCTATTTTTTACACTGTTTGCTAGTACAAATAAAATGGAGGTGCTGCGAGAAGAAGAAGCATCGGTGGGCTCGGGGTTCGACCCGCATACCAAATGCAAGCCTGGAGGCCGTTTAGACATGAACCACGGTTTTTTACACCACATTCGCAGGAACCAGATAGCCAGGTTTGACGAACATAGTTTAAAAGCCACATACGTACTGTAGAAGGGATCGAAATTTTGTTGGCCTTTTAGTTAAACTGATAACATGTGTATCATTAAGCATAATAATTATTCCTTAAGAGGTTACGCCTTCTGCTAAAGCCGTTTTGCACATGCGCATCTCGCTCCGCTAAATTGTTTCTCCCTGAGTAAGACGAAAAAAATCGATAAACTGCTCTTAATTCACTCAAATTATTGAGCAAAAGGGCTTGTTTTGCTTTTTTAAGTCTCTGCGGTCCAGAAAGTAATTTCACTGTAAGTTGTCTGCTAAATAATAAAGTCAAGTACTACTGTAATAATTACCCTCCATGCATTTCTTATATCTACCATTTTCCAAATCACATTTAAGTTATTCTTTAAAAACTCTACAGGAAAAAAAAGGAAATTGTTGGTATAATTGGAATGTGAACCTTGTTGCATGCTATATTTTTGTTGGCATCCAAAAATGAAATGGTACACGAAAGTGAAAAACTATGAACTAACCAGCCCTGTTTATTTCTTTATCTGCAGATGGAGTCTGCTTTCAGAAGTGAAATGAAAAGGTTTCTGTAATAATGGGTTCATTCAGAATGGGTAAAAGCCGGTTGCTGCCCCTGCAAAGGTGACATGGTGTTTCTGTCTCTCCCCCAGAGACGATTATGACAAGGAGGTGAAGCAGGCGAAGGAGAAGCAGAAACGCAGACACAGCAACACGCCCAGCCGCCCGCGACGCCCAGACATCCAGGTGTATCACCCTCGACGCAGGAGTAAGACCTTGCACAAACGTGCTCTCAGACTTCGCTTTTAAGAACAGCAAGAGAGCCCCATCCATCAAGCCCACACTTAAGGGAATGAACTGAAAATCTGAATGGCCTCTTCAAAAATCAAGCACGGACTTTTTGAAATAGATATTCTTTCTTCTAGGTTATGAGCAGAGAAAAAAAACACGTTGTGCCAGTTATTAGCAGGTTCAGAGGGGCTGTAAAGTTAAAGCCAGAAGCATTTCTCCTTGTCCCCCTGCTCTGATCTGAAGTGTTTGGGTGGGGGGCAGCGTCGAGCCGAATCTTCTGTGCTGTTCCCCCCAGGTGCCTCGGAGCAGAATGCGGGGCCGGAGAACGAGGAATCGAACGACAGCAGCTCCAGTACGGAGCCGGAGCACCAGGGCACGGAGCTGTTCTGCCTGGAATACGAAGCTGACAGCGGCCAGATCACTTCCTTCGTCGTCTACAAGGTGAAGCCAAGTCACGGGTCTCATCTCATCAGTATCCCTTATTGTAGGCATGCGGGCTATTGGACAGTCTGCCTGCTGTGACTTCATACAAGCTGGTAACCCAGAAGGGTGTCATTCACAGCTTCTGCTGTACCCACACATAAGCTGAATAATGGGTTGGAGCTGGGAGTTCAGTATTAAGGAGGTTTTATTAATGATAATAATAATAATAATAATAATAATAATAATTGCTTACACTTATATAGCGCTTTTCTGGACACTCCACTCAAAGCGCTTTACAGGTAATGGGGACTCCCCTCCACCACCACCAATGTGCAGCATCCACCTGGATGATGTGACGGCAGCCATAGTGCGCCAGAACGCTCACCACGCATCAGCTATTAGTGGGGAGGAGAGCAGAGTAATGAAGCCAATTTTATAGATGGGGATTTTATAATGATGATGAGGGATGTGAAGCAGGTCCAGCAGTTCTTCAGTGCCAAACATTAAATTTGGGCGGTGCAGTGGCTCTGTGGCTCAGGATCTGCGCCTGTGGCTGGAAGGTTGCCAGTTCGTATCCCGCAGCCGGCAGAGGAATCCTACTCTGTTGGGCCCCTGAGCAAGGCCCTTTACCCCAACTGCTCCAGGGGCGCCGTATAAATGGCTGACCCTGCGCTATAACCCCAAGCTTCTCTCCCTGTCTGTGTGTCTCATGGAGAGCAAGTTGGGGTATACGACAAGACAAATTCCTAAAGCAAGAAATTGTATCTGGCCAATAAAGTGATCTTATCTTATCTATTAAATGTTTCCTTTGGGACTTTTTCACCTCCTAGGTTGGCTTGATTGATGCAAATGCACACTTTTTGTTTTTTAGAAGCCATCAGAGATTTCCCTTGCTAGGCTAACAGCACCCTTAGAACAGTCATGTGACTTTCAAGTCGTTCAAGCAGGTCAGCACGCATAGGCTGCAAAGGAACAAGTATTCCCTGCTGAAAAGAAACACGACGTTTCGGCTGCGGAGCCCTCTTCGGGTGTCGGCTGTGACTTTGGATCTCTGTTGGCCGGGTGGGTGACGGACGTGCCCGTGTGTCTGCTCCTGCAGGAGGACGAGCCCGACAGGGTGGTGGAGAAGGTGGCGGCCGCGAACGCGCTGGATGCGGCCATGCGGGCGGCGCTGAGGGCACGCGTGCAGGAGGAGATGGACAAGCGCCGGGACAAGCGCTGAGCCGGGCCAGCGGCGGGGGGAGGGCCGGGGCCTGGAATATCCACTGCAGCATCTAAGGGAAGGAGAAGGGGAGGGAGGGGGGAGTTTGGGGGGAGGCACCATCCCTACCTGAGCCAGTTCACAGCACCCCCGAGCCTCCGTCTTCAGCATGTCAGGCATGCAAATGGAACCCTTCCCCAGACTATACCTGTCAAAAAAGGATGGCGGCTCACAGATCCTGTGAGTAAACTGTTGACTGTCCTCCGATCAGAACAGTTACATTCTAGGAATTCGAGTTCTAGGAAACGGAGATCTCTTAATGGTGAGAGTGCAATAAAAATAAAGCATCTCAGAACTTCAACAAGAGATCTGGAACAGGAGGATGATCGGGTTTAGCTGCCTTTGTGCCAAGACCCACTTCCCTTAAAAAATATCAATACTGGCAGACAGGATGTGTGGAATGCTGGTACAGCGATAGTTCCTCAGTATTGTATCTCGGGACATAGAGTTCTTTTGCTATAACTTGCTGTGCTGCTAAACTGTCATCATAAGGTGACTAATCCATTACACCTAACAGTTTCTCCAATTGCAGCAGGTTTGCCGTCAATGGATAAGCCTGACCACAAACTCATTGTTGTTTCATGCATTCCTTGTGTCATTATTGCGTTATTTTGTTTTGGTCAATTCAGTATCTTTATTTTATTCGGCCTGGAATTCTAGATTAAAATGGACAATAAAAAGTAACAAGTGAGAAAATAAATTTGTTAGGGTGTGATGTGAATGAAGCACACAGGAACAACAAACGGAAAGAAACAGCACATCATCCAGATAAGCTACTAATGTTCAGAGCTTTGTTGTTCTAAAGGAGAAGAATGTAATTCTGTTAAAATGTGAGTACATACAGATATGGGATACTGCTGCTTATCTTGAGTGCGATGGTGGAGATCTTTCAGCCAACGTGAAGAGAAACATTTAGGAAGTCATTTAATTTAATGGGACTTTTTTTATGTGCTTCTCATTGGCAGTTCTTCCTTTTGAGCTCTTTCAAATTAACCCCCCAGTGATAAAAAGGATCCTAGAAAGTCACTGTCTTTGTTGACAGTTCCTTTTTATTCTCTGTTGAAAAATACATGCCTTTTATGCCATGTGATGGTCCATAACAGCATGATGTAACGTACATTTCCTTCGCCATCTAGAGAAGGAACTCTGCAATGGTTTCTACAAATGCTAAGACGCTTCCGTTGATATGTGTAATTCTGTGTTAGGATGTGTTTAACAGAAACAATTTTGTGCTTTAGGTAGCCGGTATTCTTTGAATATGTTGCCAGTATTTGTAAGCAGCATTATTCAAGGAAAGAACTATTTTCTTATGTTTCATTTTGAAGTTGAAAATCTCTTTATGTCCAGAAGTAGTTTTGCTTTAAAGTTTTATTCAGTTTTATTTAAAGATATTAAAAAAAATATTCAGTCTACCTGAAGCCTCAATTTTGCCAACTGAAAAGCAAGCAGACCATGAATAGTCATACAATATGTTTTTGAAGCCCACATTTATATTCTTTAAAAACTGAGCATTTCTTTATGGGAGCATTGTCAGAAATCTGCAGATAAGTGCCTCAGCATACAAGCAATGCCCATATACAAAAAGTGCAAGGTAAATGTATAAATATTAAGAAAACAACATTATCTTTCCTAGCATACTGAACTCATAGCATACTATGGAACATGCCGTAATGTTAGTATTGTTTTAGTGGCAATTTCCACTTTGATCTGAGATGAACATGCACAGTTTTGTCTTGCTGTGTAAAAGCAATAGTTCTCCTGATAGCTGTATTGCAACCAATGTGCTACTGCCCATTCACTGTGTGGGGAGTATTGACAGAAATTTATACAACAGGCTGCTTTACATTTACTGTATAAAATCAGATGTCATGATAGTATTTGTCCAGCAGAGGGCACTGTTCAATGCTTAGAATGTCTTTAAAGGAGTGTCTTGCTACATATCGGAAAGCTTCAATCAGGCAGGACATAACATATCCTGTCGATGAGAATTTCTTCTCAATTGACTTATCTGGTAAAATAATGGAATTACAAAAATCAGCTGTTAGACATGAAGAGGTATTCTCAAGTATGGCCTTGCATGACACATTTCATGCAGCTTTTCTTCATCTGTTAGTGTGTTTTTGTTATTGCCAGAAACTCTTTCCAGCAGTAGTTACTTATGATGAATTTACAATTTTTTGTAAGGTGTTCTTGTCAATTTATTCCTAGTAAAACAGCTAGCAGTTACATGACAATACAAGATGTAATTTTTAGTAGGAAAAGCAATAGCATAACAGCTTTTTACAAACCCACCTCATTTACAAATTTAACCTGAAGCAGAGACAGACATTTAAAATACCTGATACATGTTTATATGATTTGTATCAGATTCTTGTCAGACAATCTCCTGTATTGCATGCAGACATGCTGACAAAGTTGCTGTTTGACTACAAGCAGATATCATTGCTAATAACTGTGTGGAGTTCGTATGTTCTCCCAGTGTTTGTGTGGGGTTTTTCTGGGTGCTCCGGTTTCTTTCAGTGCAAAGATATACTGGTAGGTTAATGGGCTTCTGGGAAAATCGGCCCTTGTGTAAGTGTGTGTGTCTGTCTGTGCCCTGCTATGGACTGTCGCCTCCTGTCCAGGGTGTATCCTGCCTTGTGCCCGTTGCTTTCTGGGATAGGCTTCTGCTCCCCTGTAACCCTATACAGGAGTAGGCAGTTAGAAAATGAATGGATGGCTAGCTTGCCCTTTTCACGGTGCTATAGGAACCAGAACCACCTAAAGCAGGCCTGTCCCTGGTCCTGTGCAGCCCCAGTGCCGCAGGATTTAGAGCTAGACGTAACCTTTAAAGATCTGGAACAATTTAACTATGACCTATCAAACAGCACCCCAAAAGTCTCATTCATGAGACTTTCACACAGCGAAACAGAACAAAAGGCTGTCTGAACCCAGGCTTAGAAAACTGCTGATTGAGACATCCACAAGAGATTAATTAATTGAATTAACACGGAGCACACAATCGCTGACTCTACACCATACGAGGGGAGAGTGCTTTTTCCAAATTCCTCTTGGTGTTACACAACATTATTCCAGGTTTTTTCCGTGATTGTGATTAGCGGAAATGTTCATATATGCTGTGGATGTCCCCCCCACCCACACAGATAGATTTCAGCATCTCGCGTGTGCAAAGAACTGGTTAAGTACAAATACACAGGTTTCCCCACCCCTCACACCACACCTCCCTCACGCCTCCTGTTCGCCTTGATCCCATTGGCTTCCAAGCTCGCCCAACGTGTTTTTGCCAAGGAAATTATGCAAGTATTGACTTTCATTGACGCCTTGTTTGATTTATAACATACACGGTAGTCGTGTGACTTACCAAGAGGACGTAACCTGAAACCGAGCTGCGTTCCTTCCGTATTCGACTTCCAAGGACAGTAGTGGAAGCCTGTTCTGATCAGGAGGTTTTTCTCGTCTCAGTTTTCAAAGTGCTCGTGTTCAGAGAGCAGGGAGCCCACTGCTTTTCACGAGGCATGTACTGCTGGTCCTGCACCAACCAAAGCGCAGGTCTAGTTTGGAAAACCAAAGCCTTCTCAAAATGTCCTTCTTCCAAAGCACTGCACCAATCGAATCGAAACATCAGAGACCAAAGCATTTTTAAGTTCACACGAGAAACTGTCTATAATGTATGTGAATGTGGGGCTTCTGTGAAGACCAAAATGGCCACTGTTCATATGCTGCCCATTATACCAGCTCCTGCTGTTTGAAAACCACTTAACCAATTACCTCCAAACGTGCTGAGCATCATTCTGGTGGAAATACCTTGACCATTTGACACTTCGTAATTCCTGCACGTACCCAGAAGCCTGCACGATTGCCATTTTGCTGTCCCAGTTTCAGTTGCCTCTGTCTTGGGAACTTCCTCTGCACCACATTAATTGAAGCTAGGCAGATTTCATGAAAAGCTGCTTCTGATTTGCACCTCTCAAGTTCTTGCGATCTTTTTCTCTCGCACAGCAGGTCATCAGCCACTTCACGGAACAGGGCCTCTTGCACACACTGCTCTGGTTGAACTCACAACCTGGCCTATTTCATTCTAGCGACAATACAGGTAAAATGCTGGAAGTGAACTTCTTAGATGAACTGCTATGAATGGCCACCTGACAGTAAACACTGCAACACAAAAACATACAACTGATGCTCAGCAGCCAGTCAGAAAGGAAATTATAATTCCATATTTCCACTTTTGTCTGGAAATATATGAAGGTGCATTTTATAAAGCGGTATCTTAGTATTAAGGAAGGGTAGTGTCTGTGTGATGACTGGAGTCACACCCATTTCAACCTTTCAAGCAGGCTGAGTACTTAGAAGACACAAGTAATAGGTTTATTCCATGCTGAAAAGAGAAGAAAGAAAACACAACGTTTTGGCTGTGGAGCCTTCCCTCACACTCCTTTGCAGCCTACGCATGCTGACACAGATACCTGAACTGCTTAGAAGACAGTCTATAATAGAACAAATAGTAGCAGTAGAATTACGGTAGGCCAGACAAGAAGAAGTACTTCTTGTGGCCACAAGGTAATAAAAAGAAGTAGCCCATTATTTTAATAACTGGCTTTATTCAGTAACATAAAATGATGTTTATACATATAAAAATATTACTAGACTTCTGGCAGTTCACCTGCAAGGTGTGAATATTAGCTTATTCAAAAAGAAGGCTCATCCTTGCCCTCTCAGAATTGTCCATAAGCCTGTGGCAGCCTGTGTTCTGATACAGCAAGATTCTCAATGGAAGACTTATGTCGGTCTATATAATAGATGGAAAGCTATCAAAAGGGAAATCATTTCAATGAAACCAGCACTCCGTGCAAAGGCAAAATACAGAAAATATGTTGTGGCATAAAAATTGCCCTGGAGATCACTAAACATGGACCCATGTGAAGTGGCGTGGGCTGTGATTCCACAATACTTCCAAAAGAATCCCAGCAAAAACCCACTTCCCAGGAGTCTGGCATGCAGCTTCCATGCCAGGGATGGGCTGCAGTCCAGCCAGCCTAGATCACTAATCTTATACAGTAAAAACAGTACTGCCTTGCATAATGCAGAATGCCAATGTCTTCTTGCTTCTAACCACCATTAAGTGCTGTGCTTGGTTTGGTATTTGCGGTATTTGAGTTTTTAATTAATTTAGTAATGTATTGCTTAATGCAATATTCATTCCTTCTCAGGAAACTGCAACATCCAGACTTCCAGAACACAGCTTTAACTACAGTGAGCCCTGATATGCATCATCCAGTTTTGTGCCTTTTTTAAAGGACCTGGGGCTAAACCTGAAATCTGGGAGAGACATTATTGTTAACAACTGAGCCTGAGGTAAAACCTGTACACTTTTCAACGACTGTCAAAACCTGTTTATGTTATGTGTTTCCAAAACAGAAAATCGACAGTATACCTCTTGAGAGCGTGTCTCATGTTTGACTTTTTTTCCAAGGGGTTGTGGTGTTTGGGAGTGAAAATAAAGCCTGATTTAGAGCAGTATTGAACGTTCCCTGGGATTGGGTTCGCTGTAATTCTCTACCGGCTAACGGCGGGAGGAGCAGACTGAACTGAGATGAGGGGCTCCAAACAGCTGCTCTGGCTTGAATGGAAATCTTCCCGAGCTGTTTTGGGTGTGCAGTGACCAGGTGCAAACCTGAAACTGCAGTCATAGTGTTGCAACCTGGTTTTTAACCACTGCGTCCCTCTGAGAAGCCCCTGTCATGATTCAGAGCTGTGAATGAAAGACCTGCTCTCTGTGTTTCACAAAGCACTGTCCTCTGCGTTGCAGCATGAAACTGATCAGAAGTCCTCAAGGACCCCAGGGCAGACAGGAACAGCTGCAACCTCCTGTCTTCAATCCATGTTCTCAGTCCATCCACAAGCTTAATGTGTGATGGTACTAATTACTCAATCAATCGATTGCATATATACAGTATGGCCTTTTAATACAGAGCACTGTCAAGTCACTTTACATAAACTATACAATAAAGACCAGGACAGTGTAAGGAATGTATAACAAAATAGATAGAATTGAGCAGTTAAAAGAAATAGACTAAAAATTAAAGGCTATTGAAAACATGAGTTTATAGGCAAGGTATAGAAAATTACACCCAAATGAAGGGAGTGAGCCAGGATGAGTGTAGGAAAGATAACTCTTGAAGGAAAAGAGGACACAGCCCATACAACACCCATCAAGTCAGACAGATTTTTAAAGTCAATCACGTAAGAGACTGATAACCACTAAAGGTTTCACAACAACACAGGAGAAATATGTTGGAATGTTTTATTCGTGATCAGCACTTAGGCGGCCCAGTTCAGGACATACCGTCGTTTCTGTAGGAATTTCATTTCACTAATGAGATGCTTAGCCAGTTTTCCTAGCTCTGAAGTGGCTAGCATTAAAAAAAGAATCCTCAGGACACGCAGTCATTCACTTCTGGTGAAAGCTGATCTCGGGGAGCTGACAGCCCTGAAGGGAGACCCTGATCTTGACACACCTGCTTGGAATGGCGTGACTGGCCGTTCAGCCCACTATCACACTTGCCTCCCAGGGCTGCACATGGCCACACTAGGCAGCTTGGCCTTCTACGAGCTAGGGGGAGGGGCAAGAGGTCTGTGCCCTCCCAGCCAATCAGCTCACTCCCTGGTTGTGTAACATCAGATCAGCCTCAACCCCCAGGAAGCATCGGCTCACGTATCTCACTGAAGCTTCTGTTTCACTTCGTCAAACTTCCCTTCCCACAGAACACAACCCTCTCTGCTCCAGTGCGAGAAAAGTTCTTCCCTTGCTCAGATTTAAGTTGCAGACATCCATTTTCTCAGGCGCTCAGGCGTGTACTTTTTCTTTGTAGTTTTCATTTTTGTGCGCCTTGTGAAATCGGTTTGTCACGTGTTTCGGTCTGGTCAGCTTCCGTCACCCTTCTTCAACAAAGCTGGTGAGTGCTGGCTGTCGTCTTCCTTAGGAGTTTTTAGGTGATTGTTAAACAGCCCGAGACAAGTGTAAAGGTTAACTAGATTAGTCTGGAGCCATTTAACTGTGCTCGATGACTTGGATTGACCTTTTCTGCCCACCTAACCTGTAACTCTCCAGCCGTACTGTTTTTTTTGCTGTGCACTATGGAAATGTAAAACAAATTCAAGTACCAGGAGACATCTCAGCACAGAGGAACAATAATCCCAATGTAAATGGACGAAGGGAAATATTGTATTGGAATTGACTGGCACTAGGGGAACAGGAGAGAAGACTAGTTCTCTTCCAGAGGCTGCGATGAGCTCTGCTGAGGGCCTAAGCAAAAGCTCAACATTGACTACAACCGTAACCAAACCCTCACCGTCAACATGCTTTAACACAGGAGCCTGTGTCACTGGTCTCTACAACATACACACCCTCCTCAGTCCTGCCTGTGTAACTAAAGCTCTAAGAAATTCATGTGAGACTCAGAACAGCCTGACAACCGTACATTGTAATCTGAAGTTTCATGCTCCTCGTCAAACCACACTAACTACTAGCTAGTTATACAAGATCTGCCTGATGATGAAGGACAGTTGTGTCTGTATTTAAATTACAAACTGTAGCTCTGTAAACTGACAATTGACTTAAGAAATGAAAACGCAAAGTTGATTCCTCGTGAAACCAGGAATGTCTATATTTTGGTTTGTTTCTGTGTGTGGCTGTGTTTGATGAGTTGAGGTTTCAGGGTGAAATGTAGTGCAGTAAGGCCATTCTTATGTGAACATGGCAGGCCTCTGAAGCACAGGCCTTCCAAAAAGAATAGGGGAAAAGTGCAGGAATCCATCCATCCGTTTTTAACCTCTCTATCCAGTACAGGGTCACCGAAGAGCCAGAGACTGTCCCAGCAAGCCACGGGCACAAGGCAGGATACACACTGGACAGGGCACAGACTCAAACACGCACACACCAGGGCCATGTTGCAGTAATGCAGGCAAACATGAAGCACTTTCGCTGGCCAAATGGTGCCCCCTCCCTCCCTCATGGCTCACTCCAGGGTTTATATGATTGTGGTTTCTATTCCCATCACAGCTCAAGGCCAGAAAAGAGCCTTCAGCCTTCTGTAGGCCTCAAACAGGTGTTTTCAGGAAACAAAGGAGCAGGTAGAACAAGTATTTAAGAATCCCCGTGAAAGTATGGTAGATAAGAACCATTGAAAAGCTACCAGAGAGAACGAGAACAGTACCAAGAAGAGAATGTTTGTCATTTTTCAAAATACTAATCAGTGATTTGAAAGGTGACAAACGAGAGACGCCATCTTGCTTGCCATTTGGCCCATCTTGCTTGTTAAGCAGATAAGGAATCCTCCAGGTGTTTCTTATAAGACACTAGGGTATTGCCTTCATATACAGAGTTCTTATGTTAACAACACCTCACATATGAAATGTTTTGATTAAGAAATCTTCAGATAGTGTTTCATTATGGATCAGCGGTTTATTCTTGTTTTGCTCCCATGAAATGGGCTGAAGAAAACTGGTCTATGGTTAGTGCACCTTATGACAAGACAATATAATTTTAATTTTCTAGTTGAACCCATACAAATTCTAAACTGTACCCTCTTCAGTTCTCAGTTTTGCAGGTTACTTAGTGTTATTAAAGACTAACACTTTGGGGTGTCTAATGCAGAAATGTAAAATCTGCCCAAGGTGCCAAGTTTTGGCCTTGAAGCCGCCCTGATAATCAAGCTTTGACAACAGTGCTGAAAAACAGTTTCTAGTACTGGCACAGAGTTCGCTATCCAGTGTGTCCTGACATGACTATTTGAATGGACCTTTCCTCCTCTGTTTTCTGCAGGTTGTTTACACAGCACATGGCAAGGAAACAATTGCTTCAACGTAAACAAGCCTTTTTCACCTCCCCTGACTGGCAGTGTTTGACGAGAGAATGAGCTTCCAAGGCTCAGACCAGAACCAGAAATAACTGCCTACAAAGACAGGAAACATTTAGGTACACTTTCTGAGTTTATTTAGAGGTTTGAGGACTTTAAACACTTGGTAAAACCTTTGAAAGGGCCGAAACACAGTAGAAACAGACCTGATACATTATTATCATTATATATGACCTTATATTATAATAATTCGCTCCTTATGTAGGTACAGGGATTTGAGTTCTTCCAGTTTCCTGTACAACCTCCCGCGTGCCTCAGTTTGTCTCTGATTTAGTGTGGTGGATGTGTCTAATTTTGTCTTTCCGGTGGTGTGAGAGGAATGAAGAGGCCTCCCAGATGGATGACCACAGCTATATTTTTAGGAAGTATGGAAGGGCCCAGCTCTGGAGAAGTGTGCGCCCCTCCAGGGTCAGAACCTGTGTCATTCAGTGTTTTGTCATCTAAGGATCATTTTTACAAGGCAATGTGTTGTCACAATTTGTCACGCGCATGTAATCTTAGTTTTCCTCACAGAAACTAAGCCTTCACTGAATCTTCTGCGGTGTGGTGAATAAGTCTTTGGCCTTGTCACTGACAGGTTGCAGGTTCAAGTCTCTGCTGGAGCCTCTTGCTGTTGTTCTCCTGAGTGACTTTGCCCCAGGTGCTCCTGTCCACCCAGCTGTATAAGTGGGGACCAGTATTGCTGGGAGGGCATCCCAAAAATGGTAAGACAACAGAAAGGAGGATGAGCTTTATCCTGATAAACCACTGTGACTCTTGGGGAAGACAGCTGGCTGAGAGAGCAGGGGAGTGATATCATTGAAACACTCATTACTGTGACAGACTATGAGTTCTGTTACATTGTCACCACTCTTGCAGAAACATGAACAAGGAGTCATTTTAGTTTCTTGCAACCATTTGCCCAAGGCCAGACAATCAGCTGTATTGTCACTGAAAACCCCATATGGGCGTACAGACCTGATGGCAATCCACATTGTGTCTGACAACTCTCAATCAATCAAGCTCCACACTCTGACGTCCCCAAATGATATACGATTGAAAGAGTAATTACCTGAAACTCTGGACCCAACACACTCTCTGACTGGGGAATACAGCCTTTGAGTCAAGATCCAGAAGTGAACAGCGTGAGCCCAGATGGTTAGGAAACTGGAATAGCTGAGCTCTTCCAAACTTGCCACAAACACACTCACACATACAGTCATTTGCAGTTCAAACCAATACCATCCCAGGGTCAAACTACAGGTACAGGTACAGGTAAACTACAGCATGCCAGCTGTTACAACAGTCAATGAGAGGGGTGTCAGAAATTCAGCCTGCAGGCCAGGTCCAGCCCTCTGAGCTCATTTGATCAGCCCATGTAGCAGGATCAGTCCAAGCCTCAGTCAGGATACAGTTCTGGTCAAAGCGGAACCTACATGACCCACACTGCCCACCTCCTGATGGTGCTACTGTATCTGGCTTGCATGCACAGCAATCCCTGTGCATCTGTACCTCTGTCCAGTCGTGGTGTCTCTGTTTGATATTATCTGTCTGATTACTGCAATTTAAAGGGAGGTTCATCAAGCCAGAAATTTCGCTTGAGGGAAAGATCACCAGACTCCAGCTCACTTATTTTGGTCACGTGATGCGATCAGATTCATTGGAGAAAGCAATGATGCTTGGAATGGTCAGTGGAACAAGAAGACGAGGCCGCGAAAGAACGCGGTGGCTCGACGCCATCAAAACAGACACTGGCTTAGGCATAGAACAGCTGAAAAAGAAAGTCCAAGACCGGAAAGCGTGGCGAGAGATGGCCTATAGAATTGCCGAGAGTCGGATCCGACTGACTGGATAACATCATCATCATCAATTTGCTGTCAAATACACCATAAACGTGAAAGACTACAAATAATTCATCCTCTGTAATAGGTGTGTCTAGTATTTTGATAATCTATGATAAGCATAGCCTGCCTGATGAACATTTCAATCAAATGTGGCCTGTATTGCAAATGAGTCTGATACATGAGACTTAAAGCTCACATCCCTGACCAAGGTATTCATTAAACACTGTACACCTTAGGAAAGATACACTTGTTTATTTTTCCTGAGTTGCAAGACACCAGCATCACTAAAGTCTATAAAGATGCAATTTACATATCCCAGCTTTGCATCATAACCATTCCCATTTTGCTTCAGTTACTGAGAGTTTATATTCTGTTGTACAGTACAAGAAAATGCAGCATGCCTAAAAATATTTTATGAATATGTCCAATACATCTGTGGTATGCCTAGCAAAGCTCTTATTTAAGCCCTGTCTCTCACTGACCTATTTCTCAGCCCTGCGCAAACAGAGAACACTCAGCCTCATCTCCCAAATGTGGCATTTGAAATCAGCATGCTACTGGGACATCGCTGAGCCTGCTGTTCTGATTCTAATATCACAAAAATGTCAGCCCTTCCCCTTGGCTTCACGAAGGAACTAGTGCTTTTTCCTCAGTTTGTACCACTCCTATCCTTAATTAGTCATAGAGGGGAAAAGACATGCTTATCTCCAGTCTAGTAAAAGTGAAAGTGAAGTGCCAAGTCCTATACTTTTATTGTGGAAGAAAACCCGGCTTTGCTTAACTGGAACTGGGTTCCGACTGTCTGGCAAGCATATCGATTAGTTTTCGTGATCTGGCTAGAATGGAGATAGGATGTTTTGGAATAAGAAGCCCTTATCATCTGCATCTTCATAATGTGTTTATTTTCTAATTTCTTGTCTTGTTCAACTGCACACTGCAAATCTATTTACATGGTATTTTCACTGGAACAGTTGACATATGCACTGCCCTGGCGATTGTTTTACAGTTCAGATTGTGTGAATTCCAAATCACAGCACAAACGTTTTACTGTTTTCACTCCTAAGCCCTGTAACATTTCTCATGCTGCCTAAAGTTCCTTTGCTGCACTGCTCAGGTAGTGCAGTAACAATAATATTTACTGGGAGAGCATGGGCAGTGTGCCATGCTGTCTGACGTTTTACAAAGAGCACATTCTGTATGCGTTTAAGGGGAGTGTGCTTTTCAAGGAAGGGGATTGGTCTACATCAGATCCATGTTCCCTTCTTCAGAGGCAGGATGCAGTGCTGGTGCCAACACCGAGGCTCAGCTCCTTGAGATCAAACAATAAGAAAGTAGGATACAGCACGGCCCAGTGGAACAATGATTTTGCAACCTAAGCTCTTGCTGAGAGAGGGACTTTCTAATCTTATCAACTCGGCTCAAATTTCCAAACACCACCTGATTAGTTTTTTCCCTAAGAAGACTGTGTCCTATCACTTCTACATTGACCCAGTTTTGACAAATATGTCAATTTGTGCAGCTACGGCAGTGCTTTTGTATTGTAGACACAATTGGGGAAATAGCATCATGCCTCTCTCTCCCTGGTAGAGCTGCTCTGTACATAGGACCAGCAACGTGAGGTTTAGATGAATGTTCAGAAGATAAAGGTCACCTGATTTCTCAACACCAGACTCTTCAAGAATATAAAGGTTTATGGATCTGACAAATATCCTGACTTAATAATGTCTCTGCAAAGGGCAGAGAAGAGAGGAAGGGAATGGTTCTATAGTGCAGCATCTAGAAAGGCAAGCCAAAAGTCCCAAGAGTGAACCGAAAATCTACAGGCTTCTGGGACGGTCTGTTGTGCAACGAAAAGAAATGTTTTTTTTAATTTATATCTTCCTGGCCTGAACCATTCACTCTTGTTTCCAGGGGAATATGGGCATTGGGACAGGAAATGGGGGGGTGAATAAGTCCCATTTGGCATACAGAAAACATCAGTTTAAAACAATTCTTGCCAGCCCTTCTATCATTGCACGTAACAAGACCATTAAAACATAATAGGATTTGTACCCTGAAATTGTAGGGAGAAGGAATTTCAATCGGATTTAAGTCTAAATACCTTAAAATCAGAATACAGATTTATCCAAACTGGCACTGATACAGCAATGGTTTATAGGTTTATAGCTGACTTACCCTACAGGGTAAGTCAGCAGTACATCCAATGAAAACTTTATGTGCTTTGATTTTGAAAGTGGCCTTAGTTAAAAAAACATTTTTCACTAGAACTTTGTATTTTTTCATTGATATTATATCACCACAGTCTCTTTGTAAGAGGTGATGAATTAAAATGTATTCTATTCATTATGCATCAAGCATATTGTAGACTGAATACTATTGCTGCATGATTCTTCGAGTTCCAAAAGCTTTGCCCCCAACTTCCTGATCTTAAGAAGAGATAACCTACTCATTACCCTTGCACATCTCTGCTTACACCGAGGTTCTGAGGACACAATTCTAATGTTTAACTTCTGATGAATTACTCTACAGCCGAATTTGTGCTACAGGAGAACTTACACACGAGGTTCTCTTAGGAGAACGAAGCCAGAGGTTTCTGCTCTTGCTGAGATGCCAGCAAGATCAGGCTGTTAATTTCCCTATGGACATGAAGAGCTGTTTTTCAGGCTAGCAGACAGTTCTCTCATCTGTACATCAAACTCTTGGCAGTTCTTTTTCAAAATATGCACACAAGTGTTTGTCAGCTAGGGCATTCTGGCTTTCAGAAAATTATAACTTGGTATTGCCAATAATTTAGAAAAAAAACACTCCTTTTTATTTCTTCAAAGGTTTTTATCTGAAACAATTAACTGTACAAAAGCCATATGGCCACATTTGCTATACATGGCCTGTAATGTCTTGTTTATAATACCATACTCCACAGGCTGAAATAACAATAACAAAGCCTGCAATGACAGTCCTGATAGATGGCTGTTTTTGTCACAGATGTTTAAACAAGCAACAGTCAAAAGGAAACCACGCCCATATAGAAAATGGGCATTTTAACCAATGAGTCACTTCACACTGACTAACTCCAAACGCTCCCGGTTTAACATACCTCACACAAAGTTAATCTCTCATGTTACGTACCACAGACCTCCAGCTGGGTGCAAGGTACATAGAGTTTACTGGAAAGCAATTGCACAAGGTAATCTTCAGCCCTGCAATTGATGGCGGTTTTTCTTGAGATTAAAGACCAAAAAAAAAAAACCTGATGGCTTGAAAGCCACGATCAGATGCAGGGCCAAACGAGTACCTTGTGCAATTTGTTTTCCAGCAAACATGCAACAGAAGAGAAGGTAGACATTTTTCTTAGGCTAATTCTCAATAGGCTGGTACAAAGTACATCACCAGACAAACAGATCTGTTTTGATCGGGTACCTTACAGGTAACTCTAGTCCATGACTGTATTCCCCCCATCCCCTCACTTGACAGTCATTTTACTTGGCATAGAGGTTCCAAGGTTAAAAACCTTTGTACCTTACCTCAGAGCCTTCTGGGGCTGCAGATTCATATAAAAATACAAGTGTCACTCCGTAATTACCACCTTGATGGCTGCTGACAAGCTATGCTTGGACAAACCCTTCCCAGTATCAGCGATGCTGTTCCAAAGGGATACGTGTACAAATCTATACCATTCTTACTAGTTTACAGAAGCCATTCATTTTGTCAACAGTATTGGAATGTACAACACTAAGTTGTAGGTGTCTGCTTCAGAGTACAGAATTTATTCCTGTAATTAAACAACCACCTTGTTAAGGCTGGCACAAGTTTAAAGAGCAGCTGGACAACCAGCACCAGCTGCTCACAAACCAGGATGTTATGGTGTCATGGGAAACACTCACCCCTCCATCAGGGAGCAAGCACTAGGAAAGGATTGTTCCATTTGCTCTTTTCCCAGTGTTGGTCAAAAGCCACCCCATCCCACCTCATGCATGTATCACTTTGACACATATCCCACACCCAACACCCCTGAGCATCACCCACTTTAAAATAAAGCCTCTGCTTTAGATTGGGGAAAAAAAAAGTTGTGGATTTCAACATCCTCATTGCACAAGGCAAAAAGCTCATCGCATAAAATAAAATGTAAGAACTCATGTCAATAAGTGCCAAGAACAAAGGTCTGTATGAGTCCTAGTGTTCATTACCATGAACAATGTGCCAGGTTGTTTACTTTGCTGCAGTACTGCTGAACACCTGCAATGAAGAATGCTCAGATACCCTAAAATACAGGGATCAACCACCTAAACCCAGATTTTTACTGTGGCATCAAATTAGGGAGAGGAAAAATGCAGTTACTTGTTAAATATTATCTGCTTTTTAAATACAAAAATGGCAGCAAAGGACAAAGGCAATACAGGTAAACCTAATTAGTAAATATTTAGCAAATTAAAGCTAACTGAAGTTAATGAATGCTTTTCTATAATGGTTGCAACAAACCCAGAAGCTTTTTAAAAAAGAGCAATGTAAACTTATTCCCCGAGAGTATATCAGACCAGCTCCACACAGTCTCCATAGATGCCCATAACTACCATAAATCTGCAGCTGTACAAAAAAAACCACACGTACACAAAGGCTTCTTGAAGGATCTTGCACTTTATTCAATTTGACATGTAATTTAAACGTGGGGGCTTGTATTTCAGGAACGGGAGTGGGTCGAAATATAGTTTTGGGGAGGGGGTGGAGGGAGAGGTGGCAGATAAATAGAAAAGGCACTTTTACACTTACAGCAACCAGTAGGCCAATCTCTCAAATAAAATGAAAACAAGAGAGCAGGTAAACAAGCCGGCTTCTCTGTACAACACCGGCCAAAATCTGCCTCTCTCGTCGCAAAAAAAAAAAAGAAGCCTAAGTGGTTATGCTCACCTATCCACTCAAGAATATTCCACACCAGCCAGAACCCTGCGAGGAAACCCAAGGCTTTTCTGTAGGACACCTCAGCCCACAGGGGTTGCTGGAAACAAATGAATTATGGCATTCGGAAAGAAAAAAAAACCTAAAAGAGCTGCCTTCTGAAGCTCGGGCTTCTCTGTATCGACGCAGAGCTTCAGAGTACAATAATAAATAGGAAACAACTAGACAATCATTTTTCAAGTATTGAGAGCTTTGTTGACACCCTTCTTTATGCCATGATGGGAGCTGGTTTCTCTGTATCTACACCTGCTGTCATGACAGAAAGGGAGCTGAAATTTCACCTTTGTTAAAAAGAAACAAAGCAGAAGCCGCCCTCAGAAGGAGTGCTTCTGCACCGTTGGTGGAATTAACTTTCTCAGAAAGAAAATAAAACGTCAAGTACCAGTGTGTCAATTCTACAGACCTCGGGTACAAGGGCCTTCTGACTTTTCTGTATTACATCACAAGGCACCCATGACCTGCGCTGGGAAAACAGGAAGGTCACAAACCAAGGTTTGGCTAGTGCTTCATCCACGATGCATAGCATTTTTAAAAAACCTCCGTCACAAGGTGTACCACTGTAACACAACGTCCCGCAACGAGAGGGGCCCCAGCAAGGAAAGGGGTTACTTTTTATTGGGCGAGGGGGATAAAACATTTTTAAAAATCTGCTACGTTTTTGATTAAATACTCTATATAACCACAGCCCTGTTTCGGGTCATCTAACAGATATTAAAAACTACACACAGACTTCAGAAAAAGCCTATTAGATAACAGCAGGCAGCCATGCACTGCAAAAGCCTTGCTGAAGCAGGATAACTTAGTGTGCGGTATCTCTTTTTAAGAAATCAATGCTTTGAGCTATTCTATGTCTCACAATGTACTGGGCATTCCCGGGAGAGAAGTGTAACGAATAATCAGGTGTGTTTTTGAGCTGTAAAGACAAATACCCACTTGTCTCACAAGCTCTTAATTATGCCACCTTGCAGTTCTACTGTGCAATATTTATTCTAATTCAGCTGACAGCCAGCCTTTTTATAGAAGGGATAAAACAGACCGTTACAAATCTGTTGAGGGTGGAAGGAGATAATTGTATTGGGGGGTTGGGGAAAGCACCAGTGGTCTCAAGTTACTAAATCAAGGGTCAGGCCCTGGGAATCCATGGACAAGTCTAGTCTCAAAAAAGTACAGACCCCACAACGGAAAAAACCAAGATGAATGAGTACATTCAAATGGAACAAGTGCCATTTACGAAGCCGATCTCTTATGGTCCCGTACACACACAGACTAAGCTAACAGCAGCTCGGAGTGGTCAAGAAGTAGAAGATGAGTTAGGAGAAGACAGGGTTTGGGGTTTTGATTTTGTTTAGGAGGAGACTTTTGGGCCTTTTCCCCCCTAAGACCTGGAAGGCTTCTCTGTAGTATACACCAACAGGCCTGGGGAAAAAAAGCTTAACAAGTTTAGTATTTGAGCTTTTTGGGCACCTCCCAAGGGAAGGAATCCCTACCAAAGTGGCCATATGCAGCGGTCCTCTGATAAATGGGTTTCTTCAGGTCCAGATCCCTGGAATACACAATTTCTTCATTTAACAGCCACCACAGGGATTTCTTCTTCACACACACAAACAAGAATGAGATCCAATTCTCGGTCCAGGCACCATCACCAAACATTCACTTCCGGTGTTCTTACAGGGTGTCTCCGACATTCAAATCCCACTAGGAACAGTAACTTACACATTTTAGAGGAAAGATCATATTCTCTCCCCCCCCCCCCCACCCCAAAAGCAAAAACCTCAACAGACAGAACCTAGAACAAAAGGCCCTGCTGGTCGAGCGGAAAAAAAATGGACAGAGCAGGAAGAAATCACTTACCCACGCTAAACATCAAGCCACTGGACTTGGTTGGAATTCTTCAGTGAGATGAGAACTGTATTCATGGGTCTTGTTACACATCCCCCTTTGCAGTTAGCTTCTGTAGTTAACGCACCCTTTGCACTAAGCCTACCGTTGCCAGCTGTTTGCTTTCAGTCCTTGTGAATAAGTACAGGTCGAGGAAAATATGGAGGGGCAGTAGCTAATCAAAGTCTAAACCATCCAGCTCAGGCGAGAATGAGAACCCACGGAGCTAAGTCATGGAAAGATAGCCCATCACTCCTATACTTTACCTGACGATGACCCCAGGTCGGAGATCAAAGTTCTTCTTGACAATCTCCAGAAGCTCTCTCTCACTCTTCTGGGAAGTCCCATAGTGGAAAATGGAGATTGACAGCGGATGCGACACTCCAATTGCGTACGAGACCTACATTGTAAATAGAGCAGCGCTTTTCGTTAAGCAAGGGGAGGAAACGGATCAAGAGTTCATGCATTGTCACACAAAGAGGCGATATTCTCAGGTTCTGGTCTTCATGCTTTGTAAACAATTTATACTTTAAACCAGATTGTTTTTGCCTGACGTACACTGCTAAATCTCAGTTTTTTGCTGCATGTGCAATAATATAAGAAGGTAGAGTAATATTCGAGATTGGGGTTGTAATAACGCGAAACATCAAGACGTCGATACTTCAAAAGTCACATGCATTCCTTTCTAAATATTTGGAGCTTGTTAGCCAGACCCAGAAGTGTTACGCCTGCTGGTCAGGAGTGCATGCAGCAGGCTGCAGGCCGGGGTAGCCCGTTAAGAAACCTCACCTGGACCAGAACCCGCTTGCACAGCTCAGCCTTGACCAGGGACTTGGCCACCCAGCGAGCGGCGTAGGCAGCTGACCGGTCCACTTTGGTGTAGTCCTTCCCGGAGAAGGCGCCGCCTCCGTGCGCGCCCCAGCCCCCGTAGGTGTCCACAATGATCTTCCGGCCAGTGAGACCAGCATCGCCCTGCAGACCAGAGGGGAGCCCGTTCAGTCAGAGCACAGGGGACGCCCTGGGGGATCTCTGCCGGGCGAAGGACTAGGCCCTGACCGATCGGAACGCTGGACTCACCTGCGGGCCCCCGATGACGAAGCGGCCGCTGGGCTGCAGGTGGTAGATGGTGTCGTCGTCCAGGTAGACGGAGGGCACCACAGCCCTGACCACCTTCTCCTTCAGCGCGTCCCTCATCTCGTCCAGGTGCACGTCCTCATCGTGCTGCACGGAGACCACGATGGTGTGGACCCTCACCGGGATCACAGCCCCACGGTCCTGACGGTACTGCACAGTCACCTACAGGGAGGGGGCACAACATCGTAAACAGAGCAGCACTTCCCACAGAGATCAAGAGTTCACTCACTGTCTCGGTCACACAAAGAGGCAATATTCTCAGGTTCTGGTCTTCGTGCCTTGTAAGGAATTTATACTTAAAACCAGATCATTTTCGCCTGACCTACACGGCTAAAACGTTGCAAAACAAACTTGAAGCATGCAGGGCGATTCCAGGGTGCAGAAAGCTGAAGCAGAGACAACCGCAGCAGGAAGTTGGTTATCGACAGTGTGGACAGACAGCAGCCCAACTCGGAAAACTAGAAGGACGCACTTTACGATATGAGCCAGTTAAAAAGGTCAGCATTACAAAATAACCTGAGAAGTCACGCCATGCAACACAAAGATAAAATCTCCCTGAGTTTCTGAAATACTGTGAAGATGTGCACTTTGAGTTAGGGCTCTCTGGAGATACAGACTATAGAGCAAAGTTCAACTACACTCTTGCAAACGCATCTTATCGGCCATAACCAGCATTTCATCACCTGTGCACTCCTTGTACTTCCCATATACATTTGCATTGCGCATTTGCATTTTTTTTTTTTAAGGGATAAGATCAGAGCAGCTGAGGCGACGTCAATGAACCAGCCTCTCTGAAGACACTCCCTACTCGCTGGCCCCGAGGACTCCGGTGGTCTCGAGGTGGCGGCGGCCGAGTGGCTTACCTGGGTCTTGGAGTCGGGGCGCAGCCAGGGCAGGGTGCCATTGCGGCGCAGCTCTGCCATCTTGGCGTTCAGCTTGTGGGCAAGAACGATGGTCAGGGGCATGCACTCCTCGGTCTCGTCAGTGGCATAGCCAAACATCAGACCCTGCAGGTGGGCGGGAGAGAGGAAGGCACAGGCGGCACCTTTGAGCGTCCGATCTTGGCACAGGACTGGCGGATTCGCGACACATCAAAGCCCTGCTGCCTCTGGGCAAAATCGAACCGCTTTAAATTGCAAAGTGCAAATCCTTAGCGCTAGAACTAAAGTGGGATGCAGGGCGGGTCCCCACCTGGTCCCCAGCTCCCACGTCCTCCTCGTTGCGGTCCAGGTGCACGCCCTGGGCAATGTCAGGAGACTGCTGCTCCAGGGCCACCAGCACATTGCAGGTCTTGTAGTCAAAACCTAGGGGGAGAAATACAAGGATTGTCAGATGAGGTGCGGTGGCTAAGGATCTGCACCTGTGGCTGGAGGGTTGCTGGTTCGTACCCTGCAGCCGGCAGAGGAACCCTACTCTGTTGGGCCCATGAGCAAGGCCCTTAACCCCAACTGCTCCAGGGGCGCCGTATAAATGGCTGTCCCTGCTCTCTGACCCCAAGCTTCTCTCCCCATCTGTGCATGTCATGGAGAGGAAGCTGGGGTATGCAAGAAGAATTTCCTGCATTAGGAATTTGTATATGGCCAATAAAGTGATCTGATCTTATGAGTTTGCACGGCAGACTGCACTCTTTCCATTGCTGCACGCTCTCAGAAACCCAGGCAAGCCGTGCTGTGGCCAGTCGAGCTCGGCGTGCCTGCATCGCCACCGTCAAACAAAGACTTGAGCCCAGGAGGCATGGGGTGCCAACACTCACTGTCGGAGCGCCAGCCTTGTGCGCAGCACTCACCTTTGGAGGAATCGTCGTAGCCAATGTGCTTAATGGTTTCCCGCACGACCTTCTGATAGTCCACGTTGGCCCTGGATGTGATCTCTCCAGCCAAAAGGATCATGCCAGTCTTCGCCACCGTTTCTGCAGCGAGAACAGAATGTCGACAGGCATCAGGAGCTGAAGCGGCTTAGGAACCGAACCGAACTAATGGCCGCCTTGCAAAGTGAAAAGGCAAAGAGTAAATGAAACCCGATTACCGCAGTGGGGAAATGAGGCTCCACAGAGACCAGAGTCAACAGGCACAGAAAGGAAACAGCTGGCCTGAAGCCTGAAGATAAGAGCAACAATAGTTACCGCAGGCGACTTTGGCATCCGGGTCCTGCTTGAGATGGGCGTCCAAAACGGCATCGCTGATCTGGTCGCAGATCTTGTCTGTGGAATGAGACACACCCTGCTCAGTTTCTGCAGTTGCAATTGTTGTTGTTTTTTTTTTTACACTGACAGAGAGGGGGGGGCTTGAATGCAGAGGCCCTGGGGCATAGCGGGTGTAGTGGGGGGGGGGGGGGGGTCCTATTCCAAACAGCTGCAGTGCAAGCAAGTGCTGCAAGGGGCACTTCTGCAGCAAGAGCAGAGCGCCTCGTGACTGTCAGGCCTGAGAAGAGCGCGCCACAGCCCCGCCCACGAACGCCAGCGATTGGCTGGAGGATCACGGTATACATAAATATCGCGCAAGTCCGCCCCGGTCTGTCTCTACGCTCGTTATGAACTGAACTGCTACTATTGGCTTCCCCGAACGCTAATCGAACAAGGGTGATAAAACGTCACCGTCACCACCCCGCCCCTCTCCCCTCAAGGTATCGCCCCACGCCCCTCTGCCGTTACACGTTCCAAAGGACATTTCGCAGAAACGCTGCCTTTGCTTGAAATCCGAAAAGTCAACACGCACTGAAGTACCACCGACACGTACGCGCTAAAAAAAAAAAAAAAACCGTTTCAGCAACCCCAGGCCTTTCAGACGGGACACACGCCGCCTCCACGTCTCTCACACGGGCGCCAGGCTCCAGAGCGGCGCTCTCCGACCCGGAGGAAGCCACGATCGCGCTGCCCAGTCTCCCCCCACTACACGCGCCCCTGCGCGGCCTGTCCCCGCACGGGCTCACGCCGGAGACCGGCGCACGACGTGACACCGGCGGCCCCCGCCCTCCCCTGAAGAGAGGCTCTGCCGCAACACGAGAGGCGGCCATGATGACCGACTGTTCCCGGGCTGAAGCCGACCCAGACGGCAGACGGGAATTCGGGGGTGCCCTCTCTCGTTTCGGGCTCGGTCGGCTCCGAAAAACGGCATTCCATCTTAAGGAATACTGCTAGCGGGGTTCTGAGAGGGTTCTGAGTGTTTAAGTCCAATTAAGCACAGGAGGTCCGCCATAATCCCCATTGTTCGCTAGCCCTGGATGCTGCGGACTTTGAGTTGCGGTCTGTCGGCACTTCCTCAATAAGTAAAATAAGTAAATAAAAGAAAAGAAAGTCATCTTTTTTGTTTAAAATACCCTCATTTCTAACCCTGTACATGAGCCTGATGGAGGGGGAGGGTCATCACTGGCAAATCTCTACCGTTTCAGAGGCAACGCGGTCGCGCGCGCATTTACAGAGGAAGACTCGCGCCCGCACCTCGTGGCCCCTTTTCGTCGGCTCTGACATTCACGCGCTACAGCGGAAATCTACCTCTGCTCGTGCCCGACAGTGCGCCCAGACTTAAAGGGGCTCCCGTGTGAGACTTGTGGAAGAAATTCAATTTTTTAAAGAAAAAACACAACATAATACTTAAAATACCCAATACAAGAAGATATTATACAACCAAATACGGGCGTATAGTTATTTACGTTAAGTGGTGAGGATGAGAAGCCACCACGCGTGGCCGGCTTGCCGAGCGTATGATGTAATCTGGCAATACCGGCTAATACAGGACAGAAACGTGCCCAATCAATGTCACGGTCACGGCCGCTCAAAGACTGCTCCTATTTACACAAGACCAACAGGACCAAGGTCTACCGGATATTTTTAAACAATTTAACTCGTGACGTATATCGCCCGCACAAGCCATTGTCTGGAAGCGCCCGAATATCGACATACACATACGACACACAGACAAGGGCAGCCCCGCTTAGCTGGCTGCAGAGAAACACAGAAACGAACCTGGGTGACCTTCCCCGACAGACTCCGAAGTGAAGAGAAAGCAGTCTTCCTCGATCAGGGAGCTGTGGAAGTCGTTGATTTGCCCATTCATCATCTTCAAAACTGGATTTAAAGCTTACCAATATAAACTCTGCTTTAAGAACTCTAAGGTTTATCTAATGATGTATTAGGTACGTAGGGTTTTTTGGGACTTTTTTTCTCTTTTGTTTTTACTGCCCTCTGTAACAAGCAAGCTGACCGGATCCTCTTGGCTGAATGTGCCGGCAAACTGCTGCACAGCAGCTTTTATCCGCCTTAGAAGGGGCTCTGACGTCACGGAGGCGCGCCCTCGAGCCCTCCTCTTTCGCTTCTTTTCGGCTTTAGCGGGCGGAACCATTTCGGACCGAATGGGTGGAAACGTATATTATGTGGAAGATTGCAGGCGTTGTTTGCTAAAGTCTACGTGGTAACAGCTCCTTCAGCTGACACGAAAATCCGTGGTAATGTTAATTACGCGTCGCCGTCCGCGTCGTCTCCAAGCTTCGTATCCAACAGAGGCACGAAGGCGAATCTTTCTGTCCTTCGCTATAAAATCGACTCTTCTCAGACGCTGAGTCAATTGGAGTCGAGAAGATTGGCGAGCGAAGATGTTCGGGTGCTGTGGTTCTGTGCAGAATTGAAAGATGTGTAGTTAGCCAGACAGCTGCACTTAATAAAAGCAAAAATCCATAGCAACACATGGCTTCACCAGGGCCGGTGTAGCTGAAATGTGTTTTTGACATGTTTTGACGTTATTCATTTATATTTAGTAAATCACTCGGGCTATATTTGTGTACAACTAAGTACCCTTGAATCCTCAAAATTCAGTAACGCTGGCTATGCTTCATTCAGCACAATTTAGAAAATAAAATGTTCATTGTGTATGAATTACTTTCAAATACATTATAATTGTTGTTGAGGTGATGGTGGTTGTTATTGGTCTATTAGAATATATTTTCTTTGTATTTATGTCGCAACTATTTGTGCAACAATAATCTTCAAACTGGCGCAAACCGATGTCGGACAATCAATGCGGAGAATGACTGGGTATGGATTGGGTGATGTAATTCGTGAATGAATCGTCTTTTCTATCCTACCGACTTTGGATATGTTCTAAGGGCATTGAACCCCACATGTAGGCCAGGTTAATTGGCTTCTCTCGCTGTTATCGAGCGTGCATTCTGTCCTGTGTTGGACTGACGTCCTGTGTTCCGGGGGACCGCTAACACATGCAGTATAAACGGCTTTCTGGGTGGGTAAACGAGTTCCATATATACAAATATACTGCAGTCAAATATGTCTGACAATTTCATTTTAGACACGCTCAAATAATATGTTCCGCATGTAAACAGATCCAGTGCTTTTCACATGCCGTTACAATATGATGGTTAGTTAAATCACATGATTAACCATTTTTAATAAAAAAATAACATACCTGACATACAGATACCAGTTAAACCACATTTTTAATAGGTGCCTCTGCGCTTCTGTGCAAATTATACAACCCACTCCTGCCTTCCTGATGCTAAGGGTTCTTTCAGCGAACATTGTTTTCACTGCAGATGAAATGCAATTTCACAGCACTGTGCCAAGTGTGAGTTTGAGATTGTATGTTGTTCACACGGAGCTGTATGTGTGACCCAGTGCTGCATTAGGAATCAGTGTCCTCCTGGAAATCAGACAATGCTTCACGTGTTTCAACACCAGCAGCACGCTACTTCCATGATCTAATAGACCCCTGAGGAAAGCCCGTGGCCAGGTTGCACAAGCTCACTGTTAGACCTGCTGGTTCCCCTGCCTGGGACACAGGTCCATTATTGAATTACACCAGGTCTGTATGATATCAGCTTCCCCTGTTCAGCCCAAACAGGGACCGAGAGCAGGAACAAAGACAAACGAACGTTCATGGAAATTGGACTTCAATTGAATTAAAAGAAACAAAGCAAACAATTTTCCATCGCAGAGCTTATCAGTGACCATTAGCTGGTCTTCCAGCAAGATAACACGCGGCCTCGTGGCTGTTTCGAGAAGTCATTTTGACCTGAGCTGGAAAAAAACTCACAATAATAAAAGAAATATAATTATCTGAATTCCACGAATCCTTATAACGATAGCATCGAACACTCAGCTAAATGAAATGAAAAACAGTTCTCTCTACACAGATGCCTCTAATGCGCAGCTCCTGTTTAGAATGGAGTGTTTTACTTAAAGCAGAAAAACACTAGCAGTTAACTTAATAAAGAAACAAAAGATGGCAAAAGTCCTGATATTTATTAAATGTGAAAAAGAATTGTTGGATTCAGTTTTCCTTGTGGGCTGACCGTCCATATATTTATTTCTCTATGCTGTGGGCAGTTTGCCTACAGAGTAAATAAGGACCAGCATCTGTTAGAAGGTCAACGGTATGATCCTAATTTCTCACAGATCCTGCTACTGTAGTTCATCAGTACCTTGCGCAAAGTGCTTTCAAAACACATAATGCTTTCATATGGCAGTGCTGTGTATGTCCAGAGTGGTACTTTAAACTCAGCAGATGGATTTTGAGTAACTGTTACGATGCGTGGTTCAGGACCCTATGCAGACGGTATAATCCGGAAGTAAGTGGGAAAAGGACAACGGGGAGGAGACAAGGATCAGGGCAGGTTGATGAACAGGGAGGGCGTGATGACGGTGAACTGGTGCTCGGGGGGGCGTGGCCATGGCGAACTAGTCCAAGGGAGTCCAGGGGGAAGTCCGGGGCGAAGTCCAAGGTCCTAATCCAAGTCATCCATCCGCGACGAAAACAAGATGCAGTTGAAAGCCTGGACGGGATCCGGTACGGGGACAGGGAATAAAAACGGGATGACGAGGCTAGGCGCTCCGAGCCCCGGACTCGGCAGTGTCAGGATGCCGATAGGAGGCCTATGCCCTCAAGCTTAGGGCAACTTGGTGGTGGGCGGGGCCTCCGGGCGTCCGTCTTCCAATGCATGGCCAGGAGTAGCGAGAGCTCCCATCTTGAATAAGGAGGGGCAGGAATGGAGGCAGGTGCACATAATCAAAAAATGTGAAAGAGCCGGAGCGCCCTTAAGAGGAGGGATTCCGATCGGGACAGTAACGCCTGCATTGAGGTCTTGCCCACGTTCTGGACACGGTGTTGAATTTATGGAGTTGAACCTGGGGAGGCATTTCAACGCTTCTCCAACGGGCACAGGATTGCTGTCCATGATTCATCTGACTTTAAGCTTTAAAATGTACCTCAGGGTCTATATTTTCCAGAACCCTTATAATGTGGCTAATAACAAAGTGCTTTACATTAGGAATAATTTCTAGCACATATGCTTCAAAATAGGCGACATTTTCAAACATATGTGCTAGACGTTATTCCTGATGTATTCCGTATAGTAACCAGTTGCTCTCGGATGTTTCATCAGACTACTTTAGTGCAAGCAGAAGGCATTTCTGTCTCCTTTTTAAGCTTTCCTCAGTGCCCTTTACTTGAAGCAGCACCAGGAAAGGAGATTCTTTGTTGATGAGCTCTGCTGCAGTACATCACAGGGCCAGACCTTCCTCTCCCTCCTCTCTGTCTGGGATTGCTGTGTGACCTCCTTCACCCCCAGGCCCAGCTGACTCCTCTGGCCCGCCGCCAGCAGGGATTCTGCGCTGATGCGCCGACATCAGCCTCTGCACCGATTCTGCAGTCTCCATGGCTACAGTACCTGGCCTGATGGGCAAAATCGCGTCTCTGCTTGTTCTCAGCCAATGAAAATGGGCTTTTTTTCATCTTGGAGACAGAGAAGCTGGTCAAGGACGTTCACTATGGGAGTTCTGCACTCTGTACTGTAAGGTGTCACTGAAAACACTCATGTTATTTTTTAAATCTTTTTAACTGTTATTTTTTCTTGTACCCATGAAAGGGTGTTGGTATGTTCCTGTGTGATCTGAAGCATCCCCAAAGCAATACATCCCAGGCAGACACGTATAATCTAACCCTGTAATCTAGCCTGCCCCATTACTCTTAATCTGTCCCTTTGCCCCATCCCCTGGCTTCTTATTGCCCCAAACCCAGGGCTCTAACAGCCCACTGTTCTGCTCTGAGTGAGAGGGCTGTGCTCCATGTCCGACTGCCCTCTGGAAGACTGCACCACGTAGGACCGTGCGTAACTTTAGTGAAGGACAGTTTGTTTCAGTATTGCTTCTCACTCGAAACAGACCAAGACAAAGACCAAGTCCATTATCCTGGTTACTGTGGTGTTAAGCAGCCTGTTGACATGTGACACCAGGACACAGGGATCAACCCCCTTTTATACAGCTGAAGCACTTCACTGTGGATGAGAATGGAGCTGAAGGGTTACATTTAGAAATGGAAAAGTCTGAGATACAGTTAAAGAAAGGGGTCTTGGATCAGTCAGGATCCAGTGGCAATCAGGCTGTAGCAAAATCTCCTCTAAACCGATCAGCCTCATTGCACCAATGAGGTAATTGAACAGAGATAATCTTACATTGTCCACGTCTTAAATTAATTACTTTATTGGGGCTGCAGGAGTTCAAGGTTCAGGCCAAGTTACAGGGGAGCAAAAGCTTTTCATCTGAATAGGAAATACTGTATATCTGTCTCTATTACCTTATTGAAGCCAGTAGCCTCTCAAGCCAGTCATTGCAGAGACACAATGAGCAAACTGTTTCTGACAGACCTGGAGATCTTGTTGTGAGAAATGGGAGTGTTTACAGAAACATGAGGTTTAATGAGGTTTAATCAAAGACTTTGACCTGGAGTCACTGTGCCGCTTCTTGCAGATTTTTAAATCACAAAAGAAACAGTGGTTGTGGCATTACCTTCCCACTGACATTTACAACCATAGCTCCAAATAAGAACATAAAGAAGTTTACAAACATCATAAAGCCATTCAGGCTGAGTAGTTTGTTTGCTTGGTGGAGTCTATTTGAACTGGGGATTTCATCCAGCTTTTTGATAGAAGAGAAAACATAATGAATAAGTACTGAGATTAAAAAAAAAACATTTGTTTTGTTAATTTACTGATGTCTTCCTTTAATCTCAGCTGGAATTGGTTTGTTTGTGTAAGAATTACACAAGCCAATACAAGCCAATGGTGTAAAAAGCACATATTCATCCTCGTGGACTGACAAGTTAAAAACTGCACTGTCTTTGAGAAGGAAAGCATTCAGTCACAATATTCTCATCGAGGAAGGAGGGCCTGTTGTTGATATTCATGCAAATCCAACCAGTTTCTATAGACTGAGAAATAATTTAAAGGCGTGCTTATGATTCTGTTAATTTCCACTAATAATCACTATAGAAATAAGCACACGCTGTTGCTGCTCTAGTATTAGAGCTCGGAATGTGAAAACGAGGGATCTGTTCCCTAGAGCTCATTCCCAAATTCAAAGAGCGGCTGGCCTTAGAGGTGAGCTGCTGACTCGCCTGAAGAGAGCTTTCCTGGGATAAGAAGCTCTCTTCCTCTCTCTCCTCTCAAGCACAGAGCCTTGGCTGCCATACTCGCTGGAAGCCTGTAAAATGTGCAGCAGAAAAAGCTCGCACAGTTCAGCCAGAATTCAATATTTCTGTAGAATGTTCTGTGTCCATTTATCATAAAAACAACCCACCTAGTACACACAACTTGCACGAAAAGGATCGTTGCAGTAAAATTACTCATTAAATAAGATCCCATCAATACGCCTGTGCTCATTTATTTAGTATACACAGCTGATTTTATCAGGCATTTGTGAACTTGATTACGGTCTGCCTTGTATCACACCACTTCCTGTACACTCTTTTTCTGGATGGGTTCTGGGTCCTTTCGCTTTTGTTTGCATTTCAGTTTAAGATCACGGTAATCGACCTGATTTAATAAGATGAACACGATAGGTATTTTATTCAACATCTTTTAAAGCTGATTCTTTGGAAGGGACACTCGAGAGGCACTTTGTTGTTCTTTTAGAGTAAACAATTTACACTGCGAGTGCGCAGGCTATAGTATTTTAGGAATTTATGCCACATTCCTCATACATAGAATCTAGCTGGGGTGGGGAGGGCGTAGAAACAAATACTTTGTTCTACTGGATAAATCATTCTTTTTTTCTTTTAAGGTTGGTTATTCATAGGAGACTCTTGCTTTCCTACTGTATGTAGCTGGAAAGATTTTACAAGTACCAGCAATCAGCGCCTGCGATTGATCCAGAAGTAAGGAAGTCAGTCTAGAGGCAGACCCAGTCTAGATGAGCTGCCACATGGTAGAGATTTCTGTATGGCTCTAATCTAGGAAGCAGGCTGCTTTAAAACCAACATCCTCCTCAATCTAATCTTGCATAGTGCAGCGCACAGTCAATACAACAGCCGGGCCACACTGCTTAGCCAGCCTAGCGATGCACCAATACACAGAGAGCATTGCGTCAGTCCCCAGTGATTCAGCAGATCTTACAGCCGCCAGCTTGATGAATCAGTGATAACATGGCAAATCCTTTACAGCAGCAGGTCCTTCATACAAAACAAGGACTAAAGAACTATTGTTGCAAATTGTGAACTCCTTACACAAGAGCCACATCTCACAATTTGTTTGTAACTCAAGCACATTCATCTGAATTTTTTTAAATGAAGCTCTTTTAGCGCTAGCGATAAATATAATTGAATGAATGGATGCTGTCTAATACACTTCCATTAATTGCAGGTGTATTATTTACATTAGACATTCATTCTATCTTAACTTCAACTTCTGTAGTCATCAGCATAAACAAATATAATATATAAGCTGTTTGGGTCCTGCAGTAATGTGAAACTTATGAGAACTGTAATTTTATTGACTGTTTATATGTTATATACAGGACCATATTCATTTCATATGATGGGAAATATTATTTTTATTTTGTTTTTTCCATCATCTGGCAGAATACGATGCAGTGGGGTGCTTCTGATGACAATGCCTCAGCATGGTATGATGGCAGGCTCTTTCTACACATGCCCTCCCAGTCACGCTAGTGATGTGTTCTCTGAAGCCAGGCAGTTTGTAGCATGAAAAAAATGATAAAAGTTGAAAAAAATAACTACAGATTACACAGAATACATAATATACTACATGCCTCACAAACAGGGATAACATAATTAATTTGAATATTTTCTTAAACCTTAACCTGCTTAATTGTTCACAATGAAATTGCTCCAGGTTTTTAGAAATTGGTGATTTGAAGTCCACATATGAAACTTGCTGGATTGGGGCTTTCTAGGAGCAGGGTGGAGACCCCTAATTTTCAAGGATGACACTAGGACTTGGTCAGCATCCATTATCCCTGTCTGCACTGCAGTGATTCCTGATCACTACATGTGCTCCTCAAAGTGAGAAATTTAGTCACATCTTATTTATTCAAGGACGTTTTTTAAAACAAAGGATGTCTTGTCTGCATGTTCCTGTTTGACGTGATATTTGTGAAAGTTTAGCCAAAGGTTAAAGGTTAGAAAACTGTAAATGTTGTGTCACTTATCAGGACTCTCTAGGACAGCAGAGCAGAAAGATTTTGCAGATCTCTGTAACTCAGCAATGGCACAAGAGGGTTAAATTAGGTTAATTAAGGCTTTAATGGACCAATCTTACCTCACTGAGCAGGTGACCCATTAATCCTGCTGTCCTGCTTCCAGATTACTCCTCTTCTGTGTGACTCATACCCCTGGTACTCCAAAGTCCAGGGTTCGATTCCATCTTTGCGGTGCGTGTGTGTGGAGTGTTCACCGGGTTGTTGCCCAGTGCTTCAGGTTTCTCCCACCTCCAAAAGACATGCTGGTCTGCTTTCACTTCCAATCCGTCCCATTCATGGCTGGTGTGTGGGTGCTTTGGCTGCTATGACCAGCACTGGTTATTGTTCTAAAACAGTACCAGATGAGTAGGATAGTCCCGTTGGATTTGCAGCAGGTCTGATGTTCTGACTGGATTTGTGAAGCCCTGGTTGCTAAATGAAAAAAACAACAACAATAAAACAGGACTTTATAGCAGCTATTCCCATGTGTACTTGATCTAAACCAGTTGGAAGAGTGAAGTCTGTTGCCTGATCAACACATTTAGCAAACCATACAGAGAAAAATGAGTTATCGCTTGTCTACAGCCTTCATGAGGTTCTTGGAAAAGAACTCACTGAACATCTTCATACAAAGCTGTTTCTTAAAAACTTCACTGGCATCTTAAGCTTTAAAGCTGTTTTTGTTCCAGGAACCTAAACAAGATAGGCACCATTTTTGCCTTTGTGCTTGCTCGTCACTAATTGATCCAAAAGCTTCATTTCCAAAAAAAGATCACAGGATGTCACCTAACCCTCCACAGTGTTTTAAATGTGTTCTCACAGCTGTTCCCACCAAACACAGGTCACCACAAGTTCACCACTAATGCAGGCACAAATGTGGTCAAACACTGAAGCGCTGCTGTTGTAAAAAGAGAAAACACGAGCCACCTTCTTGAAAAAAACACTGTAACAGAAGCTCATTTTGTTTGAAACGTTCTTGAACAGAGAGCGCTGTATGTGTGTGTGTGGCAGGGAGCAGGCTTTGTAAGGTGCTTTTTAGGTGTGTGGGGGGTGGCGCTGCTCCTTTGCGGTTTATTTGGAGTTAGAATAATATAACAGCAACAATGCCATTACTTGCTAAATCACCGCTACGCAATGAATCATGGGAAGGGCAGATAGGAGGAACTCACGAGGACAATGACTGCAGCCTTATAATACTGTATATTCACAATTATTTAAGAACTTCCTATTTCTTTGGATTATTTCTCACTGTTCCTCCCAAAGATGCACTAGAAATGTGAAATTAAACTTTTTCTTGTGTTTTCTTGTGTTTTCTTATGGCTTTTATGCTCAGAATGCACATAAAAGTCATAGAAGACAAGGAACGTAACTAAAATCCTATAAATAATGCAGCAAGATTCCTTAATCTAGGTAAGCCCATGAGTTTAATTTAAACTTTCTTTGCATTTTTCATTTTACAGGTAGTCCAATATGGAGAGAATGAGGATGGACTGATATAGTCCTCTCACACGTTTTCCTGTCAGACTCCGCATCTTTTGCTGTGCAGAATGTTCCACAGCCCCTCACAGGAGACTGGACTGAGGTGAGCCACATCTCTCACTGATGTCTTTGCAAGCCTGCAGGTAGCCAGGAAGCTGCAGGAGGGACTGTGTGTTCCGAAAGAGTCTTGGGGTTATGCCAGTGTGGCATATGGGGTAATCCCAGTCTTATCGCAGTGAGGCTTGGTCCACTGCGTACCAATGCAAGGAGTTTCCATGACTACCATGATTACTAATAGAAACCAATTCCCCTCTACACACCCAGGACAGGAGCACAGGGGTCAACTTCTTCAAACTCACCTGATCAACACCCACATTGGAATCATGGACAACATGCAAGCTGTCATTTTACCCAATTCAGGCTCTGTGTACAGTCAGTGTTTAGGAGACTGAGAGTAGGCCTTTCCAGTCCATTTCTGGCACAGGCTTGGCCTACGTTATTGGCCTCTTTAAGCCAAAGCAGAATGAAATGTGCCACACTGCTCTGCAAAAAACTCCTATATTCCCCCAGGGGTGATTGAATTGGTTTTCAGACAGTGACAAATCACGCAGCCAAAAAATATGTTCATGCACATGCAATCAGGCTGTACACAATTTCTGTTTTTCATTGCGGTAACATTAACAGATTATGAGTTTTAGCTAAAGCCTACTAATGTACAGGATTAGTGCACCTGCTCAATCAGTGAAAGTGGTTGGTTTCCTCTAGTCAGCCAAGGTCAAGAACAACTGCGCTGAACAGTGCTAGTAAAAAGACCACCCCTCTCTCATTCTGATTCAGAGGTTCACTTCTTGTGAGTGTCCAATCCAACCCGCATACTGTACATCAGTCTGGCCTCATATTCACAGCTTTCAGCCTACTGTATTAGTCTTAGATTAGTAACAGCCCAAACAGCAATGACAGCAATATTTCTGTCCAGTGGGACCCCGGCCCCTGTCCCCTAATAAGGGCAAGGAATGTGATTTAGTCACACAGTAAGGGGCTGGTGTGGAGACAATGTATCTGGCACCAGAAACACCAGTTTTTTAAACACGTTTTTTATTGAAATGAGCAACGTCAAAATATGACACCATAAACCTGCAGAAATTTGCAAGATTCCAGATTATGCTCACAAAATTGCCTCTAGGGTCCAGCTGCATGCATTGGGCTGGAAAATCTGCATACGTACTGGTGCAAAATAAAACAACAGAGAGACTTGAGAGTTTACAGGGACTGCATAACCCCATGCCCAGGGAATGAGGGGAGGAGGTGATTCTGAGGTGTCTTTTTTTTTTAGTTTTTTAGTGTGTTCTCTTTCAAAAACATACATGGGAGAATTGCACTGTGGACAGCTCAACGATCAGATATCCTTGACGTGAGAGTTGGGTTGTTTCTCACACCCCAGCAGCTTCTCGGGCTGACCTGGGGCGATGCTAGTTGACCCTGGACCTGATGAACTCCACTCAACTTGTCAGGATACAACTCACAGCTGTGAGCAGTTTTTTTCAACACCCCTGAAGCTGACAGTTCTGCCTTCTTGTCAAGTTCTGATCTTTGGGAGCTACAATCCAGCACATTTTAGAGGTCTCATTAAACCAGAAAGCAGTTGAGACTGGAGGCAGGGCTTAAGTGGTCTTGTTCAGCAAATAAATAGTTAATTGCTGTAATTAAGAGCGCAGGTGAAGCGAACACTGGCAGACGCTGCAGACCTGTGTGACTGGAATAGTGCAGCCCTGCTTCACACACAGCCACGGGTTTTTAGCTGAACCTGATGGAAAAACAGTACTGAAAAACAGGAGCAGGAGCGCACAGAAACTGAGTAAACCAAACAAGCAGGTCCCATGTGCCTTGAATCTTGTGTGATCCAATAGGATGCTCTCTCAGGCTGGTCACTTTGTGCTAGAGCCCAAGAGTCTGACCCTGTGAGAGAGAGGCAGGCTAGCACTACTCACACTGATATAGACCCTGACACCCAACACTGAGCATGACAGTCTTCTGACATCACCTTCCTCTCATCTGGCACTTCGCCCAGTACCCTGGAATGACAATGGCATTACTAATATTTCTATTACTGCTACTAAAAATAATCTCATTAGTAATCAATTTGATCCCATCTACAGATGTTCATACAGATGGAATATATGGGCTTTTGACTGTTTTTTTTTTACCAAGGGGTCTCCTGTTCAGTTTAGAAAACATGTTCACGAGTCTCTAGCCTTTAAGATTCAAGAGGTTTGAATCCTCCAATCATCGCAGGTACTGGGCATACATGGGGAGAAAGAAATAAACCAGCTTGCTGCTGGACTGCAGCAGAAGCTGAGCTGTTTATCGTTTTCATGTCTGAAATGACTCTCATGTGGTCTTCAGGGTGAAAGACACATCAGCAAAGCAGCAGATGAGATTCAGAACAAACCTGGCAATGAAATCTGTATGATTCTTCACCAAACCTAGAGCAAAAGAAAAAGGGCTCCCAGTTGAGGTATTTGTGTTCTGCTTAAAAGACATTTTCTTTCATTACCAGAGGGGTGGTACTGTAGATCTGGGTTGGAATGCCTCCAAACAGAGAACAGTTTGTACAGTGATGGATATCTCTTATGTGTCCTGTTACAAATGTGACTCCTTCATTTTTGCAGTGATTGCTTCTTGTCCATAAAGGGCAAATTATTCTAGCATAAAAAAGCTGTGGAAGATTCCACACAATGCAGAGGAAAAGGTGCGTGGAAGGTAATCAGTATTGTAGTTCAGCAAACTAGAGATGAAGGGGTCATGCTAAATTACTCCCTGTATTAACTTTCTAGCTGCAGAATGTGCTTTCTGGAAGCTTTTTCTGTAACAATATGTAGTTTATTGATTAGCAAATCAATCAAAAAGGCTGAGCAGCAGTAAGCTGTCCTCACTACATATTAGGAAATACTGACCAGAAATCAGTATTTCCTCCTAAATTTGCAACATTTCAAAGCTTGGTACACAAAGCAAGTGACGCATTTACTATAGAAATGAATTCTTCGTGTTTGCAGATAATACTTAGAAACTACAGTATCTGACATTTATGGTCAGAATAAGACATCTCCAGCTTTGCCTTGCAAGTAGATTGATGTCGGTAAGAATCTGTATCACTGAACACTTAAGGAACCACAAACTATAGTCTTTTAGATGTTTTCAAATTAGTCTACACACTAATTGTACTGTTTCGAGTCAAAATGACAGCATGTGCTGTAATTCCTCCAACTGAATCTCAGTCCCAAGGTATAGTACTGAAGATTAAGCGACAGTCTAACAGATATTTTATAGACATTAGAACCAGCTGCTGAAATAACACTGACCATCCTAACTCCCTGTTACCTCTCTGAACTGTCAATCATGGCATTTTGCAGATGTACCTGTATGGCAGAATGTACTGTATTACTGCACTGTGCTTGTGTCTCGTGGTATTCTGGCGCCAACGACATACCTCCAACAATCACTCCAGATGTATGTAATGTAATGCCCATGCATAATCAAGGTGGCAGAATTAAACCAATATGACTGACTTTTATTTATGAGAGAGTATGGAAACTATAATTAGAACTAGAGGAACGTCTATATGGAAAAAGGTTTTTAGGCGATAGTCAGTGTGGATTTAGAAAAGCCTGGTCTTGCTTCTTTAGCTCTTTGCAGTAACTGCAGTGACAGACATAGAGACATTTACATTTTGAACAGGCTTTTGATATAGCTCTTCATAAAATATTAATTTTCAAATCACAGGCTCAAGCCTCCAGGCATTCAAGGGTATATACGGGTTAGGATTAAGAATTGAGACATACATTTTTGAGAGAATAAAAAAGTCAAACGGAATCTTAGGATATATAGTTAAAAGTGTAGAATTTAAATCAAGGAGTGTTATGCTGGAATTGTGTGATAGACTACCCCAACCTCATTTTGAATACTATGTATACATCCCAAAAAATATACCACTGCTCTGAAATTTATTTTAGCCTGTATTTGAAGTCCGATATTTTAATTGTGGGGATATAATTTGTGGAGTCCCACAGGGGTGTGTATTAGGATCACTGTTCTTCCTAATACATTTTCATCTATATCTGTCTATACAATCATGTAGATTCTGATATAGTTAGTAAAGCAGTGTATTTTTCAGGTTGTACTAAAACAGATGCACATGAAAACACCATAGAAAATGCAAAATTTAATTAAGAAAGATTTAGATATATTTCAAAACTAGGCAACCATCTAACAAAATGACATTTACAGTATTGTTGTCAAGTGCAGAATGTTACTTCTAGTTAACAGGCAACAAAAGCGGCTTATTTACAGTAAATGACCTAGATGTTTATGTTAAAACATCATTTACATGTTCCAGACAATGTGAGGAATCTGTAAAATATTAATAACAGAATATTAGGATGTATGGTTGAAAGTGTAGAAATCAAATCCAGAATTGTTGTTAAAACTATGGGAGGCCCTAAAACAGGTATTGTGTACAATTTGAGTCACCAAGTTATAGAAAATAGTATATTGCTGCTCTAGAATCAGTCCAGAGAAGAGCAACCAGTTACATGGAACTTGAAGGAATGTTCTGCACTGACTGACTAAAAGGGACCTTTTAATTGTGAGCTTTGAAGAGTATGAGACCCGATTCAAACATTCAAAGTCCCCTAAGGTGCTGACAAAGTCAATCTGATGGATGTCTTCAGAATCAACAGCGAAACACAAACCAGATCAGTTCGTTTTCAGATTGGCTACAGTGGCAGAGATGGAATTTCTATACAACATTCCTATAGAAGATCACTTTGCACCTTTCATTTCCATTTAGTTTATATGATGTTGTTTACTTTTGTGTCATAAGTTCTCTCTCTTGGATGGAAGAGCACAATGGAATAAACGTGCCAATAATAATGATCCATCTGTTTTGTGAAGACTAACATTAAACTTCTAAAAAGCATCATTTAACATTTGTGTATGTGTATTCTTGTACCCTTGAGTGTTTCATTGAAGTCATCAGTAAGAATTACCTTTTGCCTACTGTGACATAATATAATACATTCCCACCTTCTTGCAAAATGTCTGGATGCATTTTCTGCAGCATTCATTGGCTCCAGACCAATGGACAGATCTTTATAAACAAATGTGGCCTGACTCCCTTTGATAATAATTAACCACGTTTTTTTTTTACATACTCCTTTAACTGTCTTAATGAGATTCCCAGTCACAAATGACCATGGCAATCGAATGATGCCAGTTCAAAGAGCCCTTTGCTGTATGAGCCTGCTGCCACCGTGACACCCAGTATAAGCCATGCCACGCTGGAAGGTAAAACTGGCATGCCAAGGCGTTTATTTCTCGCAGAGCGGAAAGCCTGTCCTTCACCTTTCCCCCAGAAACACCATCTCACTGCCACTTTGAAACAACTAACTTCATAGTAGGAAAACAATTCATGGTAGAACATACAGGGGGAAAAAAAGAAATAAGCAAGACTACGCACAGCTCTGAATTGCATACGGATTCATCATTTTAATACTGTTGCAAATATTTCCCTATGATGGAGGTTATATAGACAAAAATGTATCACTGTGAACATATTTCTGTCCCTTATCTAAACAGCAAAACAATGTGCTAATTATAACAAAAAAGCATTTTTAATCTTTAAAAAAAATGGCTCTGTTCCTGTCCTTGCAAATACATCGGTGTACAATAACTTATCTTTAAAAGAACCTAACATCTGGTCTCCTTGAAGGAAGCTATTCCCGAAACTTCAGCAGTCTTCTAATCTGCACCATGAGATGACCTATAGATGTCAAAATGCAGGCAGCCTGCCTCACTGCCTGCGCAGTCCCTTCTGTGAGCACATTCAAGGCCTTACCACAGAAGGGCACTTTTACCTTTACCAGTTCACAGGTCGGTGGCCACAAGAAGTGTCCATATTCTCTGCACAGACGACCCAACTAGACTTACCAACAGGAGGTTTAGTAAGTAGAACAACGCTAAATGTACCGCATTTTACAAATATAAAACATCAAAATACAATACACTGTACTTACAATGTCAGCCAAAATAAAAGCAATAATAAACAGCTGTAACTATTTTGGTGGGGCTTTGTGGAGAGGGGTTAGTATGAGACCCTCAGTGGTGATTAACCTTACATTAAAACTGAAGGGGGCTGTGCCATCAGCGGCTTCAGATCGGGGATATCTCAAGTGGCAATGCAGAACTGGCTCAGCGCTACCAAGGGTAGGGTGTGCATTAGTCAGTCAGCGTTGTCTCAGCTCCCAGTAAAGCCAGCCCTGTGACTTCCCAGACTCCCACAACTGGTGATGACATCCACAAGGGACGTGCCTCTCCTCCAGTCCACTAGCTCAGTGCTGCTGGAGGGAGAGCAGGGCAGTTCAGCGTCGTCTGTGAGGGACGCGGCTCTCTCCCAATGGGCGCTTGGAGTAGAGATGTCACTGCAGACTGCGAAATCTCAGTAGCTGATAGGTCTTCTGAAAGGGCAAGCTGGAGGAACCTGATAGCTTTACTGCCCTCTCCCCAGGTGGCTACAGGGGTCGTTGCTGTGAACTGAGAGGAAGGCACAATTGGCAATTCCACATTGGGAGGGTATTAAATAACAATACCAGTGATTCTGAATCTGCTAATAAAACTGGAATGTTTTTGTACAGGTTCACTGCTCCTAGTGCCGAAAATATAAGCTCCATATTCCCCTGCATGTTTTGGGTCTTTAGGAATTTTTAGACTGCTCAAACAAAAAGTGAATAAATACTAATCCTATTTGATTGATATATGACATGACTGGCTGAAATCTATTTAACAGAAAGCAAAAGTCATTATGGATTTGAGACTGGCCCTGGTCACACCTTCACAGGCTTCAACAAGGCAGCACAGTCTGTAGGCGCCGCAGCTGTTTCACAGAGCGTGCTGTCAGGAATGTCTCAAATATCAGGGGGAAGCTACAGTGGAAGAAACACTCAGCACAGAGAAAAGGGAGAGGGCTTCCAGCATTATCCACAGCGAAGCAAAAAAAAAGGACTAAACAATAAAAAAAGATTTGTCTTGACAACCCTAGCCAGAGCAGTTCAAACTCTCCTACGTGATTTTATCAGAAGTCCTGTTTTTTTCTTGCTCACAGAGGTGGCAACTGCTTTGGTCAAACAGCACCAAGAGCAATAATAATAATAGTAATAATAATACAATTATAAGAAACAGAGCTTTTTCATTATAAGGTGTTGCCTATTCCTTTTGCAAAGCAGTGTAAGGCAAGTGTAATATAGTGCATTTCTTTTAAAAAGCATAACTCTTTAACTGCTCGACAGAGCTTATGAAACAGACAGACCTCATGGCAGTAAGGCCCAGCACCTGCAGAGCCGCAGGCTGAGAAGCAAATAGGTTCTGATTAACATTCCCAACTGCCTGACATGATCTCAAGCCCAGCAGGTTCTACGGAACAAGCGTGTGATTTGATCGGACACACCCAGACAACCAACCTGCTCCACCTGTTCCAATAACTATAGATCGATCAGGTTTAAGCTCAAAATAATGTTCTCAGCTTTGCTTAAACTACTGGGTGAAACTAATGAGACTTTCACAGCCATAGGCCTCCTTATATTACATTCCTGAGAGTCTAAAATTGTCATGCCCCAACAGGTCTGGTCTGTAATGCATCAGGAAGGAGCTACTGTTTGGAAGAGCTAAACCTTTTTACAGTTTTGCACTGACCCTGTGATTCCGAATTTGATGTTGAGGATGATCTAGGAAAGGTACTCCAGCATTCTGGCAATGCTTAGTGCTGAACTGCACGTGCGTTTAGATTATTCACAGACAAAAGATCCTTAACAAACCCAAATACTGAGCAAATCCGTCATCTCATTTCTCTGTCACAAAGAATCACAGGGTCTGTTTTAAATTAGCTAATGCATCAAGGGCCAGTATGTTTTTAGAAAAAGTAGACTGAAAAAGAAACCATAAATAGCTTTGGTACCATGCACAGGGTGCGACAATATGTAGGCTCAGTTTACAGTGCAGATTCCAACAGGCAGTACAGCCGCCAGTCTTCTCTTTCAGAGACACATATGGAGCAGCTCAGCTCAGGATGCTTTCAGACGCTCTCTGAGGCAAAGTAATTAAATAAATGGCTGCCGAACTTGTCTTCCAACTGCCTCGGGCAACGCTAACCTGTGTGTTAAAGGACATTTCTCTCTCACTCGAAACATCTCTTTCATTGCCCTAACAGGGGTTTGGCTTTGCTGGGCTATGTGTAGGCAGCCACCACTTTCTTGAGGCTCAGTCATAATGGCCTGAACTTACCACTTAGAGCAGTTTTATGCTAAAAACATCAGACTTTTATATAAAAGCTAAAATCCACAATTATAATAAAGATGCTAATAGAACAGGAGGGGTCATTTTTGTATTCTGCAAAAAATCTTGCACACGCATAGAGAATTTAGGAGAAAGCTGCATTTACTTTGCATTTACCAGACTCAAAACCCTCTCCTTCAGAAAAGCCTTTACTTAACTGGTTCCATTCTTCACCTCTCTGCTTTCCTTAGTACCACCTTCCACGGTCTCCTCTATATATTGTTTATTGTGTATTCTTCTTATTTATTGTTGTTGTCATCCTGTAAAGCGCTTTAAATTGCCACCTTTAAAGGCGCTATATAAAATAAAAGTTTATTATTATTATTATTATCATCTAAACTGAATAGGAAAGGTTTTTGAAAACTACCGCCCAATGGGAAGGATTCCAGAGTCACCCCAGCAAAGCCAAACTCTTGCTCTTTTCACTGAGCAGCTTCTGCGTGCAGCTGGCTGTCACGCTGGTGTCCGAAGGGATCGAGGCAAGAAAGAGCACAATTCTGGGTGGAGCACACTCAGCCGCCTAAACGCTACACAGTAGTCCTGAAAAAAAGAAATACAGATAAAAAAAAATATACTGCAGCGCTGGAAGCAATCCTTTTGAAGACCCGTGATGTTCTCAGAACAGCATCAGTTTTACTGTAGCAAAAAAAAACAACTGATTTGACAAAAATTTTCCTCTGGAATGCAAATCGTCTGAGAATTTGGTCTTTGCGCCAGGGACTCCGCCCAGGAAATGTCTCCCCCTTCTCTCCCGGGTCCTTCGTGTGTTTGTGAGGGAACCGCGGTGTCCCAGCGGAACGAGAGCAAGACCAGAGCTGCAGGTGGGCTTCTGTTACCCAAAGAACAACAAGTCCCCTGGACGAGGGACTGCTGGGAATAGGACTTCTGATGGGTGCTCCTCATCCTCCTCTTTTTTCTTATGTTATATTTTTACAGCCAGGGCGTAACTGGGCAGGAAGCACTGGTCCTCTTCTGCCCCGCACCCCTCTTTGTGATGCATGAGACCTGAGCTGGTTGCACGGCCAAGGGACTGCGCCCCCTTATTCCCCCACCCCACCCCCCACTCCCCCAGACTGCGGGGGCCAGGGCTCCCCGCTCGTCTCCCCGCCCCAGCTCATAGCTCCCCGTGCCCGTCCTCGTCCTGGGTGGCCCCGGAGCCCTCCCTGCCGCTCGGGTCCTTCAGGTTGGCGTAGGCCACCTCCTGGGCCAGCTGCTCCAGCGGCGGCAGCCCCACCGCCAGGTTCCGCAGGGCGATGGCCGTCATCAGGAAACTGGGGGGACAGGCCAAGAGAGAAAGCCGTGAAGGCGGGTGAAGAGAAAAGGAGAGAGAGGGGGGAGAAGAGAAAGGAGACGGAGGGAAAGGGAGAGAGAGTGCACTTCCTTCTGCACTGTGACAGATACTCAGGGATTAGAGAAACATTCTTCCCGAAATTCAGAAATCGAATCCCAGAGTTCCCACACCTGCCAGAATCAGAACGGGTTCCAATCCTACTGGGAGAGGGAGGAGGGAACTCAGTTGAACTGGCAGCGCAGTATGTGATCTCCTGTCACAGCCTGAAGAACAGCGAGTCTGTCTCCCAATAATGCTCCAGCCGCCTACAGTATATGTCAATATTTTATAATATGTCTTTGTTGTAAATGTCTGTTATATGTCTGTAGATTTTATTTTACTTTTATTTTTTGTTTTGTTTAATGTAAATATCATTACTTTCATTTGCTTTGGCAACACTGATTGTACCCATCGGTCATGCTAATAAAGCACCTTGAATTGAATTGACAAAACGAGAGGAGGTACAGGGCCTCCTCCACCACCTTGCGTCTGGGCACAGTCAACATCGACAGTGACCTGCTTCTGGACTGAGCAGTAAACTGATACATCTGTTCTTTTTCTTTTCCCGTTTACAACCGTTTTTGTGCAATATATGCCAGGGACCTGTGCAATACATTTATATTTATAGTCATATTGTGCAATACGACTTTTTTGTGTACTGTTCTGTTCTGGTTTGTTCTTTGTATGTCCTGGACTGTGAGTAACTCTTCTTAGTGCACTTCTCACTGTACTGATTGTATTGTATGTATTGTATTATTGTTATTGTATCATTCCTTACACTGTGGCTGTGTTGCCTGTGCTAAGCTGCTGTTGCACTGCAATTTCCCTCACGGGATCAATAAAGTATCTATCTACGCATGGGCATGACAGGAAAAAAGAACAAGGGTACAAAGCTCAGAGGATGTAGATCCAGCCCTTCCACACAAACAGAAACCGAACTGTCTGCTTTAGCAAAAACAATGACATGTTAAAACTGGAAAAGCTTTGCACAGGGCTGCGTTTTAACTTTGCAAGAAAAAAAAAATCCTAAAAGATGCTCTTTGTTCCTAATGCGCGGTACGTCATAAATTGGTGTGCAGACGAAACTACACAATGATGCAGCCCTGTCGATGAAGCTGATTCCCCAAGATCCTTCAGGAAGCACGTGGATCAGACTCTTGGAGTACAAGACCTACAGGACACACTGTCCAGAGCTGTCCCCAGGTGGGGGGGAATCAGAGCTGCCCCAGTAGATGGGGCCCAGTAGATGCCCACTGGCACGATGCACATGATTTAAATCAACGATGCTAAGCGAGATCCTGGGAGGTGAAGACTTCAGCATCCTGCAGCGATACGGAGCAGGCTCAGAACTCTAAAGGCAAGGTCATGTAACGCATGCAAGCTGTTTTAATTTTCTTTTAAGTGTTTTGACGAATCGTTTTTAAATCTCCTTAGCATACAGTCACCGTGATGAGTAACAGCTGACTGAGACTCTTCTCCATGGCCGGGGCATTGCAGGAATTCATCCCAGAATGCACCACAACAGCAGGTCAAGGCCTTCGCTTTCAACACAATCTATTGACGATTCCTTCCCAAACAGCAAATGCCAGCAAACTCATTCTGACAGCGGCTGCAAGAGAGGGAATTTTTTTTCTAAGGCAAGAACTACCTGAGGACAATCACTAAGGCATAATTTACCTGGTGGGTTGTGTGATGTCACAAGTATAAATGAAGGATATAGAATCATGTGTGCTGAATGTAACAGCATGCTGCTCACTTCCCCTGTGGAAACAGTGGAGGATTCGCCCTGAAGTCTGGACCCTGCTCCTCTCATCTGTAACCTTCATGTACTTTGACATCCTTATGGATCGGGCAGGGGGACTGGGGGAGGAGCTGACCTGCGCCGGAGGATGTAGTATTTCTTCTGAGAAAAGCGGATGGACCTCTCCAGCAAGGTGGCGTTGCGCCGCCTCTGCCTCTCCTCCATGTGCTTCTGTTGCCGTAAGAACGCCTTGAGCACGGGGTCCGTCACATTCAACTCTCCCCCTGTCCCGTTCAGGATGGGCTGCAGCTCTGGAGGAAGGGGCTCCGTTTCTGCACGGGACACACACACAGTACGTCAACTTCCCAGCATGCACCTCAGTGTTGTAGCTTACATCCCTCCCCCTGTAGGACTGTTACCGTATTTCACAGCACTTTCCACCGAAAGAGCTTACTGAGGAAGAAATGACACGTGTGCAACACTTCAGTCAGGATTTAGCAGTCATTTTAAGATGGTTTCAATCAGACCTACTACACCAAGTCACAGGAATACCATGGTGTACTATAGTGAAATAGTAATCACGTGGATGTCATGGATATCTCCAATGTCTGCTGTCATAAAACACAGTAAAAATATGTTGAAACTTAACAAAATTAATTTTACATGTTCCATTTGGATAATAGAATTTGGAAACAGGCTCCTTAGTTTCACTGATGGAAGAAAGTGACACAGCACTCCTAGAGCAGGTGGGTAGCTGCGTCAGCATGCGTAGGCTGCAAAGGAACAAGTAATAGGTTTATTCCATGCTGAAAAAAAGAAGAAAGAGAACACAACGTTTCGGCCGTGGAGCCTTCTTCAGGTGTCAAAGACACCTGAAACGTTTCGGCCGTGGAGCCTTCTTCAGGTGTCAAAGACACCTGAAGAAGGCTCCACGGCCGAAACGTTGTGTTCTCTTTCTTCTTTTTTTCAGCATGGAATAAACCTATTACTTGTTCCTTCACTCCTAGAGCATGTGAGATGTAGGTCTGAAGCAGGTTTCAATGTCATGAAGCATGCCAGTCATAGCACTTCCTACTACAGCAGTAGCTTGAAGACTGAGAACAAAATGGAGGTCAGCCGGCCACTTTACCAAATGTCAATAATACTGTAACTAGACAGGGCATTCCAAGTCTCAGTCCAACAAGGTGCCGGGTGCACAGTGACCTCTGGTGTTCACTGCTGTAACTGCACATTTTAAGCAGGGCAGTGCTCCCTCTGGTGTCAACCAGCAGAATGATGGATTAAAAGCAACACTGTAAACTTTACTGTCCCTGGGAACATTAAAATCCTGAATCTGATTAAAGTGCATCATAAGACACATTTGGGTACACGTACGTACTGTACAGACCCACTGTCATTGCATCCACTCCTAACGGTCATGTGTGGCTCATATCACATCCATCATAAGCCAATGCAATTTTGCAGAGAGTGACTGACAAGGCAGTCCTCTTCATTTTAGGATATCCACCAATTAATTTAATATTTGTATGTTTTCAGACGATACCACCTGTTTCTCAAACTTGCATGCATCCCATCAGGTGTTAGTTACTGTTATCCAGTGGGTAATGCATGGTGGAGGTAACACACAGCGCCACCTAGTGGCACAACAGAATGAGTCCTCAACCCAACAGCAACACAAGACACCTGGAGCCAACACTACAGGGATACTGCAGCGGTGGCGTATATCCTGCCCCTGCTGTGTCACCTGTGCCGTTGCGCAGCCTCTCCTGCAGCTCATACAGCTGGGTGAGATTCTTCTGCAGCGCCGTCTCCGTGGTGTTGACGTAGATGTACATGTAGCAGGAGGGCTCTGGCGAGATGGTGTAGACCTTGTGATACTGTCCTGCAGGGAGCTGGGGAGGACGCACAGCAGAACAGCCTGTTTAAGGTCTAGGTGACATTATTCAAAGCAAAATATTTACTGGGAAGCCCACAAGCCTCCCATTGCCTAGCAGTGCGATCCATTTCAGGTTTTTTAGCCCCAACGTTCTTTGTACTTTAGAGCTAAATTTAACTATTTTTATTTATCTCAAAATCTGTTATTGCAGAGAAGATTATCTTACCTAAAATCCCAACAATATTATGTATTAAACACAGACTTCCAGTTGTGGCTCATGTACAATGGTCTGAACTTCAGTACAGCCTGAAATTATTTCATAAGCCCTGCATCCCTGTATCAGCCACTTCGATAGGTCGGGGCCTCTATGAAACCATTTTACATTCTAACGTTGGCCTGTGCAGAGCTTCTGAACAGTTAAAGAACATGTACGACTACAGACAGCCACTGCAAAAACCTGCATCTGAGATGGATTACATCACAAATCCTGCACGCAAGAGAGATCTGGGCCACAAAGCTGCAGACAGAGAACACCTGATTATGAAGCTGCTGTCTCCTCTTCACATTCATAAGAACCAGGATCTTCCATTGTTACTTGGAATTCTGAACAGATAAGATTTTTGAAGGGAATTGATAAAAGTATCCAACATCTGCAAGGGCACTGACAAAGGCAACCCAGTGGACTTCTTCAGAACTAATCATGAAACCCAATCCAGAGGGCACAAGTGGAATCTACAGCAAAGTGTGTCTAAAACTCACAACAGGAGGCATTTCTTTACCCAGTGGGTACACAGCCATGTTGTTGGAGCTGATAACCTGGTTTCCTCCAAGGAACGTCTAGGTGAGATCTTCGGATTAATTAGCTATTGGTAACCAAATGGGCCAGATGGTTTGCACATCCTCCTGTCGTTTGTAACTGTTCTTGTATTTCAAGAGCACAAGAACATAAACACGGTGATCGGCAGACCGATATCAGGGTTTTGACAGAGACAGAAGGGGGCAGACCTGACGTGATGAGTGAAGGATTGTGGGAGAGAAGCGCTGGACAGGAAGTGCTGCCGTGCTGCAGCGGAGGGAACCTGGAACCCTACAGCTGTACCTGCATCTTGTCCCCGGGCCCCAGAGTGTAGTTCTTCCTCTCCTCCACGATCTCCACGCTCAGCTGGCCCTGCAGGAGCTGCACGCTGGTGTTCCCCAGGTCCTCGCTCACAAAATTCTCCAGGTGCAGGCCTGCAGGCGAGCACGTCAGCAAGAGAACAAACTGGGTCAATAGTGACACAGAATCAGGACATTACTGGGCAAATGGAAATAACCCACAGGCACATTTTTAATGAAGAACCTAAAAGGCTTAGGTGCAAAACGAGCTTATGCTCCACAGTGTGCTATGCTTTTTTCTGCAGTAAAATATTTTTTGTCCCTGCATTCCCAGCTGGGGGAACTGTGTCAAGAGTTGATGCCAGGGATGGTGATGTTTGTTTCTTCTAAAACCCTCGAACTGCCAACTCTTGAGTATTGCACATCCACACAATTTAGAATGTCCAATCGGTTGGTATTCAAAATCTACCCCATCTGGTTTTTCAGACTCGGCCAAAGACTAATGGCCCACGGACATACTCATCTGTCACAGCTGTTCACCGTATGACACACCACAAGCCCCAGCATGCATTGCAAAACTGTGTTGAGTGTTGACTGCAAGAGCTGTACCTCTTTGGCTGAAGTCAGCGCAAACATAATAAATATTTACAAATAACTATGAACAATGGAGATGACGAAGAATTACAGATGATGTTGCTGCACCTGGAAGCTGGGGAATGCATTGTTTGATGCCATTTTGTCTGCTGGTTATAACCTTACAAGCTTTCTCCTCTTCACTCTCACTTTCAGGTGTCTTGTGTTTTGGTACCAAACAGTTTTGGGAGGGTATGAACCTAAACCAAAGTCCAAAAACGGTCCAAGAAGACATTCAAGACTTCCCTGAACTTCTCACGATAACAGCATGCATAAGACTGACAGAGAGGAGGGTGTATGATGGTTTGTGAGGGCTGGAGAAATTAATTGAGGGTTCTAGTATGTTACCATAGGCACTGAGAGAGTGTATGACCATGCATAGTCAAATTGTTCATGCGGTTGAAAATTATTCATTCCCATTTATTTTGGTGTATAAGCAGACCCACACAGAAAAGTTTACTGCATCTTACAAACCTAATGGAATCCCAAAAGCAGTATTGTTCCATTCTAAATTGAACTGAACTATGAACTTCTTGCGCCGACAAAAACTCTCCCTATATTTGCTAACACATCTTCCAATTCGTCCCTAAATGTTAGCATCAAGGGGGGGCGATGAAGCACAGCCGCACCTGGGAAGTCGGCGATGAAGACCACCTCCGTCTGGTTGTCGAGCGTGTTCTCAATCTCCAGCAATTTGGTCCTCCAGGGTGAAAGGTCAACCAGCAAGGGCATGAGCCAAGGGGTGGGGCGGAAAGGGGACCAGTCAGCTTTCACTATGTCCACGCGGGGATCAAAAATCCTTGTGCGACAGAGAACAAAAAACATTTTAAACAAATTCAATACATGAACTGTTGGTGCTTACTTACATGTACATTAGTGGCTACCCATTTTGAAATAACATTTTGCCATTCATGTTATCTCTCTGCATTTACAGGGCGAACTCAGCCACAGCTGGAAAAGAACACAATGTGCATTCGGTCAAACCCATCCTGTACTCTGTATAAGGACCTGGCTTGCAGCAGCTGATAAGTCTCCCACCCTTTGAATTGCTTAAATACTTAAAGCAGACAGTTTGAATATCTTCTGCTAAAGCGAGGTAGCTAAATTTACCCTCTGCATCTATCTTGGATAACTTTCAATAGCCTACTGCAAGCAGCATGGGTGAATCTATCAGACAATGTCATGTAGGAGGAGGCAAGATGGAGATCCCTGCCTCAACTACATTCCCCAGAATGCTGTTGAGCATGATTTTCACCCTCTGTCACGTGACCTTTCAGCTGACGACCTGTAGTCATGTGAGAAAGACCTGGAAGTGAATGCTCCACATGAACCATCTGGCTCAGAGAACGGATATTCAGTTGGGCGCAGCTCCAGGGGGGAAGTGGGCCAGGAGTGACTGGAGAAATGATCCACTTGTTGAATCTTGCGACTATAACTTAGAGGATTGCATTTCAGGTGGGTAAGCAGCTTAGCTGTCCCACTTCCTACATGTAGGGAGAGACTCCAAAACAGTGCAGTTAATGTTCCACCAGAGACAGGCTTTAGTCACTCCTAAACTAAATAAAGCTAATTATTCTACTTTTCATTTCATTTGTGCGAGATCCAAGAGCCACCTATCTGATATCCTGCTTCCACACCATTTTGGCAGTGTCACAGGGGGTAACTTTGACAGACCTTCTCACTCAATTCTTTAGGGACAGTCATTTGTACCCATTGTCAATAGCTCTGTGCGCAGTGGTGCATCCCTGGTTAAGATAGGACAGGCCTCTATGAACAGGGCTACCAATCAGAGACAAGGACAGGTGCACCTTCTTTCCCAACCATTCAGGGTGTACCTCTGCTGGAAGCGCTCGTTGATGGACACCCAGATGTCGAAGTAGATCTCAGGTTCCGAGATGTTGTAGTTCAGGAGCTGCTGACTCAAGCAGGTGGCATACTGCTTCAGCATGTCCCCATGGTCCTTCCAGCGCCGGCTCTGGGTGAACACCTGGGGGCAGCAGAGAGCAGGCCTTGAGCTAGTATGGACCACACTAGTGCATATTCACACCTCTGTGCGAGTGACAGAACACACACCACAGTGCAAAGAGCTTCCCTCTCATTCTTTACCACAATAAAGTATCAGAAAACAACGAAGGCTCTGTAAGTATGCAGTTCCACTATGACATTCGGGATATGCCAATGAATTACAGTCACAGTTTGCAACTTATGTAACAAATAAATTATTGTGGAAACTGTTTTTTTAAGAATATGAAATACAATTTACACAGTCCAACATTAAACTCATCTAGTGATTTTGAAATTAGGGTGAAAATCACTTTAATATCCTACATAGTAGTTCCATATACTGTCCTACATAAAAGTGGTAAACTCTGAATCCGAGATCTGTTAACTGAAGATTAAGACTCTGAGGCATTTTCAAAAGCAGATCTTCACCTTTTCACTAAAATCTTTAATGTGTAGATTTACTCTTGGTTCCACGAAGCCAATCTGTTTTGGCTCTTTTCCCCAGCTTTGCTTGTGTTGTGTAAGTATATGAGTGCACACGCACAAATCAAATTGTATTATGACATGCGCTTCAAAGGAAACAGCTAATTCTTTAGAAATAACCAAGTGTGTCTTTGGCAAACATTTGTCTACAGCTGTAGTTCCCACATAGAAAGCCCATCACAGTTTTGGCTCTATGGGCTTCATGGCCGTTTTTTGTGGGAATCTTCACAGGCATCCACCATGCTCAGCTTTTATGTGTGTGCGCGGGGTCCCAGTGGGGGAATAATGAAAGAACGCGTCTGACGGAGGAGGAGGAGGGTGCTGGCAGTCTCTCACCCCTGGGTTGAGGTAACCAATCTCTCCAGTCTTCCCATCGCGGTAGGTGATCTTGACGTGCTGGTGAGAGCGCGAGTGGACCATCATGTCCCAGGAGTACCCGTACAGCCCATTGGTCAAGTTATTGTAGCCCTGAGTCGCAACACACAGAACGCAGACCAGCCAAGTGAGGGCAAGGCGAGAAAAAGACAAGGCCTCTACAGAAAAAAAAACATTCCCTCCAAAGCCCCACACCTTGCTTTCATGCTTAAATCCACAGTCAAATAATTCCACAGTCACCGGTGCAATCAGTGCTCAGTTCCTTTCAGTTTACTGAGGATCACCTTATAATGCACGTGTACTGGTGCAACCTGACCCTTATTTCTGTCCTTCGTCTGTTTTTACAGTTAAAACATATAGTAGTATTTTAGCACAACTGCTATAGCTGGGCAAAGCTTGACAAAGTGCAACACAAAGCTTTTTACTCTTATAGTAACATAGAAAATTATCATCGATAAGATCCCCATTGTTTAAATCATGTTTCTGTTCTGGGGGAATCCAGGCTCGGTTATTGGGAATTGAGAACTGAGCTGAATAAAACAATAATAAAAATAATCCTTATAAAGCGTTTTTCTGGACACTCCACTTCTGGACAAGTGCTTTACAGGTAATGGGGACTCTCCTCCACCACCACCAATGTGCAGCCCCACCTGGATGATGTGACGGCAGCCATAGTGAGCCAGTACACTCACCACACACCAGCTATCAGTGGGGAGGAGAACAGAGTGATTAAGCAAGTTCATAAAGATTATTAGATGTCCATGATTGGTAGAAGACCAACGGGACATTCTGGCCAGGATGCCAGGGTAACACTCTTACTCTTTTCGAGAAATGCCCTAGGATATTTAATGACCATGGAGAGTCAGGAACTTGGTTTTCCATCTCATCCAAACAACAGCATCTTTTTTACAGTATAGTTTCCCCATCACTATACTGGGTCATGAGGAACAGATCACACAGATCATAGGGCGAGTGCTTCTTACTGGTCCCACTAACACCACTTCCAGCAGCAACCTTAGCTTTCTCAGGAGGTCTCCTACACAGGTACTAACCAGGCCAGGCTCAACCCTCCTGAGCTTCAGTAGGCTGCCAGTTGTGAGTTGCAGGGTGATATGGCTGCTGGTATCAAAGGTAAACATCTAAGTTTTCCAAGTATTGTTTTTTCCCCCCACATTCCAAACAGTCTTAACAAGTTTGGTCCTGAAGGGTATCTCTTTGTTTCCAAATGTTTGCACATAGCTGATATGATCAGACTCTCACATTGCTCACTGAGTGAAGGGTTACAGGGTTACTCTTGGTTGCACACTACATGCATCTACCTTTAAAATCGGAGGGTGGTAAAATTATATTGCATCAAAAATTTAAGAAGACCGCTAAAAAGATTTTCAGCAACTTTTATAGAACTGCCTGCTTTTACGTTATCTGCATGGAAAATGGCACTAGTGTGTATGCAGTAAGACCAGCCCTGGATGATCTTTCATTTTTTTCACTATGGCATTTCACCAGCAGCATATCACCCTGCAACTCACAACTGGCGACCCACTGAAGCTAAGCAGGTGTGAGCCTGGTCAGTACCTGGATGGGAGACCTCCTGGGGAAAAACTAAGGTTGCTGCTGGAAGAGGTGTTAGAGGGACCAGCAGGGGGTGCTCACCCTGTGGTCCATGTAGGTCCTAATGCCCCAGTATAGTGACGGGGACACTATACTGTAAACAGGCAACGTCCTTTGGATGAGACATAAAACCGAGGTCCTGACTCTCTGTGGTCATTAAAAATCCCAGGGCGTTTCTCGAAAAGAGTAGGGGTGTAACCCCGGCGTCCTGGCCAAATTTCCCATTGGCCCTTACCAATCATGGCCTCCTAATAATCCCCATCTATGAATTGGCTTCATTACTCTCTGCTCTCCTCCCCACTAATAGCTGATGTGTGGTGAGCGTTCTGGCGCACTATGGCTGCCATCGCATCATCCAGGTGGATGCTGCACATTGGTGGTGGTGGAGGGGAGTTCCCATTACCTGTAAAGCGCTTTGAGTGGAGTGTCCAGAAAAAGCGCTATATAAGTGTAAGCAATTATTATTATTATTATTATTTTAGCCTGGAGGAAAGGCACCATGGTGCACGGTGGCCTACCTGTGTGATGAAATGGGAGTAGGGCATGAAGAGCTGCTCAGTGATGTAGAGGAGGGTGAAGAGGGTGCCCAGCGTGTGGCGGCGGCTGGGTTTGGCGGGGGCGCTGGCAGAGTCGGAGGAAGACTTGGGGTACACACAGGAAGTGCTGGGCTGGGGAGGAGGCGTGATGGGGGGCAGGAGCACCCTCAGGCATGATGGGAAGCGGGCGAAGAACCGACGAGGCCAGTCGGCATAGCAGAAGAGTGGAGAGGTGGCCATCATGGCGTAGGGAAACATTCCTTAAAGACACAAAGGCACAGGACTGAAAGAGGGTACCGAGCAAGAGTGCAAAAAACAGAGCAACACCATTATGTTCTCTGATCTCTAATATAACAACTTGAGAAGATAAAGTTCTAATCGCAGAGTCCTGGTTTATGAAAGTGAGATCCCATGGTTACGGTCAAGCTTTCAGCTATTTCATCTGTGGTACAGGTGCGTCTGCATCAGGCCCTGCATGATGAAAAGCTGCCCTTTTTGTCAAGGCTGTTCATCTTTTTGTGCCAGGGTTCCTGCTGGGCAAGGGAGAGGGCTCACCGATGCTGAACAGCTGGGAGTTCATGGAGTGGAAGTAGGTGACGAAAAACATGGCGATGGGCCGTGTGGCATCAAAAAAGAGCAGATATCCAGCCGACAGGTCCAGGACCAACCCCCCGCCGTGGACAACGATTAGACTGGTCATCTCCTCCGACAACACCAGTCTGCAGCAGGCACACACAAGCAGAACTTGTTACGTCTGTGCATACTGTGCCATCTGTACAAATAATTGGGAATGCTAAGTGCCTCAAGAATCTTATCAAATGATGGCCATAATAATATAAATGACTGATTGACTGACAGACAGATAGGACCAAGCTTCGTGTCAAATGGGCAAAATCAAGGTCTTATAAAGGGCTGGTTTACAATCCTTCAAAACAACCTGTGCTCCAGAGTCATCATGTGCTAACAGCATGCTCTTTCACCCTAAAGACACAGAGGCACAACTCACTTGAACGGATCAAACAGCCAGTGATGTGAGAGGTAGCCCATGGAATATCCTCCTACCCAATCAGAATCCAGCTTCTTGATCCCAGCAATGAAGTACACTATGAAAATCTGCACAATAGCAAAGAAGACGTTTTAAGAAAATGATTAACCAAGCAAACTAGACAAAAATTAAACTGGATAGTAGTAGGAATGAATATTTCATCTGCCTGCAATGCAATATGAACTTCTTTAATTGAACCATAGCTGTTTCTATAGCAGAGGATGTCCACCTTTTTGATACATTTATACTTTTTCCCCCAAATCGACTAGTGTTGTTAATTAGACCTTCAACTATAACCCAGTGAAAGGCTACAGAGTGTAGCTCATGCTCTCTCAAAAATAACATTGATGCAGGGCAGTAGTAAATGACACAGGCATGGGGTAAGCATGTCATGTCACTGAAGGGTCGTAAAGTACACTATGTAAAGTAAAGTTACTGTGCGACTGACCTGGGCCCTGAGCACAGTGTAGTTCCACAAGGGCACATCAGCGTTCCTCTTCTTAGGGTTCCTCAGCCCATCGATAGACCTTTACAACAGGGTTTAAGAAACTGATTAGAGTCTGTGCAGCATCTCCACGTGACTAGAACATCTGAGGTAAATCCACCAATCACCATTACACCACATCTCAGTTTAAAACACACAGAAAAAGTACAGGTTCCAAACTCCCTTTTTACCTCACACATGATTGTTATACTGTACCTTGTTATAACAGGTATCGCTGATCAGCTATCCTGTTGGACATCTATATTTTGATCAAGCTGATCATTAAGCATTAAAAACAATAATAATAATTCCTTAAATTAATTTTAAGGAAGTAATACTTTAAGGAATTTAATTCTCAAATGACCTGCAGTAAGCATCTGGGGAAATGTGAGTTTGTACTGAGAAATAGTTATGATAAAATACAGACATAATATAATTAGTGGAGTACCGCAGGTATCTGTACTAGGGCCACTGCTCTTGTTCATGTATATCAATGATCTAGACATTGGAGTAAAATAGTTAAATTTGCAGATTTTACCAAAATAGAAGGATAAGCAAACACTCTAGAAGCAGCAAATGAAATCCCCAAATGTTTTGAATAAATTCAGTACTGGACAAACACATGGGAGATAAGTGTTCACTTCGACAGAGTATTACAAGATTGTAACAAATATACAGGTACTAAATCAGAAACCTTACTCAAAGATGCTACTTATGAGAAAGACTTAGCAGTTAATGTTTAAACATTGTTAACATATTCTAGACAATGCGGAAAAGCAATAAGAAAGCATACATGTTAGGATATATACTTAAAAGCACAGAATCTAAAACAAGGGAGGTTTTGTTAAAATTGTACAGTGCACTAGTAAGACAACGTTTAGAATATCACGTTCAATTTTGGTCCCAATGTTACAATAACGATACTGCTTCTCTGCAATTAGTCCAGAGAAGCACAAAAAAATACAGCCCTGGATAAAAAGGACTGTTGTACACTGAACTGAAGCATTTCAGAAATGGGCTGGATGGGTTGAATTGCCCCTCTCTTGTATATGTTCTTATGAATAACTTCAGAGGTGATGCCCCTTCAGACCCACAGCACACTTCACTGCTTATCATGTCTCTCAGTGTGATATTACCCACATGCTTGTGCAGGGTTATTACCCACCAGTAGCGATTGGCGTCCATGAGGGTGAGCTGGAAGCCAATGAGCCCGTATAGGTAGGAGTGGTTGTTCCAGGTGGTCTTGTCCAAGAAGAAGATGTACCAGTAGGTGCTGATAAACATCAGGCAGGACAGGCGATAGAAGCAGCCCAGCATGATTCCAAGAGCTCCTGGCAGCGGGGAGTGGGAGAGGACAGACACGCCAACATGAGCTCAAGTCACACTGGGTAAACTAAGCAAAACGTGAACATTGTCCAGCAGCTTTGGGGTCTACCAGGGGTCAGCAAGTCTTTACTTTCCTACAGCATTTTTACATTGCTAGTTAATAAGGATTATTATTTGCAGCACCAGCCACCTCTCCATACCGAACAGCATGATGACATAGAGGAGGTACATCCAGTCCAGAGGCAGAGGCTTCAGGAAGTTGAAGAGGGGAAAACGGCACACTGGCGCCCCATCCAGGTACTTAAAGTCCAGGTGACTGAGGCCCCTCTCCTGGGGGATATCCACCACCATCAGCAGGCCTGGCAAGGACAAACACAGAGACAATCCTAGACACTGAACAAAACCACCACCTAGTCCAGTGTTCATTTTTAGATTTTGTACAAAGCAGCAAATATCCATAACTTTGACACTACAACCAAAGAAACCTTAACTGACATAGCTGCATAGTCAAACCCTTAAGGTCAACACACAGAGTGCAATCTTCAGATCCTGTGGATTATGAAGTCTTTCGTGACCACAGTAATAACAGATCGCATAACAGCATCTTAACTGTGATCAATCCCAGCATAGGCAGAAATGCAGTGGCTTAGGCTGCAGGATTATAGCTGCAGATGTAGCTATGGTGTGAGAAATGAGTGATGCAGATACACACTAGATGAAAACTAGATTTGGTATTCTTAAAACAAATAAGCTTCAAGATCACGGTGATTGCCCTTTCAAAAACAAAAGAGAACAGGTACACATCACATCCCTGATCAGTAGTTTCTCTGGTCATTCATTCAACTGAAGAAAAAGGTAGAGAAAATATTTTCTTATTACAATTATCTGTCACTTAGGGATTATAAAAAATGTACATTTAATGTTAGCTTGTGACGTGCAAAGATAAAAGCAGAGAGAGGCAGTACAAGAGGATATCCAGCTAAGATCCCAATTCATATCTGCTATTTTATTCTATTCATTTGACTTAATAAAAGTACTTTCGCCCTCCGCAACAACCATTTGACAGACCTCAGGTACCCAAACAAAGCTCAACAGATTTGTGATAAGCGTAATCTTCAGTGCAGCGACCTTTGACAGTCACAGTCCCAGCGGGTTACACAATCTCCACAACAACAAAGCAAACAGACATGTCAACTCCACTGCAGGCACGGCCACACTGCCAGGAAAGTGTAACCCAGGACCCCCACAGTCCCCAGGGTAAGTGGGACAAAAGGGGCCTTTTCTGCTGAAAGGCGGCAGGCGACAGAGGACATGCCGTTACAGAAAGGGTGCTTCCCGGGGCTGAACAGCTCCTTTAGACTGTTTCTAATGACACATTAACACATGCCGGGGAGGAATAAATTAGGGATCCTTCACAGAGGTCGAAGGGAATGAGAAAGAAGCAGAATGTTGGTGATGAAGAAGAACAGGACTAAAATATAAATCTGTTATCCCCCTCTCAATGGCAGACTATACACTACAGCTGGTTTATTAAACACTTTGTGCATGTATCTGAATAGATACGGTTTTTTCACCCTGTTAGAAAGCAGAGGCATCAAAAGAGACATTTAGACGGATAATACATTTATTGACCAAGACATTCAATGAACTTCAATAAAGAGATCACACACGTTTACAGTATTTTTCCAGCTTCACACTTTTTGTTGTTAAATATTTGTACTTGTAGTACTGACTGAGGAATACCAAGCCTTCTGCCGACACAACCTGAACTGCAGACTTTTTATTTCTCTTCTCTAGCTTCCTATTAAAATTGGAGCTGAAAGCAGCTGATTGACATACAAATCCTAGCCAGGTGTGCAAACAGTGGAGTCCAGAATCTTTATGCATGGCCTGCCAGCAAGATCACCAGGACCCAAGTGCATAAGGAGGTAAAATCCTAAGCTTCAGACTGGCACGTACAGCACCACACAAACAGAAAGGCAAGGGAGAGGCAACCTGACTCAGGGTCAGGGTAATCACTCCCACTCTATCCTCTGCACTGCACCACCAGCACGACATTCTCCAAGGGACAGGCCTCTTCACATAGCTGATCAGCAGCCAGTGGTTGACCACATCCTACAACTTGGTCAGACGGCCAACCAAAAAGCACCACAGAGTTTAAAACTGCACCAACACAGCTCTGTGCACAACATGTAGGAATTTTCCCAGTGCAATCTGTTATACACTGAACCCTGCTATATGCGTGTTAATTAGCATCTAGGTCGCCTGAGCTTTTGCTTCATCTTTGGTGCCTAACATGACCACTTTGAGTTTATCTGTCCAGAGTGCAGTGAGATCTATAAAGTGCAATCATGTAAGCAGGAAAATTTAATTATTACAATTTTTTTTTTCAGAAGTGTAGCACACTTAAATCTTTTCACAGGAAGCGAGAAGAAAAGTGGATTATGCTGGGAACAAAAAAAAAAAACAAGTTTTAAGTTCTAGCCTTCTCAGGAACAAATGAAAGGCTCAATTTCAGGAGCAACAGAGTGTGGCCTATTTAACTGTGGATGAGAGAAACTGGAGAATTGTTTTTAACAGGTGGTGATTTTTACCACTTTTACACTAATTTCTATGACAACCTTTATCTAAGATCTTCGGAAATCTGGCAGATTGCAATTCCGCAGACTCTATACATCATTGATGATATGATATAATGCTTTTTACAAAACACATACCAGAGCTTTGAATGGCTTGCTAAGAAGCACCCGATCCCTTTAAACTCAAATAATGCTGACCAATCGACCGGATCACTGCCGTTTTATAGAGTAAACATTGTGTAACCCCTCTGCAGTCTCGCCCCTGCCCCCCTCCCCGTTCTCCACCCTCGCCCACGAGGACACAGCCCTCTCTCACCAAAGAGGAACCTGAACACTCCCAGGGATGCTGGGTCAGTGGGCCTGTTCAGCAGGCACACCAGCCTGTGCCAGGAGGACAGGTCCTCTTTCTCGAACCCCAAGAGGCGCTTCATTCTGCTCTGTTGAGGAGGAGGACTGCCTTTCCGCCCTTCGGGGGCCGGGGTCTTCTTGGGGTTCCCATCGTCACGGTCCACCCTCCGCCTCTTCCGCGCGGAGGCCTGGATGTAGGGGGCCCCTGTGGGAGAAGACAGCGAGAGGCTCAGTTTGCCAGGAGCATCAGTGGGGTCTTCACTCTAGTCCAATTACAGCTCTTCAGCTCCATGTATTGAGTCATCAGGCCACTGAATCAGTTCACAGCCGAATGTATCCATTCATGTGGTCTCACCGATCGATACATTCGGCTGTGAACCGATTCAATAGTCCGATGAATCGATACATTTGGCTGTGAACCGATATATCAGCCAATTGCTCCTTCCAGAATCTTCCAAATGCATAATAGCAAGGTCTGGTGCTGAACCACTACTGGCTTCCAGTCCTGCTAAGACTGGTCAAACTGGTACAACAAAAAGCTAATTACTGTCTGGAGAAAAATAGATTTTATTCAGTGCAGTTTTTATTTCACAGCACATTTTCAGCGCGAATCCCATTTTCTTACAGCAAAGATATAAGTAAAACGGACTTTAATGGCTTGCTGTGAAATAAGTGAATGGAGATTGCTCGCTTCAGTTATGTGTTATTCCTGATACCGATCTAAACATTTTATGTTTGAAAGCTGAAGTTGCATAATTAACGGCACAACGGTGAGACGTGCAAGTGTACCACGCACCGCTCACGTCCTGAGCCAAATATTCATATTTTTAAAAGTAGAGAGCTGCATAATTCAAATTGACAAAAAAATCAGTAGTTTATTCTAACTTGTGATCTTTGACACGCATCTCACCGGGGTAATTGTTTTAAATGCAGACTAAAGAAACAGTTCATCGCAAATCACACTTTTATGCTGTCCAAATTCAGCACCCTGTACCAGCTATAGCTTTAAGAGCAGACAATACACAACTCGGTTTTTATTTTTTATTTTCAGCTCAAATACAACTCATTTAATGAATGACCACAATCATCTCATCCAAACGCATAAGATCAGTTCTACCGCGTTTAGAATCACACATGATCAAAGAAATTCGCTCTTTCTCTTAGTCGGATTTTTTACAGCTTTTCATTGTATAATCTTAAAAGCGTAAAATGCACGCAGTGTACGGTGAGCACTCTACCTGCAGAGCTGTCATGCCCCGGTGTCTCCATGTCGGGAGTTACCAAACGATTACTTTATCGCCGCAGACCTCCTGTCCAGCTTAACTAGAAACTGGATGGAATTACCGAGAATTTAAAATCCTCCCAATAAATTCACGCTCAGTCCCAACCCCCTGTCTGGCGGACACGTAAACACTATCCCAAAAACTTCACATAACCAGCAGGCTCACCGGAAAGGAACCTGGATTGTCGTAAAATGCCACACGTTTCAGCAGACACTTTATTTTACGACACTATGCTGGTGCCTTTGGTGATATGTGGCAATAGCCGGCAAAGGATTTTTTAAGAGAATGAAAAACTGAGTTAGTGGAGTTATCTGTATTTCGGCATTTTTGTATAGCATTGCTTCTTGCAACTGTTTGTACATTTAAGCACGAATCCTTTTCTTTTCTTACTTGATAAATGCAGCGCTGGAAATCCCAGACAGGACAAAATAACCGTAAAATACTAAAGATAGCTACTGTGTACCGATTAAGTCGATTTTCCGAAGATCTCTCGTGTAAATTGAATTTTGTTTCATACCACGAGACTGGAACATTAAACTTTAGGTCATATTAAATTTATTTTTCCATCAAAGTAATATGCATCACATAATAAAAACAGATTACCAATAGGCTAATATTGTGTTTGCTTAATATTTAAAAGGAACAAATTATGCATTTATTGCTTGATATGTCTCATTATATATGAACATTTGTGACGTGACAGGCGGGAAACCTGTCACTTTTTAGATATAGTGTGGAATTCAAATATTGATTGTTGAAAGTCGGTTGGAGCGCATTTCCTCCATCTCGGCTTTAATAAGAATTTATCTCCCAAATTCCAGTTTTATTTAACGCCAGTGATCGTCAGCACGGATAAATTAAAATCCACTGTGATGTAATAATTGAATACCTCGAACGAGAATCATCTTAATTTATTAAACCTATCAGAAAGATTCCTAAAATAGCCTTCTATTAGTACAGTTAGTGATTTAGGGGAGCTACGTTACATATTGTAGCGCTTCGGGGTTCACGTGGGTGCCCTCGCTGCTGCAGCATCAGGTCGACCCCCCACCGTCGGGGAGTCGAACCCGGGTCTCTGATGTCACTAAACAGGGACCCAGCCTCTGGAGCCAAAGGGAAATCTTTCACTAGCCCGGCGGCTGCGGTCCCTGCTATCCACAGGGAAGGGCGGTGATGTCACCGCTCTGGTAAGCCAGCTCTCACAAGCAATGGAGGCCGTATGCGTTACAATATACTGTATATGCTAAAGGCTGTACAGTATATAGTACAATATAGAATACATTGTGATTGAAAATTCATTGGATGTATTTAATAGATGTTTCTTAATGTTCATTTAGGTATGAAGATAACTGATTTTCAGTTACAGGAATGCGAGATGTCACCAACCTTTAACATATTGTACGTATTCTAAGTTTGTGAAGCTGTGACTGTGACTCTTAATGGTTTTGTAGACTCTTATAAATATCTGCCCGTTTCTCTGAATAGACCTCTCAAAAGTGCCCGGAGTCTGGACTTCACCCACCTGGTTGGGAACCTTGTTCATGATGTCAGATGTCAGAATTGTTGCATTTCCTGTTCTCCATGTCCTTGTCTCACTACTGAGGGGGAAATGGTCCTCTGATCTGGCTTAACCCTATCTATAGCACTTGAGATCTTCTATACGGTACTTAGATCAGATGTCCTCTTAATATCCTTTGTTCTAGACTGATTAGATTGAATTCCCTTATCCTGCTCATATATTACAATCCCTTGAGTCCAAGAATCATTCCACTTCTTTCAAATTGTTTTAAGGCTAAGATATTATTTCTGTGGGATGTTGACCACCACTGAATACAATTCTAAGTGAAGAGGCTTATGAATGTTCGGCATACACTTTTATCCAAAGCAGTTTACACGTGTGCCCACTTAAACAGCTGGGTATTTTATTGGCGCTAAGCAGGGCGGAGATGCACTGTGCAGACAGAGCTACAAGGGTGTGGCTCTGAACCACTACATTACCTTTCAAAAGACACTGTCGTGTACAAAAAAACAGACGGCACACAGGCTGGGTTTTAAAGACAAGTTTGATTTTATGTTGGGGTTTTTTTTTTCAGTTTCAGGCATTTCTGCCAGTAAAAACATATTTCCATCAACTGTAATAAAAAAAAAATGTTGTAACGATTGGGGAAAAGAAACTATTCTCTGGGGGCAGGGGTTGGTTTTTTACAGTGCTGAAGGCTTTCATGTCCCAGCACCTGAACAGATTGCTGGAGTCTCCTGCAATGAAGCACAAGGCTGGAAAGGGGAGGAGAGGAGGAAATTGCTCACAGCTCTCCAGGGTGCTTGGCTCCACCATGGGCAGCAGCAGATTCACATGGTTAGATCAAGCACAATGGAGTCCTGGGCAAGAGTTGGGTATGAACAGGCTCTCCTGCACTCTGACTCTGCCGCTCCCACTGGCATGTACCTCTGGGGTTCTGCCCACAGAGCGCAAGGAGAGCTCCCAGCCATGTAGCCAAGACACAAGACATTGCAACGGCACCTTCCATCCCCAGGAGTCACAGGCAAGAGTAAAACCATGCTTTAATCAGAACAACAGGCAGGACCGCAGCATGAATCGAAGGTGCCTTCAATTTAGCAGAATAAAATTAATATATTACAGGTAAATACTGTATGTTAAGAATTTGATAATAGTAGAACTGCAAGGTTAAACAAAGCTAGTTAACTAACTACTGAAAGTTAACAATGCTTATCTCAGTTATTAAATATGGGAATGGTGTTGACTATCACATGGCAATGAATGGCTTCATTTGAAAATGAGATCAATGGGAGTGGTGCCCCTCGTCTCGCAGTCCTTATACCGGGACAGTGAGTGGTACACAGGACGCTGACTCACAGGACACAGAGGACCCCTGGCATTCATGAATAAATTAGAGGAAGTTTCAACCAGCTTTTAATGAGAGCCAAACATAGCGCTACACTCGTGTTGACTGGGCTGGCTGCTATCTTACACCACCGTTAGAATGAATAGCTCCTTTACCTGCCCTGCTTGTGCTTTCAGGCGTGCTGGTAGCCTGAACACAAGCCCCAAACAGAGAGAACAATTTCTGGGTCTTCTACACTATGTCTGCGTCTGTAGATAGGGTTTCTAAACATTTTGAGCTGAAAGCCTACTTTTCGAAGTCATTGCTTGTTTTGCTTTTTAAAAATATTCCTCGAGTCATTATATTACCTCTTGCTATTCATAAAGCACTACCTGGCTAAGAATTCATGCACGTTCAGACCACGAACATGACCCCAAATACAATCCTCAGCTAAAGCTGCAACTGACATGGGCTATTTTAGCTGAAGTGGGGCTCTTGCTGTATGGTTGAGCGAGATGCCCACATTTAAGCAATAATTTGTCAAGCTGCTTTCAGGTTCTAGTTGAGGTCAAGTAGAAAAAAAAGGAAATTTGTTTTTTCCTGGAGCCAAAAATCAGAAACCCCCAGGGAGAAGAGATAAACTGTCGCACTGTCTCAGGGGGACGGTGCAGGATTGCGCTCCACTGTTGCTAAGTAGCAGCTGTGAAAGTGTCAAAGGTCGCGTCCTCACTGCAGAGGAAGCTGCCAACGCCCATCTGGTAAAGAATCCCACAATGGCTCCTCTCCCTGATCAAGCGCACCATTCTGAAGCCTGCCTACACACCACGCCTATACCACTACACAGCCAAAGCGCCATCCCAGGACATGTCAGTGGAACAAGAGACAGGGAAAAATCCTCGCATTTCCCAAAACCGGAATAAGCTGGGATTTCTTTACCTAGCACAATAAATGGGATTCAGACTGATAAATTGCCTCTTCCTCCTCTGCGATCAATATCAGCACAGGGTGGAGGCTTGATTTTGTTCAACTAATGGTCGTCAAGAGTCATTCCTCATAGACAAGCTGCCTAACCCCCCTGTCAGTTGCAGAGATTTAAAACAACAGTCTTCGAACCGTCTTGAAAAAACAAATGATACAGTACCGTAGCGTCTCTTGGCTCTGAGTTGTGCTGCCATAGTAGAAATCTAGAAAAGAGATTCAATGAAACTAATCTCATATCGTTTTACTTAAAAGATACAGAACTTCACCCACTGAAAGAGATTTTCTCATGGCTTCTCGGTCAGGCTCGAAATGCTCTCGCCCTTCTGATCCCTGGGGGTTTTGGATGGAAGATCTCCTCTATCAGCCCCAGCACTGAGATTCTGTCTTTATCCAGACAAGAACAGTGGGAATGGAGCTCCTCATCACCGCAGGAGGAGACGTAGGAGAGTAGAGGCGATGAGACACGGAGTATGGGTGGTGGATCCAGAATACAGATTGTGGAATGAAGGATCGTTTCCGTATGGGTTGCGGATGGGAATGGAATGGATCATGAGCTGATGTGTGGGGAATGGGAAAGGGAGTAGGAAAAAAATTTACCTTGAGTTTTCCCCCAGTTCTTACCTTGTCCTTCCTTTCAGATGGGTTTGTCAGCTGTCCACTGACCCCTCACCCTTGCCTGCCGCCCTCCTCTCGGGCTCTGACCCTGAAGTGTGGTACGCTCCCCTGTTCGCTACCGTGACCAGCTGGCCACCCTATCTCCCCCACTCCCTTGGAGCTCCTACTCTGCAGCCAGGTGGAGTTTCCTCCACTCGCCTGGCTGCCAGGCTGTGTAGCCACCACATTAAGCTTTAATCTAAGTGCATCCTGGGTTGTCTCAAGTCAAAAGTGTTGTTTCATACTCCAGAGAACCTGACCCCACTGCACATAGAACCACAACATCACCTCCCAAAATCAAAGAACAAAGTACCACCCTCAACCCCTTCGATTATTGTCCTAGCTCACATAAGTTACACTATCACCTACATAAATATAAGAGGAATTTCTGTCAATTTTAAAGAGATCAATGCATTTGCATTGTCTCTTTCTTTACTATGCATTCAATTCTGCCCTGTCTCTCTGGATGTCCTGCTCTCCAGCCCATTTCTAACCCTAGCGTATACTGCGCGACGTCTAGCAAAAGAAGAAAACGACAAGAGGTTCTCCTGCTGCGAGGAAGAGTCGGCAACGCCGGACCTCCCAGGTCCTGCGCGATCCTCCAGCGCCGGCGGTCTGCGGACGAGTGGCGGGCGCAGGAGAGGGGCGTGCGTTCAGCTCCAGGGACGAGCTCGGACTGGAGGCAGGCTGTCCTGGGCACGTCTCCTCTCATCCACCCCTCCCCAGCAGCCCGGAGGCAGCACTCTTTCTCTATCTGTGGGTGGGGGGTGCTGATCCAGTTGGGGCCGCACTTTATAAATATTAATACAGTGCTCCTGTGGGCCCTCGACCGCCACACTTTAATTTCATTAGGGGAAATGGCTTTATTCACTTAATGGGCTTTTATTAGTGCCTGCCTCAAACTGTTTCATTAGTTAAAGTGCTGCTATAATTTACAGCAGACAGGGGGGACTTGGCAAAGATAGACCTGCCTTTCTATACAGCCCAAGCAGGGGAGGAGATGAGATAGAGAACTAAGTGACTCAGCTCCACACTGAAGCCAATATGCTGTGACAAGCAGGAGACACTGGGTCTGTCCTGAAGCTGCAAGCACGTTGGACAAAGAAAGGTTTTTTGAGTCATTTCTTTTTGTCCATTTTTGTTTAGAACCCCCTCGCGAAAAGCACATTATTAACTCAATGTCCACCCACCCTGTTCGTCTTGATTCGCACCCATCTCAAGGCCTGCTGCAGCTAGCTATGAACCAGGTTGTAATTTGAGTTGACAGGTCTGCCATTATATTTAGCTGTAATGCAGGAATTGGTGGGGGGTGGGCATTCTCTGCTTTTAAAGTTCCACCACAGCCACCTGGGTCAGCTCCTGAGAGACGGCACACACGTTTGTCTGCTGAGTGAAGCCCTTTGGTTAAAAAGAATCAGAAAGGCCACAATCTTATCTAGAGAGTCTTGATTTGTTTAATCCAGTGTTTAAGTGCATAAGTCAATTGAGAACAAATTCTCACGTACAATGTTGGCCTGTAGAGAAACCATTTATAAAGAAGAGCATTTATTGAAGCCATTTGAGTGCCAAAATAGTTTTTTTTATCTCTAAATAGGATTTTGTTCTTTCTATACTTTTGTTCTATTTCTTCAGAATTCTGTTCCCATTTACAGTTTTGTGTTCTGCATATACACTATATCATTCAGAATGTTTTTACCTTAAACAGTGCTTTCTTTATTATTGTCTGTATGCACTGTTTCGTTCTTCATATAGTGTGTTGTATCCTCACTGGGACAATGTTAGGAAGTAATAAAAATGTAAACAGAATGCTTAGGTATATTGCACAGAGTGGGGAATCTAAATCAAGAGACCTTATGCTCACGTTTTACAATGAAATAAGAAGACCTAATTAATTTTATTGTTCTGGTCAGCAAACCAAAAGGAGGACATTACAGGCTTACAAGGAGTTTGTAGTAGAGCAAGAACGATCCCTGGTCTCAGAGGAACTGTCCTGTACAGAGTGTGGTTAGATGTGATAATCTCTTCAGTATGAAAACATGTTTATGAGATCCTAAGTGGTATAAATACGGTCAGCGCAGGGGACTTTTTCCCAATCAGCCATGTCACAAGGATACAGGGTCAGAATCGGAAAGTAAAAGGGTATTGGTAAAGCACTGAGAAGAGGAAATGTGTGCATCCTTCCACACAGAGTTCTGGACATGAAGACCCAGCTTCCCAGCCAAGTGATTCAGGCTCAGCCTTTGCCCCTCCTTCACGAAGGGGTTGGGGGATTCCAGCCCCTCTGCTGGCCCCCGGTTGCTCAAACCCTAGTCCTTTCCCACCACCATCTCCACCTCGTCACTCCTTCCCCTCTTCAGAGAGCCCCCCCCCCACACGGTGCCCCCCAGCGCCTGGTCAGACAGACCTGTGGTCTCTCGGCTCTCTGACCCCGATTCTGAGGAGGGCCGTGTGATTCGCCTCTTGGCTCCTGTTCACCGCTGTTGTGGAAAATGTGCAGCCTGGTTCTCTTCAGTGCCACTTGCTGCCACTCAGGGTATTATTCCATCCATCCATCCATCCTTCTTCCAATTCAGGGTGGCAGGGGCGCCGCAGCCTCTCCGACTGCACACGACTCCAGTCCATCACAGGGCACACACAGTCACACACACTCCCACCAGGGCCAATTCTCCCAGAAGCCAGTTAATAAAAAAAAAAATAAATAATAATAATAATAATAATAATAATAATAATAATAATAATAATAATAATAATTGCTTACACTTATATAGCGCTTTTCTGGACACTCCACTCAAAGCACTTAATTTGTGAGTATAACCTGTCAGTTTATTTTTTGGAGTGTTTGAGAAACCTAGAGCAGCTGGAGAAAACCCAGGTGAACATGAGGAGAACACGCAAACTCCACACAGACAGCACTCCAGGGCCAGAATCGAACCCAGGCCCCCAGCTCTACAAGGCAGCCATGCCTTATTATTTCAAATCCTGTTATTTCCTTCTCCCTTAGTACCGTGCTTTGCATTGTAATTCTGCTGGCCTTCTGACTTGCCATTACCTTGCTATAGGTACACAACGCATTGGAAATCGTCTGCATGAAGGTGTCTGCTGAGCAAATGAATCTTTATGATAACTCAGTGGAAAATAAGAAGTACCTTACTGTGGGGCTCAGCACTAGTGTAGCACCTGGAATTAAACTCATGATCCTCCAGCCTAGAGTCCAGAACCTTAAACTCTGCTCCACGCTGCTGGTCTGTACAGGGGAATCAAGAGATTAATTACACTGTTTAGCATAATGTGACATGCTTGTACCTTCCAAAATATCCTGTACAAAAACAGTATTTGAACTGGTGGATCAGATGCCAGTTAGATACACTAGCAAGGATTTCACCATCAGACCAAGTTGATTGGTGAGGTAGATGTCAAATACTACTTGCTAAAAGGAAGCATGTACAATACTATGAGATTTAGCAAAAAATTATCACAGATGAAACCACAAATCACTAAGCGAGGACGTATCCGTTTACTTGTACATGGAAAATAATACCCTTTCAGGTCAATTAATTGAAGTACTGGAGAACTGTTACGTACAGAGAGTTTTCAGTTTACGTTTCCTACTTCGTACTGTTTTTCTGAATGATGACTAATGTCGTTGTCGAGTGGAGCCTGAGATACCAGACCGAAGACACACAGCAACAGGCGGGAAGAGAGGCAGGTGAGCTCTCGGGACAGGATGCACAGACCTCACTGCAAAGCAACGGGGACAGAAAGGCTTCGGACATCCGGCTGGAGATGCCCCACCGAACCTACCCCGATATTGTATTCCACGACTCGTGCGAAGTGCAACACGAGTGCTCGAACACTCTATTTGCCTAAGCACCGACACGGGGGCTAGAAAGTAGCCGATTAACAATGTAAAGGGCAGCCTTCACACCGTAAATACCGCCGGGGATGCTGTCCACAAAATGTATAATAGAAGTGAGCATATCTAAGACTTAAGGCGGCACTAAAGGGGGACCATGAGTGATATTGGCCTGCTTTGGAGAGAAAGTGTGTGAGAGGATGCATGTCTTTTAAAGATTGTACACCGCATGAGAAAAAAAACGTGCAGGTTTTGCAGCACATGATGTCACTCCAGCGGTACTGCCAGCACCCTGGCGCAGTGGCGTGCATGTGTCTGGGAGCGCGCAAATGTCCGTGGGTGTGTCCTGTGCAGTACAGCTACTAATCGGAAACCCCTCCCCCCTTTAGAAAATGAGAAACCTTGTGCTCCCTGCCGCACCCCTCCATCCAGTAAACCCGAACAGGACTAGGCAGGCGGTCTTCTGCGGAATCTTGCAGAAGAGCGCTGCGTTTTTCAGAATATTTCAACCACTTGGTTTTTTATTTTATTGTATTTGCCTGCAGCTATATCACCTTGCAGCTCACAACTGGCAACCACCCACTGAAACTAAGCAGGTGTGAGCCTGGCCAGTAACTGGATGGGTCCTAATGACCCAGTATAGTGAAGGGGACACTATACTGTAAGAGGCGCCGTCCCTTGGATGAGATGTACTGTAAAACCGTGGTCCCGACTCACTGTGGTCAATAACTATCCCAAGGCGGTTCTTGAAAAGAGTAGGAATGGTAACATCGGCATCCTGACCGAATTTCCCCCTGGTCATATACCAATCATGGCCTCCTAATAATCTTTATTGGAGAAAAATAATCTTTTATTGGCTTCATCACTCTGTTCTCCTCCCCCATGATAGCTGGTGTGTGGTGAGTGTACTGGCACACTATGGCTGCCGTCGCATCATCCAGATGTGGGCTGCACACTGCTGGTGGTGGAGTTTAGTGCTACCTGAAAAGCGCTATGTAAGTTTAAGGATTATTATTGTTCCATTCAGCTCAATTCTCAACAGTCGAGTCCTCTCTGCAACCCCCCGAAACATAAACATGATAAAAACATTGCAAATGTTATATAATGATTATCTTACGTTACGACAGGAGTAAAGATCTTATTGTTGCACTTTGTCGAGCTTTGCCCAGATGAAACAGTTATGATAAAAAAAAAACTGCTATATGTTTTAACCGTAAAAACAGAGAAGGGACAGAAGTAAGAGCCAGCTGCCGTGTCAGCTTGCTCCAGTGTGCGCGCACTAAAATGTGATCCTCGGTAAACCGGAGGGAACTGAGCATTGCTTGCACAGGTGTCTGTGGGGGCACCGCAGTGGTCGGAAACGAGTCGCCTGACTATGGTTCGCTTGAGTGCTAAAGAAATTCCCACCTTTTACAAAAACGCAATTTATTTCCTCCTGTGAGCGTGTTTTCTTTCAGTGAAGGAGCAGGAGACTACTGCAAATATGCCCTAATATGTCCGGAATCTCCAGACCTCTTGCCCAGCACTGCCAAGCACTCGAGATCCGCTAATTACTTAACAGGCCGCTTTTATCTTAAAAACATGTGCCATCTTCAAGCGTCATTAGACCATTCTCATCATTTATGGGCTTCTGCTTTTAATAGAGCCGTCGTGATTCTGATTCCGGTATTCTGCAACGGAATCAAAGTAGCTTAGTTAGAAAAGCTGAGAAAGTATATCGGTGAAATATTGGAATCATTTCAAAGGGCTGCAATTACGTTGTTAATTTAATTATTTTTAAATTCCCAGTTTTAGCATTTAAGTTGAGTCTCAGTCTTGCTTACAAGAATCGTGTAGCTTTTAAACTGCTCCCTTTGAACGTTAACAACGAGGTGTGCCATCGCCTAGTGCGCCTCTCCCATTATGCGGCAGTGCTCGCTGTCCTGTAACAATGACCCCGTTCTAATTGTTTTTTAAAGGCAGATTTATTACGCCGCGTAAAAACAAGCGATCAATTGACTTTTCGCTAGAATATTTTTAATAGATTGGTTGCAATGTCTGTGCTACTTTGCCGGGTAGAAGTTTGTAACATCGCACATAAATAATAGTAAATGGTCGCAGGCCATTAAAACTCCGATTGTTGAAGGAAAGGCAAGAAGAAATGTCGATTTCACCGAAAGGGAGTTTAATATTATAATCCTGAACTGTGTGCGATATCCAAAGCGTACCTACACTTTAACGAAAATACTTTTTTTTTTTAGAAATTGAAATAAAAGCCTTATGTGGTTTCACACTACTAGTTAAAACATACTGTAGAAAATCCAGATTCTCTTCCGTAACTCCACTCTGTCACTCATATCAAACAACATATGAAAACGAAAATATCGCGGCCAAATTTACATTCTCCCGTTTTTATTACGCCAAACGGGAATTTGTTGATAAAATTTGTTCGTTGTGTTCATTAAAAGCTAAGGCAAAATCTATCCACTGAGGAGCTGGTCCGAGATTAAAACAAATTATGCCAGAAGATGTCACCCTTGCACCCTTTTCTTGAATGAATAAAGAGCTCCTGCGTCATGGGTGTCTACAGAGGACGTTAGCGGGAAAAACATGTTATGGGGTCAGTTGAGGACATGGGCGTATCAAAGGCTTTTTGAGACGGATTGAAATGGTGATCACATCATATGAGACATGGGCTGGCTGGGATCATACCTCCTCCTACAGTTCATTCTCGTCTTAGAACAACTGGGTAATGTCAGAGTTTAGCTTGACAAGAAGAGATCAAGGACAGAGGGAAAACTTCTGCTCTTTCTGCACCACAACTGCAAGGACAGATGCTCTATTGAAAATCCAGTTTGTATTCATGACCGATATATGGATGGAAGAATATCATGCATGTCCTATCATGTCAGATATTTACAAGGACACATGGTTTTGGTATATCGACAAAGAAGATGGAAACGAAACGCCCTTGGGCCCAGAACTGACCCCACATCGCTGTGTAAAACAATTATCAGATACCCAGACTAGTGTAAAAAAAAGCTGCATTTCTCACTCAAAAAGGCGCAAGAGAATGAGTCACTCTTGATTTTACAACACTATTTACGACATTAATGGGACCAGGGTCAGAACATGTTCATTTGTCTTGTGCCTCGTAAGAGCTGGGCCACACTTTTCAAAACCCCCTCTATCGGGCATATTATTCTTATACGGAGAAGGCAGATGTCTGAAGAAGGTAGAGAAAGAGAAGAGAAGGCAGATTAAAAGTATTAATAATGACTAGTAATTCAGAGCGCCTCGTCGCTCCATTTTGCATTTTTCCAAAAAAGTGTCACTGTTATAAGTGAAGCATTAAAAAAAAGAACGAATACATTTTAAAAATGGGAATTTTTTACGTTTTATTTTTCCCCCATACATGAAACAAAAAAATTCACACGATCACAGACTTAAAAAACTTGTCAAACAGGAACCTACACTGATTCCAACTGGTTAAATTGTAAGTGCCATTCCTTAATTCAATTAAAAAAAACAAACATAGCTGAGCAGGCTTTGAATAGAGATTTTTTTTTGCAAACTAGAAAGCCTTTGAAGAAAGGAAAAGCTTTCAGCAAATTCGGGTCCACGTACAACTGCAGAGGCACAAGTCAGCTCACTCAGCACAGTAATACATTCAACAGCTGGGCACAGACATTTCACTCGCTGAACCATCTACTACTCCACCTGAGAATTCGCCCCAACCCCCTAGTCTGCCCAGAAACGCGTGTGAATTTCGTTGTCGAATCCAAACCTGTTTTCTTATTACATTTACAGAAAAACCCTTCAATTCCTCTTTTTTTTTTAAATACCAGCAGTTGCATTATCTCTGAGAGACGTGCAACAGACAAAAAGTCTTGCCAAGTAAAATTACACAGCTTTACCTGCTTGAAGTACCAAAACAATACCCTGTCTTTAAAGATGTCTTTTTCTAATCAATGTGAAGCTCCATCATTTCAATGTACAGCTCTTAGGACTCCCAGATCAGGCACCAGCTGCAGAAATCACTGCGTCAGAGAGTTTGGACATCTGCAATGCTGAAAGAACAAGACACTTCACACAAAACTGGTTTTTATCTTTGACCAACTGACAACTGGACATGTATCACGATTCCAACTTTTCCCTGTTTTACCAAAATACATAAAAACCTGTTAATACATCAGAAGAAGTGATTATATTACAAGAGACAACGAAAAGCATGGATTGTATGCATTATCCACAGTCACCGAGACAGCAGGTGCTGGCACTGAGCAACTGAAACAGGCCATATGGAGAACAAAGTAAAATCGCTTCCAGGAGGCTCATCGGAATCTAAAAAAATTCCCAACATGACTCTTCAGGAGTTTTTACTCAAGGATTAGTAGTTCCACCCTGACAACAAGAAACGAGGTTCATCATGCTGAATCTCGGAACACCCTATGGTTACATTCCCACAACCCCTCAAGCAAAGACGACGATTCCTCCTCAGCCCACAGCTATTTCTACTACACAGACAAACGTTAAACCAAACATTTAATGCCAAGAAATTGCTTAGGTTTTTAGCAACACCAAAAAGAAATCAATCAGTAGGACTTTGAACCCAAGTTGAAAAGTCAAGAAAAGAATAGTCCAGAAACTGCAGCTGCCTCAGGGAAAACAGCAGGAGTGGTGCTCTGCCTCTTGGGCTGTGTGAGGAGGGTCTATGACCAGGACTCCCGGCTGGGCCACTGACCCAACAGGCACGAGGCATCAGTTGAGCTTTAAGGCCCAGTGGTGACAGCGTGGTGTTCCACAGCTTTGGATAAAACAGCTCGTTATCAGAGAGGTGGGAAGTGCACAGCACGTACAGGTCCAGCTCACGAAGATGGTGACATTTGACAAAACAGCCCAAACAGCCCTCAGAACCAGGAAGTTAAACCGAGAGCTGCCGCAGAAGAGATACAAAAGCATAGTACCAACGAGATGGAAAACAGCAAATTGTGAACATCCACCATTTTTAAAAACAAAATAAAGCATCTTGCTGACTTCTTGTACTTCTGATGGTGACTGGGAGAACACTGTGTTGAACCTGTGCATTTTTTGCATGTACAGTACTTTAGCACAGAGGTGCACGCAGGTGATCCATTTCATCAAGAATTCCCAATCTCCACCCACATGCGACCTACCCACCCAGACCTCGGACAGGGAGGATTGGATTACTAGAAATAGAAATTTCACATTGGATTCCTCCAGTGTAACATGCCTAGCTGTTAAAACAACTAACAGCTGAAATACCATCAGGAAAACAAAACCTATTTTCTAGAAATTTCTCAAGCAACCACCACCTCCAGAGAGGCTGAAAAGACCAAGTATTAGCCTTGATCTGAGCTCACAAAGCAGTTTGAAAAGCAGAGCTCAGCTGGAGTGAACACTGGCTTTCTGAAGCTAAAATCCTGGAGAAATCCAAGAGCTTTTTCAATGTCATTTAACTCAGGCCCTCACACACAGACCTAGGGCCTCATCTTGCATTAAAGACAGCAAGAGTTTCGGATATAAGCTTTTGTTAATTCACCATCATCTCCGTTCAGCCACACTGCTTCCAAAACATTTAGTGCTTCAAAGTAACAAAATTCAACCCAAGTCTCTCAGAGGCTGAAACAGCAAGTGCCTCATTTACTAAGTGCTTACCAAGAGTTTCACCAATGCTTTCAAGCTGCTTTTATCTGGTCACCAGTGCAAGAAAAGGTACTTGATTTAGCAAAACAAAAATATTTTTCCATCTAAATGATCTTAAACTACGTGAACTGTTCAGCTTTTGGGGAAAGAGTTACATTCAGACACTCAGACATTCACACTGGCACTAGGTGAATCTGTGATAAGCCTGCACGTATTGAAGTAATATCAAGGGGCTGAGTTTGAGTCAAATATCTGATCCAGCCACCTACCCAAAATTAACAGTGCAGCTATTCATGCGTGAATTGTGTTTGCCACAGACGTCTTGCCTTAACACATCATATAGTGGGTCTGTTTTATCCAGCAAGTGGACAGGACAATGCACAAGCTTGAAGGTGCTTGTCTGTCTGACGTCCAGCATGATATCTGTGTTTTTTGTGAGACACATCCCACAAACGGTCCGATTTATAAACTCGAAGGCTGTCGAAGGTGTGAGTCAAGCCTGCAGAATCCACAGATGGACATGCACCAAGAGTTTTAGTTAATGCACCGAAGAAAGGGCCGTGAGTCTGGGAATGGAAACCTCGGTTTCAAACTAAAACGTCACCGTTTCCGAAATAGCAAAAGCCCTCTTGTGCATGCACACACTGGCACGCCTCACCCGGCACAGCGCCCAGACTGCAGGGGCTGCAACCAATGCGCCAAAACATGGGAGGGGTTTCCTGATCAAGCTGCTGATCTCAGTTTAAATCATCTTTTAAATGTATAAAGCAAGGGTTCTTCATCCAATGCAGCAGTAAGAAGGTCACCTGATCTCTTTAGGAAGGTTGGTACCTGCAAACAAAGACGAAAGAAGAGAGGAGGGAAGGGGAACAGCTTCAGCACAGGAACGTGCCAGGCTGCTGAAGTGCATTCGGCTGAGAGGGAGGTCTGTGTCTCTGGCTTTCCGCCAGGCAGGCAGCGAAAGGGGAAGGGAGAGGAGGGGTGTGCTTCCTCTAGCAGGGAGAAAAACAGCTCAACGCTGCCCCCTTGTGGACGGATTGCATTGCTCCATAACCCAGCCCGCGGACTCTGTGCTGGCTGAGGGCTGCCTCAGCCGCCAAGCAGGCCTCCTTAACAAGAGCCTCAGCTTCCTGCTGCTAGCCAGTGCTTGCCTGGAGGTTTTGGTTTAGCCTGCCGGTGTTTTCCGGCCCCTCAGTTGCGCCGTGCGTTGGGGGATGGTAGTGGGGGGGAGGTTGGGGAGGGGGGGTTCCGTCTCTAGGCGTACTCCATGTGGCCCTGGCCCTGCTGCCCTGTCCGGCTCGTGTCCCCCAGGCGCTCAGAGCTGGGCGGGGGCTTGATCTCGCTGGGCTTCGCGGAGAGGTAGTCTCGGACCTCCATCTCCATGTTTTTGGCCCTCAGAGTGGCCTTGTGAAGCTTCTCCAGGAAATCGGGCATTCCTAAAAACCAAGCACAACGGGGGACAAATGCAGCACACTTAGTACACTACACATGCAGTGCTCAGACTGTAGCAGGGCTGTCTGTTATAATGTATGCACTTTTTTTTTACAGGGAGAAAGGTTATCCACTGGTTAGTGGTGTATGGGTTGTTTTAAAGAAAAGGACAAGTCAGAAAACAGGACTGTGCCCCAAAATTCACAGCACCATAACAGCGCACAAATAAACAATCAAAGCCACAGCCTGTGTCCTACATTATTTTACCCATGAGTATTTGTGAAAGGAGTAAATATAAGGGTTATTCAACTGATGCAATCGTGCAAATATCAAAAGGAATTTAAAGTATAAGGATGAGCTGCCAATATTTTATGCAAAAGCATTAGTAAAGGATGAAAAATGTTAAGTGGCTGCAGTCAAAAGTTTAATATCCGAATGACAAGGACAAACCTTGTCAGGTTAGTTTTACATTAAAGAAACCTTCATCTATATTTTGCTTGCTGCTGCTTTTTATTTTAACATAAATTCACTCTGAAGGTACATCATGAGCTTCAAACAATTAGCCTGGCTTCCCCCTCTCCCACTTTACAGCCCCCCCGTGTCCTTGGCTCCGTTATGAATGCAGTGCATTGTGGGTGAAGAGAAGTGTCCTTACCGCTAGACACCATCCAGCTGACACAGTACCGTGGGAACACGGTCTGGGGGTCGTCGCTGTACGTCAGCAGGTAGTCAAAGCCGTTCTGCACAGAGGAGCACACTGTTCAGAGACACACCTCTCGCCGCAGTCACATGACCCCTTACCTCACATCCACAACACCACTGTTTCACTCTTCCGCACAAAGGGGGATAATGACTTCATTTAACAAAGATACGAAGAGCATTAACAAAGAAGGTGTGGGAGAAGTTCAAGAAGGGAAACTCATATCCCAGTGGACGTACGTAATCAATGATCAACAATACAAGCAGAAATGAGGAAGTATGAATGGAATATACAAATCACATTCAACACAGAAAGTCAAACATTAAAAGGAAAGTTCCTACAGCATACAGTAGTGTACACTGATAATTATGTTCATGCTTGGCTGTAGTGTCTAGGGCTTTACTGTGCAAGTGTCCATGTGAATCAAAGGAGCAATAGATTTCCATGAGGTCCAATCATGTGAAATTGCAAACCTGTGCAATTTCTCCTGTAATTGGTCTTCACTGGAGAGCAGTGGATAACCTGCCACACATCGGACAGTCCAACTGGAACACCACCGATGCGTGTCTGTGAACCTACAACTCACCTCATCAAACGATTTGTGTGGGCGGATGACCATCTTGGATTGGTAGGACCTCACCCGCACGAAGTCCGCAGTCTCGGGCACAGTGGGGTGTTCCACCGTCCTGCAGGGGCCAAACAAAACAAACTTCAAAGGCACACGCAGCGTTAAATAAAAAACTACGCACCTATATACGATATATCCGCCCATCTTCTATCCACTTTATCCCGTACAGGATCGCAGGGGAGCCAGAGCCTATCCTGTCAAAGCAAGCAAGGTACATCCCGGACAGGACGCCAGTCCATCTCAGGGCACACGCAGACACGCACACACTCACACCAGGGCCACTTTTCCCAGAAGCCCAATTAAACTACCAGGATGTTTATGAACTGTGGACAAGACCATCCCAGATGGGACTCGAACCCACAATCACTGCCTTAGGGGTACAGTGCCTTATCCATTAGGCCACTATGAACTGTGGAAGGAAACCAGAGTGCCCAGAGGAAACCCATGCAAACACAGGGAGAACATACAAACTCCTCACAGCTAGCACCCAGGAACTGAACCCACGGCTCTTGAGCTGTGAGGCAGCAATGTTACTGTGCCACCATGCTTCCCTAAATAATATCCATTTAAAGAAGCCACAGAGATTTACAAAGCAACAGCCAATCAAAAGGCTCAACTGGAAATGTATGATGATTTCTATTTTCATTTGCATAGGGATGCATCTGCAGTTATGTGATAATCATTTCCAAAAATGAGGGAGAGACAGCACTGAGTCAGGTGAATTTAAGAGAGTAAATGCTCTAGCCTGCAGTAATTGGAACAAACGAATCAAGGAGTGCAGTGAGAATCGGAAACGTCCCTACCTGGACACTAAAATCATTAAATTGTTCTCCAGATCCACACTGTATCTGCGGACGTACACATAATCCCGGGAATACATCGGGTACTGAAAGAAAAAAAGAGCTCATGATGTATATACATACAGAAAGACTGAATATACTACATAATACACACAGAAAGACTTGACACGCATTATCTCTAGGGCTGCACTGCATAATAATCAAATTATGAATAAAACACAACATAAGAGTCAATTTTCAGTCGTCATTTATCACTTGTCACTCGGAGTACTGTCAACTGGAGATGTCCGAGATGTCAGGGCAGTTTCAGATATAGAGTGACCTGCTCAAGATGGTCAACGAGCTGGAAAACAGTCTGTTCACATATAAGACCCGAGTCTGGTCCTGTCCTGCAAAGTGTAACATGCCTGTTGGAGCTGTGCACTGTATGTAGAGGGTCCATAAAGACAGCCTTAACATCACTGAAGCTCTGTGAACACTTGCATGATGTGGAGACAGGAAAGCACTCTTGTGAGTCTGAGTCTTTGTCGTTGCTGTGTCATCATAGCCTCGTGATAAGGATCTGGGTGCATTTCAGACCGCATAGCCTCAGACAAAGCACATCACAATAAAACAAGCAGAAGTGTAGTGAGGCTGGGAAAGAGTTCAAGAAGAAACCTGCACTACAGTGCAGTGCTAAACCCAGTGCTCCTGGCAAACGAGGGACTCTTACTGGAAAGTGCGTGACCCAGTGCACCACTTCTGATCCAGTGATCTCGTCTCGATCGATCACTTCCAGCTTGATCACCAGGGCATCCCACTTCTTCCTGTACTCTGTGTCCAGCTGGGAGGGACAGAGAAGGAGTAAGATACACACAGACACCTGCTTCACTCGAGCAGGCCAGCACACTGAATGCTATCACTCATACACAAATACACTGGCACTGGTAAAATTACAAAACCTTCCAGCCTCAGGAGGACTTCTACATTTCTTTAGCTTAGAGGAAGCACGTGCAGAAACATGCTGAAAGAAAGTGCAGTTCCCTACCTGGACATTGAAGAACTGTCTGGGAGTGACATCAGTGTAGGTTCCCAGTACTGCACAGACACAGAAAGCAAGCGACGGATTAAAAAAAAAAAACCCAGAGAAAAAGAATTAGAATTACATGGCCTTCCAACAAAAACGTAAAAACAATTTTACATGCGGCATGGCCTAGTTTGTAACCTGTCTTATGTTCTAGCTTAGTCTGATAAGACTGCGCGGTTGATACATTTAACAACATGTGTAGGAATGAAAAAGGTTTAGGACATAAGACTGTGAGAAAACATACTTTTTATTAGGCCTTTAAAAAAAAAGAGTGATAGCTTGTGCCCTGCGATAGACTGGCATCCCATCCAGGGTGTACCCTGCCTTGTGCCCAATGCTCGCTGCGACAGGCGACCCTGCACTGGATGAAGCGGTTTGAAAATGGATGGATGGAAGAAGGGAACCCACTGACCTCTGTACTCGTAGAGGTGGCTGTCAGGGATGGGCTTCCTCCACACGTAGAAGCCCTTCCGGTCCATCACGACCTCCCAGCCCTGCTCATAGCCCTGGTGGTGGTCCTTCTGCCAGCCCTCCGCGCTCAGGCGGCTCAGCAGCTCCACGTTCTGCATCTCACTGGCACACCTGCACAGGATCGGCACAGAGGGGCTCACTGCCTGCCCAACCCCCCCTCCCCCTCCCCGCACACACACAGAGGTGCGTCTCACAAGGATCAACCTTCAGGGCTCTGGGGTCTGAAGAGCAAGCCGCGGGGACTGAGTGAGAATGGCCATTCCTCTGTGCCACAAAGCAGAAATGTTTGAAAACACTTCTGATTCTGCTCTGCAACTTGCAGCTTGGGCACAGACGGAACTGCATGCGTAAGACACACATGCAACCTTTGCATTAAATATACAACTTTTCTTGCATCTTTCTGCAAGATTTTTTTTTTCTTTTGTTGCTATTTTAGAGGACAGGAATGTCCCACACACACTTTGCTCCTTTTTGCTTTCTCGGAATCATCATCACACACCAGTATCCTTCCAGGTCCTGGTGCACGCAGGTTATCAGAAGCTCCTTTCTTGTGCTCGGGACAACCTTGCAATAACCGACAGGTACACAGGAAACATCCCAACTTTCTCCGCTTGGAAGTAACTGCATTGTTACACTGACTCTGTCCTTTAACCTTTGACCCCAGCCACTGAAAGTAATTGTCAAGGGGGAATATTCTGATTAAAGTTTATTTCCCCATGTAGCCCCAGGAAATGACATCAGTAGCTTTGACATTGGCTTCTCAGAGCTTCTTTTCAAGTGTGATCTTCTATAATGTCTGTGATGCTTTCTACTGCAAACCTTATTGTGCTGCTTAATATTTGCCAAAGCACTAAACACATATCAGGTGGGCAGACTTTTTTCATGTCCTATAGGCCTGCCACTTACTATAAAAAAATGTGAAAGAATCATAGCAAAGTCAGATTCATTAAGAATTGGGGTATTCCTAAATTATTGTTTATTTTATCAATCTGCAAGCTCATTCTGACTGTTACATTCTTCTCTCCTTCTGAATTGCATTATCCAAGATAAATTATTCTCTTATTCTAGCAAATGCATTCTCTTTATTTAAGCACTGCATTTTTAAAAATCTGCTCAGCTACCACAGACATTACACTAATCCTAGCCTATATTTGCTGTATACTTGCTACCTGAATGCAGACCTCGATGAATCCCTGCACCAAACGCACTCAGAAGCCAGATGACAACAGATCTTTTCATACTCCGCTAACAAGTGTTCTTTCAATTCTGTTTTTGTTTGTTCCAGGACTCCTGCAGAAAACCAAGAGGAATGTGCTGGACAGAGCTCTGGCTCCATCTCTGCATTGTCTCCCGCCATGTGACCGAGGGGGAGGCGGCTAGCTGTTTGCCCAGCGCGGTCAACTGGGTCCAGAGCTCTATCAGAAGACTGACAGCAGAGACAAACTGGCCTTTGAGCCATGTCTGTCCACACCAGTTCCAAGGCATGTGTTATGCACACATCCCTGGTCATTGGCTGACCACTTCTGTGTTTAAGGTGCATGGTCAAGCATGTTCCTGAGAAATGAGAAAAAGAAGTAGCAAAAAAGACGATCTCTGAATTGTAAAATACAAACTATATTATTTCAAGATTCTAATGGATAACTGCTTCAAATAAAATACGGCAACTCAATGCACTATCTCGCTATTTTAATCACTGCCATGCATTTAAAGGCCTTCAATATTTATGTTGCACATCACATTTACATTAGTTCGGTTTATGTGCCAAACAAACAGTTTCACCTTTCCCAGAAGGCACACCTGTTACTGAGGGGCAAGGTGCTCTCCCACAAGGACTGGCCATTCCAACACGCTCTGCTGATACACTTATCAAAGTGTCCGGAGCAATAACATGTTGCACGATAAGGCTCCGCAGTTTAACACAAGCTCTAGGCAGAAAGCAGAAAAAGCTTTCCAAACACTTGAAAGGGAATCCCAGCTTTCACAGCCGCAAATTGGATAAAAGAAAGTTCTGACTATATCAACCATTGTGAACTGAAGAGGTTATTTTAACCTGTAAATCCTTTACTTCAATTGCTGCTCACAATAAAACTAAATAAGCAACACTGGTCTCAAGGAAATGGTTACACATTCTGTTGCATAAAAGATGGGTCAGTTGTTTCAGTTTTGAGGATCTGCAGAGCCTTGTGTAAGCCTCACTATCTGAATGGATACGCGCTTCTGCCTACTAAGGTTGGGTTGTGCATAACGCAGGTTGAGCCTTACTGGTTTGAACCTGGGTTTGAGACTGTGACCCAGGTTTCCAAGTGGTAGTTCACTGCTGTACGAGTATACCTGCAGCCAGTGTACCTGTGACTGACATGGAGCTCTGACGAGGGCAAACCAAGTTTCAGAGCAAGACATACACTTTCATCCTACATTTACTGGTGTGAAAATAATTGATTCAGTGTTTTACAAGAGCTCAAAAGCTTAATGAATTTAAAATCATAGCATGCATGCTGCTTTTCTGCTTTTTCAATTAGTACACCTGCCTGTGCCCAAAATGAGACATAAACGCTGTGCAAAGAAAGCCTTATTTTTTTGTATGGACCCCCAAAAAAATATTTTTCAGTAGTCCAGTCCAGGAAGGCAGCCAGTAGTAACAAAAAGAGACAAACAAGGTATAAGTTTCACCCAAGGACACAATACTCTCTGTAAGAGCATGAGTTTACATTACCTCATGACACTCCTACAACAATGGAGGGCATGAAAGAGTTTCAATGTTTCCTGCCAGAGTTAAAACACTACTGAGATACAGAGCTCAACTGGCAGTGCTTGGCACAGCTGAGCTGTTTTTAGCTCGCTCTGATTGGCAACCATTAACCACCTGTCCCATTCAGACAGTCACAACACTCTTTAAATGACCTCCGCAGCCAGCACAGAGACAGGAGCAGCATGAGGCCAGGCCAAGTCTAGGCAAAGTTCTCAAAAGCACAAAGAACAGTGTTCAAATGGGCAGCCTGGACTGCCAACTGAAAGAAAACACCAAGCACAAAAAGGAACCGACACAAGCTGCAGGATTGTAGCAATGCTTTGGGTATTAAATGACTTGATCTGTACACCCTGCACAGAGAACCTCTTTCATCTTAACCAGCTGACCGGATAGGATCGTTTTCTGGACAGACTTTCCTACTTACATGCAAACAGAACACAACACTTAAGTGCTTGGGCTCTGAGCAATATTCTCTGGTGAAATCCCATCTCTCACTTCTTGGCTACAGTGCTCAGAGACATGAATGCACCTCATGACAGGCAGTCTGTATCTGTTCATGGTGCAAACTTATGATCATGTGCAGCACTGAAACAAGTCATCGCTGTCACATATCAAATGGCTACTGTTATAAGAAAACAAAAATTACTACTTTATATCCATGCTTTCTCTCATACATAAGCAAAATAAACATGTCACCTGTGATTTTACGATTACAAGAAGGCACTGTCACTTGAGACACGGACACCTTACTGACAGTAAGGTGGGGTCTTACTTCGATGCATATTAAATAAAAGACCCTGTCTTGATTAGAATGACAACGGTCCACATTTCCTTTAAGAACAACTCAAATGTAATAATCAACATTTCAAGAGAAAAAAGATGGAGCTCTTTCCCCTGCAATCTGCTCACTCTGTAGAAAATTAATTCAGTCTGGCTGCTGGGCTGATAAAATCCTCTCAGCCACCTGCCCGTAGGTCTGATCTACTTGTATGTTGTTTTTTTTTTCCCCCACACTGAACCCCTTGTGCCACATACCTCTGGGGTCGCATTATATAGTGTCCCAAGGCACATTTACAGGGGTAACCGACTGAGAATAAAGATGCGAGGTTCCCTAGGGAGTCCTCCCTCTGGCATGAGAAGTTTCAACCCTCCCTGGCTTGTACACGGACTGATGACAGGGTCCCTGTTCACTCCTGACACGGCGCCTGCCAGCAGCTGTTGTATAAAGAGGCCTGAAGCACCTGCAGATGGCCCGTGCGTCTGAGGAGCTTGGGCTGCGATTTCACACAGATTCCTGACTGCTTCGCACCAGGCGAAGAGAAAGCAGACGCGCGTGGGTCAGGATGAACTTCACAAGCCCTTGCGGGAGTGAGGGCAAGGACTACAACGCCTGTCACACGCAGTGCTGCTAGCAAGCCGACTGCCTCCGAGTTTCATTATGAGCTTAACTACGAGTTCCTGCATCTCCTTGTCTGATAACTAGATTAAAGGAGCTCATGGAACAGGGTAATAGGCTTGTGGCGCAGTGTGGCCTCTGACTAGCGAGGACTTGCCCTTGTCCTGCTGACTTGAAGAACTGGCACAAGGAAATCAAAGACACCTCAAGAATCTGATGAGCCAAAACTACTCACGAGCCAGCACAGACTTGCTGGATCCTTGTTGCTGTGCATCCAAACAGCAAACATTATTTAAGAACTTGCATCAGACACTTTTCTTAACCATTTTCTATGAAGACCAATTCAACTTACGCAACATGAAATCCCCTGTAATGACATTATGGCAAACCACGGCTTACAACTGACGTGTCGTTAAGATTTGCAATTAGTGTACAAAAGAGCCAACAGATTCTACAGATTCAGAAAGCCTAGCATGGGCTGTAGCAAGAGCTACATTGAAAGCCAGTGGTTTCTATGTGATACAGTGTTGCTACAGGCCTATTTATAGTCAGTGCAGAAAAGCAGGATGCTCAGAACCTATACAACTTTCTACTGAATGAAACACCAATACTCTGGTGCACACCTATTGAATCTTTATTGCCCCAAAGTCAACTTGTCTTGCACACCAAGAGCTCATAGACATATATAATATGTATGACAATAATACAATACAGCAACAGTACAATACCCTGATACAAAACAATATTTAACAACACTGCTCAGTAAGGTCCCAGTCCAGTATAATAAGATTTTTTTTAAAAAAGAATCACTTGGTAAAGTGTCTAAACAACAACAACAACAACAGAAACAAGACTCTTATCTCCAATCAACCTTTTCATTGTTCAACAATTTAATGCTCTTAGGTATAATAAATGAAGTTAATGGTCTCTTAGTCTTTATACAGTGGATCTGGTACCTCCTCTCAGAGGGTAATAACGAGTATATCCTAAAATTGTAGTGGAAGAGAGGGGTCATCTAAGATTTTATATTTTTATATTGTCCAATAATATGGTCCTCCGATAGACATTATCGAGTGCAAGGATTAATCATCACTTTGTTCAACTTGTTTACGTTCTGCAAGGACAAAGCACCTCCCCAGCCCTGTATACAAAAGGTTAGAACGCTCTGAATAAAACTCTCATGAAATAGAGGTGTTAAACTACTATTATATATTCAATCACAGGCGACAGCCCGTAGTGAGGACCAGCCTGCCTCCAGCACTGCACTGCTCTCCGGTTCTCCTTACCTCTGCAGCTCGTCGTCTCTGATCTTCTCCTCTTCCCACATGAACACCCCGGCCAAGGCCGCCACCAGCTTGCCCGTGCGCGAAGACCGGCCCTGGAAGCGGCGCCACAGGCTCCCCATCAGGCTCCTGCGGGACCTCTCGGAGTACAGGCTGCCGTACAGCTCCCCGATCTGGTAAGCGCGGCGCAGCCTCTGCCCCGTCACGAAGCTGCACTGGTTGGCGATGATGGCGATCATGCCCTTCCCTCTCCCTTCCCCTGCGCCCTTCTGCAACCAGGAGAGCACCGAGCCCACCCGCCTGCCCAGCCACGCCGCGGCCCCGCTGCCCTCTCCGCAAAGCGTGCTCAGGGCAGCCAGCCTCGAGTGGCTCACGTTGTATGAGCATAACCCGCTGGTCGGGCCGCGCTGAAGCGTCTTGAACATCACCCCCGCTCTGCGCCGCCGGCCTGGTTTACTGAAGTTGGCCCGGTTGCCGATTCCGACACGACACCGCAAGGCGAGCTCGGCAAAATCGCGAGTGAACGTGACACACGCCCCTCACCTCGCCAGGTACCGGATGATCTTGCAAAGGTCCTGACAAGAGAAGAAAAAAGGTCAGCGCAACGCAGTCTTTCGGTTGAGTGAAATGAACAGAAGGTGTGAGGGACTGTATAGCTTAAATGAGCTTTAAAGGAGAAAAACTTCCTCTTTTTCACTGGACCAGTCAGTTATTCTTGCAGCGAAAAACCACCATCACGCGCAAAACAAACCGAGATGGATTAGCCCTTTTCCGGATGTCTTAAATGGTAATTCTGCAATCAGATTCAGTTTTCACCAACTCCTTTTCTACACGCCTAATCAAGTTTGTTCGCTGGTAAACATGAAAAGGTGTTTGCAGTTTGCAGTGCTTAAAACGCAGCTCGTTAAAAGCTGTTAATGCTCTTTAAATCCGTGTGCGCGGTAACGTTTTATATTTGTTGACAACACTGATATAACAAAAGCTAAATAAAATCTGTAGATATTTTCAATTGCACCGTACACGTGAACTACATTTCAACAGCGAGCGAACGCATGAATTCCTGTTTTCCATTACAGTTATAAACAGTTAGCTGACATAAAACCATGCAGTTACAAGTGCATTTCCATACCAAATGACAACTCAGCAATCCATGAATTTCGCAAAACTTTCTTTGATGGTCTTGTTTTTGGAGCCTAATGACCACTGTACTGTATTTGATAGACGCACAACGCCTGTCGAATTATATTAGTCACGCCTAAAGATCTTATTCTAGGGCGCACTACATACGAAATGACTGCAATATCTTAGATGAAATGCAACGGAAAAGTGTACTTATTCCCTTAATTAGTTTAATCTAGAAAAGACGCCCGTCTATTTACCCTTCAACAGCCACATTAGCCTGTAATGTAACCCCCCAGTAGCTCTCACATGTCTTCTCTCTCATCAACCCATTATCCACGCCCCGTCCATAAGATCCGCCCCTCGACTCCCTCCATTGGTTCAACCAGCAAATAGTCGAGTTCAAATTGGTTCCTGCATCTGTCCATCATGTTTTCTGACCACCTCCCACAAGCAAGTTTGTGTGACGAACACGTGACGAATATTTTCGGGGTCAGTACAGTAATAGGCCCCATCCAAGTGTTCCTAGGAAAGGTTAAAGAACGGCTTTAGCGATGCCTGTTTCCAACTGGATGTGTTATTTGTAGGCTTCTGCTTAATGTATCCGTCCCTGTAGGTACATTTTAATTTAGCGATATGGGTTTCCGTAAGAGGCATTCACCGAGCAAACAGCTCAGGACTAAGAGATTAATTTGCTTAAATATGAAGCGCAGTCATGTTTGAATTTGCTGCTGTAATGCAGTGTAAAAAAACAATTTTCGATATTCAGGATGCAGTTGTTGGCATTATGCACAAGTATTGTAAAGCATAAAAGCGTTGAGCTGGTAATACTTTTCTGGAGGACAACGGTGGAGCAAGCGTGCTTTCACCTATTTTAGAGAGGTGGTCAAACGTCAACTCTTTCTAGGGACAGAGTCGTGTTTTGAAGGGCAAGAGAAGAGGATCGGACGTACGGTCTTGAAAACAACGTAGGCGAAGGTGTGTTGTAAGCTTTGTACTTACAACGGACTCCTAGCAAGCGTGAGCAGCTCCTCAGGAAGTCATGTATATAAACACGTGACCTAAACGAGGACCTGTGGTCTCACCTTCAAAGGGAGTGTTTAATAAGTGATGCTGTTACCTCATTTCCAAGACCGTCACGGTTACAAAATAGTTCAGTTTTAAAAACATGTGCCACGTTCACATCTGAAACTAAGACGTTTACACCCATACCAGACTACCCATTTCGACACCAGATAGCGACTTCTGTCATTATTAATTACCTTTGCCCATACATTCAGATGACTGCAAAAGAATCTCCATTTATCCACATGCTATAACATGTATAACACTGCCCTAGGCTAGGACTGCCAGCCCTTTATCCGCTCATGTATGGACAGCATGTTGCACTAATGTACTTTGTTGGACACCGCATTAATATACTGTAGTAGTTCACGTGGGGAGCTGCGTCAGCGTGCGTAGGCAGCAAAGGAACAAGTAATAGGTTTATTCCATGCTGAAAAGAGACGAAAGAAAACAAGGTTTCGGCCGAGGAGCTTTCTTCAGGTGTGAGAGAGACAAGGCAGTAGGCAAAGGTAATGTAGCGGGAGAACAAAAGCTGGGAGAGAGCAGGAGCGAGGGGCGGGAGCAGGGGACAGAAAGGCCAATCAGGAGGTGTGAAATGAAACCAACAATGAAGAGAGAGAATTTAGAAGAAAAATAATATACTGTTCTGAAAAAAATAATATACTGTTTATACTGTGGGACTTTCAATCTGTATATACCTATGTGAATTTTGCACATATATTATTTTTATACTGTGACTCTTAGCATATTTTGCACACCTATTTATTTTACTTTGTATTGCTGTACTTATTTTAATGCTTAGTCTATTCAGATGTCTGTTTTTTCTTGTCTTGGGCTGGGCTGCTATAACAGCTCAGTTTCCCTTCGGGATCAAGTCTTATCTATGGCTAAAAATCCATTTGGAGAGTAATGTTTTAAAGGTACAGCTTTTAAAAGGTATGGCTAAGGAGAAGGAGTCAGAAAACACAGTCTATTTCAAACGATTGAATTCAGCATTTGATATTTTTTATTTTTTCACCAAGTAAAAAAAAAACAAGAACAAAACCCAACAATTAGAAGCCCTACAGATGACTGAACACAAATCAGTGTTTCACCTCACAATTTACTCACACTAACACCAACAGTGATAGTAAACAGAACAATACAAAAGAGAATAAAAATATAACAACCCCTTAAATACATTTTAAATTAAAACAAAGCCATGATTAAATATTAAATGGTTGCAAATTCAAAACTTACATACCATTAACGATCTGGTAGAGGGTCAGTTTGAAACCATGCAGGAGTTACACTGTCATATATAACACAATCTTGTGGAGATGACGCAGTGCACAGGGCAAGAGTGTGATTTATGGCCACAAAAAATGGTGGTGGGATTTGTGCAGATTCCTTTGACAGCACAACGCTGATCCGATCCATCCACATCGCGACACTGTGCGATCCCAACACGAAAGGCATCTGGGTGGATCTTATTTGCTCCGACTCCGACTGCAATGGAGGCAAATGCAATCTGAACCCTCACCAACTTCCCCCAACCAGCCCATTCTATGCACGATTCCCCAAAGCCATGGGCAAGCCAACAGCTGAAGGAGCTAGTTCACAATTGGCGGGTGACTGCTTCTGTTACTCTGCACATCTAGATGAAAGGAAAGAGAGGTTGCTGCATGGGATTTTAACACTTATTGGCTGGTTTAGGGTTAAGTTGCTAGACGTAGGGAAAAGGGTTTTTTGAGGTTCGATGACAGCTGAAATGAACCCTAGCAAATACCAGTCCCGGACCTTTGCATGCAATGGTGATTCCCCTTGCCTGTTCGAGGTCAGACACCTTCACACCACTCAATCAAGTCTTTTGGGATCACTTTCCAACACCAGTCCGAGTCCAAAGTTCTCACACGAGTGCTGAGTTTTCTGAACCACAGCAAAAAAAAACCAACATAAACAGATGGATATGGATATGTATAAAGTGACACCAGCATTGACAATGACTTTGGCTTTGATCCGAAAATACTTAAATCAGACAGAACAAAACCTCCATAGCGTAAAGCAACATGTATGAGCTTGACAAAGCAGCAACACTATAAAGCCAGGAGTATGCTCAAACAATTTTCAACACAAAGCCAAAGCCTCCTGTTGTTTTAACATTCAACACATATTTTAGGAACTCATTTTCACGGCACTGTTTTCTCAAGTCTGTCATTCACACTCATTCACTCTTGTAAAACAGAATGCTTGAGTCCTGGCTTGGGAAGGCCTGTGGCCTGTTAGCTGCGTGGCTGTGAGGTGTGGTTCTGCTGGGCTGGAGGAATCTGTGGAGTGTCCACAAAGTGCTGTCCAAGCATAACAGTCAAGACAGAGAAACTACACAGGCACAATTCAAATGTCTCTTGCACTGCGAAGTTCAAAAACAAAGTGAGAAGGCTGAAACACGTGACTATATACATAATACAGCTGCTTTAAAAAATTCTGTTGAACGCTACACAATCTTTAATTGAACCCTCTTCTTTTTGCAAGGGGTTCTGTTTTTTTTTCAACATAATAATCTTAAATAATTATATAAAAGAGGGTGGTGATTAACAATACACATTCCTCAACATCTGGCCCCCGGTTTAAAATATCAGTGATTTGCACTGTATGGATTGAAAATGATTAATACCTGCTTCAAAATACTACTTTTAAAATGGATATCATTAGCAACCTGTTTCTTTAACAACCTCAGAGCCACAGAGAATGAAGTACTATATAAGCACTGTGGGAAAATGATAAAAGAAGCCAAAATGTTAAACTGCCAGAGAAGTTTTGGGAGAAAGACTTTGGCACTTTTCCTAAATTCTTAGTCCAGTGTGAAATATCAGAATAATACATTTCAGCTTCCACTGGGATTCTGACCTGACTGTTTCAAAGGCTGAATGTCTGTGTTGAGCGAGACTTCAGGCCAATGTACAGAACCACAGTACAGAATTGTACAATATAAATTGTGTAATCTGAAAGAAAACAGGACTGGTAAGATGAATTCACACCTAGAGCAGTTTAAAGAGAATCAGGGGAATGTGCAGGAAATGGACCCTCTATACTAGGATTTTCCACAGTGTAGATTACTGCAAATGAAACTTGAAACTTTTTGTATTTCAGCATTGCACTAGAACGGGCATCTCCAACCGTACTCCTGGAGAGCCCCAGTAAACCAAAGCCAATGAGTCGTCAATCACCAAAGACGGGGAATAAATCACCTGCATTGAATCACTATTTTCTACATGAACATAATTTAGAAATCTGAAGATCAAAAGCTCCCTTAATCAAGCACTCTGTAGATTGCTTGATGATTACTAAAACATTGCCAGTCTTCAGAAACAGGTGATTTGGGGTTATCTATTAGACTTCCTGGATCGGGGGTGTCTAGTAGCAGGGCAGGGGACCCCAGTGATGCTATAATCTGTTCTTCGGCTGTGTCTAGACAAAAATGGCACACGGAGGGCAAAACATACTAGGAATTGCAGAACATGAAGGACATTTTCAGCAGGAATCTTCACCGTCCTTACATAACGACTCTAATTCAGTAGTTACCAGATGGAATACTTCTGCCTCCATGTCTAAGTGTGAACCCAGCTTTAGGAAAAGGCTCCTATGGGTAGGTCCTCAGTGACCTGGATCCCTCCAATTCCAGTTCTTTCGCATTCCAAGGTTTTGGACCGATCAGTTAGATGATCAATTTACAGATGTGGCTACAACAAAGTCCAGTGTTAGAGGAGACAGGGAGGTGGGGTCGTCTGGGAACCTCTTTGAGCTGCTGAAATTGCAGGAGCAGTGGAGTACAGATCCGACCCCCTGGGACAGGCCAGCTGGGTAAAGTGCTGGGTGCACACCCCTGACTCGTGCGTGCGTGCGTGTTTGCGTGTGTGGGGGCAGGGGGTGGCCGAAGGGCGGCGCAGGCCTGGTTTAGGGCGTGTAAGCAGGAGGGGGCTGGAACTGATTGGCAATGTCATAGTCAGCGGGGTACGTCTCGCTGCTCTCCTCCATCTCCGACAGCAGCTCCAGGGCCTGCTCCTCTTCCTCCGTAGGGTAGTGGCGCAGCAGGTTGGCGGCCGTGGCCAGGATGGAGGCCCCCCCGGCTCCAGCCACCAGGTAGAAACTGATGGCGAAGGTGACGTAGATGAGGGAGCCGTGGTACTTCTTGTGCTGCTGCTGGAGAGACAGGATGAGTTCGGAGGCCCAGTAGCAGAAGCCAATCACCGTGGCGCACTGCAACACTGCAGGAGAGGGGAGACGAATGACAAAGCAGAATTAACACAGCTTTGGGGCACACTGACATATCACACTTATCACCACTGCACACTTTCCCCAAGATCTTACTCAGCACTCCTTGAAAGTAAGACAAGATGTTACAGCAGGACTACCCATAGGTAATGCAACTGTTCCTTTCTGATGACATTAGCAGTTTCTTTGGGCTTGTTCCCTGGTTCTTCCCTGTGTTGGCCCGCTGGTCCAGAAACACAAGCTCCAGCTACCTGTGAGGATGTGCGCGAAGGCATAGCGGCGGGTGATTTTGAGGGCTGGGTGCTTGGGGCCGAAGACGTCCAGCAGGAAGGCACTCAGGCTGCAAAGTATGCCCAGGAAGCAGAAGGCAGCGATGACACGCAGCAGCAGGACAGTCTGGGGGTTCATGCAGTAACCTGTACAGAGGACGCACAGAGAACACGGAGGAGAATTAGTCTTTCTCTCTTTTATGGGATGAACAACAACAGTTCTGATCGCTGTCACAGAGAAGGAAACAGGAAGTGCACCATCTCAGTAGGTCTGCATTCCGTCTGCAAAACCAAGTCATTAACAACTCCAGTTTTCTCTTTAAGAAAGTTGGATGAATAGAACTAAGTCTAGATTTCATTCAATACAAAAAAAATACTAAGTGAAAAATACCTCCTATCGGCGTGCTGCTTTAAATCTGGGATAACTTGCATATAAATGTTCATTTCTTTCAAAAACCAATTGAACAATGCAGGAGAGAGCAGAAATACAAACTCAATCCACTCTGTTTTATCTTTCGCAATGATAAGACAACTTTGGCTTTTGGCAGAATACAACTTCCCTCAGCAGCTGCAGACGGCCATGCCTTGTCTGTCTCGTCACAATGAGTCACAGCTAAAGCTCGTCAAAGGTTTCAGTTCCAGACTCGCAGTCGTTCAGAACCACAGCCTGTTGCCTAAATTCACACGGCCTTGAGCTATTGCTGGTCATGCTCTACCTCAAGTTCCTGGTTTTGAAAAGATTCTTCCTCGTTTCTGTTGTTCCTGCTATAGCAAATCCTAAACGTATTTCTCAAGAAAACCAGGGAATTTTGGCAAGGTGATACCACAAACAAACGTATTAAATGTTTTGTGAAAAACAGCTCTTATTCCGTACTTAGTGCCTCACTATATATGACAGTAGACAAATTGTAATACAACTGACATCAACACAAGATCCTACGCTATAGTCTTGCAAAATCCTTTGTAATCTTCAGAGAAAGAGTCACTGCAAATATTACTCCGTACAAATTTCAGTTCCACTTAAGAGTCTTCTGGCCTATATCTGGTCTGCCTAAATCCATCTGTCCAGTTTCTAACTGCTTTATCCCATACAGGGTCGCAGGGAAGCTGGAGCCTACCCCAGCAAGCAATGGACACAAGGCAAGATACACCCTGGATAAGACACCAGTCCATCACTGGGAAAACACACACACTCTGACTCATTTTCCAAGATGTCCCTGGACTGTGGGAGGAAGCTCACACGAACACGGACAGAGCATACAGACTCCACACAGAAGTGACCCCAGGAACTGAATCCAAGACCCCAGCACCATGAAACAGCAATAGGAACCACTGTGCCCCCATGCTGCCCCCACCTGCCTAAATGTCCTCACTAATTCCATTACTGATGTAAAATCTCGGCTGAGCTGCTGGTACAGACTGGGTGCTACACATCACTCAGCTAGTGAAGTGTGTCCCCTCCGATGTGTAAAGAGCTTTTGGGATGAAATGGTTTAAAATTGCAAAAATTGAGTTTCTGATTTTAGGATTCCTTCATAATAGTAAGGTTTGAGAGTTTCTATGAGCTTTCTCAGCGCACAGGCCTGAAAATTATTAATAATAATAAATAACAATTCCTTACACGTATATAGTGCTTTTCTGGACACTCCACTCAAAGCACTTTACAGGTAATGGGGACTCCCCTCCACCACCATGATGTGACGGCAGCCATAGTGCGCCAGAACGCTCACCACACACCAGCTATCAGTGGGGAGGAGAGCAGAATAATGAAGCCAATTCATAGATATTATTAGGAGGCCATGATTGGTAAAGGCCAGGACACAGGAGTAACACCCCTGCTCTATTTGAGAAATGCTTTGGGATTTTTAATGACCACATAGAGTCAGGGCCTCGGTTTTGTCTCATCCGAAGGACGGTGCCTTTTCTACAGTATAGTGTCCCCATCACTATACTGGGGCATTAGGACCCATACAGACCTCAGAGTGAGTGCCCCCTACTGGCCCCACTAACACCTCTTCCAGCAGCAACCTCAGCTTTCCCAGGTACTGGTCAAGCTCACACCTTACTTTCAGTGGGCTGCCAGCTGGGAGTTGCAGAGTGATAAAGCTGTTTAACCATTAGGTTTCATGTTGGACAACATTACATGTTGTTTATGGGGATTTAAAATGTAAATGACATGTAACAAGTTACACATAATACACCTAGATTTATGACATTAGCCCCTGAATAAAATACATGATTCTTATTACAAGCTTCTTCCACAAACAATAAAGAACTTATTAACAGGTTTTACATCTCATCCGAAGGACGGCGCCTTTTTACAGTATACTTAATTAAGTCAATTAAGCTCAGATTTAATGGTGCAGTACGTCGATGGTTACCTTCCAACAGCTTAGGGTCCACATATCCCAGGACATCCGCTACGCCGAGCTCCTGTCGCGGGCAGGCCCCCCCGTGAACGCGCAGCCAGGCCGGCTCGGCCAGCGCAGTGCACAAGGCGGTGATGGACAGGGCTCCGGGCAGCGCCGAGGCCAGGCTCCTCTCGGGCTGCTTCGGGAGAGCGCTCCCCCCCGGCCCTCGCCTTCGCCGGCTCCCAGGCAGCCCGGGTCCCGGTGGCGCGTACATGTCGCCCACAGACGTGCTCTAATAACAGGCAACTAGCAGAGAAGGCGGTCTGGGTTTACAACAACCGCCCGCCGCTTTTAAAAGTGGTTAATTTAAATCCCGCCCGAGCCAGGCTTAAAACCCGAACACACAAATGGTAAACTATTCAACTATGAAATGATAAGGATTAAGTTCTATATTAAGACTGTAGATCTGAATGGATACTTAATGTATACACCGGCCGGGAAACAGCACAGAATTCCTTTTGTTACAGCGATTAGGACATTCAGCGGTCTTGCGTTTACGACGTCGTTAAATTCATTCGAATATTATGTAATCGCTAAACATTAGCCAGAAAAGGATTTTAAAATTCGAAACACTGCAATCAAATCGCATTAAGTAACAAACAACACTATCAGAATATTTTGGTTGTATGAACTATGTCTCTCGGCCTATGAAGACTTAACTAGGTAGTAAACTACAGTTTTGTGTAGTGGTATTTATCGACAAAAGTTCTGTACCCGGATCGGGTCTATATCGACTTGAATTACGGTGTCGAAAATCCCGGTTCCGATCTAACACTAAAATCATTAAATTATCGTCTAATTGTCTCTGGAAAACAAAAGACAACCTATCTCCTTCTGTGCTTCCTGTTTCCCGGAGGTGACAGCAAGTGACGTCTGATGGCGTAACTACCGTCCAAGAAGGTAATGAATTCTGGTAGTTGAAGTTGTTGAATATTTTCAAACTTTCTAACGGAAATGTATTTTATGACTTTTAAGAGGAAACGTAGTAACAGTAATAGTAAATTCCATGTTCGTTGACCCTTAATAGGCCACTACACATCTGTGAAGTCGACTGTCTTGTCTCCGCTTCATAGTTTCTCTGAACTATTTCAGATCATAAACTCAAGTTCCCAGAGTGCCCCTCGGCTGACTGACATAATCGAGGAGTGTGCGAAAAAGCACAAGTCTTTTGCACAGTTTACATTTCGGGGCTGAATGTATTAAAATATTGGTGTTATTTCCTGAAAAGGGATTAATGTAGATGTGTAACCCGTCGGTTAATCTGCGATTGTCTTCGGCGGTTATTAGCAGCTGCTGATAACTGCTGTGTTAATAGCGTTTTGTGAAGCACCGTAGTTGGTTAGCGTACAATTTTTAAGTTTCGGCTTTTACCAGGGGTCACCAAAGCACGGTTGTCATACGTATCATCATGAAAGACTCACTGAAACTGGTCACAAAGTTCAGCGGCCATCCAGATTCGAGGTGCTGGTACGTGGCGTGGAACCCCAATGGGACCCTGCTGGCTTCTTCGGGCGGCGACAGGGCCATTCGAATATGGGGCCGAGAAGGTATGTTCACCCGCAGGCGGCGGGCACTTTCAAGCTTCAGTCTGTGCGTCGTTTTAGCTCTGCTGACAAAACTGCGCGCCAGCTTGCTTAACTGACCTACTGCGCCGCGAAAATAAAGAGACCCTGGTGCCCATATCGAGCCACGACGTGTCTGTTACTGACGTGCAGTTCATAATTGAGGCATGTAAGAGTAAAAAGTGATCTGAAATACTGGACAAATACCGAATCTAACCTACCTTTCCGGATATATCTGTCAATGCAGGAACTGCTCACCGTTTATATTTTTAAGCATTAGCTGACAGTAAACATGCAACATTTAAATTCGCTTGATTTAGGAGAGTTCAAGTTTTATACTCAAGTTTAACTGGCACTGCATGTGTGCCGGAACGTTACCTTTCAGTTCAGAAGCATGATGTTAAAACAAATGGATAATGCGAACGCTCTTCAGCCGTCCTCCCCCGCGCATTTCTTCCCTGGATGTCTGCTCTTCCCTTACTCTCTTCCCTCCGGTGGCTGTGCAGGTGATGCCTGGGTGTGCAAGTCAGTCCTGCAGGACGGGCACCAGCGGACTGTGCGGAAGGTGGCCTGGTCTCCGTGCGGCACGTACCTGGCCTCGGCCAGCTTTGACGCCACCACGTGCATTTGGCGGAAGAAGGAGGACGATTTCGAGGTAACGTTAGCCCAGCGCCTGTCCGAGCAGAGAGAGGTCCTGACCCAGAGGAGTTACCTGGATAAGGACCCGGGTTTTTTTCAACGCGGTTAAAATGGGCGTTTTCTGTCTTGTCTGTCTTTCTGTCACAGTCTCTGACCACTCTGGAGGGTCACGAAAACGAGGTGAAGTGCGTGGCGTGGGCCCCCTCGGGCTCCCTGCTGGCTACCTGCAGCAGAGACAAGAGTGTGTGGGTCTGGGAAGGTCAGTACAGCGCCGACTCCTCTCACCCCTGCTGGGGCTTGCTTACCTGTTGGACCTGCAACCCTGCTGTTAAATCCAAGTTAATTGTCTTTCTTTTTTTTTTCTTTAAAAGAGGAGGAGGGTGGCTGATGTAAAAAGTATGGTTTATTTTGAAAAAATAAGCAGGGCACTTACATTTTTTCCTCAGTAAACAAACTCCAGTTGTTTTAGTTGCAGTCAATACACAGTTTTAAGTGAGATTTCTTTAAATATTCCCATATGTTTAGTCATTTTCTTCTAGTGCCAGAGGCAGTGCCAATATTCCACTTATCTTCTGTCATGTGATTTGACGGCTTATGTAATCAAGCATCACTTGATTAGTGGTCTGTAGCCACTGATTGACTGGAAAGCCCATCAGGACTGGTGGTCTTGAGGACGAGAGTGGGAGACCAGATTTCTGAAGGACCACAATCTGGCTGGCTTTTTTTCTGAGCTCCGACAGTGGTTTAAGGAAACCTGCCGGACTGGTGCTGAGTGCCAGCTGACCCGCTGTCTGTCTTGCAGTGGACGAGGAAGAGGAGTACGAGTGTGTCAGTGTGGTGAACTCCCACACTCAGGACGTCAAGCACGTGGTATGGCACCCCACGCAGGAGGTACGACTCTGCTGTCTTCCCCGTGTGCGGGGTAGGGCTCTGTCATTGCTGCAGTCTGTGATCCCCCTCTCTCTCTCGATTGCTCAGACCCAGTCTCTCCCACAGCCTGTTCCTCTTCTGCTTCCCTTCTTGTTTTCATCCAGTGCATAATGAAGTAGGCTTGAAGAAGACCTTTTTATTATCACCAGTATTTAGAAAATTATAGATTTTCACGTATCTGCCAAATCTTAAGGAAAAGCACCTGACGAGGTTTTTTAAGAGCTCGAAACAATGAAAAAAGCAGCTTGCCCCTTCAATGAAGGGTTTAAGTAAGGGTGTAAGGACGGAGTGGGGAAATGACTGCTGTCCGTCACATGTGATAAACTCAATAATCCAGGGGTCTATATGGAAGTGCATATAAATGGAGAACAGGAGGCGCTTCTTTACTGAAAGGGCGATGGGAGTCTGGAACAAGCTACCCAGCCATGTTATTGAAGCTGAAACCCTGGGCTTTTTCAGGAAACAGCTTAATGAGATCCTTGGATCCATGAATTACTAGCTGCCAATTAGAGTGAATGGTCTCTTCTCCTTTTAAGCTCTTAGCAGTTGATATCCTCTCTTTGTTTGCTGGAAGCTGCCTGTGAAGTGTAAGCGTCTCAGTTTGTAGACAGGCTGAATCTTTGGCGCAGCCGGGACGCTCTTTCCTTCCTTTCTAGAATATTCTCTCCTGGCCCTGTGGTTGAAAACTCCAGTGGTCTCAGCTTGTCGTGCGTCTCTCTCTCCTCCCCCCCCACGCAGCTCCTGGCCTCGGCCAGCTACGACAACGCGGTGAAGCTGTACCACGAGGACGATGACGACTGGGTGTGCCTGACCACCCTGGAGGGCCACGAGTCCACCGTGTGGAGCCTGGCCTTCGACCAGAGCGGCGAGCGGCTGGCCTCCTGCAGTGATGACCGGACCGTCCGCATCTGGAAGGAGTATCGCCCCGGCAACGAGCAAGGTCTGCAGCAGTCACTCCCCTGGTTCAAGTGTCCAGGAAAGATGAGCCTGTTTCATATCTCGGTTTTGGGACTCTGACGTGCCTCTGCAGGGGATTAGTAAGGACCCTTCTGGTTTCCCTTGTTCTTTATGCTGAAGCATGTTACAAGTTTGGTCTAATCTTAAATGCCTTAGGATGGCATGGAGGTGCAGTGGTCAGCACTGATGCCTCACAGTGCTGGGGCTCTGGGGTTCAATTCCAGACCTGGGATGCTGTCTGTGAGGAGTTTGTATGTTCTCCCATGCTCATGTGGGTTTCCTCTCACAGTACCAAAAAGATACCGGTAGGCTAATTGGCTTCTGTGAAAATTGGTCCTGGCATGTGTGTGCGCATGTTTGAGTCTGTGTGTGTGCCCTGCGCTCGACTGGTGTCCCACCCATGGTGTATCCTGCCATGTGCCCATTGTTTAGCAGCTTGCATTAAAATTGGAACGTTAAAATATTAAAATAACATTAAAATAACAGCTGAATCCAAGCAAATACCACAGTAGGACAGAGCCACGACGGGTGATGTCAGATGAGGAGGGTTTGTGTTGGGTCTGAAACGGTGTGTGTTTTGCAGGAGTGGTGTGCAATGGGACTGACCCCACCTGGAAGTGCATCTGCACTCTGTCCGGCTATCACACGCGCACCATCTACGACATTTCCTGGTAAGATTCCTCCTCCCAACTGGTACTGTTTAAGGGAGAAACAAACACTGTTTTACTCTATAGTGGAAATAGATGAACAAGATGCACTTCCATCTTCCCACATGGCTACAGGTTCCTTTCCCACTGTTTCCCGAGACTTTCAGTCCAGTCCCACTGCCAAGACATTTAGACCTAAAAACCAAATAGCAACTTTTATAGATTTTTTAAAATAGTTTTAGACCACAGCCACTGTATGTCAGAAAAGCTAGAAACAGACTTTTGCCTCCATCATTCAGTGCAGGCGGAAGTCTGAATTTCCCAGAATTCCTGTATACCACTGGTATAAGACAACTGTCTCTATTGTGCTGCCAGGTGTCACCTGACTGGCGCCATGGCGACAGCCTGCGGCGATGATGCCATCCGCGTGTTCGAGGAGGAGTCTTCCTCCGACCCCCACCAGCCCACCTTCTCCCTGATGGGCCATGTGGCTAAGGCCCACGCACAGGATGTCAACTGTGTGGCCTGGAACCCCAAGGAGGCGGGGCTTCTGGCCTCCTGCAGTGACGATGGGGAGATTGGCATCTGGAGCTACCAATCCCAGGCCTGATGGGGCTGGCCTCCTGTGAAGCAGGATCCAATAAAAACCAACCAGTGAGATACTTTCAGCGAGCATATTCAGCACTAACAGGAAATTGCCACTGATGGAAATTCCAGTTCCCCGTTTGCCTCAGTGTTAAAAAAAATACACAAACTAGGCTACTTTAGTTTTGCAATCCGGTGAAAGTGGTTGATTTGGGGGAAATCTGTGTGAAGATCACATCATCTGAATATTATTTTATATAAGCACAGGTATGTTTCATTTCTCTTGTACATTTTTGGCATACCAGGCTTTTCTGAGTTGTTACTGCTGTGAGGATATTTTTGGTCTTGAAAGGGAGACGAGCAAGGACCAACCCGAGCGCTTTTTCATATGTTTGCAATGTGTGTTAATTTTTAACTGATGATAATGGCACTGTAAAATGACAATCCGGCGCGGGTCTAAGGATTTTTTGTGACTTGAAAAGATTCAACTTTACTTAGTAATGTCACATTTATGCATATATTTTACAACAGGCAATTTAATGTACAGTGGACACTAAAATAAAACTGCTCCGCAGGTGAAGAGGCTGGATGATGTCGCTAAAGAGGCAGGCTTTTCTTCTCACTGGTTTTGAAAACTGCACATTAATTCCGGTTAAATAACAAAAATGCACTGTTACTGAGCGTTCTGGCATGTAGAATAAAATGCAATTCCACCAGAGTAAGCTCATTTAAAAAGGTTTTATTTATGATGCTAGATTAGAAAATCTGTGGCTTCTCAATTTTCCAGGAAGGCAGTCCAGTTGTATAGACACACCCCAACTGAAATTTCAGCTGTTGTTGATGTGAAGGCTGAAATCAAGACAAACCATGTCAGACCTTTTTTCACCCTTAATAAGATCTTGTAACCAACAACATTTAAGTGAAAAACAAATCTATCCTTTTTAGGAAAAATAATTACAAATAAAAAAAACTTTCAATGCCTTGATGGCATAAGTGTGCACACCCTTTAAGTAATACTTTGTGGAAGCACCTTTTGCTTTGATTACAACAGTAAACCTGTTTGGATAGGTCTCTATCAACGTAGCAAGCCTGGATTTTGCAATTCTATCCCGCTCTTCACGCGAAGAGTTCACGCTCAGTCAAATTGCAGGGGGATCTCCTGTGCAGAGCCCTCTTAAGGTCAGTCCACAGATTTTCTGGATTGAGGTCCAGGCTCTGACTGGGCCATTCCAGGACATCGAGCTTCCCTTTTTTTAAGCCATTCCTTGTTCAAGTTCAAGTTTCAAGTTTGTCATTACACTCATATACATGGTATATGGTATAATGAAATGCTATTTAGCTAGCTCTCGGACATAAGTAGTACAAAGAGGAAAATAAACAACAACAATACAATTGTGTAGGAAAAGAAAGACAGAGACAACAGGCAGTGTGCAAAAAACAATAACAGACGATGTGCAAAAAAAAAACAACAGGCAATGTGCAAAAAACAACAACAGGCAATGTGCAAAACAACAAAAAGGTAACAGGTTATGTGCAAAAATATGCATCAACAGAATAAAATAAAGGGACAGAAATTATGGGGAATGAGCTTTTGACCTGTATGGTAGAGGTAGCTCTTCAATGTGTGTTTGGGTTTTTGGTAAGAAAGAAAGGAAGAAGGCACTGTGAGGTTCAGATCATAGGTGAGAGGTGAGGCGAGAGTGAGAGTGAGAGAGGCTGGGAATTTAACAGTTTGATAGTGCGGGGGTAAAAACTGTCTCTGAGTCTGGTAGTCTGGGCCCGAATGCTCCGGTACCGTTTTCCAGATGGTAGCAGATCATAAAGTCTGTACCTGGGGTGTGTGGGGTCTTTGATTATGCTTAGAGCTTTCCTCAAGCACCGTCTGTCATAAATGTCCTGGATAGATGGGAGGGTAACCCCAGTGATGGACTGGGCAGTTTTCACCACCCGCTGTAGGGCTTTGCGGTCAGCAGCACTGCAGTTGCCATACCACACTGTGATGCAGCCTGTCAGTGTGCTTTCTGTAGTGCATCTGTAAAAGTTAGTGAGGATCTGGGGACATATCTTAGCCTTCTTCAACCATCTTAGGAAGTACAGAGTACACAGGCTGATTACCTTTGTACATGATTTGGAATGTGATTGGTTAAATCTGAACACATTTACAACCCTCTTTATAAAGGGTGTGCACACTTATGCAGCCAAGGCATTGAAAGTTTTTTTTTTCCCTAAAAATGATCGATTTGTTTTCACTTAATATAGTTGCTTACAAGCTCTTATTAAATGTGAAAAAAGATCTCACATGATTTGTCTTGAGTTTAGTGTTTTCATCAATAAAAACTGAAATTTCACTAAGGGTGTGTACAAGGGTTTTGATATCCACGTTATATTGAAGAAAATGTACATTTAAATAGAAAGAGGTTGAAGCAGGGAGATGCATCAGAGTTGGCTGCAAAGGAACAAGTACAGGTTAATTCAATTTAATACAAAATGAACAGAAGCTGTTTTTTGTGCTCATGGTCTTTATTTGGATTGATGACAGACAGCTGTATTCGTCCACTGCAGATCTAAACTTGACATCAATCTCGAGCCTTTTCACAATTGAAAGAAAATGTCTGTACAAAAACTTTAATTTCAAATTCACTTGCAGCATTTGTAGAGGAACACCCCTCTCAGAGCACTTAATCGCATAAAAAAATACCAAGGATATTTTACCCACTCGTCAATAAATGTAAAAACCAATCTACATCAACTATGGGGGGGAGAAGTTCAGCAAGACAGTTTTAACATTTCTTACTTAACACATTTCCTCTTTTAAAAACAGCAGGACTAATGCACTAATTGCCTGTATTCTGTACACATTAGCAATGTTATCCGTGATAAGAACAAACAACCATACAACACTGAATCAATGATGGTTAATGTACAGCCACCTGACACGTTCTTGAGCATCCCCACTATCTCAAAGGCTGGTGGGAGTTGAAGTTCCTTGATCATTGCTATTTTAGGTAGAGGGTGGGCCTAAGAAGGGCAGATAACACTTAACCTAGATTTGAATTCTGAAGATCTCCGCTTTACGTAGCATAGTAACATGCGAGCCTGATTATATGACAAAAAAGCCTGCGTTGGAATGCAACATTGCGTAATCTGTCAATTTCCTTTTACAAATTGTTTCAGAGCTTGAAATCGTGATATACGAAGATCAGGGAGCTGGCCACCCAGGACTGATTCAGTCCAGATGATTTGGGGGGGGGGATCACTCTCAGTCAGAATCACTGTCCCCCTCGCTGTCAGCCTCCTTCACATCCACACTGAACTTGTACTCCTGGTCACAGCCCATGTAAGCATCGCTCATGAAGTACAGGGTGTAGTTGTGGACACCCTGGGCAGGTGCAACAAAGTCCAGTTTCACCTACGCGAGATGGAGAAAATCAAGTAAGCCCCATTATTTATTGTCCCCAAGAAAGATATGAAACAGTAACGCTGGTAGGTAGTGACACTATGGCAGTAAAGGAGATATCCACCATAAGGTGTTTTTTCCAGCATCACTAAATGTGCCTGTCCAGCAAGCAGGGGTAATTTAATATAGTACAGCTAAATACACTACATTTAGGAGCAAGATATAATGATACATCTGACAAGGGTACATGTGGATACTTTTCACAGTTTTGATTATGAGCGGTGTTACTGATTGACAGCATGTACCCGTTGACAGGTTTTATATAAGAGAAATATAAATGAAATGATGCCAATGTTGTTAATTTAATAATCATGTAAATATATTCCATATTGAGACAAATATCGATGTCAGCTGGACATGGAGGACTTTCTGGGTCCTGTTCGGTGCTGGCCTCTAAAATGGAACTCCATGACCAGCGCTGTCTTACCTTAGCCTTCTGCTGCAGCGTCAATCTCTTAATGGAAATCAGGCTGTTGGATTTGGGGTCTCCAATCACCACCCACCAGCCCTCCTCGCGTTTCTGGAAAAACAGGAGATCAGATGAGCCATGAAAACAAAATGCCCAATTAGCAGTAAAACTGGCCAGATAAGACTGCACAGTTCACCTGCCACAGAGCAGCTCTAAGCCAGATAAAAGAAAACTTCTTCCTCACCTGTGGGAAGAGTGGCGCAATGACGGGCCCGGTCACCTCCTCCTCTCTCTCCAGCTGTACCAGAACCACCACGGGGCCTCCGCTGTGGACAGAGGGCATTAGACATTTTTGCATATTATGCACGGTAAACCATTCTCCAGGAATAGGCTAACTAAACTCATTAACAGTTAAATTAGAAACCTTGCTGATTAAAAGCTTATCGTGACTTTTTTCCCCCACCATATAGAGCTGTTTTTAATAATACTTTATGCCCGTGTCATTCTTTACAAACAACTGATCCTCAACATCCCTTTTCATGTCAAGTATAGGTCACGCTCAAATATTTGCACTGCATGTAAAGTCTGTAGATTTCTATGATACTGTGTCATCCTGGTGGGAGTGACAGGAACCCCATCATGTCTTTCACTCCTAATCTATGGGAGTGCAGGACCGCCTCCAAGAGCCCTTCCCTCACCTCTTGACGCCGTCCTTCTCGGCCACCTCGTAGGAGAGCTCGATGTTGGGGTAGCGGTTGCAGAAACGAGCCACGTCCGCCATCTGGCCATCCGAGAGCTGCAGCAAGCCACTGCGCTCGTCGTCCTCCATCTCCATGATGTCAAATATGCTCTCGACACCCTGGGAACAGACCCATGACCACAAACACATCAGACACTTTGCTTTGGTCAGCCAGAGCGATCACCCCTCGGTATTGCTTAAATATTAGAAAAAATACAGCCATATGCCTTTCTATTACATGCCATCGCAAGAGTTTGGCCTAACCATACGTCTCTGTGATTAATTTCATTTCTGATTGAGCCGATTCCCAGATCTAGACTGGACTGGTTTAAAAACAAGCACACCAAACACTGCAGAATTAGACTGAGTAAACAGAGATGAGATCCTTGCCTTATCCGTGCAGCGCTTGATGTGCTCAGAGGTGAAGTAGGGCAGCTGTTTCAGGTAGGAGTCCTTGGACCACATGGCCTGGGTCACCATCTGGGCCAGCTCCATGGCAGCCAGCGCCGGGCTCAGCCAGCCATTACTGGACAGCACATCCACACAGGCCTGGATCAGACGGATAGCCTGGAAAAGACAACAGAGTGAGTAGTGAGTAGGTACAACACTGCCCGGTGCCAATACTGAAAAGGGCATCAATGGCAAACACAGCCATACCACGGGAGAGGGTGTGATAATCAGCCTGGCTAGGAACAACAGTCTAGATCAAACGGATGTCCTTGTTATCATTTATAAAGTCAGAAAGCATTGGTCTACCTGAACTGGACCAGGGACATCAGACCGTGCAGCCAGTACCGCACAAGAGAGCAGCAGGCTCAATCCAGTGTTAAAGTGAGTAAGCTTGATAAGACAGTAGACCGTGCTGAACTACTGACAAGTTTTCTCAACCCACACACTTTGTACTGCTAAGATCCAGATGGCCATGCTGAATAGAAGTTTCCCTGCACTTGCAAGGATGAAACGGAACAGTGGGGCTGCTGTCTGAGGAACTGAGGTGTCCACGAAGAGGGAGAAAGCCCACCTTGCTAAGGATCTCCTCCGTGTCCGACTGCAGCTCGGCGCTCAGCTGCATGCGGGACAGGTGGGCCTGGAGCAGGAGATTGGTCTTCACATGAGGGTCATTGAATTTGGGGTTGTTGAGCTTGTGGGGGACCTTCTGTGCCAGCTGTGCCAGGATTGGAGAGAGAGAATAACATTTAGGACCAGATGAAAAATAAACACTGGAGTCTACTAATTGGAACCTGCTACTTCTGGAGTTTTATTTAAAAATTGCCCCGGTTAAGCAGGCATTGTTCTGCCATGGTTTATTCATAACATGAAAATGCAGATATTGTGATATACAGTAGGTCAGGAGTCCCATTCCAGCAGCTTTTAGAGGTCAAGAATAAACAATGATCTTCAATTAGGCAGGTGATTTGTTAATTAATGTGGAGATGTCCTAGAATCAAAATCTACGTATCCTTCAACAGTCAAGGATTTGATTTTCTTAAATGAATAGATTCGGAATTGACAATATATCCCAGTATTCCCAGTGTTTAGAAACAGAGGAGCTGTAACACAAACTAGATCAGGGCTCCCCAGGATAAGGAATGGAGAAGCCAGATCGGGCAGTATCTGGTTGTATCCCCTGGCTCTGTGTCCCTACCTGCCGCAGCAGTGTGTCCTCATGGTGCCTGATGGGAATGTTCTTGTACTCGGCAGCATTGGAAATGATCTCAATGAGCCCACGGATCTTCGTCTTGGCATTGAGAGACATACTGAACAGCTCTGAAAAGGGATTAAAAAAAGAATGAGAGATTAAATGGATAATGCATACTTATAATGGATAATTGAAACTAATATTTTTATTTTACATTCATTTTCAAAGGTTTTTCTAAACTTTTGATGAATACTGACCGGCATCAAGCATTACAAGAAGCTAAAGCTCAAACGTGCAGACTCTAGGGTACCTCCTATTTCATTCTGGAGAACTGTTGCACATTAAGAAATTAATAGCGTCCATTTGACACGAAGTGAGAGGAAAGCAGGGGAGGTACCGATAGTGGTGTAGTTGATATAGTAGTAGGCCGCAATCATGCCCAGGTTGAGAGGTGCCACGTCCATCTCGTCCTCGATGCTGATGCACTTGGACTGCTCCAGATCGTTCAGCGTGTGCTCCACCAGCTCCGAGAGGTGGTCTGACAAGTGCCTGTGGGACATGCCTGTGGAAGGAGGGAGATGCAGACCCCATTATGACAGTGCTTTTCAGTTGGCATTGTTCAGCCACCTCTGAATGCCGTCGTGTGCAGATTCTGAACCCATCATGTACAGCAGCGTTATACCATTCACCCTGAGATTCAATAGTGGTGCAGGAGGAATGCATTGTGAAATTATTCGGGGGGGGGGGGGGGTTGATATTCATATCGCGATGAGTTCAGAGTGTGAAGGCTGGAGTGCAAGGGGGTGTAGCTGTGAGTGCTGTTCAGGGAGATTGCGGCCTTGACTGCAGTTATATTGCGGTTCAGCTTTGCGTGTAAGTGCATCAGGTGCTCTCTCTGGCAGCTCACCCTGTAAATTGTAGTAGTTGGGGTTCTGGGTCATACGGCGGTACAGAAAGGTCCAAGTGAGGTAGTCCACAGCATCCTGCTTGTTCTCCACCGTCTTGGTGACGATCTCAGCATTGAAGTGGTCATGGAGACAGTGGTCCAGGTGAGACTCCACTGGCAATGGTTCATACAGGAATTTTTTGAAGAAATCCTGTGTAACAAGACAAGTGAGCATGTTATAGCAACCACTGAAGCTGCACATGAGACATGATACTATCTGCAAGGATTCTGTGTTAACCAACCAAAGCTTTGAAGACTGTAGGACGTATTGTAACAAACAGTGCGTCTAATTCAATGACACTACTGGTCAAACCTCATCCCAGATAAGAATTTGGCAAATACATTAATTACTTAATTGGTTTAAATTATCACTATTTCCATTGAGGTTCTTTCCTATAGTGGCATATTAAACCTCCCTATAAAACCTGCATATCTGTGGCTCTCCAGATCTGAAAGAGAGCTATACCTATCTAAGTAAAAAATTAATCCACCTTGCGATTTTCTTTTTCCTCGTAACTCAAATGCTGATTTTACCAGCTGGCCTCAATGACCTCCCAAGCTCCTCCAGTCTTCTCCCCTGTTGCACGCCGAGAGCAGGTGAGCTGTGTGAGGGTGGCGCCAGCAGGAGCGGCCAAGTCTTACCTTCTTGGAGCCCTGACACATGATGACACAGCGGCCCTCGTCATCCTGCAGAGGCCGGTTCGCCCTGCCCACCATCTGCAGCACGTCGTAGATCGGATAGTCGACATACCTGAGAGACGGAGAAGAGGAGGCAGCTTCCCTTTACTAACGTAAATCCCTTAGAGGGGCAATGCACATACCGGTCTAAACGCAATAGACGAGACAAAAAACGTATTTGTAAGGAACAGATCTGCAGAGGTGGGCAGTTAAAAGAACTGAAGTTCATGAAGCTCAATATCATGCTTTAAACCCAAGAACTTAAAGCATGCAACCAAGAAGTGAAAAGTAGCTTGGGTGGGAGACTCACGCATGGATTTTGCCATTGTAATACTGTGTGTCCATGACGATCACCAGGTGGGAAGATATGCTGGTTCCCCAGCAGAGCGAGCGAGATGCCACCACCACCTGCACAGCACCTGAGAAAGAGAGGTCATACACATCAGAATACCACACGCATGTTCAACACCATGGTGCTGTATTTTATTTTCTTAAAATAAACAGACAGCCAGCTGCCATTCGGTTTTTACTTCAGTCTATGACAACTGTGTGAGACCTCAAATGGAGTTTCTGTGTGCAACATTGTCATGTGTGAATTTAGCTCCCAACCATGAATAAAATGCATACTGGCAGACAGTCCCCTTCCTCCTTCCTGTGAAACATGCATTCAGAGGTAAATGCACATTTTATCTACCTTGTAACGAGGAGCACAGTGCCTTCCATAAGCTTGTCTCCCAAAACATTTATGTAGCAGATTTTATCTCCAAAACCTACATAATACCCACTGCAGAGCAAATGTGAGATATTTCTCCATAGCAATTGTGGACCTGTTCTATGCTCTGCAATATCTAGGTTCAATTATCTCAATTAATTGACAGGCTGTCTCCCTCCTAAGCTAATATGCCAACCCCCACCTAATTAGACCATGGGCATAACCTACTGACCATGCCAATCAGTCTCACTCCCCTCACCAGAATTGAAAAGCTGCTCCACAATCCTGCGCTCGGTGGGGGTCAGGCCCTCGTGGAGGTACCCCACTCCGTTGGCTAGCGTCTCCTTTAGCGTCACATCGCTCAGCTTCTCTAGGTAAGGGGACAGGTCCTTCTCTGTGCAGTGAAGGAACCTGAGGACACAACATGGCCAGGGAAACATCATTTGTAAGGCACTCCATTGGACAGACTGAGCTGTTCGGAAAGTAACACAGGTCCAAGGAAAGATTTAAGGGCAATGCAAAGAGAAACAAATAAAATAAACCATTTTAGTAGAAAGAGAGCTTAGTTTTAAAGGCACCTCAGTGCCTAGAGCTTCTCACTCCTTGAGATCCTCTTTCAGAAATGTGAGTAACCCTTCTACCCCTCTTTCACTGTGATCTTGAATCATTTTCCATGCGACTGCAGTGGGACCTGAGACGATCTTCAAAGTTGTTTTCGTTGTAGCTTCTCCAAACACGGCTGCTGAGCTCAACATTAGTAAACCTCCAGGCTATGTATTCAGCATTTTCCCTGTAGTGTAGGACCTCTGCTGAACAGAGTACACGGACGAAAGCAGAAAAACATTCTTGACAAGAAGCCGATTCGTCACCTCTGCGGCGTGATGTCGGCAGTGCAGAAGGTGAGGATGTCGATGGCAGTGAGCCGCGTCTGCTTGCGGGACGGCACGAACACGATGGCGGGCTTGCTGGGAGAGTGCTTCATGATCGCATGGTACACCGGCTTGGCCATGGACAGCAGGCGGGTCTGTGTGTGGCTCACGTTGAAACCCTGAGGTCGAAGACAGACAAAAAAAACAGCACTGCAACCTCAAGCCACTTCGAGCTGCTGCTGGGTAACTCTGGCTCAAATTCAGCATGACCCAATTTCTTATTTTTACTCATCTTGATGTTGATCGAATTCTCAAAAAACATCAAGCACCATCCAGACTTTTGATAGGTAACTGTGTAAAAACAACAATAATCAAACTCAACAGGTCCTGTTTCTCTACGGTCATATAAGTAGTATCAGATAAACCAGAAAACTCCTGACCTGGCTATCAATTTAAAGCAGCTGAACAAATCTACCTTGACCATCTTTGGGATGTTGGAGGAGCAACTGGCTGAAAACAGACAACATGCAAACTCCAAAAAAAAATGACCGCTCCGATAAACAAAGGATGTTCTTCCTATTTTTTAAGGATCAATAAAGATTCTAGGATGAAAGGATAAGATGAAAACAACCACCAAGCCACATCTCGTAACAGAAATGTCACACTCATTACCTGGATGTGCAGCTCCAGTGGGACGGGGCGCACGTTGGGGTGGAAGTTGAACGTTGCCGTGGTGCTGCAGCCCAGCCAATGGGCAACGTCCTTGGCATTGGAGAGGGAGGAGCTGAGAGCGACGATGCGGATTGGCCGCTCGATCTGAGAGGAGATATAGCGCATCCTGGAACAGATCACCTCCAGAACGGGCTGTGTTGGGGAGAAAGCACGGGTTATTGTTGTGCCACACGGGTCAGGAGAGAACAGATAATTCCATATAAAACTACATAGAAGAGCATATGAAACCAAGAACACGAGGCATTTCTTTTCCCAAAGGGCTGTGGGACAAGCTAGTTAGCCATGCTGTTGAACCCTGGCTTCTTTCAATAAGTCTGTATGACATTTGGCTTTCTATCATTTGCAACTTTTCATATGGTCTAGATAATTTTATTTCATGCAAATACTGAACTCATTCAAACTGACTCTTAAGAGAGGTCAAGGCCCTTTTCATTCAAATCTGATCATGACCCTCACAAAAACAAAACGGGTACTACACTATTGTTTTTTCTAGAGAACCACAAAGAAACTACGAGTCAAAAAGGGACCCGTATTCACAAACACTAAGCACCCCTGAATTAAGTCGAGAGGAAGCACACCAACACCTACCCCATTCTCCCCCCCAATGAGGTGTGTCTCGTCAATGATGAACAGGCTGACGTTCTGGACGTTCTTGCGCTGCTTCCAGCGCCGGGACAAGATATCCCACTTCTCTGGAGTGCTGATGATGATGTCGCCCTTCCCAAGCAACTTGAGATCCGTGCTGGTCTCCCCTGTCAGCAGAACCACCTTCTTGCTCAGCGTCTCCTGGAATTTCTCATACCAGTCTGCAAACACCTGATGGGGCCAAGTGCAGAGAAGCTTACAGTCAGGCAGACTATACAGAACATACAAGATTACACAAGTAACTGCAGAGGTCAGTGAGGACTTTGGACTAGCAAGATTCACTGAACTTCCATGATCTTTGGAGAAATCGGAGAAAAGTAATAGAGGGAGTCAGTTAATGACTAGTTTAATTAAGAGTTCAGGTGGACTGAAAACCAGAAAATCCTAAGCCCCTATAAAAGAAAGGAGTTGAGGATCCCTTATTAAGAGCGTGGACATGATAAGGTAAGGTACAGTGAAGGCTAAGTCAATAACACAACTTGGATATTTGCACTGGATGTAAAATTTGTAGTTTTCTATGATGCAGTCAGCCTGGTGGGAGTGACAGGACCTCCATCATGCCTTTGTCTTGAGGTCTTCATGAATTCTTAGATCAAGACTAAATTGCTACTGAGGTCTTGCCCACCTCTGCAGTAGTGCTCGTTTACTAAGATGGGTGCAAATGATGTAGGCGACAAGTCAGGACAGAGGAAAGAAAAATTAGGTGAAAGGTCCCATTGTTTTTCAGGGTTAATCAGAGCTACAGCAACACTTACCTGCTCGGCCAGAGCCTCCATGGGTGTGATATAGACACAGCGCCCCTCTGCATTCTGCAGCAGCATTCTCAAGATGGCAAACTCTGCACAGATGGTCTTCCCGCTGCCCGTCGGCGCGCCCACAAACACATTGTCATCACTGTTGTACACAGCATTGAACACTAGGGGGAGCCACACGGAGACAGAATGCGAGATTAACCATCTACCATCAACCGGAAAGAAAGATCTTCAATAAAAGCCAAAAACATTGAGCAATGACAAAGGCACTGGCCAGACTCCACTAGGAGAGGAGAATAGAAATCACCAGACTGCAGCATAATGGGAATCTCGAATCTCAGGGTTTGCCGAGCTGGAGAATCATAAATATGAGTGGTATAGAATATTTTTGATATGATACATGAAAATTAACACTGAATATTCAAATCGGCTGTCCTGTGGGAGTCTCTCCTGTATTTCCCCAACCGTGATGTGATGGGGGGGCCTGCTTACCCTGCGTCTGGATGGGGTTGAAGAAGGGGAACCTGTCCTGGTAGAGACTCTCGAAAGCGCTGTTCCTCAGGGCCGAGACAGGCAGGGGCTGCAAATCCAACAGCTCCGTTGGCGGGGGGTACTTTTCCGGCAGGATCAAGTGCCGAAATGACACGGGGAGCTGGGTCTCGCAGGCTGTGGAACACGCAAGAAAATAAATAACAGGAGCTGGCTCAGAGATTGGCATCGCGCACAAATGAATCAAAGAAGTGGACCAAAGGCGCTTCCACTTAGTTTTTTTAACAAATCCTCTCCTGACGTTTTTATTTATAAGACTGCCTTCACCATATTCGTTCAATTCTAAGAGAAAGACAGAAAACCCGACAGAATTCACTTCTTTAAAAAAGCCACCATTTGCTCTTTAGCTACTAAAATCATTTTATCACTTTAAAGGTGATAATCTAGTCTCATACACACGCATGGTAGCAGTCAAAATGCTCACTCACACAGCCAGCGGTCCGAGGCCACACGGATGAAGTACTGGGGGGGCAGTGGCTCAAACACAGGCACGAAGAACGTGACCAGGTGCTCGTCTTGGGCGTACTTGGCCTTGAGCAGGAAGTACTCATGGTGCAGGATGACCTCACTGTCCACATCCTCCACCAGGATCCAGAACGCCTCAGAGGTGCCATGGACCTGCAGAGAGGGAAGCAACTCCCAAGATTAACCCTATGAGAACCGGACATGACTTTGTTCTTCAACAAAAGGAGAATCTGTACCACAATTGATACACCACTCAGAGAGAGAGTCAAATTGAAAAGAAGAAGGAAAAAATAACAGACTACAATCAGCAAGGGAAAGTGAAGAGGAGGGATGGAGAGCTCACCTTTTCATCCCACTGGAAGTCTGGGGTAATGGTCAGCTCCACCTTCAAAGTGGACCGCGTGATGGGCTGCAGGTGCACAGACAGGTCCAGTTTGGGGAACTGGTGCACGTATTTATGAATGGTCTTGCCCATTTTAGGCATGCGGATCAGCTCCCCTGAAGAAACAGAACGTGAAGGAAACTTTAGGTGTTGGACACCTAAATGACTGTACTGTGGATACAGTACATCTAGGGTTACGTTCAGTGTGGCACAATCCTGGAATTTATGCTACTAGGAGATAACAGGCCAGGGAGAAGAACAAGAGTCTTGTCCTGTTAGCTGGTGTCCAATCGGATGTGAAGAGTGATTCAAGTGATAAAAGATTCACCTATTTCGTTGTGGTTGAGGTCGTAGAGACGCTCGAAGGGGAAGTTCTTCTTTTCGATCTTCTTGATGACTTCTTCAGGCAGCTTCCTGAATTGCCGCAGTGGAGACATGGACTGCCACCTGATGGGGAGAGACTGGTGGGTTAGAGGATGACCCTGTCCCAGCAGATACACTTAGCGTACTGAAACAAACCCGAGAGCCACAGGTCCAACAGGAAGGAGTCCTGTTTCCTGGAATCCAATCACTTTCTGAATAATGCCAGACTATGTATTAAAATACTTATTTAAACCAATATCTCTGAAAAACAGTTTCATATAATTTCCCATTTAGAAATCTGTGAGGTAGAGATTTTTTTAATAGTAACTTGCTTTGCATTGTCTCAACTTATAACCAACCACAAAATACACACCCTAAAAAATATTGGCCTGAAAAGACAAAATGTCATGGAAAAGCTGCTTGGAAAAAGGTTTGTGAGTGGGCAGCAGCAGCAAACTGGAAAAAAAGCCTTGTCTTGCTTTTGTTAGGGGGCAGGATTTTCCTTTGATTACTTGTACTGAATACATGACAGCCTAGGATGTGCTGGTGGCAGACAGCAGGCAAAGACTCACATTCTCTTGTCAATCATCTTGCAGAGGTTGATGGTCTTGTCAGTAAGCTGGGCCCAGCCCCGGTTCAGGACGATCTCGAATATCGCCCTCATTAGACGTCCTGCAGACTGTAGAGAGAGATGAAACAGAGTTGGGTACATTCTGGAACAATGAAGTTTCTGAAACAATCCACCAGTCATAACCTCAACCAAGCCACAGCTATGCTGACACTGTGTTTACACCAAGAAAGAGGGTTATGTATTTCTATTATATTTGCATGATGCACCATGACATTCGAAGACTCACAAATCAACATTACTTATGTTGAAATTCTCTCTCCTTCACTCACCTGTGTGACATATACCATGTCTGCCATCAGAGCAAAACCCTCCAGTTTCAGCTGGGAGATGTAGGCCTGTAGCAGCACATTGATCTGCAGAGACGAACAGGAACACTTACACACTGGAAGGAGAACTAACTCCCTGACATTCTGCAACTAACCAGTCTGAGAACAGAACTCTTGTGCTGGAGATGCAAGTAATCCATTAATACCTGGGTATTGGATACTGAATTGTAATTTAACAAAACGTTCTTTAAAATCCAAACTTCAAAATTGTAATTTGGCAAACGAAATCAAGATTAAATTTACATATTCATGTAATATTAATGAATAAATTATTTTGCTGTTCAGGCAGAGAGGAACGACATGACATCTCAGCTGATGATTAGATTAGTGGAAGGTTTGCTGCAATATGAAGACAAGTCTCTCGCAGGCATTACAGATTCCTTGAACATCGCACCTTGGCACTGGGCTCCTCAATGCTCTCCTTTACAGGAATGGGGACTCTCTCCAGTAGCTTCTGAAGCTCCAGTTTCTCCTCCTGTTTAACAAAATGGGGAAAAAAGAAGGCACAACTCATTACCCGGTGCATAACTGGAAAGGTCTAAAATCAAATTCATCAGTGATGGTGTCCAGGTACTGCATATATCTAAGCAATACATTCTTTAATGTTTGACAGAAGAGGCCCTGTCACTGACTCATGGTGCATTACCTTGAGCAACATACTTAACTTCTGACTGTTCTGTCCTTCTACCGTACGTGAGCTATACAGCAATGTATCCAACACAGAGCCCACCTGCTAATTGTATTAGGTTGCTTTGGATCTCAGCACTAGAGAATTTACAAACCTCCAAAATGCTCACTCACTTTCTACTTCAACACATTCACAAAGCATCAATTTTAACACCAGTTGAAACCATGTGGGAATTTAACAGAATGAAACTAAAATTTAATCCTGGGCTTCTACTACTAAAGACCGTAACGGACTCATGCGACTTGCGTAACCTAGCCCGAGAGCTCGTGTGATTCCAGTCGCACAGAAATCCCTGATGACTGTGCGAAGAGGATGGTGCAGGGTAGTATTGCAGGGGGAGGTCACAAGGCTCACCTCGCGCACAGTGATGTTCCTGAACTCGGAGGACAGGGAGAAGACGCGGAAGAGCTCGATCTCACTGAGTGTGGGCTTCAGCAGCTGGTTGTAGGTCTGGATGGAGTCGTGGGTGATGTAGAAGTGGCTAGCAATGCGGCCCAGGTCCGTTACCTAGAGGGGCAAGCGCAAGCAAAAAAGCCAGTGATATAGGAGAACCACACAGCAAGGCACTAAACATCTTGAGATTTGAGCAGGGTACTGCATCTGCATGCATAGACAGCATTAGAACAGGTAAAGGTTCAATCCATTCTGAAAGGTAAGGAAAAGAAATACAACATTCTTCTTCAGTGTAAGGGACAGAGGGAAAGTTGCAAAGAAATGAGGTACAGGAGAACAGAAGAGAGTAGGTCAGAAGGGAAATTAGCCTTTAACTGTTACTAATCTTGATCCCACCGATCTGTTAAAAGACGGGAAACTAAATCCACAACCATATTTCATGCTATAGTACATTGGTTCAAAAAAGGTTCGCCATATTATTCCCCTAATTTAGCAGCCTTTTCATGAGAACTGTCAGAGGAACCAAATGCACACATCATTACTGGGAAAGCAAACTAGCTGCTGACAACTGTTCCCAATCCTGTGCTGTAGTGCTCCTCTCCTTTCCCCCCAGCTCATCTGCAGTACCTGGAAGCTGCCGGACCTCTTGTCGTATTTAATCAGGTTGTTCTTGTCCAGGACGACTGCAGCAGTGTGCACCAGATCCAGGCGCCTCCGTTCCAGGAGAGGGTCAGCAGCCTTCTCGTCATGAGACACCCCGTACAGGGTGGGGTTCCTCAGTACCCGGATATACAGGTAGGTGTAGCCCAGCCAGTTCACTGCATCCTGCAGGATGACATGGAGAAAGTGGAGTGTAAATGTAGCAAAGAAAAATGAAAACGGGGTAACATAACAGCAAAGCATACAGACATAATAATGCAAACTTAATGTTTGCAACACTTATGGGGAAATCTGCAAAACCGTAATAAAATGTGAATCAACCGACTGAGGGATTCAAAATCACAAACTTAGTTTATTGAACAAGATTCTATAACAAGCCAGGTAGGTGTCAGCACAACTATACAGCCAGCACATTATTAATGCTTCTATTTACTTTACTGGATGTTCATATAATGCTTTCTAACTTTTTTTCAGAAAACATAAGATAATGGTACACCTTAATTATTGGTTACATAGCTTGCAAGCTATACCTTCGCAGTCTGCACATTGCCCAGGACGATCTCGGCATTAAGCATGTCAGGCAGCTTGGACACCATCTGGCTCTCAATGGGCAGCTGCTGGTTGAGTAGAGACAGATAGTACTGCAGCTCCCCATGTGATGTGATCAGGATGCCCTCTCCCTTTGTGTCATACTGGGGACGCCCAGCTCTTCCCAGCATCTGGAAACGCAAAGGATGATCTTGTCAACAATTCAGATCAAAACACTTCCCTTGAGACCTGGGTCTTAACAGCATGGTCTAGCACAAGCCATAAAGCATGTAGAATTATCATCTATCCAGGGTGATATTCATATTGCATTAAAATAAACGGAAAAAAAAACGAAATCAAGAAATGGATATTTAACAAGTTCAAGACTACAAGTTAAATTCAGCTGAAACATTCCAAGTTCACATTCACAGGGGATTTATAAACGTACAAGGCCGATTACAATGTAGAACTTGTTAGAGAAAGCAGAGACGACATCTGTCAACTTCTACAAAAGCAAATGTTTAAACATGTAACTGTAGTTAATTAACAGTTTTCCTCCATGCAGTTCTTGAATGTAGCCTGACACACATCAAACCTCTTTAAAGGGTTAAAATCATTCAAAAAGGTCCAAAGAGAAAAGGTCTGCTGTGGTATGAAGCCCCCAACACTGACAATTAACTTACCTGCAGAATGTCCAGAGCTCCCAGCTCTGTCCAGCGCCCCTTCTCTGGACTGTACACCTGGGTCCCTTTGATAATGACAGTGTGTGCTGGCAAGTTCACACCCCAGGCCAGAGTGGCAGTCGACACAAGCACCTGCCGAAGAACACCACCATGTTGTCATCTTTACTCATACAGCTATACAGAGGAGCAGCCATTTAAGAAAAAAACAACACTTTGCACAGATTTATTATTTTTTAAACATCTGCAGAAACTGCAACCATCACTTTTGTGATATGATTTCCAACAAAGGACAAGGCACTAGAATGCCACTCAGATTTATCTCAGAATATTTAAAATCACACAGGAAATTGCTTCAGTAAAGACAATGCTATGTGTAAGATATAATCACTATGGAATGCCATCAAGTTGTATGTGTTGTAACCGCATTACCACAGATCTCAAGTGAAAAGCTGCACGAAGTTTAGAAACAGAAGCTAACCTGGATATGTCTATCTGCAAACAGGTCCTCCACAAGTGTCCTGTCCACTCTGGTCATACCCGCATGATGAATAGCAAAGCCATAGGGCAGCAGGTCCTTCAGCTCCAAGTTCTGGGAGAAGATGAAAATATTTTCTTTGCTGCAGGTTTTAGCTTGTCAGGGTCATGCTTTTTCCCCACCCCACATTTTTGCTATGAACGAGCTGTCCAAACCCCTCCTCACTGACTTCCCGTCTGCTACAGCTCTGGCCCCTTACTCAATGCCCCCCCTCCTTTCCTCACCTTGCACTGCTCGGCCTCAGTCCTCAAGACTTCAGTGGAGGCTGAGCCCTCTCGAAGGAACAGCCCCAGGGTGTCCTTTTCCAAACACATGTCCCTGATCGCACGTGCAGTCTTCCCAGTCTCCTTCCGGGAATGCACGAACACCAGGACCTGCACACCAGCGGTTAGAAACATTCACTACAAATGCAGTGTTATACAGAGACGAGCTTTACCAGAGTTAGCACAGCTGTCAAGATAACAATTTTTATAAAACACAACTCCTTCAAAATGATTTTGGGAGATACATTTGAGAAAAATAAAAATATATAAATATATATATAAAAAAAACAGAAGCTGGTCATTTGAACTTGGAAACAGTTGTAATTGACCGCCTTTCCCTTCCAGTTGCAGGATTTTGGATGCAAATGACAGAACAATGCAACGTTTTAAGTATTATATAATGGGTTTACTCAAAGCTCACATCTACTCTTACAACGGCATTTTCAGCAACATCCCAAAACCCATACATATCCCCATCAATGAATGTAACTAGGCTGTCAGGATGGGAGGATCGCACCTGGTTCTTCCCAGCATGCTCCATGATTTTCTCGTACACAATCTCATTCATGATCTGGAACCTCTTGATGGCTTTCTTCTCTGTGATCCCCACGTACGTCTGCTCCAGAGGAACGGGGCGGAAACTGAAGGCAGAGCAAAACGGGGAGCAAACGTCACAGGTTTTGAAAGAAAAAAACAGTAGCAGAAACCTAGTTTCCACCTGAGAGAAATGATATCTTTAGCTACTATATCTTCTGCAAAACAGACAAGTGGGTAAATGCCGTATATGGATCAAATGGCTATGGTGTGCATTCAGTGGCAATACAGTTCATAACGATTAAATTGTTTCAAGCATTTGTGTAGCCGTTAGGAAGCAAGTTTTCATTTTTGTTTCACAACCCATCCCCATGAGTAAAGACATGGACAGTCACCTGTTGTCAAAGTAGAAGAGCCCTTTGGCAGGGTCCACCCTTAGGAAAGTAGCCACGTCCTCGTAGTTGGGCAGCGTGGCGCTCAGGCCGATCAGACGCACGTCCTCCTGCGTCATCTCAATGTTGCGGATTGTCCTGGCCACCAGCGACTCCAGCACCGGTCCTCTGTCATCGTGGAGAAGGTGGATCTCATCCTAATGACGGGAATGGGATCACTTGGAGGAACAAGCAGAAATCTACACGTGCCAGTCCTGTCTTGGGAGTCACAGCTCTTCTATCTAGCTTGGATTAACCCGTTCCTAAATTCAAAACTATTTAAATTTGCTTCTCCCCAACATCTCTGAAGTCATTTTCACACCTGTACCCGTGAGTAGACAAACCACATCACCCCCAGTAAAGTCTATGTAGTTTAAAATAACAAATATGCTACCATCCTTATCTGGATACCACTTTCTCTTGCGTTTGATTTCCACATTTCCCAATAAACTCAAATGAGACATTTTATGAAAAGCATCATCAATCATTATGGCGAAAATGTTAACCTCACTCACCAAAGGTTAAACATCACTACACTCCTTACCTCAGCTGGAGATAATGGCTGCCTTTGCTGGCCTTAATTTGAACACAATGAGCAGCATGCAGGTCACTTACTAGCTTACTTACTGGGATATGGGGGCAGCAAGTATACTTACTATAATGATGAGGCGCACTAGCTGGGTGTAGGTGCGCTCCCCTCCCTTCCGAGTGATGATGTCCCACTTCTCTGGTGTGCACACAATGATCTGAGTGGCGTTGATCTCCTCCTTGCACAGCTGGTGATCCCCAGTCAACTCGGCAACTGTGATACCATAGCTGGCCAGGCGCTGGGGAACAGCATTAGACATGAACGAAGGCACCCTACATATATATATTAACAGGGTCATTACTACAAATATAGTGCTAAAACATCCTGAGAGAAAAGATTTAACTTGGCACCATGATAATCCTTATGTCAACTTAATCCTACAAGAAGCAAATCACAGCAACGATTACATAATAAAAGTGTAGCAGAGCGACTTTGCTATAGACGCCTCACCTTGCCGAAGCTTCCCACCATCTCCTGCACCAGGGACCTCATGGGGGCCACGTAGATGATTTTGAACTCGTCCACATTGATGGTGCCATCTAGATTGATGTGCTTGCCAATCTCGCGCAGCATGGCCATCAGCGCTACATTGGTTTTGCCAGCACCCTGCGGAAGAGGGTAGGAGAAAGTGAAGGCTCCTGCTCTTTGATATGCACCCATTCAGCTCTGTCTTGTACTTTCCGTTCCCTGTTGTGACACGCCACCTCTAACCTGACACTTATTTGACTGCGTTGTTTGACAGTATTAAATAGTGCCGAAGCCTACACACAGATAAAACCACCTCCTTGTCCATTCCTGTGACTGGATGGTTAAAAGAAATAAAACATGGTCAAAGTACAGTAAAAATACATTGTACGCAGTTTGTGTTACTGTGGCCTTCATAGTTGAGATTCTCCACCTGATTACACCAGCTATTCACCTGCACTATATAACCATTACCTCTCCAACCATTTCCCACTAAATACTTCACCAACAATCAGCACATTAACATTTAAACCCCACGCCCACTTGTTCAGGTCCAGAGAATTTCAAATGTATTTCTTGATATTTTGTCCTGAATTAAGAGGAGGTCTGTAATGCCAAGGCAAAACACACACTCCTGATCAAGACAGAACACAACCGCTACAACCTGTACATTGGCTGGGGACTTGGGCTTGTGAAAAAATGCAAATGCCAGTTCCGATTAGGATTGCTAACCATTTCTTCTCGTTCATTCACATGCTCCTGTCTGCCGATGGTGAACCACGCAACTATGACGTAGGATTTTGGATTCAGGTTAACAGGTTTTTGTGTCTCCCTGAATCCCTCATCACAATTGCCTTTTTTAGGTCACGACTGTGATCAGTTGGCAACATATCAGGTGGCAAAAAAAAATCAGTAACCATGTGATCTTGCTCATTAGAGCCAAGAGTCCACACTCACCGTGGGAGCACAAACCAGCAGGTTCTGATCGGTGTCCATGGCAGATTTGAACAGCTTGCTCTGGATCCTGTTCAGAGTTTTAAAGCCCTCAAACCCAGCCTGGGCATACTTGGGTAACTTCTCAATAGGCACTAAGACCTGTACAAAATAGAAATAGAACCTCAATATATAAATGTCAGATTAAGAAAATAAGTTTCAAAGCACAAGGAGATTTTCATTGACTACACCGTCTGAAACATTTTACTTCGTTCTTCTTTACATCAAGCAAATTCAACATTTGTCTGACCAGACAGACATACTTGACTGTAAAAAGAAGGATCGCGGGACTTTTGCATTGATAAAGGATGATCACCTTCTCAGTTTTAGAAAACTTAAAAACATTTCATACATTGTGCCCTTTGGGATGCTTTGACAGGGACATGTTAGAACTAGAGCAAACATAAACACTTGTGCAAGGTGGACTTGGACTTGTGCATCAAGCAAGGGCTGAATGGACAGTCATGCCAAAGGCTGACACTTAGAACTAGTGCCAAGGCACTATGTGAAAAATGTAACATTCCAGTATTTTGAAGTTGTGGTAATAATTGAGCATGAGCTGACTAGACCCTTAGAAACCAGAACCTGGAGCTAGGCTGCTTCCTGGCTGAACCCCCCTGACAGCTGAGTGCTGTACCTCATCGTCAGCAAAGGGCTTGGGCTTGAGCGCAGGCACGTGCACCTCCTCATAGCCCTTGCGCTGTTTCCTGAAGGAGCCGTCGGGCAGCTGGCATCGTTTGTTGGCCATGAAGTGGCTGCCCTGCGTGAAAGCGAGGTCCTCCAGGTCCAGGAGCTGCCTGGGCGCCAGGGTCTGGGTGAACAGTAACAGGGTAAGAGGAGAAATGCTGTTACTCTTGGCATTTGAGAAACTTTAGGAAAAAATGTGAAATTTATAAACAGAAATAGTCATTTATTTGTCAGTGATGCTCAGATTTTATTCAAGCTTCTAATTTCTTCTTACTTGAAATCGACTGGTTTAGCTATTATGCTGAGCTGTTGCTGTGCCCTGACATATCCTGACTTTGAGATGAGAACTTAATTATTTGACCTGGGTAGAAGTCGATGTACAAGGACTTCATCAAAAATCAAACGTTACTATTCAACATAGGTTAAAGGAGTCAGATCGATAACCATTTTAAAGGAACGTGCTTTTGAATATCCAATGACGTTCTTGAGCCTGGAACATCACAGTTGAAAACAGTCATTTCAGCAAAGTGAAAGTGATCCTGTGTGATCCTGGAGATTATCCACCATGTTCAAAGTGATTTTTCACTAGCTTCCTATAAAAAGAACTTTCTGTACAACCTCGCAGATGTTTCATTATACTCTTCCACTCTATTTACAATCACAGCTTGATCTACTGTCAAACACCTACCTCAAACTCAATGATGAAAAGTACTTACTGTTAAATTTCTCTTCATTTAAAATATTCTTATAGATAGTATTGTCACTGGATATTTCAGGGGGGGTAACACAAAACCAGAGACAATTAGCTGAGCTCAGGTTTGCATAAGTAATGGGTCAGGCTGCTATGTGTAACCTTGTCCTGTATTATATATCCTAAACTGAATCAAAACTAGGAAAGTGGCCGCAGTGTCAGGAGGAAGAAAATGCTGGGCCTCACCTCCCCCTGCTGGTCCAGGTCCATGGCCTCCAGGTCGTTATCCACTCGGGATTTCCTCACTCGCTCCCTCCTGGACCGCTCCTCCTGCAGCAAGGAACACACCCCCACTCAGACAGCTTCCCTCTAGGCAAAGCACTGCAGCCCTACTTCCAGTACTGGCACACTTCATTTTTAGGCCTATTTAGCACAAGATAATTCCCAGTTCCAGTGCTAGGTAGATCAGGACAGTTTAGCATTTCTTGGTATATACTTTACTATTAATAAAACTTTATACTGGTATAAAGGGTGATATTTAAAACAGTTACATCTTGAATGTTAAACTTCAAGTCCTCCTTTATTTTAAATGGAATGGAATGTAGAGCTTAGCAAATAATTAAGTGCAGGTTTGATTAGAAGTAATATGAATGAGATTTGAAGCAATAACATGCCAAAAGAGGTAATTGGTAGTGCAATTAATATCTTGAACACTCATCTCTTACCCGAATAATGTCCTCTTTCTCAGTTTCCTGGAGCTGGTACAGCACTTTGGATAGATCGGGGTCTGCTTCCATTTTACTAATAATCCTCTCCTTTTCCGCCTCACTCTGAGCGCTGGCCAGCATGGTACAGTACTGGACTGAGGAGCAACAGCACAGAACATGTGAGTGACGGAGAGGAATAACTTCTCTATCACAGAGTTTAAGCTGCGATTTGATCATTCTGTTCAGCTTAAGTTGCATTAAACATACTGCTTGTCCACCCTAAATAATAATTAAAAAATCAGCTGGAATGTCATCATTAAAATGTAAGCAAAACACTTTTACTCCCCAAGCTGTATTTCAGCCTAATCCCCATGTAACCTGTAACTGCTATGCTATTGTGTAAAACATTACAATGAGCAAGACCTGTCATTTACGCCCACCACACTCCTCCACACAAACACAGGTACCACCAGCCCAGACTCACTCATTCGCCGGTGCTGTCGGAGGACCTTGATGAAGTCAAAGGTGTTGAAGCCCAGAAGCAGGACCAGCTGGTTCTCACACTCCCTGTCGTCACTGGCCGTCTGTAAAGCAACACAAACATCTCCCAATACACTGAACCGACCCCACCACCAACATCTAAACCTTTGCTCTCCTTCCCTGGTGTTCTAATGTTTAGAAAAGACAGATGCTGCCTGCAGGACAGACACGAACCTACTTGACTGAAGACACCATACAGGAGTTCAAGAACCAGGACAGGAAATAAAAATGAATCACCTTCAAGTTTTTGTTTTCTACTTCACTAAAAGACGATTATTACTGTCGCACACATTTACTACTGCCATGCTGCTTCAAGGAAAATATAATACACGTTTTGAAATCCGTGCAATCAGAATATTGTGAAGAAGAAATGTCAGCTAACACCGAAGTTGGTTTCCAGGTTTTACTATATTTTTCAGTGGAGGCCCAGAATCTGGATAATTTTCTCCTCATTGAAGGGATGGGAAGAGCTCTTATTTGGGGTACCCAGATTCTGAGGTATGTGTGGTGTGCATGCTCAGCGACCTCACCTTCAAGATCTCCAGCACCTCATCTGCCTTCTTCTGAGACACGATGGCATCGTCGTAGAAACGACTCAGCTGCCTCTGGAGCCAGAAGGCATCAATGTCACGAGGGTGCAGGTCTTTCTTCTTGGCAGTCATGACATCACCTGAAGAGCCCAGCTGAAGAAACAGGAATAAGGCAAGTTCATTTCTGGGGGACAAGGACAGAAAAGTCTGGTCCAATCCACGTTTGATAAAATGCAATATCTTCTGCAGTAATCTCATTCAGCCTTGTCAGCCCTAATATTCTCAATTATTTGCGAACTCTTGTGAACAAAAATACAATTCTAACTGACAAGACTATGAAACTACAAATCTTGAGTTTTGAAAGAAGAACGGTTCTGAGCATTAAGGGAATCCAGATGCTTGAAATATGGCTGAAAAATAAAAGCAGAAACGGCAAGTTTCCAGGTGTTTTCCAAGTTGAAACATTGAAATTTGACTTTTTTTACGCAAAGGAAAAGAGTATGTGATTAATTAAAAAAGGATGCAAAAATATTCTGATCTTGGATATAGTTTTTTTAAAACAAAATAAACTAAACAGGGAACAAGAAATAAGAATGAAAAAGAGACAGGAGATTCACTCAGAGGTAGAGAGGGAATAAGACAGGAGGAACTGGCAACACTTACATTGGCACTGAGAGTACAGCCCACATCGGCCTCCACCCCCTCGCTGTCTTCATCAGACACTTCATCTCGAACCTCCCCATACTGGTCCTCATCTCCCTCCTGCAACACACACAGCTGTCAGCACACTGACATACAGCTACACACATCGTAACTGTAAGCACATATACGACTTCTCCATTCGCTACGCCCCACACAAGAGCCGCAGAAAGGTCACAAACCAGAGTAGACCGGCCATTTGGCCCATCTAGTTCATTGGCTTGCTAGAGGCTAATTGACACCAGGAACGTATCCAAATGATTCTTGTAAAAAGCCAGTGTATAAGCTTTGACAATAAGGTTGAATTGCTTATTCCAGACCCTCAGCGCTGTAGAGGATTTTAAAAATGTCTTCGGCTTCTCTGACTTAAAAATAACAATTTTTAAGCCTTTCAGAGTAGGAAATTCCTTTGTGCCTTATAAAGTATCTTATGCTGGATTGATTCCAGAACAGGAGATCTGATCCAAGAACCAGGAAATATTCATTTTAACCAAATCTACCAATGTAATTTTTCACAAATATTTGAGATAATAGACAATCAAAAGTTCTACTCATTTTCACCCGCCACTCAGAATTCCCACTTAAATCTTGGGACACATGGCACCCTGGATATAAATTCCTCCAGGTCATATGCCATTTCAACTTTGAATTTTTCTGCCCATTTTGTACTCATTTGTATTGGGATTCTTGGGGGAGGGAAGCCTACAGCTCTTTATATTTGGTAAGGTTAGATGTCACATATACTCACCTCTTCATCAGACTCAAACTGTACATTGACACCATACGTTTCATCAATATTGTCATCTACAACACAAAAATGGTAACATGAAAGATTATCAGGAGAGAATGCACATACAATATTGTTCTGCGACACATCTTTCCTATCCAATTCCTATAAATGATAAATCCATTTAATTTTGTATTAATCCTAATCTAGTAAGCTTCAATACTGTAGGACTGGCACACACCTACAAATCATCAATCACTATTAAACAAAACAGGTGTTTTCACCCATTAAGATCAAGAACCAAATATAACAATGCAGGCTTAAATAAAATCCACAAGGCCGCAGCTCTCCAGGTTCTAGGCTAGCTGCCCCTGTGATAAAGTAACAGGTGGACTCTGTACCCATATTCTGGAGCTCCTTGTCTCCTCCGTAGTCGCTGATCTTCTTGCCCAGGTTGACCAGCACATGGTAACGCGTGTCGTCAGTGGGACCCAGCAGCTGCTCAATCTCCTTGCGTCGTTCCTTGTCTCTCATCTTCTCGTTCTTCAGCACAGCCAGCACCTCGTCGGCTGCCCCACACAAGATGTCTCTGGGCTTCAAGGACATTCAAAATGCCTGATCAGTCACAGGGAAGAAGCCTCCCTCATCTTGACATTTTGCTTTGAAAATGCTATTAACCCCCATCTCTTAATGTTCTAGTAAACACTCTTAAAAGCTATGTTACAACCCAATGTAACTTGTTAATATTCTGAGATGGTGCCAATCATGACAAAAATCACGATAAAGCAGTAATATATAAGTCATTAGGCAATAGGATGATAACATTTTGTGATGAAGCACATACACCACAACACACCTTGCAAACATACCACACTGTGTTGCAGAAAAAAACTTCCTAAAGCTTCCAGTAATGTGTCAAAACACCACAAGAGACTACTGAAACACGCCCCTCACCTGGTCTCCCAGGGCAGCCTGGATGAAGCTGAGAAGAACCTCATAGGTCTCCCTGGTCTCCTTGGTTTTGGGCTTGTAGACGATGCCCACCATCTCATCGATGCCCTCTGACAGCAGGGTGAAACCCTTCATCTTGTTGATGTCATGCCGGTCCTCATCTCTCTTCCTCCTCCTGCACGAAGAACAAGTGGGCACAGGGTCGTCAATCTCCCCTGAACCGCTCAGCCAGAGCCTCAGCAAACAGGATCCCACACTCTTCCATTAAAGTGGGCTTAAACACTGCAGGTGCCTCAAAGGTAACTCTGCACACGATCAGTCCCATTCTGTAAAACTACACACAAGGACTATGTAGTTCCAGTCCTTGAGGATTACAAGGCTAGCCAAACCTGTCTAGAGAGCCAGCATCACAAAAAGCATCCACTGATCTATTCCCATTTTACCACATGCACATACACGATTAAAAAAAACACACCAGCATTCAAAAGGTGTATATTTACACGTAGTAATGTACCCAATACTGAATTTTCTACATATCTTTATTGTATTTCCTTTACCAGGACATTTTATTTTCAAGTGTTTTTTCCAGGTCTACACGTTTCCAGGAAAAGCCTGCACCGGGAAATCTGGCTATATTATGCGGATGGCCATGTTCACAAACATTTGGCCACTATGCCATGTTTACACACCACATGCTCATAAAACAAAAAAACTCTTCAGGTGGCAAACACTAGTCCCAGGACAGCAAGGAAAGACTCTGAACTCGATCTATTAAACCCATATGGTCTTACTTGGCTCTTCTCTCCTCCAGCATCTGTGGCTTTGTCCTCTGGGACTTGTCCCCCATCTTGGTACCATCCAGCTTTCCCACAAGGGACAGAACCTCACCTGTGGGCTCATCGCGGCGAGTCCGGTCGATCAGAGACCGATCTGCTTGCAGTACAAGATTAGAGTTCTGTTCGGGAGAAAAAGAAAACATTCAGGCCACAGCTCTGTATGCATCATAATTTTAGACCAATACAAAGTACTCTGAACAGATGCTGCGTAAATATCAGTGATCAGATGAGGCCCTACTGGCTCCTTCACTAACTCTATACCTCCTCTCATTTCTTGCTTCCGACTCACCTATTGGGATCTAAACCAACAGCAATGTCAAAACTTGGAGACCCAAGGAATCTGTAGATATTCATTCTAGGTCAGCTCTTAATCCTAATCATAATTATTGGCTTAATTGGCCATTTAAACCTCCCCGGATCTTTGATTGCTGCAACTTCAAAGAAACCTGCTTAATACCAGAGCTTCTGAGGCTCTGGTACAAAATAAGAGGGGCTTATGTCAAAGCCAAAGTATGCAATGGAATAGCGCAAACTAAGCAACAACTCACCTTTGCTGCATACAAAGGTACACAGACCTCTTGTAAACAGAAAAATCAGCCCTACATTGGGAACTGAACAGTCCCATCTCACCCCACACTCGCGGCGTAGGGTTGCAAACGTTTCACTTTTTCCAGCTTGCAATGCAAAACTTACAGAACGCCACAAGCTCGAATACAACAAAAAGTTATAGTTACATTTGCACTGGCGCGCTGTTTGTGCTACTTACGGCTTTGTACTCGTACTGCAGGCTCCGAGCAGTTACATCCGCCATGGCTGATCCGGCGCTTCACACGCCGACCTCCCCGCTCAAGCCTACCTCGGCAGAAGAAAGATAAGATATCTGTTACGTCTGTAAACGATTTCGTTTTGTATCCAGGGATCTCCCTTACTTTTACGGCTACAGGATAACTGTTTAGAGTATTTAGGAATTAATTCTCAGCCCCCCTCTACTCTGATCACTTCCCTCGCGTTGGCTGTGCGTTTCAAAAACACACACGCCACCGGGCCCACTGCGCAGATCACTTCCGCTTCCGGGGCACGGTAAAAGTAACTTGTCATGTGGGGAGGCGGGAGGTCAGGAGTCCAAATACGAGGTGCTGGACTGTGCTACTGAAAAAAACAAATAGCGAGAATGTTGCAGTATAACATGAGATGCATATGTCTAGTATTGATTATGAATCGAAAACAGTAATTGCACTATTAAATTGAGGTGTGATTATGTTACTTACACGGTTTGGATCAGTACTTCTTTATTTTTGAAGTATAAATAAGATTTTAACAATCTGAAGATGTTTTAATTTGCTTGCAAATTATCCCTTTATCACCGGTTGTGAACGTAACATGATTTAAATGACATTTTTTATGAGAGTTGGAAAAGCCATACTGTGTCATGGGTAATTATTATGCTACTTTGGTCATTATTAATATTAATAATTATTATTAATCATGGTACTTTTTTGACTAATAATGTAACCTTTGTCCCAGGTTTCGAGGACTTTGAGCCAGGAAAGGTGCCCATGAGCTAAAGAAATATGAATATGTAACTTGAAAACTAGCTTTTTTCAGATTCTCGAGTGTTCCTTAATTACTGCAGGGCACCAAGACAGACTCATAGTATTTTAAAAATCCCTGTTGGAGCAATTGTTTGTTGTTACTCATAATTTTAATTTTGCTTGGCTTCTGTAGATTGATTATGTAACACCCTAATACAGTTAAGTCAATAATAAGATTTTAATTATAATATACAATAATCTTTCCTGCTACCGGGGTGATTTATCTGAAGATGTATCATTTGAGCAGACTGAAACAATGCATTTGTAAACAAGAGAGAATTTTTTTTTGTAAAATGCAAAAAAGAAAATGTTTAAATGTTTCTGAGTACAACTATTACAATGTCCTTGTAACTCCAAGATCATGAAGAATTGGTATACTGTTCTGTGTTTGTTGAGATCATTTGATGTAACTCCTTTTTGCACCACACAGTAATTTTCTGATCCCTCCTGTGATCTAAATAGCACCCTCATTGTTTTCATCCTCACCTGAAGCTCTTGCATCTCCATCAAGCGAGCGCCTGATTGCCTCTCTGTGCAATTGTTCCCTTAGTAGGTCTTAGCTAACAGAGATTTGCATACCTCATTCACAGAGTTCAGCCTTCATCCCCCTCATCTCCAATTTAAATTGAAATGCAAACTCATCTTATACAGAGAGAACCTGAACAAATACCGAAAGAGATATGAAGATGAATAGACAACTATTCTGTGAACAAAGAGCTAATAGTCAGGTGTGGTCACATTATTTTATTTTTTAAGAGGTTAATTCACAAGACCTTGATAGCATTCAAGCCTTTGATACGTATTGCAACTATGAAAAGGCCATGACAAACGGACTTTTTCCAATGCATCCATTTTCTAACAGCTTCTTCCAATCCAGGGTCGCAGGGGCGCCGCAGCCTCTCCAACAAGCAACAGGCGCAAGGCAGGGTACATCCTGCACAGGATGCCAGTCCATTGCAGGGCACACAGAGTCACACACTCCCACCAGGGCCAATTTTCCCAGAAGACAACCTACCACTCTTATTTTGGTTTGAGGGAGGAAACTGAAGCACCCAGAGAAAATCAATGCAAACACACAAACTCCACACAGATAGCACGCACCACTGTGCCACAGCTCTCGTCACAAAAGCATATTTTGTTACTTACAAACAACCACTATAAAATAACTATTTACATATGAAAGTCTTAACTTAAAAGTACTGTATACAAGGAGGAAAGAGATGATGGGTATTTCTTCCCTATATCTACACTATTGACATTTAAAGCACAGATATTGCAATCAATTTTAACAAGAGCAGTATGGGCCCACATCTACACCAGCAGGCCAGACTAACTACAATGGAGCTCACATTTGTCATAAGATTAGGGAAAAGAACCGTACAATTTAGGGGAGAAATGGAAAGGCAAAGCTTTTTAATACTTCTCCTGTCTGTTGTTTGTGACCGGAGACGATCGGCCAATAAAATTAAGAAAGCTTGGTTACAACCGTGATGTGCACATAAGCACAATAATTGAAACCATGTGATGAGTAGGACCTCTTACTTCTGCTATGTTTACAAAGGAATAAACTTAGGTCAGGTTCACACCTACAGTAGAAAAAAATAACAGCCCTTCCACATATCAACAAAATATGTTATAATATGCCTTTTACATTATAACAGAGCAAAGTGACAAAACAGTTTGGAGGCTGACACCAACTGTTTAAATCTGGAGTGGGTTCAAAGGAGTATCTAATACTGCAAAGGAACAAGTAAGGGTTAATTCCATGCTGAAAAGAAATGCCCGTACTAGTAATGTCATTTTAAAACACATAGGATTTGCTCTATGATTCTGTGGGATTATCTGTGGCTATTTTGGCTTCAAAGCTCATTTGCATTGCTAAATATTTCTCCAGGAATGATTAACACTATATTGGTAAGGCTTTCCAGTCTTTCTCTGTCTTTGTGGGTTGTTTCTAAGACATTAACTCTGACTTTTAAAATTCATTATAATGCAGCTCATACAGAAGTATTTAACCTGCATTCATATATGCATCTTAAATAATTCTCCATCCTCAAGCTATTGCATTCAGTAATTTTTCTTGTCCTTTGTCCAGTATGTTCTTATTTAGAAGAAAACAATTGTGAGATTAAAGCTATGTGGAGCCCTGAACCATATTGTATGCACTTTAAAAATATCTTATAACACAGTAATAACATTCTGTTCCTACAATGCATACACAGTAGGTTTCTGTGTCACAGGGTACTAAAGCAATGCATATAATAGGACATGTATACATCTTATAGAAATTCAGCATAGAATTTCACTTTTAGTTTGCTCTAAAAGTGCTGGAAAAACCTTACAGGACCAGGGACACTGTTAAGGAAATTTGGCATAGCTTAGTTAATCTTTTTATTCAGCCTAGAAGGAAACATAATACTGTAGAAGAGGAGCTGATTTTTTAAAACAGTTTATTTATTTTTTTCAATGTCGAAGAAGTTATTAAAATACACACAAAGACTGGGATTTGCACACAACTCATATACAAGAAAAGAGAAAAGAATCCAGTTAGGTTTTACAGCTTTTTGAGAACAGTTTTTTGCAGGAAAAATGTAGCTGAGAACTGACAGGTTATTTCGAGTGCATGCTTTTAATTAGCACAGGCAATCACATTTGCTGTGTGTGCTCCTTTTAAACAAATTCTTGACATAAAGTCAAACATAGCTTTGTCCCTCCTTGTCACCTTGTGTTATTCAGTAGTGCCCTTGTCAGTAGGCATATTGTAAGGGTGCTGATGCTCTTTGAAAGTGCCAGAAGGACAACCTTTAATACTGAAGTCATTACTTTTCAAAAGAGCAATGGAGTAAAAAAAACATCTCGTTTCCAACACTGCAACAGAAATACTCTGCTTTGCACTGACCACCTGCCTGTGTGTGAGGAGGAAGCGCTATAGACCCAAACTCTTGTCCAACTCACATCCGTGAGACCCACTGTGTCTTTGTCCTAATGAATCTTCCAGTTGCTGGGTTAACCATTTTCCAACTTTTAAAATGTGACAGATTTCAAGTGGCCTGTCAAATCACACACGTACGTTAAAAGCTCCGATATTTCGCATCATATTTTCTAATTGAAATCTTTTTTAAAATGTCTTAAAAATAACTTTAAATGAATCATTATCTGATTTAATGGCACCAGGATTGCTTTAAGGAAAAGCCAAGGGCAAAACAACAGAAGACCAGTGGCCTGGGTGTACTCTACCAGCCTATTGCAAATGCCAAACCACTTTGGACTTGTGTGTCGCCACACTCCCTACAGGCTCCAATGTAAAATTAACAACTACAGTTCCTTAAATAAGTTCCTTAAATATTCAAAGTGCTTTTCAAACAGGAGGAAACACTTTACCTCCACCACCGAAATACAGAAGCCAGCCACTTGCTTGACCTTCGGCAGCCACTATCCAACAGCTGTCTAACTACACAGCAGGTCGGGTGAAGATGTAAGAAATTTAAATTAGGTTTTTTTGGTGTTTTAGAATATGTTATCCCAGAGTGGAATTTATCCAGGACCTGCCTGGGATCTTCTAATGGTCAAGGAGGTAGGGATGTAGGAAGTATCATCTCATACATCTTATCAAATATCACTGATGTAGGTCATAACCGTAGAATGAACAAGACAGAATTATATATGTATGTTAATTTCTCAGTTTCATTAAGAATACATGAAAAAAATACACATTTATTCTAGGTTTAACTTAAAATGCCTAGGCATGATGAAACAAAGTAGTTGTAGTTGTGTGCCTAGGCATAATTTGTATTTTTATTGCCTGACTGGCAACCCAGAGAAAGGACATCTCACACCTCCAGAGGTTGTGTGCACCCCAAGTTATGAGCCACCGGTCTATACCATTCAAATAGCTTTTACACTGTAACATATCACTTAGTTGCAATACTATTTCGATATTCTTCACCATGCAAACATCTGACATAGTCTTGGCTTGCGAGAAATGGGGTCTTCGAAACAAACTACAGCGACCACATAGGTCTGCCTTTCCCACTTGTATTGCAACTGGAGCTTTGAAAGCGCTTATTTGTTTTTGGTACTGGTAATTTCTTATTGTCTGCGGAAATACTTGTGTTCTGTCTGGGCTCTGCACACTAACTGAATATTCATTAGAGATGAGGCTCTGTTTGACTTAGCTTTACAGCAGAACAAGAGCTCAGTCCGTTTTAAAAGTGCGCAACTCTTTCTAACTGGTGACTGGAGTGCAACTGACACCTTTTACTTATCTAGTTTTACAGATACGGGGTCACACGACTTTGTATTAAAAAAAAAAGCCGTTATGAAAATAACCTGTACATGTCGCAAATTGGACATTTCTGTACAAACCCTTAGCTAATGTTCGAAAAGGGGTCCACTTAAACCTAGACCTAGATTTAGATTTAGAGGGGACGATAAATAATTTCCTATAGATGGAAAATAATGCCCTTTCTTCTAGCACCTATTTTCTTGTGTCTGACAGGTCTTTGGGTTGATTTATCACAAGGGCGTTTAATCAGATCAAGTTTGATTTCGTTCTCGTAGTAGGTGAGTTATTTTAAGGCAAGCGGATGACGCCTCACGTTTTCTCACTCGTCTTCGTTGACACTCTTCTCTGAGTCTACAGTACCTGCAAAAACCGTGTTTGGGCCTGAACCTTCAGTCCTAAGAGAACTGACTCATTGCATACGCACACCTACAAGACAGACACGGGGGTCGTGTGTGTGTTTTAGAAAGGATGTATAAAAAAGCATATTAATTAGCTAATTAACCCCCCCACACCCACCCATCCTTGATCGGAAGCAACTCCTTGCCAAATTATTCCCCAAAGATGTCGCCCACTCGCACGGGCTCAGAGCACTGCCCACGTCATGCCAAAATATAACGGCCCATCTGATGACAGAGCGGGCCTTGGACCGGCGGCACAAAAGGTCCCATTGAGCCCGCGAAGAATGGATCGACTGTGCGGCCCCGGGAGCACGGGACTGTGCTGTCAGGTATAGGAGGCCGGGAGGACGATAAAACCCACTGTCTGTCCATGCAAATTAGACGGAGAAGTGCCGATATATAGCCACCGCCGCGCAAGAACAGACCTTATTGTTCAGAGCAGCACCTGCAAAAAACCCAAAACACAGCCCGCTGTCCGAGATGAGACTCCACATCGCTCTAGTCCTGGTCCTAGCTGTTGCCGGACTTAAAACGGGTAGGGACACTTCTATTTTTCTCTCACGAGTAAATTAAAAAAGACAAATACTTCATAGAACTGCTATGTCGGAATACCACATTCATTTTTTAGATGACCGAAGGAAATCAAACACTTTCTAAGAAGTTATGTACCGACCACTTTCTTTTAAGTTCACAGTACCATTTGTTTTAACGGAGCTCGTTTATTTGAGCCTTCCTCAGCTCTGGTAAATAGATTATTTTTGCAGCGGTATTATCATTAGGACGTCAGTTAATATTAGATTATGATTTTCCGTATAATTGTCTGTAAATTCTTGAATTGGGCATGCTGGGGCATTGCAACACTAATGTGATGCTTTGTTCGTAACTGAACAGGAGACCAGAAAGGAAGCGTGTACAGACAGACGCCTAACGAATTTATGGTACCATGCATCTGATATTGATTTAAAAAAATCTTAATAGTGCAGTACGTACAGTCTCTGAGAAAGTTAATTTATCAATAACATTTCTTCCGAGTGTATTCTGCAGTGTTAATATTTAAAGAAAGCTGTAGATCTTTAATGAAAGAGGTAAATGCTCTATTAAGAGGTATTTACAGTTAAATATTTAGAAAACAGTTCCTTTACCGGTGTCTCTCCTGTTGTTAAACTGTTCGATGTTTTTGTGCGGTTTTCATGTTTTGTTGATAGTGCTGATAGATTTCCAAGGGGTGACATTAATGTGGGAATAACATTTTCAATAGAAAATTCTGGGTTCTGGGTTCTTGGGGAGGTTGTAGGTTCCTACGGTATATATTCCAGATGAAACAATGCTGTTCTACTCTTAAGGAAAGTATTTCTCCTGCATCTTTCCACTAAACAGTGTATAAATAGTTGTATACATGGGTCCAAGCATGAGTCGCTTTGGGAATAATGTGTCGGATAACTACATAACAGCACATAGACGAACAATAATGGGTTCCATTGTTAGTTTAGTTTATATTTATTGTTAACATAATTCTTCACACCGTTAGCGGTATTACAGATGGTTGTATCTGAGAAACGAAACCACAGTCGAAGCGTTTTTATCAAAATATAAAAGACCAGCGAGACTCGAAACGGTTGTTCTTTTGCTCTCTTCCTGAGGTGTGATGGACCTCGCTCAGCAGTCCATACCTAGTGCTTTTCCTATTTGTCACCATGGGATTCACCTTCATCGTTCCTTTAACAAATTCCATAGAACTTGGAGGTTACCTAATTATCACGGTTCTTTCTTACGTACACATTATGGCAACAAAATCTCGGCGTCTTACGTGTCCTGTTGTAATCGTCTTTCTTTTTTCAGCAACCGCACTGTCCTTGGCATCAGAGGAAATAAGTGAAGAAATCAGTAAAAAGGGTAATGTTTTTGTATTTTAAGTTGCCTCCGTAATTGAGAACATCAGGTACCCGTCTCCATCGTATTATTCGAGAAGGCCAGTATCCTACATTATTTTAAATTAAAGGTTTCCCAGACGAATTCGGGATTCCTTGTGTTCATTCACGTATATTTGCTCTGTGCTCCCGACCTGTAATAATGTTACATATTTGGCCGTTACCATTTACTTTTTTCAAATTACTGAGACAACAGGACACCTAGTGGTTAAAAGAAAAACCACAGGCTCACAGAGCATCAATTCTGTAACTTCCGTGCTGTTGAATATCGTATAACGGAAAGATTATAAACAAAATTGTACATTGACTGTTTTTATCTTTACTAGCTAGGCCAATAAATTATTCACTTTATAAAAATGTATAATTTTACTAAGCAATAACATAAACGAAAAAGTGTATTTTAATCTCAATGAGATGTTTTGAATATAAATCAAAATTCAGGGTATTTCTGTTCCTTTATTCAGAAAGCACTGAAAGAGATGAAGGCAACAGTGTTAGTCTGTATTGCTAATAGATCATTTACTGTTCTCCTTTTCTGAATTGAAGCACATTAATAAACAAATCCCCTTTATCATCAGCATTCATAGAAGAAATCTGTTTTATATTAGTTTCCTTGTTTTTATACAGTATATACTGTACAGATGTTTGTTCTGCTAGGTGTTATATCCTGTGTAATTGCTGGCTTACTCTAACAGCTGTGTACGTTCTCTGCCTGAATTATTCTCAGAAAACTAAATGAACTTGAGTTTCTTTCTGGATTAGGCTGTTTACATTAAGAACATGAAAATACTGAAAATATTCCTCGATGAGTCTGATCTAGTAGAGCTGTGAATTTCCTGTCCTAGAAGAAGCCCCAGTCCAGTTAATTCTCTGTGTCATCCTAAATCTCCCGTCCTGTTTATTTCCTAATTAATTAATTAACTCAATTTTACAAATCACTTTTTTTTAACTGATCAGAGAACAGATTGATGATTTAAAAGAGGACCTATAAAACCTTCTGGTCAGGGTTAAACCCTGGACCAGGGTTCGAGACCATTGCAGCAGAGGGTTCCCATCTAAACAAAGTAACAGAGTCTAGACGTTGAGGAAGAGGCGAACATATGTTCTAAATGAACTAAGAATGCATCCTTTTTCTAATGTGAACAGAATTTTATACCCCAAAAAAACATTCCATAATACCCACATAGAGTAGGGGTTGCAGAGTATTGCTCTGAGCTTACAAATAAGAGGGGGCCATGAGCTTGTTTGGTAGTTAGTGTCACGACTTGTACCTTCTCTCGTAAGCGCCCTGGCATTCCCACGCGTGCTAGATTCCACACACACTCATCCAGGAGCTAATTATCCAACCACATCCCTCTCTCTTCAGTATTTAAACACTCTTCACCGGCTGACCTACACTCACTATTGAGAGGTCTTCCACAGCTTTCTCTTGTGCGCGCTGCTATTCTCGACCTGTCTCCTTTGACCCCCCGACCTGGTTCTCCTAGTTCCGGCTTCGCTCTTGCCTAACGACTTGGATTTGGAATATTGGATTTACTTTTGCTCGAACTCCCTTCCTCATGGCTTCGCATATGAGCACACCTCTTTCAGGAACCCTGGCAGTCAGTAGTTAATTGATTCAAGATCTCATCCAGCTGTTTCCTGAAAGAAGCCAGGGAATGTGTTTTAACAAGGTGGCTGAGTTGCTTGTTCCACACTCCCAAAACCCTTGTCGCCTGTTGTCTGTTTTAAATGCACTTCTACAATATGCTTATAGGACTCCAATAATAATGTTACACATTAGGCTGCGCATTGACTCTCATTCCTTGTTTTCCAGAAGAAGATGTGAATGACCTGCAGAAGAGAGGTACGATCTTACACCCCAAAACCCTGTGATCCCTGTCTGATTCGGAGCTTGGCCACTTTCTTGCTCGCTGCTCTCTGTCTCTGCCCGTGTCAGTGTCCCACTACACCATTGGGTTTCCTGAACGCAGAGGGAGGGGTGGCTGGTAGAAATTTCTTGACCTTCTTTGTCTTCTGCCAGTCCGGTAGGGAATTCTGGGAAGGGAATGTGGGAATTCTGTGTGAAAAAACAGCAAATGACAGATGAGAATCAATGCCATTGTTTTCGTTCAATGCAATATGTGTTCTGGCATTCACAGACCGCCATCAAGCCAAACAAACAGTTGTCCTGCTAATTCTAAAACCCCATATACTTTCTGAGCATTTCTTGCATTTCTACTGGCAAACCTGTCTCAATTTCAGCACTGCTGCATAATCATAGAACTTTCATAGAACCTCATACAAAAGGTTTTCTGACAGTAAAGCCCTTTGACCTCTTTGTTTCCAGACGAGCTGGATTATGACGATGAGTCAATTGAAGGTGAGACAGAGACAATCATTTTCATCGTTAAGAACCTGTAGGCTGGGAATGTTTTTGTATCTCGTACTATTGCACTTACAACACAACAAAGCTTGGGCATTGCCATGCTCTGGGTCACCTTGCTCTCAAGAAGGATTAGTTGTTAGTCTGCTTTTGAAAAAGTCAACCAGGGAAGTTTTTGTTTTAACAATGCAGTATACCACAGAGCCACATCAGGTCAACCTGCAAGATGGCGAGTCGGGTGGAGAGCTGGACTTGCCACCCTTGCAGGCTTTTGAGAAGCTAACAGGCAGCTCCGGGCTCCCTGGAACAGACCCGATCCACCCCTCCCTCTCTGAGAAGCTCAATCTGATCCAGACTGACTCACAGGCAGGCGGGGGTCCTGCCAAGGCCCTCCACAGTGACGCAGGGGGCCTCAGGAGCCACTGTCCACCACCTGCTGTCTCTTGCTGGAACCCAGGGGCACGTGGTGGCTCTGAGAGAGAGGGAGAAACTCAAGGGAAATGAAAACATACCTTTTTATCGGTGTGGTGTGGTGGCTCTGTGGTTAAGGATCTACACCTGTAGCTAGAAGGTTGCTGGTTTGTATCCTGTGGCTGGCAGAGGAATCCTACTCCATTGGGTCCCTGAGCAAGGCCCTTAACCCCAACTGCTCTGGGGTGCTGTATAAATGGCTGACCCTGTGCTCTGACCCCAAGCTTCTCTCCCTGTCTGTGTGTCTCATGGAGAGCAAGCTGGGGTATGTGAAAAGACAAATTCCTAATACAAAAAATTGTATCTGGCCAATAATGTGATCTTATCAGGATAAGAACAAGAATATAAGATGCACTGCAATGGGCTGTGTATCCTTCAGGCAATGCATCTGTCTGCAGAGAAAATAATCAAGTGTGATTCATTGCCTGTAACACTAAAAGTATTCACAGTCGGGGGCAAAATATTGGACATCAAATAGAAAAGAATGATAAGCACGTAAAATAAATACAAATCATTTTCTCTCCTATTACAGAGGATCAGGCCTTGGAGGATGCCCAAAACTTAGGTAATTTCTATCTGATTAACTTCCATTATGGATTAATTTCTGGTTTGTACCTGTGTGTGGTGTAAGATTTTTTTGCATGACTTCCCTTGCGTTGCAGTACTGTGTTTCAATTGCCTGTAACACTGAAAGTATTTGCATTAAATATTGGACTTTAAATAGAAAATAACAATAAGTAAATAAACACAAGTAATTTTCTCTCCTTTTACAGAGGTTCAGGCCATGGAGGATGCCCAAAACTCAGGTACTTTCTACCTGACTAATTTCCAAATTTCCATCATGTGCTAATTTCTAGTTTGCATCTGTTTATGGTGAGAGAGCTCTTTGCGTTCCTTCCCTTGAGTTGCAGTACTGTGTTTACAGATGTCCTGGACTTCAGCATGTGTGAAGCTGCTCTGACCCTATGCCAGTGCATTAACTTCTAACTTTGAGCTGCAGTGCAGAACATGTGACCTTCCTCATACAGCTGATAGGCTAGTATCAAAACTGTGGTTTGGGAGTGATTATTATTATTAGCAGCAATAATAATTATATGGACACTCCACTCAAAACAGTAATGGGGACTCCCCTCCACCACCACCAATTTGTAGCCCCACCTGGATGATGCAACGGCAGCCATAGTGAGCCAGTACACTCACCACACACCAGCTCCCCAGTGGGGAGGAGAACAGTGATATGAATGATGAACTATGAAATTTGCCCAGGACACCGGGGTTCACACCCCTCTTGTTTTCGAGAAGTGCCCTGGGATTTTCGAGGATCATTCATCTGGATAAATGAATTGGGGTATGAGCTTGAAACTTAGCTCTTCCCTACTATTCAAGATGTCAAAGTGATTAAATTAATAACAGGACTAAAACTCCCTTTAGGACATTGTGTATATTATCTTTCCATCCATCCATTTATTTTCTGACCAGTTAAGGGTCACGAGCTGGAGCCTCTCCCTGCAAGCACAAGGCAGGGTACACGTTGGAGGGGACAACAGTCCATCGTAGGGCACACAGACACACACAGGAAACCAGAGCACGTGAAAACAGGGGGGGGAGGCATACAGACTCCACACAGACAGCACCCCATGCCCAGGACTGAACCCAGTGCAGCAAGACAGCAATGCTAACTATTGCGCCGCGGTGTCGCCCTTGTTACGTATATGCTTTTTATATTTACAAGCACATACGCTGTGTCGGGATAGTAGGAGGCTTGCAGCGAGCCAGCGAGCGAGGACGCAATGCCACCCGCCAGAGGAATCACTCCGACAACCGCTCCTTAATTCAGGGTGACGCGGCGGCGTCTGCCGCTGCCTGCGGTTTAATGCTCTTATCAGGCAGATTATCTGAGGCAGGAGGCTCGCTTCAAAACACGGAATCGTTAATCGGTTTCAGAGACGACAAGGGCAGCTGTTGCTGCGTTGCAGCCGAGGGACATCCCGAGATGGGGAGAGTGTGGAAGAGGCTTTCACCTTGCTCGTTTGGCTGCAGGTGCACCCAGACGCACTCGGCTTTTTACCGAGACACGCGTTCTCTGCGGGCCTCTGTGTCTTTTTAGGTGGAAACCACTTGTGCGCTCTCAATATCAGAAAGGCGTTTGTCATCTGATTCAAGGTTGCAGTTGAAATACTTATTTTTCGCAATTTAAGGACACAAGAATCGTTCTGTATCAAGGACCAATAGAAATGCAAAGGAGCTACACATCTGATCCTAGCTGTGTTCTAATTAACTCCAGCCATCACTTCCGTTGACTCTCTGCGGGACCGTATTGTCCTACTTATCTTTCTATCCTGTTCGGGTGCTTTTGTCCAACACATTGCCATGCTCAAAATGTCGCCGCTAGATGGAGACAGAACCACTTCGATAGAAGAGCACGCCTTTCAGGAGCCATAACGCAGTCCGTTGCCAGACACTCTACTCTTGTTTTTCACAATTGACCTAATTTCAGTCACTTAGTTCGGGTCACTTTTGTATTTAAAAAAGGCATAACCAATCTTTACCAAGATTTAACATATCTGTGCCAGCTATTTACAATTAACAACTAATAATCTCCCGTACAACAACGTGAATTCTGGAACAGTGTTGAAAAGCTTTGCTGCTAATCTCTAGGTATGTTTTAACCAGTCATAAAATATTAAATTTAGATGGAAATGTAGGTTTATACTTTATGATATTTATAAACGTTACATTTTTACAATGTCTTGTTTCGATTTTTAATTACATTTCATTTAAAACGTTTACGTTATTAGCGTAATTCCCTAAGAAACATGGATAGATCTAAGTTTTAATGATATTGATAGGAACGGGAGCTTTTCGCGCTGAAAATAGATATTGTGATATTTCCATAGAGAAATGAGGTGCTGGGTATGTCAGTGTCAAGGTGGTATATCGCCAATCATCTGATTGCGTCTCTTTCAGAAATTGTGAAAAAGGATGTATCCGACTGAGTAATAAAAGACAAAATGAATCCGAGCTGTGAAAGTCCTGCTCTGCCCGGACAGAGTCTGTGATTATGCGGGTGTCTGTCGGGAAACTGTAACGGGTTAAGGAGAGACCGCCAGACGCGTGATGTGCGTGTCCTGTCGCGTGATCCACTCGGTGCCAAGGCCGGACCGGGAAGAAATCGGTCAGGGAATCAGATTTAAAAAAGTCCCAGCTGTCCTCGTTGAGACTGGCCAAACGGCTGAGCTCCACAAACTCTAGAGAGCATTCTGCGACCCTTGTGGAGCCGTGAGAGAAACCAAACCAGAGATTGCAGCTAGCCAAATAACAAACAGTTGAACCTACTGTACGAGTAGAAAGCAGAGACGAAAGAGCGGTGTTTTTCGAATACTGAGCCTATGAGGTGGTTTCTGTATCGCAGTAACACGCTGATATCTGGTCAGTAGCCACGCTGTCTAGCCGCTACACAGACGGAGAGATTTATCAATACCCTTCCATGGAACCGTTTGGGAACATTACGATCCAGCGGTCTCGTAATCTCTTCGTTTTGCTGGGAACGAACCTCCAGAAAGCATAAGAAGGTTAGCATGTGACGTTGAGAGATGAAGTTCACACCATTAGTGAAAAGCTCTTGCTCCAATTCTGTATTCAAATAATACATTTATTTTATGTGGTTGCTCTTTGCCATTCATTGAAACCCTCCAAATAAGATTCTCAGAATTAAAATAGACGTGTAGGGTAGTGTGCCGTAGTGGTTAAGGTTCTGTATTTTTAACTGTAAGGCTGTGATGGCTGTCTACCTTCTACCAAAAGGGACATGCAGAGGTTAGATCAGCAGAAGGGGACTGCCTGAGCTTACCTGTTACGAATGTAAGGCTCAGCAGGTACTGTATACCAGAAATCCCATAGGCTTCCAGATGAAATAATCCTGTTTCCCACACATAATATACTGTACCTCCCCAAAATCCTCACATTAAATAAGCCAGAATAAGACTTTAAGAAACTTTCTCACAACGAAATTGTGTGCAGTGCTGCCCCTGGCCTGGAAAAGCCCTTGATACACAGCGCTCCATGGTACAATTTAAAGACATGTCCTCCCATTCGTGCAAGATGACACTTCTCATTCTTTCTTTTCCCAGAAGATGACAATGCTGCAAAGGGTAAGGAGGTCTTTTACATGCTGTATATTCTTCTGGCCTGAATTCTTCTTACTGCTTTTGCTAAACAGAAGAAAAGAGGAAGAGGGCAGTATACAACAGAAAGAATGTATCCAAGTGTTTTATTTCACTGCTTCATGAAGTACTGCATGCACTGCAGCTAGCAGACTTCCCCAGTGAAGACCCTTGCTTTAGTAAGCTCAGACGCTGGCACTTTTGTGACAAACTCTTACGCAGTTCGTGCCTAATCCAGCTGATGAGTTTTTTTCCCCCTGTAGTATCTTGTTATATTAACAAATGGCTAACAGTGCTGGCATCATTTTCTTCTTTTTTTCGTAGAAGTGGAAGATGAGGAGGAGTTAGAGGAGAACGTAGGTAAGTAATGAGGTGTGAAGCCTGTTTTTCTGGCGTTTCGGTGAGTGATTAATGTGGGGGTGAGCTTTATTTAGAGTGGTCTTTCTATGTATAGTTTTTGCTGAGGAGGTGGAAACTGGTAGACAAAGTTTACAGACAGAAGTACATACAATACATTCCGGGATAAACAGTGCAAGGAGAAGGAAGATTCAGTGCAGTAAAGGTCAGAATCACATTACATTTGTAGGAAAGCACTGGAGTATAACTAAGTGCTTTTGCAGTAAAATTCCAGTGGGTGGACTAGCAGCACAGTGGTTGGCGTTCCTGTTTGGCAGCTCTTGGCCCAATTCCTGGGATGCTTATCAGTATGGAGTTTGTATGTTTTCCCTGTGTTCATGTGGGTCTCTTTAGAGTGCTCAGCTTTCACCCCGCAGTCCGAAGACTTGCTGGTGGGTTAACTAGGCTCTGGGGAAGATTGGCCCCGGCGTGAGTCTGTGTTTGTGTCTGTGTGTGTTTGCGATGGACTGGCGTCCCATCCAGGGCGTATCCTGCTTTGCTCCCATTGCTTGCTGGGATAGGCTCCAGCTCCCTTGCGACTCTGATTTGGATAAAGTGGCTAGAAAATGACCAGATGGAAGTAAAACCATACCATACTGCAGTGGAGAAACAGAAAAACAGTGCCCAGATCACACGCTCTCAATCTAATTGGACTCTCTGGACTTTGTAATGGTGTTTCTTCATGGTTTTATTTTCCAGGATTAAAAACTGAAGCAGAGGAAGACGATACAGGTAGGCTGGAAGCATTAAGCGTGTTTTTCCATCTGTAGCATGCAGTGCCAGTTTGCCTGGTGTAATTCCTGGCGTGTGTGTGTTTGTGTTCCAGAGAGCCAGGAGGGAGCTGAGAGAGGTAGGCCACACAGTTCCTGTCTGCAAAGCAGAGCCGGGAAGATAAGTGGTTGACGTGATGCACACTCCGAAGATCTGAACACCCTGACATTAGAAACTTGGCCAAGTGTCAGAATTTCACATGGGAAGTGAAAATAAAAAAAACTAAATGGATGTTTTATTAAACATAAAATATTACAGTAAGCTTTGCACATTTGTTTAAAATGAAGTTGGCTGGTATTTGAAATTAATTATAGTGGTATACAAAGGTTCTGTGTGGAAACGGCTATTATAAATACATGTTATAAAAATGTGTGAATGCTTCCGATTCAACATACAACAGGATGAGGCTAGCTCAGGCACTTGTGTTCTGCACATAAGAGGTTAAGCTGAATAAACATTCTGCCATTGGAATTTGGAAGATACAGCTCAATGTTTGTTCAGTATAAAGAGCAAAAGACCTGACTTTGCAGGGCTAACATGTTACCTTGAAAAGAGTCACATTTGTACCCCACCAGCTCTCTCTCGTAAAAAAATCAATACTCACACGTAGCTCTCCTGCTATCTTTACAGAGCATACAGAGGAAGAGGAGGTGGAAAATCTAGGTGAGTTTGAGGTGTAAACCCACCTGGGCTCAAAGGAAAATGGTCATGCTCTGTGTTTATTTATGTGACCATGAGGAACGCATGGCGTACCCTGGCCAGGGCAAGGATAAGGTCTGGGGGAGAGGCTGGAGGAGAGGCTGGAGGAGAGGCTGGAGGAGAGGCTGGGGGAGAGGCTGAGGGAGAGGCTGGAGGAGAGACTAGAGGAGAGGCTGAGGGAGAGGTTGGAGGAGAGACTAGAGGAGAGACTAGAGGAGAGGCTGGAGCAGAGGCTGGGGGAGAGGCTGAGAGAGAGGCTGGAGGAGAGGCTGAGAGAGAGGCTGGAGGAGAGGCTGAGGGAGAGACTAGAGGCTGGAGGAGAGACTAGAGGAGAGGCTGAGGGAGAGGCTGGAGGAGAGGCTGGGGGAGAGGCTGGAGGAGAGGCTGGGGGAGAGGCTAGAGAGGCTGAGGGAGAGGCTGGAGCAGGGGCTGGCGGAGAGACTAGAGGAGAGGCTGGAGGAGAGACTAGAGGAGAGGCTGGAGGAGAGGCTGGAGCAGAGGCGGGGGGAGGGGCTGGGGGAGAGGCTAGAGAGGCTGAGGGAGAGGCTGGAGCAGGGGCTGGCGGAGAGACTAGAGGAGAGGCTGGAGGAGAGACTAGAGGAGAGGCTGGAGGAGAGGCTGGAGCATAGGCGGGGGGAGGGGCTGGGGGAGAGGCTAGAGGACAGAGTATGGCTGCCACTGCTCTGAACCCGTCTCATTCTGCACAGCAGTGTACTTTATAATACATAGTTACTACACAAAATACATATTTACATACATAATGTAACCAAAAAGTCAAATACAGCAATGCACTCTCTAAATCATGTTGAAAGTGCTATAACAGGACAGCTTATTTTAATACTGTGACAAAACGTGTATATTTAATAAGCAGCAATAGGATCCAAGGGACATAGATATGGGACAGATTTCTGATGCATGAAGAATAAGCAGGAGATCCAGATGTTTGTGGGCCTGGGACAGTGACTCTAGAGGCAGCCGTACACTGCCTCCACTGAGCCATAGCAGGTCACAGCAGTGCCTCCGAGACCGGAGAGAGAATGTGCTGCCTGAGCTCACACTCTTTCCTGTTGTTCTTTCACAGCCTCCGAGAAAAGAGGTAAGACTCCCTGGATTTATAAGTCTAGTTTTTCATTGTAAAACTAGGGTCCAGTGTAATTGTATGTGTTTTTAAGTCTGCCCTGGAATGGCTCATTTGTTCTGTATTGCACATGTGAGTGAATACAGTTTTGAAAGTTCTCTCGATACTCTTGCACAAGCGTGTTCTGCTGACTCTTGTGGTCCAAGGGGGAATTGAATGGCTTGATTTATTCACCTCCTTATTATTGAGGTGGTGATAGTATTTAAACAGCCTGATGCGTCCAAACAGCTTCAACTGTGTGTTACAGCCTTTGTCACCAAAACACCAACACCGTATGCTGACCACATGTCCCAGGTTTCCCCATATTTATTTGCACTGGATGTTCAAAAATCACCCAGGAAGAAGGAGAGTGTTCTACATTTTGTTACACGCTCAACTCCTGTGGCCTTTGTGTTCCCAGGCTGCTAAATCACTGTGCCCAGAGGAGCTGATCTTTACCCTGGCACCCTGGGTTAAATGATAAGGATCTGAGAAACAAAGGGTCAATGCACATGTGATGACAGACAGCTCTTGCTGAGCTAAGTGAAAAGAACCTGCCTTTAGGACATGACTCTGTGCAGTATCACTCTCCTATTTTACATTTTCCCTTCATAATTTTGAATACTTAAAAAGATTCCCAGTTAACTACAAGCTCAGACATGAAAACAACTGGTTATTCCAATGGAAATGGGAAATAATTGGTTATTTAAATGGAATTCACAATACTAATTGGTGAAGACTATACATTGTTTGTAGCACCAGGAACTGACAGTGCAACTTTGATTTGTTGTTTTTTCCTCCTTAGACAATATCGAAACAGATGACCTTGGCAATCTAGGTAGGTTACCATTTTGTTGTGAACAAACTGCTATTTATTTTGAGTGTTTCTGAACATAACAAACCAAATCCAAAACAAAACCAAAGTTTTTCCCACCCAACACTTACAAAAGGCACCCAAGAAGTGATCTATCACACAAGTGGACATCAAGCAGGAGCAGGAGTCTGGTGGCAGACAGCTCCATATAAATTATATCAAAAGCGGGTTCCAAATTTTTATTATAAATAAAAATGACTATTCTCTCCAACAGCAAATACTAGAGCACAGTTTGGTTATACAATGTGCCACTCCCAGAAAAGTAAAGGAAACTATTTTTTGGCTTTTCATTTTCATGTTTTGACCTCTGATCTGTATGTATGTACAATTTTTAAGATTGTCTGGCATAGTGTGGTACTTTAAGAAGTATGACTTAGGTTTTTTTTCTAGTTAGCAGTCTAGATTGATGACATAATTGAAGCATAAATGTATTAACTGGAGACTGCTCAATCAATAAATAAACTGAGACCCCAATTTAATAACATGAGGTAAAATCATGCCATTTAAAACCGGAAATGGTTCTTCCATCGTTTTCATGAGTGCAGGCTTTAACTATACTTTAATTCTTCTTCTAACTCTTTCCTAACATTCCTTGTTTTATAATGAGCAATAATTGAACTATGTTAAGGGATTCTTAAATTAAAGGTGATATAACTGTAAATATGGCACAGCACAATGATTATTTTCCCTTGAAAATGAATTGCATTTATGAAGCTGTTTTCATGACAGTCCTCTACTTGTTGTGCAATAAAACCCACATGATTTCCCAGCAGTCTCCAGTCCTGACATAAATCAGAATGTATTGAACAGATATGGCCCTGTCCATATTTGAGCCTCTAACTGTAGATGGCCACTCAGGAATGGCAGGGCATTATACAGTGCTCAGTGTCAGTAGAGCAGGCTGGCCTCGTGCAGAACCCAGCCTTACATGAAGTTATCTGAGGGGATCTAGCCTGCGTGGGGGCTCAGCCTGACACTGTGTGCTTAACCTTCAATCTGCAACGATCCAGGAAGACACATCATGCGATGCAGGCCTTTTCCATTTCCAAGCATGATGGGCCATTTAAAGAAATAATCTTTAACTGAGTTTAACAAAGAGGATTCTAAAAAAGTCCCGCCCAAGAAAGTGTCATTGATAAATAGACAAAGTATTGATTTCTTCCTTCTGAAACTACACTCATTTTCTAGAATATGTGATGCTGTGTTGGGAATTAATGGTGTTAATAACAGAAGTTCAGGAGGAAGATTGGGGTGTTAAATCTTGAACACTTCCACTCGAATACATGCATTATATATGTCACAAACTCCATCCTCATAATAGTTCCCTTATCTAGAGTCACAGTTCATACTTTATACAGTATACTTTATACCTGCTCATCTCTCTCTCGCATTCATTAGCATCTAACCCAACTACTAATTATTGATTTTATCTATATGGCCCAGAACAATGATTATTTTCCCTAGAGAATGAATTGCATTTATATAGCCAAGCAGATTTAATCATATAGTTATCGGATACAGACAATCAGATTTAATCCACCAGGTACATTTAATCATGACATCGTAATAATAGCCACATTGTCGAGCATCACTTGTTTTTGACAGGAGGGAACACCTGAGATCTTCTTGTAAAAAGAAATTGTGCCTTCTCTCTCTGCAGATGATCTGATTGAGGGTTTAGCAATCGAAGAAGGTGACTCTCCTGCGCCCCATTTTCTTGTGTTTCTCTGCTACAAGGATGTTAAAATATTGGGGCAAATGTTTCAATAACAGGACAAAAACAGAGCCAATGTAGAAATCCAAGACAACTCAGTAATTCTGTGTAGGAAAGGTCTGGATATGTGTTCAAACATACACAAATTAAGTTGGGGGATATTAAGAGCTGGTTGACTGGGGATACATTTTTACAAATCAAAGATGCAAATCCATCATATTCTATTTATTTCTATCAAAGTTTCAGAAACATACACAGTGTATAACAGTATAGAGATTTTTTTCTTATTCGATTCCAAAACTATCCTACTATCCGACTGCCTGCTGTTTCTTTTCTCTGGATCTCTATGGCCCTAATGTCACTGTGAGATTTTGACTGTTCTATTCAGCCTCCTGTTCAGGTCCTGACATAGACATACATAGATGGAATTCAGCTCGTGTTCCCAATGAAAAAAATATGCCTATGCCTTAGAATAAGCTTTAATTATTGCCCATTCCCTGTCCTGAGGATACTAGGAGATAAGATTTACGAGTGGGACTTCCAAACCATGATTTAAATCAAGAGAAGGGAAGGTGTGTTACACCTAGACTGCAGAGCTGGGTGGCATCCACAAATAAAAAGAGATTTACTATCCATCAGTGCCAAAACTGTTCGATAAGTTAATAACAGGAAGACATATTGTAAGCTCCAAGCAACACAGTCAAAACTATTTACGAAGCCTATCTCTACTACAGAGTAAGTCTCCCATCGGCATTAACTGTCAGCTGAAGAATGGCAACTAAGGATTTTCAGGGAGCTCTCTAATCATGGACACTTTCAAGATTCTCAGATTCATTTGTATAAAATTGAAGCAGATAGACAGCAATTAATGCAGAGTCCTGGAGTAACTTTAAGCCTTTGATGAATATCGTAGCATGAAGAAAAGCAAACACTAAGAAGCTAAGAACAACATTAAGACCGTTTTCTGCAATTTCAGCTCAATGGCACATTGGTTAGGGATATGATTTCATTATTTGTAGTCATTATTTAGAGAATGCATTCCTCCCGCCTGTGAAATGATTTTGAAGGCACTGCATAACCTACTTAAACCCCTTTAAATCTGAGGAATCTAGTATTTTTAGAAGAAACTCTACCCTCTGTGATCTGATTGATGATTTATTTATTTTCAGAGAGCGAGGAGGACAGGAGAGGTAAGTTCCTAAGAGCCACCTATATTTCACAAGCCTAGCTGATTGTTTCCTCTGTGCACATCTGGGGGATTGTTTGCGTGGGGTTTGCAGGGGGCTGGCTGGCTGGCCGTTACCACTGTTGAAAATGACATTGGTGGCACGTTGCTGTTTCTGCGGCATCGCGTTCGGCGGTACACGCTGGGGCCATGTGATCCAAACGGCGTCTCGCATACTGCTCCCAGCGCTTGTTTAGCAATGATCAGCTGACAGCAGTCCACTGGCACCAAAGCTTATGAGTCACCCATTACGCTCCTTCAAAGCAAAGGAGAGTATTCAAAATATCAGCCGATAGAATAAACAACAAGCTGAGCGACCTGTTCCTGAGGCGAATTCAACAGTCTTGGAAAGCAGTATCAACACCAAATACAGATTGCAGTCAGCACAGCTGTGAAGGGACGGATCAGTAAATATTCAAGGGAATCTTGAATGTGGTGCACGATGGCAGAAGGGCCAGTAAAAGGCCTAGGTGCTTGGAGAATCTTGTAAAAACAAAAGTATCCCAAGGGAATTTAAGTAAAAGATGTTCTTTTTTTATTTAACAGGAAAAGCCCAGGAAGAAGAAGAAATGGAAAGTAAGTTGCCGTCGATCCGCTTGATTGCATAAGGGCTAAATCGCTGTTCGGTAGAGGATGCATGAGGTCAGGTGTCTCCAGTTTGGGTCCTGGAGTGTCAGTGAGATCAGTGCCTGAAAAGTCTGTCTTTCACTGCTATTCAAGACAAAAGATGGGATCAGTTAATGGGATAAAAGATCTAGTGCATCTCACAGAATTAGGGGATTTACATATTTATGACCCAGTGTTTTTTTATTTAGGCTTTTGATTTAATATATTTATTATTAATAAGGCAAATGGATGCTTCTGCCATTGAGAGGTACAGCAGATTAGCTCATGACTGAGAACTACAAAAGAGAGATTAATGCACCAGTGTGGGCCATACTGCCTGTGGATTTTCATTCCACTTCTGCGTTTACTGATCTACCTGAGCTCATCGCTAGCCTCACTCTATTCATGGTGTAGTAATCACAGGATAACTGCTGCAGCCTTTAATACGACACAGCAGCTTTCTGATCAAGGATGGACATAACTGTTCTGCTCTCTTTTGGCTGACCTTAGTCAGGCTTTTTGAAACACTGAAGAACCAGGTGGTTAAACTAGGCAGGCCATTCTTGCTTCATGCAATCTCGCTGTACCTCAGCATGCACAGCTTTGAATAACTAGATTTACACTTGCAGTAACGAGTCTCTCGCTTTCTCTTTCTTCCTCAGCTGATCTTGAATGAGAACAGAGACATCTTCCACCGGAGGAAAACGATGCTCACATGCATGCTTTTTTTGGGGGGGATCAAAGGAACAATTTCTTGTTAAAAATAAAAGAATAAAGGGATATCAGTGGGAGATTAATGCCTGTCTTTGTGATCTTGTTCTTACCAAAAAAAAACAAAAAAAAAAGGTAAAACTTTAGGTTATAGTATATTGGCCCATCTAGTTTGCTTTGTTGCCAGGAGCCAATTGACCCAAGATCATGGACATCTTGAACACCATACACTACAGTAGGAATAAAAAAAGGCCTTGATTAAGGTCTATGTATTTTTTTTTCAACTCCCACCTCCCTTAAAACTGCAATTGCATTTACTTTATTTTGACACGATGATTAAAAGTATGCAACAGCACCTGTATTTTCAAAAACACAATAAAATATACTCTTATAGTATGAACGAAAATCTAAGGCTCAATAATTTGCCAGCAGACATCTTGCACTACACATGGCACAGATAACCAAGGCCACTGGAGATTAAGTTACTGAATTAAAAAAAAGAGGGCATCAATGTGATAAAAACACTGAACTTGTAAGTCCTAAACCAGTCTTCGGCACTGGTAAGAGAAAGGGTTAGTTGTAATTTAATAGAATTCTATTACTTGTTGGGATGAAAGTTTACATCCTAATTAAGAACATTTGGTGAAAGAGGAGGTGTAGGGGGTGGTATGGAGGTACAGTGGTGAGCACTAGTGCCCTGGATTCTATTCCAGACCCAGGGTGCAATCTCTGGCGTTATGTTCTGGTTGGGTTCCTCTGGGTGCTCCGGTTTCCTCCCACAGTCCACAAACATACTAGTAGGTTGAAGGGCTTCTGGTTAACTTGCCCCGGTGTGTGCCTGTTTGCCCTGCAATGGACTGGTAGCCTGTCCAGGCTGCACCCATTACATGCCAGGATGGGCTCCAGCTCCCCAGCGACCCCGAACTGAAGCAAGCAGCTAGAAAATGGATGGATATTCTTCAGAGACAGGCAATACAAAAGTAGAGTTTAAAAAAAAAATCTTTATTTTTTCCTTATGTCCAGTCACATCGGAAGACTTAAAGAAAGTGTATACAGATTGGCAGCACTTGTTTCTCTTTGGTACCTGCATGCAAAACAACCATCGTTCTGAAAAAGACCCCCCCCCAGGTGTGGTCTATAGACTACGGCAAGAAGAAACGAGAGCTGTTTCATCAGTCTGCTGGACCCATTTGTGCGCTTTGTAGATGTTTGGTTTCAAGGACAACGTCTTAAGCATCAGCTAGTCTTATTTTGCTCCTTTTGAATATAAAACTTCAAATTAAAAAGATGAGATTTTGAGGTCACCCTAAGGCCATCGAATTGAAAGACTGCAAACTTTACAAACTCACTAGAAGCAGGTGCTTACAACAGTAATAGCCTTTTGATATATTGCACGGCTGCAGACAAAAGGTCCTTAAGGAAAAAAAACCCAAAGCACCAGCTACACATTTGATAATGTCACTAAATAATGAAGTTTAAAAAATCCCCTTTGGAAAAAAAAACCTTTTCAAAAGTTTCTTCTATTTCCAAGATCACACTTCACCACTCAATAATGTGATCTTTTTTTCTTGCCGATTAAACAAACACTAACAGGACTTGGCTATAAAGCAGTCCAAAACGGTGTGGGAATGGTAGCATGCACAAGACCCAGCTATCTCAGCAGCTGCACTTGACTGCTTCAGTGGCACCTAACTCAAACATCAGGCCCAAAACCACATCAACTCTAAACCAAAGATCCCCAGAACATGTGCGCATCCATAGTCAATGAGTTTTCTAACACCCAAAACTAAGTCCCTTCTCTGCTTGTGAGATTTAAAGCTTTGGAATGGCAACTAGAACCAGCTGTCGTAGACAACTACTATGATCACCAGACCTTGTGCACACCCATCCACACCTGTACGCTTCTGAACACTGTTCTTTGTTTTAAGGCAGATGTATGTAGATCAGGTACCTGCTGCAGTCCTGTGCCATCCTCATGAATAAAATGGCAGCGACGCCCACTGAGGATGGCATTAGTAGCTTCACTGCTATGTACTCACTTAGGGAAATCAAAGAAAAACAACCTAATACTGTGTGTAATTCTGACACTTAACTCGTATGTGTATAAAAAAAAAGTTACTGTATATACATAATTACAAAATACAAAGTAGAGCTATTTTTTTTTTGTCTGATTGGCAAAAATGTACAGCATCTCGAGTGGGTTATTCATACACCTAAGGAGTTAAAGCACATTAATACAGAGCAACTAATTTCTCAGTGACTGAAGCCGCATTAATCGCCTATGAAAAACCTCAGTCCCGTGCCAACCCTGCCATTAGAAAGCATGACTGATTAAAATTCTGATCTCCACCTCCCCAGTGCCACAGCGCGAGCGCCCTGGCAGTGCTCAGGAGCGGAAGATGACGAACTTGAAGATGGCCATGATGGCGGCGCTGATGAGACCGGAGATGGGCACGGTGACGAACCAGGCCATGAAGATGTTGCGGAAGAGACGCCAGTCTACGGCCTTCTTGGAGCGCAGCCAGCCAACAGAAACAACAGAGCCCACCTGTGGGGAGAACAGCGTATCCATCATTACCTCCAGGGCTCTCAGAAAGTCATCACACCCTGTCGGAGGGCCACCTCCGATCTTTAATTCAGTTTATGACTTTTATCCACATACATCAACTGTTTAAGGATGAAACCTGGTTCCTCATTGAATAGGACCTGGAAAACACCTGGGGCTCTGGAACACCACAATATGCTTGACCATTCCATAATACTGCCCCAGTCTACAGCAAGCCAATTAACTCAAATGCACACCACGTACCTTGCAGTGTGTTGTGCTGATTGGCAGACCGACGTTTGAGGCAATCACCACAGTCAAAGCCGACGCCAACTCGATGCTGAAACCACTGTGAAACGGAAGAGAACATTACAAATCTAAGCCACCACAAACAGGACCCTCATGTCGGCTGACGGGGAGCCGATCCAATTCTCTTCTTTAAACTGAATCGAGGACCCCGGGCACAGTGCACACTCTCACCTAGAAGGAGTGATGGGGGTGAGGTCCTTGCCCATCGTCTGGATGACTCTCCTGCCCCAGACCCACAGGCCAGCACAGATCCCGACGCCACCAAACAGCAGCAGCCAGATGGGAGTTGGGGTGTTGGACGCCACCTGGCCACTCTCATACACCAGCCACAAAGCAACCAGGGGCCCGATGGCATTGCTGTGGGGGGGAAACAACAACAACTAGCTCAGTTCTTTTAGTTCTTCCACCATCTAGCCACACAACAACTTATAAAAAGCTGGAATGAGGGGATAAAGCACTGAACTGGACAGCAAGGAACAATCTGATTTTATACCCCTTTCAAGCTCTTGCACCTCAGACCCACTGAAACACCTCCACGAACATGCCCCAGTGCCCCTGCCCCCCCCCCCCCATCCGGAGCCCGAGGAGCTGGCCTACCTGACGTCATTGCCTCCGTGAGCAAAGGAGCCGAAGCAAGCGGTGAGGATCTGCAGGAACTGGAAAAGCAGGGAGACCGCAGGCTTGTCCTTGTCCAGGCAGTCCTCCAGGGAGCCATCACTGCTCTTCCGGTCGCCCATGCCCATCTCCAGCTTCACCTCGCTCTCCTCCAGGCCCTCTGGCACGTTGGCTTCGGCCACGGCGTTGCAGTAGCTGGTGTAGCTGTCCATGCGCACCCTCTTCTTGCTGTGCTCGGCGCTGTGGGTTGCCGCCTTGTCCTTGTCTCCCTCCTCGGCCGAGGCCCCGCTCTTCCCCTCGCCGTCCCGCGGCTTGAAGAGGTCCATGTGCATCCCGCAGATGGCCATGGTGTAGGAGGTGTAGCTGTTGTTGCGCCTCATGGGCCGGTCCCCGGACTCGCCCATGCAGTCGCCCACCTTGGCCAGGTGCAGCTTGTGCAGGAGGTCCTTGTAGAGGCCGGAGTCCTTGTGCACAGTGTGGTACTGGCTGTAGCCGTTGCTGGGGATGTGGCTGGTGACGTTGCTGAACTGCACATGCCCGCCGTTCTGAACCACTAAAAGCACAAGAGAATCGCAAGGGTGTTACTTAGGAGGCTCACAGCCTTGACCAACTGTGGTTAAATTGCAAAAAAAAAAAGCTTCCAGGATCAGCCCATCTTTGTATTATGGGTATAGCAACTCTCCCCTGAAATGCAGGGGAAAAAAAAGCCTTTGCATCTCACCATTGAGATCAGCGGTTGTGTCCCTGCCCTCCTTCTCATCGCAGTCCTCCGAATCCCCGATGTTGAAGGAGATGGTGCGCTCCTCTGCTGGGGGCCGGGTGTTTAGCAGCAAGGATGTGTGGTCCGGTGTGGGGCTCTTGGTCTCAGACAGAATCCTGCCGGGCTCTTCGGGGACAGCTTGGAGAATAGAATGCATGTCACTGTTCTTCTTCTCCATCAGAGGGCTCTCAGAAGGGCTGGATTTGATGTCTCCTGCAATCAGGCACACAGGAAATGCTTTCTAGAATGTTGCATAGTAAAATGTAGCAAATCATTGAGGAGACTTAATCTTTAATCCCACCAAATATCTCTTAAATGATAATCTTATTAAAGGCTTAACACTTTAGCGTTTCATGCCAAAAAATGTTGAGAATAACAGCAGCTTCCATTTTGACATCTCAAAAACCTCTTGGGCTTTACTTCAATGTTTTTACCTGGCAGATGGGTACATAGGATGGGATTGCTGGGACTGCTCTCCCACCTAAACAAAAGCTCATAGCCCCTTCCCTGAAAACCTGCCAGTTGAATCCATCTCTCCTATTCTGACAACGGAGAGTCACCTTGACTTTAAAATTCCCCGGCTTGCTGTAAACTATGACCACACAAACCACCCAGATTTAGACAGGATTTTTACTTTGGTAAAAGTCTCCTTTTAAAAGTGAGGACATATCCCCTGTGCTGACTCATCAACACTAACTGGGGAAAGAGCGTTAACTCCAACACGTCACCCATCTACAAGTCTTTTACAATGCCTTTTATTCTTTCTGTAGCAAGATATTCTGGCTGCTTTCCCCCAAATCCACTATCTTGATTTGCTTCCTTTCTGCATCCCTAACCAAGAATAAGAATTGCTTTCAAAACATATGCATACTTAATACACACCAAATGCCAACACTGAGAATAATTTACTCAGCTCAAGCACAATACTAGCGGGACAGCTTAAGAAAAATCATGAAGACTGCCTACAGTCAATATGCTCTTGACATACTATATGAAAAGAACAATCTTTGGTCATTATATTATAATGATATGAACAGTTTAGACAAAATACCTTTTGGGTGCAATTTACCTTCACATTGTTTGTTTAGACCACTTTCAGGGTCTTAAACTGAAATCACATCTGTCATTCCCACGTTTACAATGCAGACAGAAAAGCAACTCAACAAGAATCAGGCTATGGCCTGGGTCCAGCAATGCCATTTTAGCAATTAAAACTTATGAAGGCTGAGTTCTTCTCTTTCCAGAAAGGCAATGCAGCAAACTGCTACAGAAACTGTGCCAAGGAGAGAGGAACAAGCCAAGGTGAAGCCCCCACCGGGCCCTATGACAGCTGCTAATGACTTCAGTGCAGTTTGAGAGCAGCAGTACCCATATCTTTCGTCTCTGACGACAAAACAGACTAAAGCATGGGAGGCAATAGAGAGTAACTGCAGATAACCAGCTCCTTTCAAGAGCATGCTATGGGCAGCTTCAAGGGTGAAAGACAAGGCACTTGTGCATAGTCCCGCACTGACAGCTCTGGGCTACCCAGGAGGCCCTACCATAAACTTTATTACTAGCAGATAGCCTGTTGTTACAAGATTAAGTCTCCATCTGCACCAAGACAATTTTAAAAAATAAAATAAAATAAAATAATGGACTTTTCTGGAAGTCACCAGTCCTTCATTATGAACCATAATCCAAGATATCCATTCATGTAAAGACAATGCTTGCTCCCTATGGAATAAGATAAGCCTATCAGGGGATAACTAAGCAAAAACATGATCCAGACTGACTGTGCCCACCTAAGAGCACAGCAAGCCAAGATGGCACAGACAGCAGGACCTGATGTCATGTAACGAACTGGCAAGGACACTCACGCTCAATCTTCTTCTTTAGCCGGGGGCAGACCACAAACCACACAACGATGGCGGTGATGACCCCGCAGCCCAGCGTGATCAAGAGGATACTCCATGTAGGAAGCTTGTCGAACCCGAGCACTGCAGGGAGAACAGAGGAAAGAGAAGGGGATTTGAGACACAAGGGCAGCAGCTGCTGCCACCCCAGAAACAAAACCGGCACAGAGGTGCCTCTACAGGTTATTCCCTTTCCCAGGGCACCTACCACTGCGCAGCTCAGAAAGAAAGACACTGAGTCCCAAAACACAGTTACCCCACTGCAAGTCATGCATGACTGAAATCTAGTCTTTGAGCAGTGATCACATTTCAGGCATCTTTCTGAACAGCAGACAGTGGTGCCTATCCTTGGAAGGGCTGCTGTGCGCTGCTCCCTGCAGGAGAATGTGTGAAACAAACATCCTGATCTCCATGTAGCCACATGAGGAGGAGACAAATGGGTTGAACAGAACAGAAAACTGCACGGTTAAATTTCACTCCAATCTTCCTTTGGGCTCAGACACCCTGGGGTCTAGAGTACTGAAATACCCCACATTATCAAGAGCTTAAATTTACAAGGCTCTGATCACTATGCTCCCCTCCCCATCTAGTTTCTTGATATTAATACCCTCCCCCACCAACCCTCAAGGTGCCATCAAAAGATAACCCTGTACACATTACACATTTTCAGTGAAACTCTCAGGGAGGAAAAGAAAGTACACGTTACAGGAACTGATAAGAGGGTCATTAAGGAAAGACTCGGCATCACTGGAGAGCAGTTCTGTCTCCGACTCGGTACTGTACGAACAGACCTCGTGTTTAGTTAGTTTTAGGTAGTCCAGGAGTTGCTTCCAGCACCTTCTCTACCTATTTCTAAGCATTGTTGTGCCAATGACACATGGCCCTCTTGATAGGAGTAATTTCTTGGTTGCATCACAAAAGTTTTATACCTAAAATTCAAAGAGCAGTACTGAACACCCCAAGTACAGATGATTAAGGGTTTCAGGATAGGAAGGGAGGCAGACAGGGCACCAGATATGATTCCTTAGCATAAGTGAGAAATACAGCATGTACCCAGATTTCAAAACCATGCCTACCGACCAAAGTGTGTCCTCGCTATTTCCAAATTCAGCAAGAACCTATTACGTAACACGTCTTATGACAAGGATTACCAGAATTGTTTTTAAACTCCGGTACAGTACAGTCACATTTGCATCCTGATAGTAAAATGAAGTGCCACAGCCCTCAGCTGCAACACATGATAATGACCTGCACTCAAAGTCAAATGAAGATTATTTTTTTTTTTAAACTGCGTGGGCTTTGCACAAGCAAATTCAAGAAGCAATGTAACCAGAGAAGCCAGGGTTTACAGAATTTCACTTTCCAACCTCTGCTTCTTCATTTTTTTTTTTGAAAGCACCATGCAACACTAAAAAATTAAGTGGCCAGTTACAGCCCTTACACTAGATATCTTTCCCCTCAATTACAGGAAAATGCAAACATATTTTATAGGTTTAATACTTAAGAATATTAAGGGTGCCCTACACTGGTAAGTCATTTACTTATGATAGTTATTTGCATATCAGCAAATGTTATACAGTATATTTACAACACATGAAATACAAAATAGTAGATCATAAAAGGCACAGGAACAATTTTCTTTGACTGTGTGGAGTGTAATTGATAAACACAAGTAAAACATTAAGAGCACATTTCTTGGGCTAAAAAACAAAGGTTCACTGTACTGTACAAAGCCACTGTCCTCCTGTATGCACTACACACAAGACGACAAATTAAGGGTGATGTTACAACACTTTGGTAGAGGAAGATTTCAAAATTACGAACCAAAGGTTTTTCTAACAGATCTGAGAACAAGCTGTATGAGAAAATTAAGGCCAAAATGTTGTCCATTCTACACTAAGCAAAATGAAGGTTCTCTAAAACAGACTGAAAAGAAAATATGGAAACAGCACACTTCATGTTAAAAAAAATGTTTTGCAATAACTTAAAAAAAGTCCATACTTAAATGCTTACCCGTTTCAAAATTTCCAACTCGAGTATTAACTAAATTTGGAACTTGAACAAATAAAGCCAGTGAAATTTAAATTTGATAATTTCTTCTATAAACTAGGCAAGGTGGAAATGAGAATCTAAAATACTCAAGCTCATGGCTTCTATGCAGCTGAAGCCAAGACTGGAAAAGGTTTTATACTCCCATTCTCAAGTTACAAAGTTGCCAAAGTTCAAGATTAAATTACTACCAGATAATTTCATCATTCTGGGCTTACAGTAAAAAGATTTTGATATCCTGAACCAAACTGTTCTACAAAAAGGAAGGGGAAAGATGACAATGAAAAAAAGACCTCATTTCTTAAGGGATACAGGCAGTGGAAATGCTACTTAAAAATAATCAACTGCACTAATACTTCAGTAAAATTCTATTGCGTCGCTATCTGGACTTTGGCAGGTCACTTTAGGATGATATGGTTTTCAAATACAAAAAAAAGTTGGGAAAAAAAAAACTTAACAGAAGGGAAAAAAAAATGGTGTGGATGTAGTATCTTCTTGGAGTTAGCAATCTTCCGCTGTTTAGAGCACTACGCTGCAGAATTCAAGCCAGTTGCCGAGACTGACATGTGATTGCTTTGGAACGTGTGCAATAGCTGGGTCTACGGAAAGCTCAGAGGCATCGCCGGTCCTCGTCAGATCCGGACTCTACACATGCACTACCCACTTCTCTAGCACCTGATTCCTTACTGGTTGGCCTTCCTTATTTGTCGAAGCATTTTGTAAACCTAGCCTTTTCCATCTCTAATCCAATGCTTTTCCTCGTTGGTGCAGAGTCATCTTCCAATACATCCAGCCTTTTAGGACAAGCCAATTCATTCTTCTAATTGGTTTCTATGGCATAAGGAAATAATGTATGTCATCTACAGACTGGTGTGCTCATTCTAATGTATGTATATTTGACTTCAAACCTGAATTATATCTATAGAGCAACCTCATACTGCATGAAGGCTTCCTACAGGATCGAGGAAACAGATGCTGGGTTGAAGCTGGATTAACATTATCTTCGCTTTAAGCAAGGCTGTTAACAGCTAGCTAAGTGCATGTCTCTTGTGTGTGTGCATGTATATATATATATCTCTCTCAGCGTACACCGGCCTGCAGCCTTCTGTAATCGGCCCAGGCCAGTTGACTTCTTGAAAAGTTCGGTCCTGTAAGTAAAGAAAAAGGAGTAAAATCGAACGTTTAATATGGTTTCCCACTCTAAACCAACTGAAAAGACAGATCAAAAGGTTTTTTTTTAGATGCATATTTAAATCATTCACAGCACATCTGGCAAAAAAAACATATTTCAACGATAACTGTGTAGAGCATTTAAACATTTACAGAAACAACGTTCGTGCTTTCATCAACAGGCAAATTAGTCAATGCATCTTTTTTTCACCTGCTTCTCAAACGGTACTCATGCAGACTTCACTCAAAAATAAGATTTAATCCCTTGCCCCAGTTGTAGGCGATCCGCATTGCTTCCATGTAAACCTGTCTATAATGAAATAAGATACACAGATGGGGGCAGGGGGACCCTGAGCACCTATATGGGCCTCAAACATGTCCTTGAACAATTGCAAATGCTCACACAAAAATACAGAGTTACAATTTTAACACAAAAGGTATGCAAGGTATCAGCGACACTTACGTGGGGCTCCTGTGAACATGATGGAGAAGAGGTTGATCCCAATAGTGCAAGCGTAGAAAACGGGGAGGGCTCTCAGCCCATTGGGCACAGGGTCCTCCTGAAAAATGCAAAAGATGCATGAGAAAGCGGAAGACTCTTACAGCCCTATCCTAACCTGTGGCAGATGAGCCAAATTCTTCCAATGTCCTGTAAAACCCTACCTTTTATTTACTATGGAGCTGTAATCTCCATTTCAGCCAACAAATTAGCTAATACAAGTTAATCTTGGGGTTTCAAACAGCCGATAGTTATAGTTACATTAGAAATATGGCATTAGTGTTATCCATGCATATACTGCAATTAAACGTCAATTCATACAGATGGCTGAAAGGAGTTCTGATTAAAATAGGACTTGCCGTCACTTAAATTTAGTGAGGTTCTAGGAACAAAACTAAATGTCAAGACTCTAAAAGAAAAATTAAGGAATTAATATTGGTCTCTACATTTCAGCTATGATACAACAACTCCATTCCCAAGGTAATCTTAAAAAAATTCAGAATTCTGGCACTGGAAACATTTCCTGAAAGCTTGCAGTGGCTTGCCATTAGAGCTTGGCAAACTATTTCACAGTGAAAGATGCATGGAAGAAAAAAAAAAGTAGCTTGCAACTCTGGGACAAGCAAACGTTTCAAGCGAAATTAACTGTTCCAAGGATCCTTTCACCGAAATCTATTAGAACTTAATTGCCACTAAGCAAGGTAACACATCAAGAGAACGGAAATTACATGTCTACAGGTGTACGAAAAATGAGTCTTTCTCCTGGAAAGCTTTCAAAATCATCTGGTAATCTAGCATCGCTTTCAGGTTAATACAGAAGAGGTAACAGGATTGCCATTTCACTGTTGTGCTGTAATAAGTCCTTGTATTTGTAATTTTTCTAAACCAGTAAAATCTAAGCAACAGATGGAGCCATTAGATGTTGAGTATTTTCGGCAGTTTCTGTCCTTTACACAAGAAGGAATAAACACGCCCTTGGAACTTGGTAAGAAGGGACATGCTTGCATGTTATCAAGTTATTTTGGGAATTAGGTTACTATGAACAAGAACAGGTCACAAGAGTATGAGAAATAGAAAATAGGTCTGATGAAAAATTACAGGCTCACAAAACAGAGCACTGCCGGCATTTGTAAAAACACACTAGAATTTTCAGAAGTCACCTAAGGCAGAGTTAACATTCCTTTGCAGAACAACAGCCTCTTTTCCTACTTCCATCTACAGTTCATGACAAGAACAGGACCTCCCTCTTGACTAGTACACAACAGTGTTGTACCACAGGCACACAAACTCGGTACACCACAGGTCTAACTTTACAAAACAAAGGCTCTTGCGCAGAAAGTACATTACAAAAAATGTACACCTTTAAGTCATAGTCGAACTGTTAATATGAAAGCTCTCTGCATTCACAGCTGCCACCAGACTCTTGAGCCAGAATAGGTGCTGAATGCGATACTTTGTCAGGGCTGTTTAAGAGTACATATCTGTCTCACAGGAAAATTGCCAGTGATGCGTACTGGCTCGAGACATCAGATAAAGACTTGTCCCCACCCATTCAGAAGATTTATAAATCTTGTACACATTACAAGCGTTTGCTGAGTCATAGAAGAAACCCCAACAACAGCACCCAAATGAATGTTTTTTTTCCCCCTCACCTTACGCAGGATGAACAAACGGACGAGGAAGAAGAGAACAGCAGACATGATGCCAGACAGGAGAGGGGAGATGAACCAGGAAAGTACTAGAAAAAAAAAAACCCAGGATGTTACAGCATCAGATAACACCACAGGTTTGCTTCCAAGTGTGGGCAGTAAGAAACTTAAGATCTGTGACTCCATGTATATGTACGTAGCTTTGATCTTTAGAACAGCTTTTATTTAATTGGTCTGCTCCTTTGTTTTCATACTGTATTTCAGACTCTTATTGTAATTGGGATATTTTGCCATCTCCTCTCAGTGTGCTTTTTTTTGGGGTTATTGCTGTAAAGCACTTTGAGAAGCCACTTTTAAATGTGCTAGAGTGTTTTATAGATCATTGATCTGGTGCCTTTCACATCTATGAAGCCATCCCCTTGCCTGCGTATTTTTTCATCACTTGAATGATTTCTTTTGTCATCTATGGGTGTCAAAACTTCTTACACAACAAACAAACTCCTGAGGAACCTTTAGTTATTGTCAGCCTAGCCTAGGGGGGAGAATCCTGAAAGAGAAAGCCTACTCACCGATTTTAAGCAACTCGAACCATTTGACCCCTTCCTGTCCCTTGGCTACCAAGGAAAAGCCTATAGTTGCTCCCACAATGCAGTGCGTCCCAGAGATCGGAAGCTTCAAAAATGAAGCGAATAACTGCCACACGGCAGAACCTGCAAGAAAGCAAGAACATTTCTTTTAAGATTCCTTAGCTTCAGAATCACAAAAGGTGCATACTGGAAACCTAGATGGCTCACTGGGATCCACCATCACCTAACCAGCACAGAAACAGAATGCATCGCTTTGAACATGTACTGCCTCTCTTGCTGTCCGTCCCTTCAGAAAATGATTTTATTTTTTCCTGCGGAAACATGTCCTACAGCAAACGTAACATAAGCGCGCGCTCAACAGCTGGTTGAGTAAGGTGTGGGTCAATCTCCATCTCAAAAGAGAAACAGGCCGGGCTGAAGGAAAAGGGAAGGGGAGAAAGGCCTTTAAAGTCACCCCTGCCTTGCGCTGCAAACGACACGAGTTAAAACTGTCCACCACAACAAGCGCTCTCCGCGTCGTACTCACCAAACATGGCGCTGACAGACCCAGCCATCAGGTAGTGCTCCGAGCCGTTGTACATCTGAACGTCGATGATGCCCTTCCGTATGGTCTCGCTCACTTTAGCGCCCAGCAGCACCGAACCCACCGTCTCAAACACGGTGGCCAGGATGCAGGCCTGCCTCAGGGTGACGACCCCCGAGCCCACCGCCGTGCCAAATGAGTTTGCCACGTCGTTGGCGCCGACGGAGAACGCGAGGATAAAGGCGATGATGAAGCCCAAGATCAGCAGCCAGAGGTACGCTGTCAGAGGGCCTTCAACCAAAGGGGCCAGGGTCGTGGCCACAAGAGTTGTCAAAGAAGTGGATTCCATTTGTCTGGTGGTGTGGTTTTCACAATCTTACTGGGGTTTTGTTTTTCCTTTGAATTTCAAAGACTTACAAAATATATAATTTACAAAATATAACTTACAAAACAAAATGAGGTACTAATGCTTCGATTGCAATAAATAGTGTTTTCTACTGTAAGAGAAAATTAAATATGTAAACTTAGAGAACACGATATGGATTCAATATGAACAGCAATATTAAGTGGAAGGGGTGGAGAGGACGTTGGGGTTTATTGCTATCCACTGCGTATACAAGTCTTTTCCAAGAGGTTTCTAAGGCTCTGGACTTTTAAAGGGCCTGAGCAGACATCCATTGTGTAACAAACACTGGAGAAGGGAGATTCCTCATCCTGAAAGCAAAGGGGGAAAAAAAAAAAAAAGATTTACATGTAATGGGTCATCTGCACAAGGAGATGAAGAGTTCTTCAAATGACAGGTGCCTGAAAAAATACTGCCTTTTAAATTCACACAAGAAAATGAAACTCACTTCTTCATTGCCGAGTGTCAACAAACACATACAGGGAGCCCTGCGACAGTCTGCAATCCATTTAACCGTGGAACAGAAAAAGCGTGATGCAACTTTCGAGAGGGACCTTTGCACAATACAAAACGCCCTGGGCAACCAGCTCCTCTGAAAGGCTGAGGTGGTCTATTTCAGCGCTTGCTTTTGGTAACTATGCTACAGAAAGCATTAGCAAGTTGTACCTCACCATGCAAAAAGAGACGGGTATAAAGAATCTCAGTGACTTCTGTTAGGACTGTCTCGGTTTTGAAAATCTGAGACTTGCATAACATGTAAAAATAGCATCAGAAGCTCCAGACCCATTCTCAATGCAGCAGACGTTTCGTGCTATGTAGTCGACGTTGGATCTGAAACCCCAGATGCCTCATAATCTTGCTCGCAAAATTCTAGAGGCCGATTTTCCCCAAACTTTGCGATATAAACCAACCGTTTTCTCGAGAGCTCATGCTTCAAGAGCAAATATTGCCCAGCCACACAGGAGGACAAACTAAAACCCATGCACACTATTAAGCATGGTCATTAAATTTAAACAGGATGCAATGAGCGTCAATAGTAAGCCTGCTTCAGAGAGAGAGCTAAAAACTTCTCGATAATTAACAGCGCGCCATGTGCGTGCCGGGCCTCCAGAAAGTTCCCGAAACTGTGGGAAGCCTGACCTATATGGACCATACAGGCGCAGCAACATAAGCTGGACTTCTTTTTAAAATAGGAACAATGCATTATAGAATTGTTCACGGGTTAAAGTCGATTCGCCCACCCCTCCCCCATAAAACACCTTAACGAAAGTATATTTTTCAACCTCCATCCCGTATTCTGAACCGGATTGGTCTAGTTCAAAAATTAAAAAAAAAAAACTGTCAACACAAAACCTGCCGTTCCCGCCTGTTGTAACGTCTATTTAATTCTCTATCTGTGACGGAAGTTCAAAAAGAAGTGATAAACAGGAAAGGTTTTTTTTCCTCTCCCGCCCACTGTGACCTAGGCGCCACAAGAGAAGTGACTTTTTTTAAAATCCCGCTCCACAAAACTCGAGGCGATTCCTCAATTGCCAGAACTAAAAAAAAAATGTTAGTAGGCTCTGTCGTGACGCTGGAGTGTCAAAGCAAGACCCTAATGCGCTGAATACACTCACAGATAAACTGAACACCAGCGTGTTTGTGCCAAGGTCTGCACCCACAAGCAACGTGTGGCCGCACATTCTTAAATCTTGGCTTAAAAAAAAAAAAGTGGAAACATCTTGCTCCCAGCCTGACATTACTAAGCCACCGTTTCCAAGTGGCCCGAGTCCAGCCCTGCCGCCCCCCTCCAGACTTCGCAGACTACCGCAGTGACCTTACAGGACACGGCGGCCCGGGCGCTTCCTTCCAGCAGGGCTGATGAAATGTCCAGACAGTCCCAGAATAAAAGCCGCCACCACCACCACCACCACCAACAACAAACCGCACCGCTTTTTGTGACAAAACAGGAAACCGAGCAGGTCCGAGTAACACAAGGCCCGTTACTGTGGGCCTTCTCCCTTGAACCCGGTTTTCCCAGGCGCGCAGGTCGCCGCTCACGCGCCCGCAAACCGGTTAGGGCCGGTTCCTCCCTGAGCCCCGCCGCGCGACCCGAGCACTGCAGGGCTTCGCTCCAGATGCCGCTTTCGGAAAGAGCATCCGCGTCCGTATCGGGCGGTTATAGCATTTTGTTTTCCCCTGAACCTTTAGAAACGTGGCCGCGATTTAATCAAGAACTTCAGATTCGGAGACCAGAGAAGTTCCTCGTCTGGCTGGCGATACGATAACGTTTCTATTGGAAGATAGGTTCCGTATATAGTATTTTTTTTATTTTAAAAAAGGTACACAGTAGTGTGGCAATGCTTGTCAAGGCACGAACACTTTCAGTTCCAGATCTCAATTCAATTGAAACAAAATACAGCTGCACATGTTAGCACGCCCTACAGTCTTAATCCCATTCTCTCCGTTACAAACTGACCCACTAGCGCCCTTTCTAACTTAAATAAAAGAAGTTCGATAAAAAGACTCGAGTATAGACACATCAAGGGGACATATTTTGATCATTGTGGGGGACTGCCAACGTAGTGACGTACGGGACACATCAAAACAATTAGAAGGAACAAAACACTCTCAGCCCGTTTCGGCACCCCCTTTGTCAATGAAACGCTCGCAGCGCTAACACCTCTATTTAAATAAAAGGGCCTTAGGAGAAAGAACAAAGGCCGAGTGTCAGTAGCTGTCAACGGGAGAGACGGTTAAACGCGTCTTGTCTCTCTCTGTTTTTTTTTTTTAAATTTTGGTTTCGGGGCGACGTGAAGGCTGACAGCGGCGCGTGGCACCCCGGGCTTCACCTCGCGGAGCCGGCGGCGGCGGCGGCCTCGCGCCGCGCCTCCCCGCGAGGCCGCCGGCGCAGTTCCTGGCAGAGACTGAATGGGGCGAAGAAGGGCCGCCTGACAGGAAGGAGGGAGGAGGAGGAGGCGGAGGCCATTTTACAGCAAGAGCAGCAGCAGGTCTCTCGTAGCGCCGGAACGGACCGAGTCGCATCGTTTCCTACCCCTCCCCACTTCGACACCTCTGCCAGTTAAACATTACCCACCTCACGCCCGGTGTCCCCTTGCTGTCTAACGCCTCCCGTCCCCGCCCGCCGAAATCCACTGAGATGGAGACGAACGGCGTACCGGCCGGTCCCCGCAGAACGACAAGACAGCCTTCACGTTTCATTAATCTCAGAAGGACTACGCTTTAGCTTTTTTGGGGGGTTAGGACGCCAGGACATTAAGTACAATAAGGTAATCAGCCCCCCGACTAAGAGAGCACTGACATTAAGCTGCCAGAGGAAAGTCGACCAGGAACCAACGTATCGTCAGCCATACACGTGTCGAGTCGAGCAGCAACCATTCATTGTTAAGACGGAAATCATAACGACCCTTTACCGTTGTTATTTCCATTACGATTTCTCATACATAAAGTTTATTTTTTTCCCCCCTGGAATATTAACACTTAAACTGGCCTCAGTTTCATGGCGGGTAACACACTGAAACAACTGTGCGGTACAGGTAACACGTGAAATAAAATGAATTAAACACTCACCAAATTAGGCAGAAACGTCGATGAGATGAAAATCCGTCGACGGGATTGGATCTATTTTTTGTTTTTAGCGTTTCTGTTTTCCTCCGGACCCTTTCTCCCGCTCGGCAGCTGGGCGCGCGCGGGATCCCCGAAGAAGGAACGCGAATTCGCCGGTTTCAGCGAAGATTAAAAAAAAATAATAATAAGGATTAAATATAAATGTCAAGCACACAAAAAAAAATCGAATCAGAACGAAAAGGAAAAAAAAACCCAATTCGACAATAAACAATAACTCTGTAGAAATGCTGTTGGTTGCCCGGGGTTCTTTCGCCGATATGACGAAGGAAATGCCCTCTAATTTGCCTTTTCTCTTTCTCTCCTTTACCGGCTTTAGACCTCAACCATCCACGCTAACCTGCTGCACTGCTAGGCTCAGGGACGCACTTTAAAGTCCGGGAGATGGGAGGAGTGACGTTGAGACTCGCCCCCATCACGTCACTGTCATGAGACTGCACCGTGCACACCGCAGCCCCCCTCGTCTGTCCCTGCCCCCCTCCCCCCCCCAAAAAAATGAAAAGTCTCCCTCGAGTCCCGAACCCAAACCCTAAAAACTATTCACTTTTTTTCTGTTACTCTTCCTCATCTCATCATAGTTTAACCCCAAAAATAGCATACAAACGCATGCGTACACAACCTGCGCAGCGATATCTAGGGATTTATTTTGAGAAAAATAATCAGATAACATTTTTTTTTCTGAAAGATTTTTGAAAAACGTCCGGGCATACATCATGTGAGAACAGTGAAACGTCAAGTGTGTATGCGTTATTGGAATATACTTCAACAGATCTCCAGAATTAGGAATAGACGAGCTGGACGGAGACGCTGTCAGTGTGAGGGGGTGGTTTATAGGGGTTCATTCCGCCTTTTGTCTCCCCTATGGTGCGCGGGAGGGAAGGGTTCACGGATCTGACTCGACTGTGGCGGCCCCTCGCGTGAATACGACGGGAGAGTGGGGACGTGAAGGAAAGTGCACACTCAAAAAAGGAATATATATATATACACGCTTGCCCGGTTTCCAGGCTGCTTCAGAGCTGCGCGATGGCATGAAGTGATGGTAGTGTTATCCGTATCTCAAGGTCTAGGGGTTGATTGCTGTCATTCGCTGCTGTGAGACGTCTCCCCTTCTCGCCCTCGCACGGCTGTCACTGTAGACATGACGACCCCTTCGTCATGGTTGGGCAGAAAGCGCACCGAGCGAACGGGCATTCAGCATGGAAAATCGCTGTTAATGCACGAATTGAAAACTTGGAGACAAATAGAAACATGCAGGGCACAGCGAATAAATGGCAATACGAAATCCGAGAGTTCCTATGCATATTACAACTATATATTATATACAATTAAAAAAGTAGTATAAACTGCAAAATTGATTCTTTTGGTGGGTTGTATAATACTATGCTATACTATGTCATCATTAAATCACCAATTACTACATATACGGACCTATGTCATTGCGATCAAATTAATCAGGGGGTTTGTAAACTTAGTCGTTTAGCGATCACTTAGGACTATAACTGAAGTATTCTTCAATCCTGCAGGACTACAGCTCACTTAGTTCCCAATTACTTCCTTGATTCTATAGCTAACAGGTGTTGGCAATGGTTAAAAACCAGGTGACCTGGACGGCAAACTGGATTCTCCCAGCCCTGGGTTCCTATAAAATATGAATCCATTATGCGTAATCATAATAGGTGCAACACTGCGCCAAGCTAATGGATTTTATACGAATACTTGAATGTTGAAAAGGTCACTAGACTCCAAAAGGAGTTTAAAACGCCTTAAACTTTCCGAAACGATCCTGTAGCGAGGCGTTTATACAGGCTTAATTGTGCAGTCTAAAAAACGATGTATATGCTCTCGAAAGGAAAACTGTTGAGCTCTGAATAAAATTCATTCATTCATTACACGCACCAGCCTCTCGCCCAGAGCGAGGACAGCACGGCTTATTGCAGAACACTCTGGAACGCGCGTGGAGGTTCCACGCATTCTTCCCCAGCTCTCGCGAACGTTTAAAATTACGCATTTCATCTCGACAGCTGTAGTCATTTTAAAACCCACCGGCTGCCTTTAACCAGTTCAAAATATTTATAGGAGTTGGCCAGGTTTTCAATATCTAATGTGCGTGGAGCTATTGGTGCCGGTTTGTACATTACGTGCACATTACATCGCATTTTATTTAAAAAGTACATTTTGTACTACACACAAATGCGTTTACTCGATTATGGTTCTATCAAATCCTCTGCCGACTCTGCCAGGGTTTAACGGACTGCCTCGCACACGTCGAGGCATGTGGCAAATAGTAATGTTCTGAATTGTGAACAGTCAATTGAAATATTCCGGATCGCAACCGCATTTATGGTGATACCCTGTTCTACAGTGGGTAAAGCCCCAATGTTATAGCACCACATACAATTACTAATTGTTTTACCCAATATTCGTAGTTCTAAATGCAGTATAGATTTAATAGAATTAGCACAATAGATCAAGCTTTGTATTGTTTTTGTTTTATAAGTACTATCTAAATCTAAAATGGTGGGTATCTAAAATCTTAACCCATCACCACCTGAAAATTTATGTCGCAGGAGCTTTTGATTCATTCTCCACGCTTCCGACGCGTGATCATTCCTAATGATGTCATAAAGACGCGACCCCTCCCCCCGGACGTCCTAATATGAGGGGGTAGAAGGGTGTTTGTCTGGCTGCTGCTTGAGAATGTGCAGCGGTAATAATCCCTGTTCAAAGGCGCATCAGTGGATTACCTGTCCCAGAATTTGTACAGGACCTGAACTCTGTATCAGACAGCTGTTTTCATATTCCATTGAAAGACAGACATTTCACAACCTTGTGCTTCAATGCCTTTGTGATTTTATAATGGATGAAATACCATTTTTTATTCTTCTTCCGGTTTATTTTAAAGTTTCACACGAGGGGAAATGTATAATTGTTAAACTGGTAAAAGGATTAGGTTATATAGCTCTTGCAAACCCCAATAGTACGACAGCTTTTTTTTTTGCTGTGACTAGAATCTGATGGAACCCTGGCTCAGCGTCTTTGCTACACTTTCATACCTATGACAGCGTGCAGGCTTTTGTATTGTTTTCAGAGTGATCACAAACTATATGCAGTAAGCTATGAGAGCTTCTGTTGCCTATTGGTTACGATGCCTATTGGCATCGTGCAGAACTGCGCCTTTTTTCTCGGCACATAAGAAAGGCACATATAGGTAGAAGTAGCCCCTGTTCTGTGTTCTTCTTCCCCCGCTTGTCTCTGGAGTCCAGCCTGGTTCCAGTCACATCTCACCTTAGTAATATAAGGAATATGGAATATGTGGAAAACAAACTTTATTGCAACGATTAAAAGTGTTTGCAACCAAATGATGTTCAAAAGTTATGTTGAAAAAAGGAAATACGAACTGCAAACGTAACACGGTCAGCCTAATTAAGACGAGATTTTTGACATTCAACCATTTCCAAAGCTAGATACATGTAGCATTTGAAGTTTTGAAGTTTAATAGCAAACGTTTTTAAACGCTTCAGCTTTAATTATAAAGTATGAAAGTGATATAATTGTATAACAGTATTCTAAAAGTTCAAATCTCCATATATTACTGAAACTACAAACCCTGGATATTTTGCTGTCTGTTAAATGAGGCAGTAGGCATTGAAAAGCGTTCACATACTGTATAATGTCACCATAAATTTTCCACCCTCACAACAATAAAGCAGTAAAAATCCTAACATAACTTTACGAGATGCTTTAAATGGAAAACTACAAACCGGCTACACACACCACACATACATATCAGAGATTTCCAAATGAGAAAATCTCAGGATTCCCGCAGTCTTATTTTTTTCTCACGCGGTAAATGCTTAAATCATTCCTTTAAAATCCAGTTCAGTTTCTTGGATGAACAGCATGATCAGTCCTCGCGCAATCTTCCACATTTATTCAGCGGGTCTTTAAAACACTTTTAGTTTCTTATTTGTGTCCCATATTTCCATACTAATTCTTATTTTTGCAAATTGCATTTTTTTAAAAAACGGTGAAGTCTTTTGTGAAGACTCATGTCACCCTTCCATGCATGTTTTGGTCATGCTTAATGAATCTTCCTTCACTTGTTAACGGAATAGTTTCTAACACATTGCTTTAAAATGGCAATATGGTCAGGTAGCAGCAACAACATGGTGATGTGTGGTGGTTATCTTAACAATGAGCTCTCTGTATCTTCTCACCATGCCCATTTCGGTACATCAATAAATTTATCACATGAAGTTGTTAAAGGACTTTTAAAATGACCCCTGCAGGAAGTACACGTGGTGATATGTCCACAAATATAGTGCTGTGTGGCTACACCAAGTGAATTTTGACCAAAGTTCACTGCTTGAATTGGTGTGTATTTGTTGCTGTTTATATTTTTTCTTCCAGCTGTTAAATGTTAACCAAGGATGTATCTGACTGGCAGACTGCTTCGAACACATTCAACATCTGTTAAAGTTAAAGAAATATAAAATAAATTCAAGCATAAACACATAGTTTTGTGCTTGCTTGTGTAAAAAAGGAACAGAGGTTTGCTTTTGTCATGTGAATAAAAGCAAACAGCAAACTAGGACTTAAAAGAAATTACATTTTAATTGCTTTAGATATTGTCCTTTAAAAACCTCATTAAGAAAAGATTGCTCAGAGCTTTCTATGTATTTTCTGTTTTTTTTTTTACAATAGTTATGCCTTCTAAGTAATCATAGATGTTTATGGATAGAGAAAACTAATCTGTTGCAAAAACAGAAACTCCGTAGGGCTTGTACAATTAAGATAACTGGCAGTTTTCAGAGTAAAGCTAAGGGGATCAAATGTGCTTTGTTTAAAAGCCTCAATTATGGAATAACTGTACAACATGAGCAGTGATTTCAACATCTGGAAAATAGTGTACTTGTAAAGCCGTTACACATTGCTTGCAGGACCTGTGCCAGGATATTGTTATAAAGTGCATTTTTCTCAGAACAGAACTAAGAGCAGACCTATCATAACTTCCGTCTTTGTTCTGAACCTGGTGCATTACAAAATTCCACCGTGACAGGTAATCTTAGCCCTGTGGTAAATTCATAAAGCAATTTACACCACAGTAATTCCTCCAACAATTTACTTGTTTCAAAACAGTGAGTTTTATTGAATCACTCTGGATTGGTGCATTGATAAATATGATGTATGTGATATAGTACAAAGAAAAAGCAAACACTTTTGGAAGGTCAGAAATGGAGGCATTAAGACATCACATAATATTGAATGACAATAGATAAATCACATCACCCCAGATATTCTGACAGACATCTAAGTCAGTTACTGTACCTATAAATCCAGGGTTTCTCAAAACTGTTTTATTGCCACCATGACGGGATTGGGATTATTTGGCAACCTCTCTCTTGGCTCCTGTGGTCGGTTGGGTATCTGCAGGCTTGCAGAGATGTCAGAAAGAGATGTACTGTTTCTCCAGTTGGGTGCTAACTCTCCTGACAGGAACTGTGTCAGATGACTGTAAGAGGAGCACATTTCTTTCTTGACCTGAGGTAGCAAAATACAGGAGTCCATGTTAGAGGGTAAAAAATTAAAAAAATCACATTAACTGTTTTGTTAACAGTGTAGCATAAATACGCCTTTTCATTGGACTATATGTTCTCTGCAGTTTAATCTCATACAAAACAGTTTGCTTGAGCAACAGCTTCCTATGGCATTTGAGATATTGCAACAGACGGACAGTTCATGCACTATTCTGAAACCCATACCTAAACAAGTGTATCGTACATGCGAGTAAGAGAACTTGCAAAAACCAGCACGAGCTAGTTTGAATGACAGGTTGATTCAGGAAGACATTCAGGGTCAGGAAGCAGTCAAGTGTCCTCTTACGCAGGTTCATTTTAAACTAAGAAGTACCTCTCTGAATGTGAGGACGTGCCCCTCCTCTCTCTGTGAAGTTGACCCTGTTCTGTGTCCTGATTCTCCCACGTCTCTTGTCTCCGGGGTTCAAGTCACACCTCCCCTTAGAAATACTGCTAATACTGCAGGTGCTGGGAAAACTGGAAGGGCAGACGGAATTTCAGTTTGGCATGCTGGGATGTATTAAAGTGTCTTTGTTGTATCTTTGTCATTTTTTTTTTAAATATTACACGCATTAAGGAAACTAGGGTTGATGACCCTTCGCAGATTGACTCAATCTCTCTGGCAGTCCCTGCCTGATGACATCACAGTAGGCCAGATTCCTACTCTCCTGTCAGCCACATGCATTACACTACTAGGAAACGTCATATTCATTTGCTCCCGCTTATTATTTCACACTTTCCTTCTTTTTTTCCTATTGTTCCATGTCTTCATGCTTGTTATATGTATTCAACATGGTGCTATACGGGGAAGTGTTTTCTCTTTTGTGATCTCCAACTTGCTGCATTGTGCCTCATGGGTCATCTACAAGTTGAGATGTGTTGTGTGGCTCTCTGCTCCTGCATCTCTGCACCCTGCCCAAAAGGGAAACTCAAGCTAAAAACCACTGGAGGCATTATGGAAGCATGGGTGACTTGGGAAATACAAGGATTGAGTGCATGTTTGTTACTGGACTTGGGGCCAGCGTTTCTTTTCCTGTCATCGCTGTGCGTGTCAGAACTTGGAAATTAGTTCAGAATGAGACATAATCCATCCTCCAAATTTGGTTGTTTTACTTTCCACTTATGCAGTTTTCTTGTAGCTCAGGGCTGTTGGAATCGATTTTTGGACAGGGCGTTGTCTTCTGATCTTTGTGCCGCTCAAACTCTCATTCCGTACCTGGTCAGATTAAATGATTCGCGGCTGTATAAGTGATATAATTCTTGCCAGCACCAGAGGTGTTTTATAATTAACTACGCCTTTACTGAATTTGACTGTATGCGTCTTACTGAGAAAACAATTAAGTTCATGGAATGCTTAGATCAGAACACCAGATGGAATATATTAGGCCCTTGGGGAAATTAGTTTTGAATCCTCTCAGCTACGTTAGGCAAACTGAGTATTTGCTATACAAATTGAAGAGGGAAAAAAAACATTTTGGGGGGAGATTAAATTTCAATTCATTCACATTGTGTATCTGTAACAGCTGAACAGACATTTCACTGCAAGTTTCTGTCCTCTACCCACGGCTGTGGAATTAGGGTACATTTTCTCAATATAAACAATCACCCACAGTTCAGTTCATTCTATAGATTTTTGTGTGTGTACAGTGACCCAAGTGGGTTTTTTTAGCTGCTAAACAACTTCCCAAAGTGGTCACCAAATGTTTTTAATAAAATACCCTACCCCACCTCAGCAGCTCTCACACAGTCCCTTTAGACTCCAGCCAATCAGCACCTACAGATTAGGCTGAGCTTTTGTTTCATATTGCATAGTGTTTGTTGCCACTGAACAGCACACCAAACCATCCTCATGGCTCCCTTGAAACCTCTGCTTTTTATTGCTCTGAAACATCTTTGCTTTGACCTTGCGGGTCACATAGTGGTTTGCTCAATTTAATGTCATGGTTAAGCTCATTTTGAAAACACCAGGCACAAGATGTGAACCCAAACCTGTTCCTCAGCCATCCCCTCTTCACTTAGACTACATTTTCATCCTGCAGTGCTTACTTAGTTTCCCCTGAAGTGACTGATGGGGCCAGCAGCCGTGTGTTTATTTATTTGACTGCTGTTTCACTCATTCATTTCAGCTGTAGAGTGCGAAGGCCCCTTCCCATCATCCTCTGCACACTCTGTCTTGTAAACAGCTCATGTCATGTTTGCTGACAGTAAGGCTCCAATCTGACTCTTACTGCTTGGCTACATGGTTTCGACTGTCCTCACTTTCACATAAACAGACAGCAGCTCTGATTGGTCCTACAGTACCTCTTAACATCAGTTCTATACTGCGTGAATATAATAACAGAGCACTATATAATAAACAGTACTTATTTTGCAATGCACGGGGTGGGGGGGGGTGTTTGTCAAATCTTCTCACTGTATGCATTGTCCCTGTTTTGTTGTTTTTTTAAATAACAGCCCTTGTTCCGTGTACTTCATATCTTATAATTATCTGACTGTATGGGTCTCTTTGTGTGGCAGACTTGTCCCAACAGTGAATGCAGGAGGAACTTTCCTAACCCTGATTAGGTGGAGGCGCCACGCACAAAGAGACATATTTTTAAGTGGGGAAATATTTTCATTTGCGAGGAGGAGTTCCAAAGCCTGTGGTGCTCTCATGGTCGGGAGAAGGGTGGGAACTGAAGGCACGGGATGCTGACGGACTGGGATTGCCTGAGCCGTAGTTTACTGACAGTGGACATCTTCCCAGGGATGCCTGGGAGAAAAACATGTGCTGTCCACCCAGAGTGTGATATACACGTTGCAGAAAGGTGAATATATTCAATTCAAGACATGTGTTTTCATTATTACATGTCAAGCATCTGTAGGATATACACCTGTAATTTGTAAATGGAAAGGGTTTATTAACAGGTGTTTTCAGTGCTTACCTTGTGTTACCCTGAGCAAAATACTCAACGATCTTGCACTGTCTTGCAAAACCAAACTCCCACATAGTTCACCCCTGGTCTGGTGAGTGTTTTGGATGAAAGTCACTTGCTAATCAACTGCTTATTATTAAATATTTTTGTTTGTAATGTATGCCTTATTTTATACATAGAGAGTTATCTGATTGATAGGCTGATTTACATCCGGCCACTGCAGTGACAGGCACATCACATCGAATACAGGATCAAAAGTTCAAAAACAAAACAGGTTAGCCATTCAACTTTTAATGACATAATAAAGACAAAATGTTATGTGAACTCCGCTCCTCCCGTTTACTGTCAGCCACTCAACGTCAGCTGAATTCGCCTTAATGAGCTGTTGGGTCCCTTTTTTTAGCCACCTTTTAGATTGTCATGCGTGTCTTAAGGCTGGCGATGGAAGGATGTGTCGTAACGAGACAAACGCAAGGGCACCCAGTCAGCAGGAACGTGTCCCGGCCGGCCGTGGTGGACACAGACCTGCGTCACTGCGCGGGCAGGGAGGGCAGCCTGTGTCACCTGTCAGGGGGCCTGCTCTCACTGACCCCTGGCGACCCCTGTGGTGTCAAGCAGTCACGGGTTGCACTTTGACCCCTCATGCGCACCGGAACCGCTCACATTGCGGGCCTTTCAGAGAATCATCTCACATGTTGTAAGGTCATGCAATGTCCAGAATATGTCAGGACACCTAGAGTTACTTTAAGTACAATGTATGTGCACCTCAACTGCACGGCATAAACCCACAATGTCCACATGCCCATTGAGTGCTTTCTGCAGTGTAGAATTTCTTTAGTTCTCTCATTCTCAGTCCTGTTCTCTGATTCCTTCTGCAAGTAGCTCAGCTGTATTTTTGCTATATTAGATGTGCAGGTAATTAAATCCTATTAATTAAGAACAACTGCCTGGATCTTGGAGTGCTGAGCGAGGACAGGGGTCTTCATCTCTGGTCCCAAAGGGCCACCGTCTCCTGTTTTTAATCCCAGCCGAGCCCGGAAGAACTTAATTTGATGAAAGATTCTTTACTTAATTAGTTCAAGTTAACGTCTTGCTCGTCGGCCATTTAGAGTTCTCTCCCAGGGCTGCAGTGGCTCTCTGGGATCAGGGCTGCTGGGCCCCTAGACGCAGTTCTCCCCTCTTCATATATACTGTATGTTCACTCTCTGAAGGGCTCTCCCGTGACCTGGTTTCCTCTGTGCAGTAATGGAGGTCAGAGCACTGCCAAGGCGAGCTTCCATAAATACCTCTGGTCAGGGAGAAGTGTACTGAGGCTTTTCACAGGCTGCGTTTTCTGACAGGCTCTCTGGCCTTCCTGCTCTCTACCAAGACAATGGCTGAAAAGCTTTAACCCTGTGCAGGCCAGGGTACTCACACTGTGACTGTACCGGGATAAAAGTTCACCAGTTTATTTTTCAGCAGCCTTAGACATTCTCTAGATGTTTCCAAGACCTTTTTCTAACTAAGCCTGAATTAGTTACAAATTCTAACTCTAGTTTATTAGCTAGAAACTAAGTCTAATCCTACCTGAAGAAGATCTATTCTTCTGTAAGGTCCGCAGAACTACACCTGAGCAGTGGCACCTGTATTTTGTATCTTTACAAGACACAGGATGTAGAGGATGATGGGAAGGGGCCTCCTCATTCAACAGCTGCCATGGACAACATCAGTCAAATAAATAAACTCATGAGTGTTGGCTCCATCAGTCACTTCAAGGGAAGCAAACATCGTGCTGGAAGATGAATATTTAGTCAAAGTGAAGTGAATCTGAGGCACAAGTTTAGTTTTGCATTTTGTGCCGCATGCTTTTGAAATGATATACTTCACCAGGAGTTATGCCACCAAGATTATTTTGGTAGAATTAATTGATAATGCGCAAACATAAAAGAGGTATGACTGTATTACACCGTACCCCAAAAAAATCATTTTAAAATGACACTTATTGTTACACTCAGACATTTTCTGCCTTTGCCATTTTTCATCAGGCACATGAGGTATCATGTTTTGACATCCCTATAGATGTTTGATCTTATCTTGAGATCAAATATATTGTAAAATAAGGTACGAAGCATTAACAGAGAACAGTTAATACATCTTCTGGGCTGTATGACATAACAACAATTTAATTTCTTCTGGAACTGAGGTGTAATAAGCTACAAGTAATTAACTGAGCTTGATTGACCTTTCACTTGTAACCTTAAGTTTTTTATTTATTCTGGAGACTCTGATGTGTTCTATTTTAAGTATCATGCTGAGCCCTGATAACTCTAGTGAATTTGTTACTGAAACCTCAGCGGAAACCTTTTTAAAATGTGTCATAGTAACTTATTAATAATTCTAAAATAGTTACAGTAATTAACGGTTACCCTAGAAAACTATGAAGCGGATAGGTTTCTGTAAATAATTAAAAAGAAAATGTAAAGAATCAGTATTTTTACTTTCTTTAGAATCAGCCACATACCTTTTTTTGTTGTAGATTAAATAAATTTCAGAATTATTCAAACTGTCAGATGTGCTTTTCTTCTCTTACAAAAATAGCATACTCCTGTCTAACTAAATGAACGAAACCTAAATAAAATGTTGTTTTTATTTTCCTGGAAAAACTGTATTTCCTCTTCAAAGTCTTCAAAAGTCATGATCCCTGTTATGATTCCGATGTGTGACAGACTCTAACGCAGGAATGCATGTCTCGACAGTTGCATATGCATACAAACCTCAGTTCTCAGAGTATTTTCTGTTATCTTTGGACTTAGTTTTGCGGAGGCCTTGCTACAATTTATGGAACACATTTTGATTTCAAAACAGGGCAACAATTTATGTGGCCATACTAATATGCTTAATAGAAGTAAGGAGTGAGGAAGAATGGATGAGAAAATGCTCTGTCCCATGCACCATAGACCAGTGAGGAAATCCTAAGATTATTTCAAATGGATTGCATAATTATCCCTTCTTCTGTGTCTTATTATAGTGCACCATCACATTTTTTAATTCTCACTTCCCCATGTGGGCTAAAGCCAAGGAGAAAAACAGGAAAGCAGCTTTCGCACTAAATAGTTTGGTTAAAATGTCTCACCCACACTCATCCGCAACAGCAACTCAGAGTGCCAAACTTGAGGAGCCAAATTACCCAGCTATCCCCAGTCCTGGTAGTATGAAACTCGGCCTCAGAGAGAGCTGCAGCATTTCTTAACCAGTGACCAACTGTAAACAAGGACCGCTTATAGCTTATACAAGTGGAAAAAAAGTTTAATTAGCTAAATTAAAACTTGAAGCATCGCATCACAGCTAAGTTAAGAAAAATAAATAGATCTAAACAATAGTCATCTTTAAAAACAAAGCATAACTTCATAGACTCAACGTCTACAGACTTGCACGATTGGAAACATTTGCTCGCAGAGGAACTAGAACACATATGTTCAACTGGTTTTAAGTGTATTTCTGCACCAGCAGGATGTTTAATGTGGTTTATGGGTACCAATCCATTAAAAATATATGAATCAGATGTTTCAAATAGTAATGGAAGCAGCATTGCAGTCAAATAATTCCCAATGTGGAAAGTCTGCTTGTAATATCTGATTGTTTTTAAAACTGTTTAGTTCAGTTTTGATCTCCCTCAAAATCATACCCTTCAAGCTTTATTGTCTTTTATAAATTATCAAGGTGATGTTCTTGGTTTTGGTGGATTCGTTCCTGCATCTTGACTTAGAAAACATATCTGAGAAAAATCAGACCTTGGTAAAAGTCTATCTTTTAGAGATCCTTGGAGAAGGATAAATTTTAACAACAAATATTATACAGCCCGGTTTTGGTATGATGGGTTACCATTTTGTGTTATTTTCATATGTATGTTGCATATCAGTATTTTAAAGAAGATGCCTATTGTACAATAAATTAGTTTGTGAATAATATTAGCAGAGTATAATATTTCTTATGATGGAATACCATGGTGTATCTTAGTAAAGACTTCTTAGACCAAAATTAGTGTGGTATCGCAATGGTCAAGTGTAGTAAACAATAACTAACCACAGTAAAACTGAAAAAAAAACCCACAGTAAACCTTTAATGGAACTCCAAAGTGGGAAGTAAAACTGATCCCGCCATCTTCTATCCTCTTCTTCCAATTCAGGGCTGTGAGGGACCGGAGAATACCCCAGCCAGCAATGTGCACAAGGCAGGATACACACTGGAGATCAATTCATCACAGGGCAGGCACACAAACACACACACACACACACACACACACACTCTCTCTCAGCAGAGCCAATTTGCCCAGAAGCCAATTAAACTACCAGTATATTTTTGGACTGTGGGAGGAAACTGGAGCACCCAGAGAACACCCACGCGAACATGAGGAGAACATACAAACTCCACATAGACAGCACCTCAGGTCCGGAATTGAACTCAGGGCCCCAGCGCTGTGAGGCGGCAGTGCTAACTAGAACAAAAGAGATGATTTACCATAAAACCATACAGCTTGCTGTTTATATAGTAGATTGTCATGCTGAGTAATTCGGTTGGCAATGAATAGTCATGTCAGAATACATTCCTAGGATATGCACTGTGAACACAGGGAGCTGAAGCCTATTTCTAACTCAGAACATTGGAAACCCCAGAAGGGAAGGGGATCCCACATCTCCACAGAATTACAGGGAAAATATTTCAATGAACAGAATTGTCACAGAGCTCAGAGAGCAGATGGAAGCTGTGGTTGTTGCTCTCCCACCAGACGAGCCATAGTTCCAATAGTTAGTCATCTCAGCTTTACCAGCGGGAAACCGAGAGCCAGGCTGGGACAGGTGAGGACCATGCACTGCAGTTACATCTCTTTTTCTCTGTGAGAAAGCACCAGCGCCAGCGGCAGAGTCAGAATCATTTGGATGCTGAGGACTCTGCAAGCTAGCTAGTCTCAGGAGCTGCTGTTGCGGGGAATGATCAAGATACCCAGTCTGACTGAAGACCACCCAACCCCTGCAGTGCTGAGCCAGTTCTGCACAGCTATCTGTTCCATTGAGCACCATCCGGACTCAGAAGAGATATCTCTCCAGATTGAGTCCCGTGAGTCTGGTTTTCTTCTTCGTTTTCTAAGCATGTTTGTGCCATGTATTATGCATCCTTATTGGTGTAAATTAGAATTAAAAAGTCACTGATTTCTTAGCAATTGAATGAGTTTTTAGAGTACTGTAAGGTTTACTTTTCTGGGCTACTCATCATTTGAGGGCTAGCCAGTCATAAACAGGCCTGCATGAAAAAAGATTGTAAAACTGACCAACTATGCCGTGCTGATCTAACACTAACCCTGGGCAGGGTACTTACAGTAATTTAACGACCACTGGATGAGTCACTGTTATTTCAGCAGCACACAATGAACAATGAGGTGGAGTTCAGTCAGTCCTGTGTGAGCACACAGTGGTGGAGCAGTACCTGTGAGAGGCCTTGATAATTGCTTTTGCATGTGGCATCCTGGATTCAGATTTTGGGGAACCGAGGTATTTAAAGTGAGGGTTTCTGAGCCATGCAGCTTAAAGAGAAATAACAGGGCCACACGCAGCTCACTACACTCCTTCGTCCTGACATGTTGGGGAACAGTGCTGTCAGGTTTAACAGAAAATAATTCCTCCCACATCAGCCTCGGTTACGATTGTCGTAAATGAAGGGTAATCAGGTTTCCTATACAGTTACCATAATAATATAAATCCCGCATGTGGGATGAGAAAGGACAATTGGTGCAAGAAACAATTTGAAATAATAGCACCTTATAACAGGCCCCTGGAAATAAGCAAGCCTTTTAATACAATCTACGTTACAAGCAGCATTTAGCAAATTAAGCATAATGACAGAAAATGCCAGTGTGTAGTAACAGGGATGAGAAAGCGGGTAGCTGTGGGAAAACAACACCGAAAACCAAGGTTGGAAAAGCTGAAACAAACAAAGAACAGGTCAGGACTACAGTGAGACATCTCTCCTAAACACAGCTTGAGGGCGTTAGGGGCTCACTGGATTATATTCAATTAAAAGAATTAGGGTTAGCGAAAGATAAACTGTTCACTACATTTCTTCCCTGGGAGATATACCTGTTGGTCCCCATGCTGCAGAGATAGTTAGAGTGCTTTGTTGTTTTCTCCAGCAGAATAAAAACATAATTTTGTAAGGCACGTAACATTTAACAATGGAATTGCTAATGAGCAGCGAAATTAAATCATACTGGAAGAGTGCATCTTTGGAATTCCATATCATGCTTACTAGTCCTCTCCTTGTATAAATTACAGATAAGGGTACTGTATCGCCTCCTGTTGCCAGATATACTCTCATGTTTATGTAAAAATGTATTGTACAATTCTCACTTTAACCTTGGTTGTGTCATATTTTTGCCTAATTCAATACACCATTTCTGTGCTTCAATATGCTGAATATGAATAAATCATAGTGTATTGTAGCAAATATTAATTGAAAAAATTAGACAAGATCACATGAAATCCACATGGTTAAGGGGGGAAAATATACCATATGCATTCACCGTGGTAAATTTTCACATGAATATGATTTCAGCGGGGTGTGTTGGCAGTGCAGTAATTGGTGTCACGAACAGTTCTTTCCAGGCCCTATGCAGACGACACGATCGACACGGATTAGTGAGGAAACACTGGGGAAAAAGTCATGCAGGAGAGGGTATGGAGACAGAGGGGCGTGTCCAAGGGGTGCAGGTGTCCAGGGGAAGTGAGTCCGAGGCGAACAATCAATGTAGAAATCCAAACGGGGAATCCAAGACAGAAGCTAAAGTCCAAGGCCAGGAGATCCATCCAGGGGATTAAAACCACGAACCGGGTTGGAGGGCATCAGGAACAGAAGGTTAAAATCATAATGGAGCCAGACGCAGCAGGTCCCCGGGTTCTCACGAAACGGGATTCAATGAGGAACCGCGGGTGACGTCTGCGTCTGGCCTTTAAGGGGGAACGGAAAACAGAAACAGGTGCAGGTAACGGGGCAGAACAAGGAAGGGCTGAAGCGCCCTTAAGAGGAGGAAGAGCGATCGTGACAGCTGGCATTGCTGCCTCACAATGCTTGGGCCCTGAAGTGCTATCTGTGTGGAGTTTGTATGTTCTCCCCTTGTATGTCCAAAGACATACTGGTAGGTTGATTGGATCCTGGAAGAACTGTTCTGGCTGTGTGTGTGTGTCCTGCTGACATGGACTGGGGTCCCATAGGATGTATACTTCCTTCTGTCCGTTGCTTGCTGGGATAGGCTCCGGCTCCCCTATGACCCTTATTGGATACAGCACTGAGAAAATGGACGAGTGGACGGACAGCTTCAGTTTTTAAATGGTACAGAGTTTCAGGCTGGGATAAGATCAAATGACACATGGTCAAGGTCAAGTCACACTCTACTCCCTTGGAACACTGTTGTTCCAAGGGAATAAACACTATATCTTCTTCGAGCATAAAACAGGAAACTAAAGAGATTCAGTTAGTTTAGTTGGCTGGTGAAGGACTTACCCTTAACTTCAGGAATGTACCTGAGGACTGCTTACAGGGCAACACTATCATTTTGGTATCTAGGTGGCCAAAATAGTGCAACATGTTTTGAATATGGTGTTATTAGTACATTGCACAAATGTAACATATCATTCAACAGTTTGCTTCTTCACACCGCCTGGAAGATGAAAATGATACTTCTGCATAAATACCAAGGTCTTTCTCTTAGGTAGGCTCTTCAAGCTCTCTGATCTCTACTTGAGATTTGTAGTTGATGTTTTTGTTATCTGTATGCAACAACCCAACACCTGTTAACATTATCTATGTTCACATGTCATCTACCAGGAAGCTCTGAATATCCTCTAAGTGTTGTGGAGCTTGTTTTGCCTTTTCTACAGGATTTTATATTCCTCCTATTTTGGCATCCTATGCAAAGTGGATCAGAGGTCCTAATATGTACCCCTAAACTGTGGCACTCCAATAATGATATCACCCCCAGTTGGGGGGGGGTATTTACGTCTCTTCTGTACTGTTTCCTCGCTAGTATTATCCCATTCTCAGTCTCAGTGATTCGTTGTTTTCAATGTCTTCAGCCTGCAGTTTGAGAATTCATCTTTTGTGATGAACCAAAGATTTATGAACTTTTAAACATGCCGAAGCAGCGTGCTCTGTTTGTATCCACTGCGGCTTGTTGCTCGTAGAGCTTGACGACACTGCCGGCGGCGAACCTAACCTCGCTACAGCCCCAGCGTCACAGTTTCTCCCGTGCTCCCAAACACACGGCAGCTGACAATTTTACACACTTTGCCTTTGAAGTACAGTACTACTGTATGAGCTCTAATCCGGCTTCAAGAGAACTTTATTGTTGCCAAAAATCCGCTTTCTCGTATAACAATATAAAACCAGCCGGAATGCTTAAAATTGAGATCTGGTCTTTGTAGTTAAGTACAGTTTTTTTTTTTCATCATTCATCATGGCATGAATTGGAACAGATATCTCGAGAGGAGAAAGCTGTATGTTCCAATAACTTGTATTTTTTATCGTTGGAAATTTAAATTTCTTGTACTGAAATTAAACTATTTATAGCGTGATTTATCTTTTTTTAAAAAACAAAAACTGCTTTTATTCTTAAATAGATACAGGCATGCGCCTATCATCACTTTTTCTAAAAAATCACAATAAGGTTGACGTCATCCAAAATAGCAGTTGTCAATGCTTTTAATATACCACAGCAGATATCTACAGTAGCTGTACTAAATTACTACTTACAGGCAGTGGGTAGAATTTTATCGGTTTATTATGAATTGTTTTAGAAGGGGTTTAATATACTGGGCATTCATAAACCGTCGATGAGTAAACTTAAAAATGTGTAGGCTTACTTCCTTTGTCTTTAGTGAACTGCAGTGCTCCTAAAAGAGGGTTTTGAGTTCACCGCTTTGTTTCGGAAGCTAAATAGATTTCTCCTGCTAACTTTAAAAATCATGTCATTGTTCCAATAATAATAATAATAATAATCATAATAATAATAATAATTGGGAACGTTCTGGGATTCCTCGCCTATGAGTGTCGAAATAATGCAGCACCAACAGCACGATCGTGCGGCGCTCCTGAACTCCAATACCTGTCCACGCGAGACAGGGGCTCGGGAAGAACAGCGCAATGAGTGAACCTCCGATGTAATTAACACCCTTGACTCCGCGATTTATCAGTTAGGATTGATTTTTTACTTCATAATCGTTTTTTTTTTAAAAAAAAGGTTTTGTCGCGCTTCCACGCGTATTTTTAAGACGATTTGTATAGTTTCATACTGGCTATGGTATGTCCAATTCGAGGGACAATTTCATTTGACATTTTTCCTAACGCATGTTAAACCTAATGATACTGTATCCCCCCCACAGCTTTTTTAATGAAAGAGTTTTGTTTGAACGGAATTCGCCTTGGCTACTCGCGTTTGCTGAATCAGTTAGTAAGGTTAATAATTTGGGTAATATCTGGTGAGAGAACCGTAAATAAAACAGCAATTCAACCATTTCTTGCAGCAGTAGGTAAAGTGTTTAAAAAGTAAATTGGCGATAATTTAATGGTGATTTTAATATTTCTACGGGATTTTGCTGAGTTATAATCTCACACTAATAAAATTCATCCTCGCGTTAAGAAGGTGTTTCCAGTTACTGAGGTTTAGAGAGAATGTGTGAGGACAGTTTTGCCTTTTGATAGGTTTCTTGGTTCTAAGCACTGCTTTGCTACGCCGAAAGCCATGATCTATCGTGAAAGGTGTTTCCAAGCATAGTTCAAGGTACACACGAGATTCAGTGTAGGCATGTGAAAATATTGGAAGACACAGCGAACGTGAAGTCATACACTTTCTGACAAATTTACGGTTTGTCAGAAAGTACAAACCGTAAAACCGTAAATTCGCCACGGCGGACGTGCAAAAGGGCAGAGGCGCTGGAACTGCAACTCACAACTGGCAACCCACTGAAGCTAAGCAGGTGTGAGCCTGGTCAGTACCTGGATGGGAGACCTCCTGGGAAAAACTAAGGTTGCTGCTGGAAGAGGTGTTAGTGGGGCCAGCAGGGGGCGCTCACCCTGCGGTCCATGTGGGTCCTAATGCCCCAGTATAGTGACGGGGACACTATACTGTAAACAGGCGCCGTCCTTCGGATGAGACGTAAAACCGAGGTCCTGACTCTCTGCGGTCATTAAAAATCCCAGGGCGCTTCTCGAAAAGAGTAGGGGTGTAACCCCGGTGTCCTGGCCAAATTTCCCCCCTGGCCTTTACCCCATCATGGCCTCCTAATAATCCCCCTCTATGAATTGGCTACATTACTCTGCTCTCCTCCCCACTGATAGCTGATGTGTGGTGAGCGTTCTGGCGCACTATGGCTGCCGTCGCATCATCCAGGTGGATGCTGCACATTGGTGGTGGTGGAGGGGAGTCCCCATTACCTGTAAAGCGCTTTGAGTGGAGTGTCCAGAAAAGCGCTATATAAATGTAAGCAATTATTATTATTATTATTATTATTATTATTATAACTGAACACCAGCCCTTTGCATCAGAAACACACCTTGTACTTTATAACCTTAATTAAATACAGTAAATAATGTCCCCGCTTACGCGATAAAGACCTGCTTCCAAACCCTAGCAGCTGTATCAAATGCTCTCCTCTGGTAGCAAACAGTCGGTTCAGAAACCTCCCTAAAGCAATCAGGACCCGGTCTGAACTAGTAAGGTTTTTACTGGCGTTGCGTAACCGCAGTTGTTCTTAATACAGTACACGCTTAGTCAGCCCCCCTCGCTTCATACTGTTCATACTGTTAGGTCATGCAGTCTTTAAGGAAACCCAATACGTAAATTATTAGATGTTGTAGTAACCCGCATTGCACACACAAAAATGTAAAAATCATTGTCATTAACTGATGGCGAGGAACTGAAGTTCTCCCCGGAGCGCCGGTGCGGTTTGTACGGAGACCAAGCAGCTGGCGAAGGGACCGTACCGGGCGTGCTCTGCGCTGCCATTCCACGACGTTGTTTCTGTTAAATTCTCCTTGCACTAAGATAATTGTGCCTCTCAGATGTCTGAAACACGAGACGGGGAAAATAAGACGCGGGTAAACTCATGTCAGAGGTTTGCAGGGCGAACGCCAGGTAAACACGAAGAAACGACAGGGCAGGTGAAATGAGAGCGAAAGACCGACACCGGTTCATTATGGGCAGAAAACTGCAGACCAGGCATATCGCGTAAAATATGATCCCGTGGCTGGCTTGGAACTGAATCCGCATTTCTGCAGTTTTTGCCAGGTTTTTGTGGGGGCTTTAGTACTGGTATTCCCACTAGAACTTGACTACTGATGCCGCGTTGGCGAACGTTTTGTCATTAAAAACGCGGCGCTGATTGAAACAGGTCACGGTGAAAAAGAGGGTAGCATAATACCGCTGCTGTGGTTACTTGTGCTTTATCCTCGGTGATAATGACACGCCACCTGTAGGGTGCCACGGAACGAGACGTGGGACTCTTGTTTTGCTTGCGCGGTGCCATGGCAGCAAGTTATTTTTGCGCGTGTTACGGGAATAGCGGGGTCAGTATGACCCTCCGCTGCGCTCGACCTTCGAGACCCCGGCGGTGCGATCGCAGCACACGCACGCGGCGTGGAGAAACCCGCTCACGTGATCCGGAGGTCACTGCACCCTGAGCACGCCGGCGCCATAACCAGCTCAGTAGCCCCCCCGCACCGCCGCGTATCTGCATCCCCTTGCTGAATGCCCCTGTGCTTTGCAGACCTTTCCTCCTCCCACCCACAGTGACGCATGATTTGTCTGCTGGTGCACAGGCTCGGTACCGTCTACCGTGAACGCGGTGGCCGTGTCCCTCCCAATCGCGGTACTGTCCCGCTGTCTTCCTTTTCTGATGGTCGAGTAGCAACACTGTAAACAGAGTGTAATGCTAATATGCAATCTGGTCTTAGCTGTTGCCAGCGTTAAATTAGAGAGCTGTCAGTGCGTATTGTGTTCTCTAGCGAAGGTTTTCTGCTTTACAAAGGACTACAGAAATCCAAAATAATATGAACTGTTAATATTAAAACTGCTCCTAATAAATTATCCCCTGCATTGATATCTAATGGTAAAAATGGAAAACACACAGGTAAGACAATTTCGGTGCCTCATAGCAGGATCCACAGAGTTTGATGCAATTAAGACATTTCCAGCAGTAGCTCTCTGTGATCTGCTGTTGCACAGAGGTTCTAACTCAAGATCTCATTTCAGGAAGGACTGGTGTCTGTCTGCACACAACCTCGCCTTTTCTATAAGGGAAAGGCCGGAGTGGATCAAGGTGCTGCCGCACCTGACTGACGGTTCACCCAGCCCGACCAGAATAAAAGTAAAAAATACCAAGGTGATTAACATTAGATGTGTCCCCACCTTCCAGCCTCTCATTACCAAACTCCCCTAGCAACTGTGGGCTGCAGTAAATAAACTCAGATTATAAAGGCTTAGCACTTATCAGCAGGGGTGGTCTTGACCTTCCCTGCTTCTTGCTTAACAAACAGCATTGGAGCATGGGAAGAACCGCAGTAAAAGGACTGTTTTGCCACTGATATGACTTTCCTCCTTTCCTACAGAGCTATGAATCAATCAGACTTTCACAAACCTCAAGGACACATGACGCCCGGTGCTGCCTGTGTCTCTCCTGAAACCCCACATCAATACAGCAGCAGGCCTTCCCCCACTTAACTGAGAGCCTGGGATCATTTAAGGTCATTCCATCTATTTTACACTTTAATCACCATGATAAGGCTACATGGCAAATTGTCACCTTTAAGGTTCACACTGCTTTACATCATTCACGCCATGTTCTTGCGGTACTTTTGTACAGCCGCGGGCCTTCATAAGCAGAGTCATCACATTCAGTAAATATACTTACAGTAAATCGTGGTCTAGAGGAGTCGTGCAAGCTATAGTAAATGCATGGCAGAAAAATAGAAGGGCCGGTTGAGTACAAACTAGGGAAAAAAGCGAATCGAAATACAACACGAAGAACTGGAATCATTGCTTCACAAATCGTCAGCCTCAAGTTTAGGCAGACATGCTTTGATAAGGGAGGTGCATACTGGGTCTCAGTCTCTGTACCCCAAGGGGCAGCTGCTCTTGGTGGTTTGAGGACAGTCGGCTTTCGGTGCCAAATCAATCATTAGCCTCCCCTCTCCACATGGCCTCTGTGGGAAGAATAATGAAATCATACCAAACCACGCTTTCAGTGATGTGGGCCCGTGACGGTTCACTCCAGGACACACGGCTCATTTTATCTGTCCTGAAGACTGAGCTCGAGCGCTGTGCTTGGATGAGGGCTGCAGATACTAAATGTTGAGCAGCTGTTTTGACAGGAACAAAAACTTCACAGATCAAGAGCTGCTTTTTGCCTCTTTGTCCTGTGTGCCACGTGGATGACAGTCTGGGCCAGGGAGGCTCTCCTACATCCATAAAACCATAAAGAGAAAAAAGAAGCCAGACGATTATTGGTCTAGCAGGTACAGCGCAGAGATAAAATCCTGATTTTGTTCTGGTGGAGTCTGGTGCAGAAATTGCCTTGCAATAAACACCAAGGCTAGATAAGAGTATGTGCCGTTACACCCTTGGGGCAGTGTTCTGTACTTTTTTTGTCTTACTTCTTGCACTGAATTGCAAGGCCAGGATTATGAGACAATTTTGTTTGTGCCACAGTGTCTTATTAGTCCTGCTGGGGCTACAGAATCAAGCTGGGTGGCTGTCCAATCAGAGACAGAGATGCTGAAGGAGAAGATCAAGGAGGAGGCATGGTCAGTCTGAGTCAGAGTGATAATCTACTGCTGCCTGAGGTGCTTCACCGAAGAAAGAAACAGCTTGCAGACATTTATGTCTTTTTATTGCTTTTAATCTAAATCAACATCTTGCCACGTCCTAAGAGGGAGTTTCTATCTGTCCCCGAAGGATATGGCAAAGATGTCCAAGTACGTCAGCTGAGCACGCATCAGGTGACAGGAGGGCTGTCCTCCCATCTTGCTTCGTGATCTCTCCTGTGGATCTTCCCATACGACCCTTACGTGTTCCTCTGCTGCGCTTTCCTGCTTTGTTTCATGCTAGTGGCGGATAAACCACTCCACCCAAAGCAAGCAAGCTTAAAGGCTGCTCTACTCTCAGAGGAAATGTTGTCGAATGACACTGCTGTCAGTATCCGGCCCCGCTGTTGTCTCCTGAACAACTGTGAGCTGTGCGCCAGAGTGGCCTTAAGGTAGAGCACAAAGAATGTGTCTAGCACCTCGTGTCGTGTCCTACTTTGAAAGGTAAAGCAGCGCACGCTTCCTGGAAATGGATTAGCCTGGAATGGGAGTTTCATGTGGCTGACCTCCTTGGCAACAGAAACCAACACTCCCTGCTGGAGTGCGATTTGACGCTGAGGTGTGTAGCTGAAAAGACTTCCCGCTGCACAGTGAGTATATGGGGGAGTAGGAAATAAAGAGCAAGGCTGGACCTGAGGCTATCGAACAGGGATCCCCAATCCTGTTTAAGGGGGGCTATTTATTGTAGACTACGGAACAGCTTCTACCTCCAGGCAATAAGACTGCTAAATAGCCAACCAGCAGCTCCTTTAGCAAATCACCTGTAATAGCTACATGGACACACAGTCTTCACTGTATTCAGCACAACTGCACTACTTGTATATATTATATACACTATGGACACATAGAAGCTCTACTCATATTGAGTTTTATTCCATCTCTGTTTCAGCTATTATTATGTAAGCTTATTTCCGTAACCTCAATTTTGTGATTTTTGTGTTTTTGTGAATTTTGTGAATTTTGTGAATTTTGTGATTTCTGCGATTTTTGTGATTTTTGTGAGCTCGCAGAAAAGACATGTCATTGCCACCAACTACTGCTGCACGCTGTATTGTTGTGCATTTGCTAAATAAACATTGATTTGATTTGATTTGGATTTGATTTGATTGACTTACTGGGACCAGGTTCACAGCTTCCTCCAGCTCCTCAGGTACTGGTGCAACCTAGAGAAAAGCTGTAGACAAACTGACCGGCCAGGAGCAGGACTGAGGACCCCCGTGCCATAAATGTGTGAAGATGGTGTCCCACAGAAACTCCTCCCTAGCCCCCAGTCATCTCCCGAAACATTGTTTACAAGCTGGTTTCCAGGACCTTTTAGCTGGCGTTCCAAAAATAAATGCAATCCAAATCTAAATGTAAACAACAATTAAGGGTCACAGAGAGCAATATTTAGTAAGAACCTGGAGAGCGGCACAGTGGCGCAGTGGTTGGCACTGCTGCCTCGCAGCGCTGGGACCTTGGGTTGACTTCCAGACCCGGGGTGCTGTCTGTGTGGAGTTTGTATGTTCTCCCCGTATTCCCCTTGGTCTCCTCTGGGTGCTCCAGTTTCCTCCCACAGTCCAAAGACATACTGGTAGGTTAACTGGCTCCGGGGAACATTGGCCCTGGTGTGTGTTTGTGTCTGTGTGTCCTGTCTGGGGTGTGTCCTGCTCATACCTTATACTTGCAAGCATAGACTCCAGAGCCTGGAATGGAAGAAGCAGTTAGACGCAGTCAGAAACCCTTTAAAATGGTTACAATCCAAAAGAAGCCATTTGGCCCGTTTGTTAATTTGGTTCCTGACTGTCGAATCAGTCACTTCCTGAAGGATCCTGGAAAGTCACCTTCAACAGCTCGGCATGGTACTTTTCTCCATGTTCACTGGGTTTTCCGTTCCTGTGTGTCCACAGGACAATGTTCCACTGATGCTCTTGGACAGAAATCCCTTGGCGTTTGGTTCCTCATAAGAAATCACCTTTCCCCCCTGACATTCTCCTGTGTTCAGGACTAAAGCTATTGCTTTTACCCAGCATGCTTCTTGTTGCTGCAAACAGACAAGAACATTTTGCAGAGGAACAGGCAGACAATATAAATCACTCTCTTTTAGAACAAACATTTTTGTTGGTCTCTTTTGACAGGAGTTTGGCAAAAGATGTGACCACTCCTGTAATCCTGAGAATGCCTTTAGATTTGACGATGTTAAAGCAACCCAAATGTGTTTTTTCAATGGAGGTTAAAAAAATAAAGAAGTAAGTTGCACTGACAGGAGGAGGTTTCCTCATCTCCCTGACATGTATACTAAAGCCTGCTGCTACACACAGATATTTGGCTTTTTAAAAAATCATCCCATTTATTTGTATCCATCAGTTGTAATTGGTAACACTTACCTATTCCTTTTATTTTTTTGCAAGCCAAGAAATAACTAATGGTATTTCAGCTTCCTTAACTTCAATGTAAGTGTTTTCTTTTTTCGACTCCCCTCCGGCCATGCTTGCAATTGCACAGAGGTGTTTTGGCAATAGGAAAGCTGGGCGTCTGAGCGCGCTAACCCCAGTGCACTTGACTTCTCCAGCTTGTCTCAGGCCTTCGCAGACGCGTACAGAGTCACAGGCTGTTCCAGACAGCTCCACTCTGTGCTGTGCAGTCAGTCTGAGGAACAGCCCAAGGGAAATGTAGCTGGTATCTCATGACTCCAGACAAGCTGGCCTACTTCAGGCAGAAGACAGCAGCTTGGGGGTATTAATGGAACAGTTGAGCACAGTAAAACAGAGGCTTTTACAAGATAAACAGCTAGTACTAAACCCCGCTACCTGCACTGTCCTCGGATTTAGGTTATCAGTGCTGTGCTGCTTTTCCGACACTCTTTGCCAAGAGAGACCTCAATGCTGGTTCCCAGACTCGGGGCCCAAGCCTCACAGTTAACTGATCACATCACTGGCTGCCTGCTTGCATTCTCACTGTGCGCCTGCATTAAGGATCTTGGCAGTGCTCATCTGTAACTCTCCAGGCTTGCAGGGTGCCATGTCTACAGCTTTCCTCATCACCTCTCCCTTTCCTCCCCCCCTCCTCTTCCTGCCCTCAACCCAGATAAGAAGTACAACATCATGTCATCATAACACCACCCGCCTATTCAGAGATGAAATAATTGTCACTACCAACCAAACAGTAAAAGTGTGTGGTTTACCAAGATCGTCTCTGCAGGGGTGCTGTAGCTTTCCAGGCATTTTCTGATGTCTGTTTCGTTATCTGTCAGCCGTTTCATTGTTGTTTTCTTTTGGGGATTGCATTAGTATATATAATCTGCATTTTAAAACCCCTCATTGAATAACCTGCGGCTTTGCCTTCAATCTGATTACATATGGTGGTCTCACACAAAGGTACCGCAGCATATCATACATCTGAGCTGTTTTATTTTCATGGCTATCTGAAGACAACGGGTAATTACTGAGGGATAAGATAACAGGTGTGACTGCTGCACAGCAGATACGAGCTGCCTGAGGAATCAGTGTGCTCTTTAAATCACAGTGTCCTTTTCCAGTTAGGACCTGAAAGGCTGAAATAAAACAAAGAATGATGGCGATGATGGGAGGACACAAACCCAATTCCACAAGACTCAGGGGAAGCTAAATCGCTCCTTTTTAGGTGTGTCTGGCTACTCAGAGATTTTTTAACACAAGGTCATCCACCAGACCAAATGCGCAGTGTTTGACAGGTCTGTCTTTACAGAGGTGCACATGCTCACTACCAGCAAAAACAAGGTGCTGCAGTTAAGAAGCAAGGAGGAAAGCAGCTGTAACACGAAGCATGGAAAAACATGACAGGTACAACACTGGCAGCTCGTTAGAGTACATCTGGGATTGACTGGGCTGGTCAGGAGGCGCTGTGTTAAAGAACATTATTTTTATTGTTTTTTTTTAAATAAAATGCCACTTGTTGCTATCAAAAGAAATAAGAAAATGTTGTCGCATTTGACTGCTTTTGCTCTGGAGTACCGTTGCCGTTATGAAAAAGGTTCTTGTCTCCCTGAGCTCGCAGCTGGTATAATTGTGTAGGTAGACCGCTGCCTTAACTGCAAACGTCTGCTTGTGTGTAAACAGCCCAAAAAGTCAAAGTCCTGAGCGGTGGTTTGAGATCCGTGTTGGAGCCTTTCATTTGTTAGTCTCTGTTTGTTCAGCCTGAACTTTGCTGGAGAACTGCAGACAGGAGTCAGGCCCCTGCTTTGTGAGTGTCCTGGGTTAAGACTTCATCTGTATTCTAGGGTGGCCTTTTTTGACTGAAGGACCTTGTTTCAATGTGGGATATCAATAAAAAACATCAAATCACACTGTTGTCTTCAATTAGAAAAATATCAAAAGCAGAATTGCAGGACAGCATCCCCAGCTTTCAACACCCTTTCCCAGGAGGTATTAGCCCTGGCTGGACAACTGACTCTTTTCTGTATCGCTGTATCTGAAGGTGAAACCGGGAGGAGCCAGTTGTTTCAGGCCTGAGTTGTCAAAACAAATGACCCCAAAAACATGTTCTCCTGACACACTTTAGAATCCGTGGTTTTTGGGAAATCCACAAAAAAAAAAACTTCCAAAACATCAAGAGGATGGATACAGCCCAAGCCCCCTGTTTTGTTTGAGACTCACAAACTACACCTGGACAAAATGACTCAAATGGAAGTTTTGTACTTGCGGATTCAGGAGGGTATGATTCACTTCCTTGCACAAACAGTGGTGGGAGTGTGGAACAAAGTAGCCATGCAGGGCTGAGCTGGGGGTGTAGGATCACTGACACTGTGGTAACACTACCAATGATCTCCTTCCTGAGTACTTCAGTAACGTACACGAGGTGACCTACGGTAATAGACACAGAGAGTATCATTGTGCTCATTCCCGATTCACTGCTGTGGTGCAGCTGTTGATTGTAATTGAGGAACAGCGACGTTCCTGAAACCGAGTCAGAGATCACGCCACGATCCGCTTTACTTCACTGCCCTCTGGTGGATAACATGTACATGACAGCCACTGAAGAAATCGGCAAACGCTCCAAACTCCATTCTTAGGGCTCGTAGAAATAATAGTTTTATATCGCATTACGATTTGGGATGTTAAATCTCTGTGAGATGGTATTATAGCAATCTGTAGACATTTTTCGATGTCTGTCATTCATCCAACATCTTCGGTTTTTCGGCCGATGAAGACTTTGTAGACTCTGCCTTAGAAACCACGCTATCCTTCCATTGTTTTTTTGCTATCCATCAATTTCCTAACCACTGGGAAGCCTGATCCTATCCTGGCAATGAGCGCAAAGCGGGGTACACCCTGGGTGGTCTATTGCAGGGCACACACAGACACACGCCGGGGCCAATTTTCCCAGACGCCCAACCTACCAGTTAACCTACCAGTATGTTTTCTGGACTGGGGGAGGAAACCAGGGCACCCGGAGGAAACCCACACAAACACGGGGAGAACATACAAACTCCACACAGACAGCACACGGGTTTCGGCATTGAACCCAGGGCCCCAGCAATGCTAACCAATGCTCGGAACCCAGCTAACTAAATCTAAATAATTTATGTCTTTGTCATTAAGTCATATGAACATTTTAATAATTTATCGTTTGTGCTGAAGTAGCAACCAGAGCGACACCGCAAAGGACTACAGTACAGTAGCGTCTCGCCTCTCTCCTATTTCGATTAAAAGTATAAACGATTCATGAATTGTTCGGGATTTAATACTGAATTGAAACCGCTCAAAATATAAAATCGAGCTTGTCAATTAATCGGAAATCTGTCGTTTTAAGTGAGACATTTCCCTGGCCCCTGGTCTGGGTGAAGAACGTCGGCATAACTCTGATCATTCAGTTTTAGAGCTGGTGCGGCATTTTTTCGTGCTGAAGAATGAAAGCCCAGAATGTCAAAAGGGTAAAAGCTTTTCTATAACTTTAAATCTCACTGGAAATGGGGTGTATAGGTTTTGATGGCTTTATCTACGTTATCTGTAATACTATGTGATGATCTGCGCTGTTTCTGATCAATATCTGTCTGCTTAGATCAATAATGTACACATCCGCCCATGAAACACACGATACTCTGACTTCTTCGTTCACTGTGGCTGCTTGCACTGAACTCTACCGCGAGGCAGACTGTGAGGCAGGGAAAGACTATCAAGGGTAAGTGTGCTGCTTATCTCCACAGGTCTTCAGAGAGCTGTGCGACATTCATTTACTTCCGCCTAGGTTTGAAGAGCCTTCGTAGACCCTGCGTCTTCTGGCTGGTGTGCCATTCTTGTTAGAACTGCAGACGTCAAACGGAGGAAAAACAAGGACTCAAATAGTAAAAAAAAACAATAGGTGCAGGGTACAGCGTATTACAGCAAGCAAATAAATTAACAGAAAAAAGCAGACAATATCGAAAATCACCCCATTAAATGTTTAACACAAGAAAGGTAGATAAAGGAATGCGTCACTTGCGAATCTTTTGTCTTTTGACTTCTGAATCCCCACTTGTGAAAAACAACCAGTCAAATTATAAACGGCGTCCGACTCGCTTTGAGTACACAACTCGAACTTCCTCCAAACCAGCTGGATGTACAATAGGCAGGAGAACAACACGTAGGAAAAACTGTATGTATCGCGTCATTATGGCGGGTGTTAGGAAACTCTCCTATTGAATTTTTCCCACTTTCTCTGTCGTGTTATATTAACACGAGCCTACACTACCACCTAGTGGACCAACAAAAAATTTAAGACTTACTATAATAAAATTGCTGGTAACAACAACCAGTAAAAAACAAGTTTTATCTTCAAAGGAAAACACGACAAATTATGATCTATTATATCATGCAGCCACATTTAACATAGCCGAGTAGTTCTTTATGACAACAACAACAGCAACATCAGTAATAATTTTATTTTATGTAACGCCTTTAAAAAGTGGCTTCTCAAGGCGCTTAAAGCGAGAGCGAAGAAATAAAGAAGTGCCTCCTTTTCTTAATTTTAAAAGCACTTCTATCTCTGAATCTACCAACCTTCACTTTGCGGTAACAGCTGTTAATGGTCGTTTTTTTAATTTAAAAAAGGACCTCTACGGTCGGCACCGGTAATATTAGCGACATTAGAATTGTAGAATCAACCTGTCTTGACCGTCAACTAGGTGGCACTGTAGGATGTAGGATTATCTCTGCCGTGAAGACACCAACTCGTAGAGACATTTCTCACCAAGGACAGGAGTCCTCAACACGCTCGTGTTTGTCTCTCTGCCAAGATCATTTAAATGGATCAATCTTTCTGAATCCCTACCCTGGGAAAAAAATGTATCGAAAGCTCCCATTTTACTCTGTGGTCATTAAAAATCGCAGGGCATTTCTCGAAGAGAGTAGGGGTGTCATCCTGTTGTCCTGGCCAAATTCCCCATTGGCCTTTACCAGTCATGGCCTCTTAATAATCCCCATCTCTGAACTGGCTTAATCACCCTGTTCTCCTCCCCACGGAGAGGTGGGGCTGCACACTGGTGGTGGTGGAGGGGAGTCCAAGTGCTTTGAGTGGAGCTATATAAGTGTAAGGAACTGATTAATTCAATTTGTCTTAACCTGCTGGGCTGAGGGCCAACCTCCTGGCAGAGAGAGGAGTGAGCAAGGGGCAGCTGCACAGGCGCAGAGGCGGTGGAGGACTGTGAAGGAGAAAAGGCTCAGGTGTGGTAATGACTTCCAAAGATTACACCATAGGACCACTCAGGGGAACATGGCTGCTGTCCTCCCTCCCAAACCCTTGTTGTGAACTCCGTGAAGTCCATTCGTAAAAATTTGAACGATTCACAGTGGTCATACCACCGATGGCAGAAGCCAACTAAAGAGGGATCCTTATCAACAAAGATATGGGTGTCTCAAAATCATTGAGCAGCGAGGTTCAGGAGGTCCTGGGATCTGCAATAGTCCGGGAAAGTTGGCACAGGTTTAAAAGCCTCAACACTAGCTCGGTATTCTAATAGGTAATGTTTTCTATGTAATATGGTAGAATATCGGTCTTCAGAAAGCTGTTCTGCTGAATCAGTGCAGAAAAGCCTGGGAGGTGTGCCATGAACAAGTCATCTGACATGAGAGGCAGTTCCCTGGCGACTCACACTACTCAACAGAGAAGAGTAAATCGAAGGGTAAAAGCAGAGTTTTAATTGCACTGTGGCTTTCCTCATGAAACAGTGGTCGGACACTTGTTTCTGGTTCTAAGAACAACGAAGATTCACACTGCCCAGTTCATGACAGAGTCAGCAGTGTACAGTCTGAGTGTTCAGAGGTCACAGAGAAAACTGCCACACACCCCCTTATTTTTCTTAGGATATGTTTGCTTTTAGCGTTTTCCAATATCTTTGGTTCTCTAAAACAAACTCTTTCTGAAAACTGCTATCATCAGTCCGGGCTAATAGCTCGAACAGGAGTAGGTACTGTTGCGTTCAGTAACATTTTACTGTTCTTAGCAGCAGGAGTTGTGCAAGCAGTAGCATTAATACACTTCAGCTCTGATTAGCTGATTTAGCACAGAGACCTCGTTTTTCAGCTCTCATGTGCAGACGGTATTATCACCACAGAAAGGGGTGTATCTTATCACAGGTGCAGTGCAGAATCAGGACAAACGTTAATATTTTATTGTGTTTCCGATATGATAAAAAAGGCACGTATAAACTCATTGGCCAATATATTAGGAAAACCCTCTGTATGACTAGTTGGAGCACTGTACATGCTTGCATGGGATGTGTTAAACATTTCACAAGGTTTTTAAAGTTTTTCAGTTCATCCTGGTGTAAAGTTCCTAATATTTTGGCTTATAAACACAGTTTCCTATACAAATGTGTGGTTCACAGTATCAGTGTCAAATTAAGGACATTGCTTGTGCAGTATGGGACATCCCAACCTTTGGGTTATTTCTTTATTCCCTTGAATTCAACCTCAATTCTGAACAAGTCACTTCCAACAGAAGACAGAAGAAGTAAAAGAACTTGAAACGCATGTGACCTTGTACAAAGTCAGTTAAGGTGTAAGTGTTTCACACTTATTATCCACTTTATTTAATTTCTTTCACAAATCCCTCATACAGCATATTCTGGAAAGGCACCCTTGTATAAGTCGCTTTGTTACTCTTTTACGTTTTTAAATGAAATGTTATGGGGATGACAGAGATCTGAAAAGACAAATCACACAGACCCCGAGAGACAGTCGTGGGCTCTCTCTTGGTACTTGTACTGTAGGTCTTCAACTGATGAGGTTCCAGCCTAAATGTGTGATATCAATAATGTAGAAAGAAAGGACAACAGTGAAACCTGAAGAGGCTGCACTTCACAGACTCGAGTGACAGGTACTTGACCCATCTTGGATTTCAGCTCCAGTTTGAATTACCTTTTAAAGGCCCTGTTTTAAATGCCCATCATAAGCCCTTTTTTTCCATTCATGTTTATCACCATATAAATCAGCTCTCAAATAAGGATGAATAAAGATGGACAAAGTGTAACATTGGCATTAAATGGGAAAAAGAATTATCCAGCCTGCCAACCCATTTCCATGCCTTCTGCTACTGTCTTCTTAAGGTACTTCTCCTACTTGCCTGCACTCTGATAGTAATATCAGGCCAGTAATAACACATGATGCGGTGGCTTGCTGGTGTGGTGGCTCTGTGGCTAAGAACCTGCGCCTGTGGCTGGAAGGTTGCCAGTTTGTATTCTGCGGCTGGAAGAGGAATCCAACTCCGTTGGGCCCCTGAGCAAGGCCCTTAACCCCAACTTCTTCAGGGCTGACCCTGACTGACCCTGCGCTCTGACCCCAAGCTTCTCTCCCTGTCTGTGTGTCTCATGGAGAGCAAGCTGGGATATGTGAAAAGACAAACTCCTAATACAAGAAATTGCATATGGCTGATAAAGTGATCTTATCTTATCTTATATATACTGTATATATGCACACACACACACACACACACACACACACACGTCCTTAGAAAGCCACAGGCATTGCAGCTTGGTTTAGCCATTCCTCCTTCCAAAGACCTAAAGGCAAAATGGCAAAAGGTCCGATGTGTTCAAAGGCAGATTTGTGAGCCTTGCGCCGGCGGGCATAGAGCTGTCAGCAGCCCACCAGGCCTGAGCGGGCTCTGCGCCGTGCGTGAGGAACGTGCGCTTCTGAAGAGGGCCCTGATAACACAGGAGGACAGCCGGCTGTCTGCATCCAGATACCTCCTCCTCACCGATCCCCATCCCCAGATTGTTCACAGCTTCCAGCGTTTGGCTTCCACTGATAAAGACAACAAGTCAATTTTGCCAAGCCCCTCTGTTGGTGACCTACTTGAGGGACGACCATGTGGCTCTGTAGCTGGTGAGGAGATAGGATCAAGGCTACAGAGTGCCACAGAACTGTCACATTCATTTCCTATGGGTGATATGGAACAGCAACGTCCCCTTTTTACTTTGTTTTTTTGTCCACATTTTAAAATAATGAATATTGTTTCTTGCCTGGTGTTTCCCATGGCTGTGATATATATTTTACACTGGTCTATGTTAGGAATACTACAGATCACTATAGTAAGCATTGCTAGGAGTACTACTATGCACCTCGAGCTAAATCATAGTCTGTATTTTGGATTTCCAAGAGAGATCACAGTTTTACTTTCTTTTATGTTCAAGGTTTGCAGGGGACCAACAGTACATTACTGAACCTCAGTAATGCTTTCCAATTGGCTCTAATACAGCATTTAAAAAATAGAACAGACAGTATGGCAGCAAGTGAAAATACTACTATATCCTTCTAGTAACTATGTATTGTAGTATATGACAGTAGGAGACATTGTATATTACAGTCACGAAGCATGGTATTTGTACAATCACTTTATGAAGGATTTTCATAAAGGGCTTTGATTTAAAATCATTGATTTTATATATATATATATCATTATTATGTTTGACATAATAAGGCATCATGAACTGCATTAAAAACAGAACATGCTCCTCTTCAAAAAGCAACATATTTGGCTTTTTTTCACTTTTTGAAAAAGCATTGTACAAAGAACAGTATCTACAAGTAAAAAGAGAAACAAGACAGTTAAGATAACAACCATCATGTCTCCTCCACTCAGTCTGAATACAGTGCAAAAGGTGGTGGGAGTTTACCGTCTGGAGTTTATACCCCCTCTTAATGTAGTCTGCAGAAATGATGAACAAACAGCAGTGCTCTTATCTGCGGCTGATTACAGGCAGCCTCTCCAGAACCCTCCGAAGAGAATCCTTTAATGTTTTGTGTTCATGAGCTGCTTAACTTATTGTGTCTACATCATCCACCTGGACTGGGACAATACCTGCATCTGATCTGGCCTGGTTATGTCAAATGGCCATGCCACATACAGCACAAGGCCAGATAATTGCAAGTTTGGTAATCTATTCTGCAGACCCACATCACATTTGTAGTTCCATCTGCATGTGCCTCTTGCCATGTTGGAGATTCTAGAACATAAGAACATGAGAAAGGTTCCAAACGAGAGGACATTATTCTCATCTAGCCTGTAGTGGTAGCTAATTGATCCAAGGATCTCATCCAACTGTTTCCTGAAGGAAGCAAAAGTATCGGCCTCAACTGCATGGCTAGATAGCTCGTTCAATATCCCCACAGTCCTTTGTGTAAAGAAATGCCTCTTCTTCTCAGTTTTGAATGCACTTCCAGATAGTTTCCACATGTGCCCAGTCATTTGTGTTTCACTGTTCCTCTTTAAGAAGTCCTCGGTTCATTTTGTCTCCAGCCTATTTGCAGTCTTCTCTGTTCAAGACTAAAGAGGCTCTTTCAGCATGTCACTGTAGGACCTTTCCTTAAGTCCCAGAATGCAGCAGGCAGCCCCTCTCTACCTCTATGTTTTCTAATGACTTCTGTGTTACGGCCTTCCTCCATGTGATGCCAGGTCTCCTTCAGATCTCTCTCCAACATCAGAATCAGCTTGAAAGAGGAGTGTTTTGCAAGCGAGCACACCTCTTTTAAGATGATCCTGACACTACTCTCTGTAGTGTTTTTGATTTTTTAACTCATATATACAAGTAAGTTAACATCAAGTTTTCAAAGCAATGTATTGTGTGGAAAGTACCTCCAGATCAACATTGCAAAGAAGGCTAAAAGCCTCAAACTAAAGCACAAACCAGGCTGCAGCTCTTTTCTTTATTCAGCCCTGCTAAGGGAAGACTGGAGAATTACATTAAATAGGCCATCTGAAATATGTGTTAACTATTAATTTGTGATATTTGAAATGCTATGTATTGAAAGTTCACTGAGATGTTTCATTTATCATGGCCTTTAGTTTTTGAGCAAACTTTAAACAACCGGAAGATCAATTAATCAGTCAAACAGTAAATCAACCAATAAGTCAATCAATTAAATAGTAAATCAACAATCAGGCAATCAATTACAACACAATCAATTCGATGTTAAGTCCCAAATAATCTTGTTAAGTTAAATGCCTTACTGTATCTCAGTGAACAAAAGGGGACAGTCAAAGAACAATAGAAAAGTTACAAGCTACAGTAATTAGGAAGTATAAATGATATAATCAGCCAGATGCAAAAAATTGTTACATAAACCACACAAACCCTTTATGATAGACTAAATTCAATATACTTCAAAGTATATGTATTTCCCAGGAGACGTTCAGATTCACAAGGTTAAAATAATCTGTTTAATCACAAAGGATCTCATTCAATCCCCTTATGGCTTTTCTATTTTATTTTCATTAGAGCTGCCGGTTTGAATTTATTTTGAGTGTAAGCAGGCCTGGTCTCAGTGGCATGACAGATATTGTTGATGACTCCTAGCTGTTGTGTTCGACTCACAGTACAGAGGTCTGTGTGGAGTTTGCATGTTCTCTCTTGGTTCATATGTGCTTTTGCTGGCTGCACTGAATTCCATCTACATAAATTGGTTTCTTCTCAATTATAATTAATACTTGCTACAGAAAGAAAATCACATATCTTTTTCGCATTCAATTTGATAATGAAAATGCTGCTGTTACTCTTTTGCAAGATTAACTTCTTTCTCCTTTGCAAACACGTCTAGATCTCAAAATGTGTGGGATTCTGCCCACCCCAACCATTCAGAACAAATAACCACATTCTTAAGTCGATTAGCAAAACAACACAGGAGGCAATAACTTTTCTTATAGTGTCAGTAATATTCTTGTGCTGAATGGGAGCAGAACAGAGGAAATATTTTCTGTTAAGAACTACATTTTGTAAACCCTCTCATGTGAGTGAATCTGACAAGTATTTTTAGGCACATCTGTGACCTGATCTCCCAAAACTAGGCTCTTTGGAGTTAATTATTAAGCTTAACATCCTAGCAAGACTTATTTTTGCAAAATATGACTGTGAAGTAGGCCATGACTTCCAAACTAATGAAAATGTGGACTGGCTCTGGCATCTGTAAATTGCTCTTTCTCCAAATTGATGCTTAACCTCTAGAAACTTAGTCACTGGAGATCAAGCCCTTGATATTAATTCTGTTAAACATTGTGAATTACCAGGGAGGTCTGAACCTTTGCTGCCCCAGAAAAAAAAACTAGCTCTGTATTCCATGTCAGTTCTGTATTCCATGTCAAGTGTCCTTTGATCTAAAGTGAACAAGTGGATATCACCCTGGAACTCACAACTGGCAGCCCACCGAAGCTCTGACTAGCAGGTGTGAGCCTGGTCAGTATCTGGATGGGAGACCAGCTGGGGAAACTAAGGTTGCTGCTGAAAGAACTGCTATTGGGACTAGTAGGGAGCACTCACCCTGCTGTTTGTGTGGGTCATAATGCTCCAGCATTGTGATGGGGACCCTATGCTGTGAAAAAGGTGCTGTTTTTTGGATGAGAAGTAAAACTGAGATTCTGAACCTCTGTGGTTATTAAAATTCCCAGGGCGTTTCTCAAAAACAGTAGGGGTGTTATTCCGGCGTCTTGACCAAATTTCCTCCTGGCCTTTACCAATCATGGCCTCCTAATAATCGTCATAAATTGGCTTCATTGCTGTGTTCTCCCACTAATACTGTGGCACACTGTGGCTGCTGTCAGATCATCCAGGTTGATGCTGCACATTGGTGGTGGTGGAGGGGAGTCCCCATTAACTGTAAAGCACTTTGAGTGGAGTATCCAGAAAAGAACTAGATAAGTGTGGGGATTATTATTCTGCCACTTGTTGACCTATTGCCTTGGTGCAATGATTTCTGTTTTTTATTATGAATTATAGTGATCAACACTTTTGTGTGCTGTAGGGTTGTGTCTCTTACCACTTTAAACAGGGGACCATGTACAATGCTGTGCTTTGAAAGTACAAGACCTCAACAAGAACAGATCAAGAAGTCCTGACTTGTGGCACTTTGCTGGGAATTTCTGTTAAAGCTTAAGTATCGCTGTGTTACTGGAGTTTCACATCCAGGGAGGCCAGTGGATGGAACTGGCAACCTGAGCTCTTGTAACGTAATAATCCACATCTTGCTTTCAAAGTTTTAACATGAACCCTGTACATTTTCAAGATTCTTAAAGAGCTTAAAAGGAAAAGTTGCCGATCTGGCCAGTTTTGTATCAGTGGTGAGGTTATCTGAGGATCTCATCCAATCGATTTGTGAAAAAAGCAAAGGTATCAGCTTTGACAACATAGCTTAACATAGGATTGTTTCATACTCCCACAACCTTTTGCGTGCCTGCTGGTTTTAACTGCGTTTCCACACACTTTCCACGTTGTGCCCTCTGCTTCGTTTTCCGCTGGTTATTCCGAATTAGTCCACTGGGTTCACTGAAGATAATGGTGAAAATCTTTAAAAGGGGGTATAGTAAAAATAGGCTGGGTAATCTAGCAGGGTTTTAGGTAGTTTTTTCTTTCCCAGAAAAGAATCTTGGTGAAGCGCATTGATTCACTGTAGCTCCCAAACCGTGTCATGCTCTGTCCTTCAGAACTCATGTGAACGATCTGCGGCAATCAACGCACGCATCTCACTCTGCTATTGTCACTTCACATACAGGGGGGGAAAAAACAACAACCGATAGGTAACAAAAGGCAATCAGATACGTGCCGGAAACTATCGATACAACTACGGTATAAAGAGGAAAACCAGACTGAACGGTTTAAACTAAAAATGATAGATAACTCCCGACACCAGTGTTAAGAGTTGAGAAGTTGTCTGAGCATTCGATTTGACTTTATTTACCTCAGGGAACAACTGCCGCTTTGTTATAAACGGCAGCATTATTGTTACTGGGGACAGTGAAGGGTATATGAAATAGATCCGGATACAAGCCGCAGTCGGGGACTCGTTAGTTATGTAGCCTGAAAAGCTGTGATGAAATATAAATGTGTAGAGTGGCGCTGCGGGCAAGCGGGGCTCATTAGAAAACGGTCTAAAAATACTGAAAGAATAAACCCAGTGTGTGTGTGTGTGAGCGGTATTTCTTCGGGGTTGGGAGGTGGTGTCATTGTAGTTGTCTCCGAAGCTCTGGGCTCTCCGCCATTCTTTTTTCGAGGACTATGAGCCCTGGATAATGAATTGATTACTGGTGTGAAACGAGAGTTCGTTTTTTTTTAACTCTCATTTTCCTCACTTTGGACTGGACACTGTCCTCGCCCGGGTCTGCGCTCCACTGCCCTTGTAAACTACAGTTTTAAAGGTGAACCTGCCGCCTTCATTCTACCGACACCCAGGTTTTTCATTTTCTTTCCCGTCGTCAAGCCTTTGCCGATAAGCGGCGTCGAGAAGGGACCCCCCGGGAGACACGGTGTGCGCGAGCTGATAAACCTATCTTCCTCGCGCAAGCGAGACTTTGGACCCGTCATCCAAGCCCATTTCCAAGACAAGCGAAGGAGGTGCATGATGTCAAGCACGATCGCAGCCCGTTTCGTCGGTCCCAGAACTCCAGCTGATTAGGGAGGGGTGGTTTGTTGACGAAAGCAAGGAACTCCTAGGCTGTCGTTTCCAGTTTTTGAACAGTCTCCAGGCTCACCCACAAGAGACAGCAGAGACTCGGGCTCCTGTCACAGAGCTGAAATCATGGGAAGCATCTCTCGAGAAGGCACGGGAACTACAACAGACCCGAACCGGGGATGGCAGGAAGCCCAGCAGCACTTCAGATTACTAATGGAGCCGAACCACGTAGACTATCGCTCTCTAAAAAGAGACTACCACCACAGGTGAGACAGGGGCGCTTGTTTTACACAAATTTATAATTACACGAAAAATTGCGTTAGCGCCAGTATATTCGAATGCATTGATGCTGCTGTACACAGTGCGGCTCGTTTACAGCTTGAATGCGCTGTACCTGTTGATACCGTGTCAGATCTGAGTACCTGCAATATTGTAATACACACATCTTTTCCAAACTGAGCCAAATTATGTGGAAAACTTTAGGTAGTTTTCGTAAGGGCTGTATGCCGTATGCACATCCTACCGCAAATTTACAACCGAGTCAGGAATGCAGCAGGTTTTTAAATATCTATTTAATCCCCAGCATTTTAAGGCTTGGGAGCAGGAATGAACTGGCAAAACTAGTGGGATCGATTTTCCAGTTGCACCAGGTGAAGAGCTGTTTTTAACTTAAGGAGACATAGGAAAATACACCTATACTTTGGAAGAGTCATGCAAGTAGAAAATGACAACAGTTACCTATAAAATCTATCAAGAATCTCGATTTATTTTTTTAAGTAAGAAAATCAACGGAAGGACTAGAAAAACTTTCTAGAGCAGCATGCCAGAAGTTGCCTTTGATGTTGTCTCCTTGTAACTAAACAGGCAATTAAAACCAAATTCTTATTAATATTTTTCGTATCATTCTTGTTTCTAATAAATCAATGAAAAATGTCCCTCCTTACGAGAACAGCTGCGGGTGTTATATATCTATTGGCATCCTAGTATGGTAAATAATTTAAATGTCAAATTCAGATTAAAAGGGCTCTAATTGCTTGACGGGCAAATAGTAGTTTTGCCAAAGCACATACAATTCACAGACATTTACATTAAAAACATATGACTTCTTACTTATCATTTAAACATATTCATTAACATAAATTAATTGTCTGCAAATTGACCAGCATGAGGGTGGTGAAGGAGATTTAGATTGATTGGCAAATTAGCATAGTTTAATAGCAAATCATTTATTAAACTGAATGCATCAGTGAATGTTGCTGATAGACCTAAAGGTGCCAATACATACAAACTCACACCTAGAGCCACGCCACAGTGCTGTAATCGACAGGAAGCCACATTAGGGCATTAGGGCTGTGAATTCACAGGCTACAGTCACTGTGGTGTATTAAAAATAAAAAGCCATCGAAATAGATGTGGGTCAATACAAAGCTATATGTTGGTTGTGATATATACATTCTGTTGAGAAAATTATTTTTTGTGCTTTCTTTCACCTTTGTCTTTAAGAAATACTACTGTATCTGTTATTTCAGATAAAGCTTGACATGCATGTTAATACATTCCATACTTTTGTGTTTACTATCGCCTGCTTTCACTGGGGATGTCAAATCCATTTGAGTTCTGTGCTCCACAGTACCCAGTGCGATCCTGCACCCTGCAGGTCTGGGCTGAAATAGAGCTGGGCCAATCTGCTATTCCTGCAGCCAGGGCAGAGAGTGATCACTGACCTCAGAACAGGGTGCCTTTGTAGAACAGGGTTTATCAGTAATATGGACCTGACAGGGAACTCCTGGGGGCTGTAGCTCGGACCCGTTACGTGCTCAGACTGCTTTATCTTCATTCCAGTCGCTGTTAGGAGGTTGACCCAGCTGAGAAAAGAACATTCATGGCACACAGACTCTAATGCACTGACATGCATTTTGAGGCAGGAAACACCATTATATTAAATAGGATTCATGGGCGAACTCCTCCCGGCACTGAAGTTAAGCTCAAGGCTTTGGTTTGTGTCAGACATGAAAGAGAAACGTGCCCGCCGTCCACTCTTGGAATATTTAAACAATAGCGTCTTTGTTTCAGATCTCCAGCACGTTTCAGTTTTAGAATCAACTGAAGCCGATCTCCTCTCTTTAGCACAGATGTGTCATGTCTTCACACCCAACAGAGCGCAGGCAGTGCGTACTGGTGAGCTGGAAACTGTAATGTAATAGTGGCTGCCTTCATTATCATTCAATGTAGGACACGGTTGAAACAATCTTGTTTTACATCGCTTGGGTCTGAATGACCTCTTACCTATCTTAACTGATGCCAAAGAAGATGCTGTTAGTGAATATAGTTTGGTTTCGAATGTGATTCTTTTTCCTTGCTCTTTCCCAGACTGTCTTCCCTGTCCAACGTTCAGTGAAGGGACAGACAAAGGCTCTAGCACCCCAGCTTAAAAAACAAAGTCAGCAGCAGTACCAAGAGTTTTCCATTTCCTCCACACAAGTTGGGAGCATTGTGTGGAGATTGTGTGTTCTCCCTGTGTTTGTGTGGGTTTCCTCTGGGGGCCCCAGTTTCCTCCCGCAGTCCAGTGACTGGTAGGTCAGTTGGCGTGTGTGAAAACTGGCCCTGGTGTGAGTGTGTGCGTGGTTATGTCTGTGTGCCCCTCAATGGACTGGTGTCTCATCCAGGGTGTATCCTGCCTTTCGCCCATTGCTTGCCAGGTTAGGCTCTGGCTCCCCTGAACCCTTGTATTGGATAAAGTGGTAAGTACGTACTATAGATGGATGGATGTTGGGAGCAGGTGCGCCATTTTCTGTGACCTCCCCAGGAGGGGTGCGTTCTGAAACACAGTTCTGGTCATGCCGGTTGTGACCCAGAATGGCTGTCAACAATCAGGAGGGGGCCTAGCTGGCGAGGTGAACTCAGCTTCAGAGGCGGCAATGCAGTCTGTAGTGATTGTGCATGGTGGACAGAAACTGGAATAATTAGCTGCTGTGATTCAGGTTCAATGTTTAATTAGGAGATGGAGGAAATTCAAAATAACGCTGCCAGACGTCGGCCATAACTTTTACATTCTCATGTCTTGGCGTCCTGGTCTGCTACTTTTCTTTACAATGTTAACAACAACATACTAACAACTGGTTAGCGATGACATGATAAGAAATGATGCGATCTGTAACTACCGACAAACCCACAAAGTCCCGAGCAACCGCACTGAATGCTTGAGAGCATTAGGAAGCCACACCTCTGGACATCCCCTTTGATTCACAGAAAAAACAGCCTGAGCAAGTATAAAGGTTGACATGTTACCTTGCCAGGCCCTTCCAAACGATCTGTGTTTTGCTGTTGTTGGCATGCCCCATACAAAGGACCTGCTGGTTCTGATCATGCCTTGACGGACACTCCACCAAATCTGCAGTGCTTCCTGGGATTTCAGGAGACCCATGTGACTCTGGCTTCAGATTCCCAGTACTGGACACCTTCATTATGAAAACAGCATCAGACTGTCAGTATATTTGATTGTGTTTCAATTAAGAATAAGCTTCAGAATGAATAAAAGAGTAATGCAAGTTCATTAGTGTTGCCAGGCACTGCTGGAAAGAGCCCAGGAATTCTAAGCAAGGTAACAGAGAGTGAGACACAGAATCGACCTTCTTCATTTATATCAACTGCATGCTAATTATACGAGTGCAAAATTCCTCTCAGCTGATGCCCTCTGCTGAGGGGGTAAAGACATCTTGTCCTGACTGTAGGGAATTTGCTTGCAGGGTGTTCTCATTGAATTAAAAGAGAAGAATAGAATGTATCTGAGCAGAAAGCAGGAGAACAGAGTGCGCCTTCATTAGAAGGTTTAGCATGCACAAAGCTTAGCTCTCCTTCTTTTGCTCAGAACTGCATAAGAACCTGGATCGGTTTTGTCATGAAAGACCCAGAGATCCTAAGAGCAGCAGCTTGCTAAATGATTACAAACAGGCCTGGGCCCATCCCTGCCTGCTTTATCTCACTGTCATCACAATGGACAAACAACAAGAGAGATAATAAAGTGCTTCAGAATTCCCATCCACCAGCTCCTTATGGACTCCTTATCGTCCTGCAGGCCTTGTGGGTGTTGTTGAGCATTTTCTGCAGGGGTGAGTGTATAGTTGTGATGTGAGGAGCTGGCTGGGAGGCCACATTTCGTGAAGCTTCACTCAGGGTACCAGGTTCAATAGCATTCTTCAGGTCATGCTTGGTAGTTATTGAGTGACCTCTGACCTCTGATCTTATGAAAAGGCTGGGTGCAAAACATCAGAGCTGTCTGACATTCTTCTATTGATTTTGCCTTTAATAACTTGTCGCAGAAAGCATTCACAATAAAACGCAGCTTTCCTTAGAAGTTCTCTCTGTCTGATAATGGCGGATTGTATCTTGAACCTAAAGAAAATTCATTGCCACAGTGCTGCTTCTGTTACACCACAAATATTGCAAGTTATCCATTTTCATTGCAGACTCCACAATACAGGTTGGATATTATTGGTATTTAACTGAGTTTGCAGCTAATTAGTCTTTTGCAGTGAGGGTTTTAGGTAGAAATGAGATAAGTCTATGTGTTTTCCAATTGTTTGGTGTTAGTTTTGTTGCTTGTGTTTTAATCCTACAAGAACAAGGTTTTATATTTAAACAGAGGTAAAGACATTTACAAGTGAATCATGAGGATGTTAAATACAATCCCTGGAGAAAGGCAGGGTCTTCTGATTTTCTTTTCATCTTAACATCTAAATTAATTGAATTTGGTTATTGGATTAAAAAGACCTATTCATTTTTGCAAGGACTTTTACATTTGTGATTTTATTAATGTGTACCTGATTACACAGTGGCCATACTGGTCTTAACTATAATAATGGTTAATAAAATAAAACTCAAAATAATGGTTTCAACTTTAGACAAAATACCCAAACAAGCACCTGGTCTGGGTGCCCTGTGAGACACCAGACCCTGCAGGGCCTCCAGGGACTAATCTTGACTCTCCCTACTGAAATCAGTCATCAGATGTGTTGTGGACGCCTGTGTGCTAAGCAGCTAGATGCTTTGACTTTAAAGTGCTCCAGTGCCACTTTATCAGATTTAAGTAAGTGCATTTGCTTCAGAGCTGGTAAGGGTTTTTTAATCTTTAATTAGATGATTGAAGGACATCAGAAAGGCCACAGATGAGTAGAGGTTATTCCGGTCTTCATGATCACTTGGTCTTTTTTTCTCTGTAGCCACACAGCCACTGCAGGATTATGAGAAACTGGCTCATCAGTAATGAAATCCTTTCAAACCCCACTCCGGATAGAGATCTAGTGCTCTCAATCATGCTACCTAACCCATATGTCTTAGTGAGAGGGCACTGGAGTACCTAGAGAGAAAAAAAACCATGCAGACCAGAGAGCATGCAAGCTCCACACAGACAGCTGAATCTGGAATCCAACCCCGGAGCCTGTTGCTGTGAGCCAGTAGTGATGACCACCATGTCACCATGCCTCCCCGGTCAGCTGGCATGACTTGAGCATCAGCTCTTTGAAACAAACCTTGATTGGAAAGCCAGTTTTTTCCTCCACCTTTTGCCTTCTCTCTCTGCCACAGGGTGTTTGTGAACAGAAGCCTGACTCTGGAGAAAATCAATTGCTATGGCTTTGACATGGACTACACTCTGGCAAGTAAGCACTTGTGCATGGTTTGTCTGATGCCAGGACCTGTGGCTTTAAACAGGTGCTTAGTGAAAACCTGTTTAGGGTCTTACTGTTGTTCAAGTGTGCAATTACAGAGCAGACAAGAAGACAAGACAGACAATAGCATCAGATCATTAAATAAGATATTTTTTCTAAACCAGATTCCCATTATACAGTTTTTTTTTCTCGCTTGTGTTTGTATTATTGTTTTTTTCCAGGATCTAGTTACTCAATTATTTTTTTAAGTGTACATGGCTTTGGGAAAAAAATGCATATACAGTACTGTACATGATACATTTTGGGTAAAAAGAAACCATCGGTGAAATTCTGTTAGGGCTATTTCAGCAAAATTAAAACCCAGTAGGTAAGCATGTTTCAGTGACATCATGTCCCAAAAGATTTGTTTTAAAAAGCTGTGTCAATGTTTTTAATTTAATGATGCAATTCCAATATTTATCTAATATAAATTAGGAGCATCAAAATAAGATTCACCACATGTTTTTTTGTTTTTTATTTGCAAGGTTTGTGTGACGTTCCTATTTTTGGATGTTTCGTATAGAAAACCATGCTAATGTCATAACAGAATGTTGTAACTCTCAATTAAACTATGGTGATATGGTAGGATAAGAAAAAATAAAAAAAAGGAAAGGAAAGTAAATTAGTGCATAAATTGTGATGAAAACTGCAGTGAAATTATAATTCTCCATGGTTATCTGCTGTTGTAATGTACAAACCTATACTGAAAACGTGTAGTGTGTCCAGTCTGTGACCTCTGTCCCTCTGTCCAGTGTACAAGTCCCCTGACTACGAGGAGCTGGGCTATGAGCTGCTGATGGACAGGCTGGTGTCGATTGGCTACCCACATGAAATATTGCAGTACAAATACGACCCAAACTTCCCCACCAGGTCAGTGCAGTGTGCCTTTTCCTCTACAGAACCTGCCCCATTTGGTCATTTCACCACATTTGTCCTTTTATGCACTCTATTTTCCCCTTGTGTCAAGATTTGCAAAACATCTCGGTGCCTTTTTACATTTTTTACTGTGATTTCACTCTGTTGTGCTAGATTGTGCTAGATACAGCTGGCTTTTCATTGCACGGCCAGGACTGTGCTGCACATAACTTCTATTAATGATTTGTAAAAACGTACTGAGGATCGACATGGTCTTTTTTTTTTTTAAGGATTCACCTTAATAAAAAAAAATCAATGTGTGTTTAGACTTTGCCTCATCTGACCCCCATTTCTTTTAGTTTGCAACATTTCAGAGAGAAGGGGCATGAATGTTAGCTAACGTACAGCTCTCGGGTCTAGGACAGAGTACCCCTATGTCAATTTTCAGAATACGGTTTCTGTTCTGAGCCAAAATAATGTTTCTGTTAAATTAACAGGGTTCTGAAAGATGACATGTTACACATTCTTGAGTCTTTTTACCTCTATCTGAGCAACATGCCTGAAGTTTTTCTTTCTCCTCTTCATGTTCTGACAAGTTTTAAACTGGCAGGTGTACCGTAAGCGCCACTGCAATTACATCTGATGATGACAATTAGTCCAGGGGTGTATTCCTAAGACTACTGCTTGTCTGACATCACTAGGGATTGACAGTAGGGAATCACCACCAGAAATATTATGCATCACAATGTCCAGAGTCCTGTCAAGTCTGGATTTGGAAAAACACACGTCCGTAGTTTCTATACCAGCAGCGCATGATGTCAGACAGATGCTAGCCATGAGGACAAAGCCCATATTATTTGACATGACGAAAATGAATGCGGTGAAGTTCGAATTTTAAAGCCTTTCAGGTTGCGATCATTGAAAAGACAAAGCAAAGTTGTGTTTTATAGCTGCAGGGGGTATAATGCTATCTTGCTTCTAAAAAAATCCTTTTTCAGTGACAATCAGACAGTTTTTTTCATGCAATGCAACTTCTAACACACTATGGATATATCATCATTTTGTAGCACGATGTGTGACTGCAGTATAATTTTATTGCTCCCAACCTGGCTATCTAGGATAACACAATCAGCACTTCCTTTGCAGTTGGCATCATTGTGATCCAACCCTAATGCATATTACTTAAATAGATATTGCATTTTTGCTGAAAAGACAATGAAGCTACATGTGACAAACATGGCATCAGCTATAACGATATAATGCATTCGGTAATACACAGGTATAGTGTACTTTTTGGCATCTAGCCATGACTGAGAAATGATAATGTCCCAGTAGCATAAACCTTGTCAAATAAATCTTTACAAATAACTTTCCACGTCCACTACTGTTACTGTAGACAGCAACAGCCAGTAGCATAGAATGGCCATAGCTGTAAATGGGCTGCTGTTTTAAATTTATGGGTCTGATCTTAGCTTAACACAGTGCTGCTGTGCAGAACATGAAGACTTTGCTGTGATTCCAGTCAAAAATGATACGTGATAGCTGTGACCCTCACAAGGTAAAGCAGATTAAAAATGGATGACTGGATAGTTTGACGGTACATGATGATAATAAGAATCTTCTGTTACAAAAACTGGTGGAGCTCAATATGTCTGCTTCGTTTGTTTAGAAATGACTCTGAAAGACACAGAAATAGAAGGATAGATTAACTGGATGAAGCTAATCTGAACTGCAGGCAATGGAGCTGTAAAGGAGTGACCATGGTTTTCATTATGGGGAGAGGGGGCTTAGTCAGAGTATTTGGGATGCTGTAACAGTGACATGACACAGCCATACAGCTATGGGTAAGGCCTTTGGGTGGGACTCGCCTTGCTGACAGGACCTCACTGGTCATGACCTGCTGGCTGGCTCCTTGATCTCCACGGGTCTGCAGTCCAGAGTCTGGATTAAAACACACGGGGCCCTGCGCCTGAGGGATTAGCCCAAAGGCACATGTGCAGATCCCTGCTGGTTCAAGTCCGCCAGCCTACAGCTGGGTAAACTTTTGGGTTTATCACAGGCATTAACCCCTGAGTGGCTACCCAATTTCAGTGCTCTGAATTTGACTTCAAGTCGCTTGTGCATCCCTACATTTCCCCTGCCCGGTGGAAATGAACAGGTCTTGACACAAAAGCCCTGCAGCTATGATGAGTATACTATGTGCAGGGTCTGATGCAGACAGTCATGTGGAGCGCTCATGAGATTCTTGGCCACAGCTGGCTAATGATGTAACCAAGACTCAGGCCCACCTGGAGAAGAGGTTTCCAGCTGTGCTGCACAACCTTTACTGGCTGAGCTGTACAGTATTTGGTTATAAAATACATGACTTACGGGAGGAGACTGTATAATAGACATAATCATTCAATTTAGGATTAACTACTCATTTTCCGTACTGGCAGGAATTGTGTGGAACTGTTCACCTGTCCTTGCCTGTCGGTTCATTTCTCTCTTGCTCTTATTTCTTCGTCTGCCTTTTTAGTACTTTTGTTGGCTCTGTTCCATTTCCTGTCCCAGCCTTCTGAGAAGATGATTGTGCAGGAAGTGAGGTGGGAAGGCACGGTAGTGTTCCACCTCGCTCGCCCAGATCCGACATCCGTTGCAATGGGCTTGTGCAACACAGAAGGTGAAAGCTGACATTCTGGACGGCTCGTTCTGCAGTGCTTTAACCTCTGGCTCTGTGCTTCCTTGTTCAGAGGGCTGGTGTTTGACACAATGTACGGAAATCTCCTCAAGGTGGACTCACATGGCAACATCCTAGTGTGTACGCATGGCTTCACGTTCCTCAAAGGGTGAGTGAAATGCTCCTTTGAATTTCTCATCATGCCAATCAGCCTTAATGATTTCCTTCTCTGATTCCTGCATGTGCCGTTCATCATTTTAAAAATGGGACAGTGGCCAGACGTGCAAAGTGTTCCCACTCGGATCATAAGTGAATCTTGCTTTGCTTATTTCTTAGTTTATCCTGCAGTGTGCTGGGATCTCCTGAATGTCCATGACTAAATGCAGGCTGGGCTCTGTGATTACGGGTTCGAGCCTGGGTCATGTCCCTAGTGAACTGAGACCAGGATTCCCCAAACAGAGGTGCACAATTGGCTGCCAAGGGTGAGGTGGGATTAATCAGCAGGCTTGGCTACAGCATCTGCAGGCTTGTGGTGCTGCTGGCAAGGGGTTTGTGAAGTGTTAAAAGGCAAGAGTGTCTTGAAGATGGGCGGGTTGGAGGAGTCTACCTGCACATCCTCATTCTCCCCCGTGTGCGGTCACAGGGTCCAGAGCTTTGAGTTGAACAGGCCATTCTGCATCAGGTAGGTGTAACAAAACTCATTTGTAATTCTTTTTGTTTTTTTAAAAAAGAAGAAGGCCGCTGACCAATATGATTTTAACCAATGCGTGTCAGATTTATTCGGTAGAATGATAGGTTTAACACCCGGGAAAATTGTCTTCCAGATGACCGGGAGGAAATCAATGGCACTATATCTGGCTCAGTTTGTATGAGGCCTAACACACATCTGCACACACTTACACACAAATGGTATATGTTGCTTTGATAAAACAAGACCCAGAAGATGTTATGATCCTACTGTATGTACAGAACTGCATTCTGGTGAATTGCAAAGTAAGTGAAATATACACCTGGGGTCAGTGTGAAGGTATTTTCTGGTCGTGTCTGCGCAAGAGTTCAATCAGGGTTTCCCAATCCTTTATTGCATCACTTCGAGGACTTTGCCTCCTGCGGAAATGTGAAAGCAATCTAGCCTGCGGATTGTTTGCTTTAATTCAAATCTGGGATGCATTGCAGAACAGAGGGTAAAAAGTAAGGCACGCCAGAAACCCCCCATACCAAATCACCATGTTAGCTACAGGCTAATCTTAACTTGCTAATCATGTTTGTTCATTCTGCACAAAACAAGTAGGACTCAACCAGGATTAGCATGGTCAGACAAACAGATAGGTGGCGTATTAAAGGGCCAGAGAACATGCAGAGTGAAATATTGCAGGGTTATCATTCAGCGATGTCTCACATGTCATTTCCTGCAAGGCACATATAGAACGACTTAGGCACATTTCCATTATTGCATGCATTTTTTATTTTATCATCTGTTTTTTTCATGCAGATAATTGCATTTAGTTCATTTAGACCCCTGCAGCAGGCTTGTAGAGCTGCTTCGTCAAAGCTTTTCAGAAGCATGCTGGAGCTGCGAGATTGCAGGCGTGGGTCGCATGTGTCTGTGGGCTGAGCCCCAGGTACTGAGGTTCCCCCTGTGCTCCTTGCATTGCAGCTGTTCAGTGGGCCTGCAAGGAAAGAAGGGTGCAGTGATATTTGGTATGCCTTTGGACTGTTGAAGAACAGGGGAGTTTAGTGTTTCCTTTGTACAACCCAAGAATCTTTTACTTTCTGGTGCCCTGTCCTTGACTGACAAGCTTCCATCTCTGTTCTTCTGTTCTGTGTATCCCTGAAGAGCTCCAAGTTCATCTGCTGGCTTGTTTGCAGATCAGCCTGCAGGCTCACTGCCAGAAGGTTCAGAGGTTGGTGGTGGGCAGGAGACCACATAGAGGGCATCTCTCTGAAAAAAAAAGGGGCTTACAAAGCCCTGTGGAGGATTCCGAAACTTTAGTTCAGTTGGGTTGTGGGTCAAAGGCTAGCGTGACGCTGTCGAAAAACTCCACTTTCCCCAACTTCATAATAGAAAAACACAACCTTCGAAGCACCAGTTAAAAATGGTCAATTTCTGTATTTAACTGCAACCTCAGACGTGCCCTTTAAAGAACCGTAAGCATTACTACCTATTACTGTTTCAACGAGCAAACAAACCTGTATTAAGCACACATTATCACTATTTTAAGAAATATAGCATTTTATTTTTAAAATATCACTTTGGTAAAGGCTGCATTTTTGCAAGTGTGAGAACCATATAAAAGAGCCTATTGTACCAAGAGGTTGCATTTACAGGACGATTGTGTTCATGTCAAAGAACTAGGGTCTAGGTGCGATGCTCAGGGTATGCTAACAGATATCAGCTGTGGTATCCTAACAGATATCAGATTTCCTGTTTCTGCTCTCTAGACCTAACGTTGTTTCTGCTCCTATCTTTATTTTCAGCATTCCCCACACAGTACATCATCTCCCTGCTATGGGGAAAAAGCAAAATTGTATTTATACAGCAGTAATCAGCGGGACTATTGTTACCGGGGGGCTGTGATAGACAGCTCAGACAGCTGTGGGGACAGGAGCAGGGGCTCAAGCGCCCAGCGTTGAAGAGCGGAGCAGAGGCTGGTAGGGTGGTCAGGGGGTGGGGGGCGGGGGGCTCTCTCTACGGGGAAAGATTAGCAGTACTGGGTAAACGTGCCGAGAGCCCGAGCTCAGCTGCAGGGCGGGCTGTGCCTGTGTGGAGTCACCTTCCAGAGGAGCTGGGTCAGTGGGAATCCGATACCTGCTTTGTTGACTCAAGATCTAATTGCTGTCTGTCAGGAGCCTGGCTGTCAGGGCAGGATAAACAGGACAGCTGCCCAGAGGCTGGCTTAACTCTTCCCCGACTGGGAGCTGAAGAACCTGTGCCTTTGATTTTTTAGTGATATCGACTTTTTTCCTAATGTGTACTGGTTACACAGTGCTCATAGTGCCTAGCAGGCACCTTGGTTGCCTGGGATGTAACATTCCCTTACTGTGACCCTACTGTGTTGGCTACAAAAACAGACACAGGCAACATAAGATAACATGAATTGAAGAAGACAATGACTGAACACTGACCTTGTCTTCCTGGTTTAACCTTCCTGATGTGACACATCAGATATGGCAGCTGACCTATTGACGATAAGTGTCGAGTTTGCAATTGTTATAGGTTTTGTGTAGTTGGAGTGCTTTCCTTTCTCTCTACCTGCCTTTCTTCGTCTACATAACGTTTCCAGGTTTTTTAGCAGGGACATCCACTGTGTGTTAAAGATGAAGCAGAATGGAAATGGAATCGAAGCACCTGCCTCGTACAGGGTGGATGTGTTGAAGCAGATTTTGCGTTGACAGATCATGTGACTGTGTGCTTATCATATGCAGGGCACAGATCCAGGAGTATTATCCCAACAAATTCATCCAGAGGGACAACACCGACAGATTCTACATTCTGAACACCCTCTTCAACCTATCAGGTACAAGGAACAAGAGAGACTCAAGAGGCACTGCGCCAACACACAAATAAACGCAGCCCCTTCACACACACAAAACTTCCCATTTCCATTGGCTAAACTCGTAAGGTCAGATCTCATAGCAGATGTGTGCAGGGCTGAGTTTACATGCCTCCCAGGGCTTAAAGCTATTCCATTATTCCCTTTTCTGTAATGTTCACTAACTGGGAGTGTAATCAGTCTGCAAGTTCATTGTGCGTTAACTCCCTAACACTGCCAGTACTGATTGATGGTCTGGGTTGACTGGGGAAAGCAGTGTGCTCAGTGGGAAGTTGAATGATCCTCAGGTAATGAGTCAGGTGCCTTATCCATCAGTCCATACTGCCCTGATAACAGGACCCAGTAGTAATTTATACATTTTCATTCTTTTTTTGTGTGAAGCAATCTGATTTACATAATACACGTCAAGATTTCTAGCTGATGTGTTGGAATCTGGCATATATACAGACACTTACAGTATACTGGGATCAGTTTACTGTAACAGTGTACTGCACAGATTTTCCCCACGGGCCAAACAGATGAACTCATTGCAGAGAAGCTGAGTTCTAATGTACTAAGACATATACAGTAAGTTAAGGAATAACGTACCCGCAGGGTGTTTCTGAGGTCTCAAGCTCTTATGCTTCTATAGATCACCAGTCCTATGCAGTATACTTTTCATTTCTTAAAATGCCTCAAGTGCTTCTGTGTTCACTGAGTGCTTTATGAAGGTGATGATGTTTGTGAACGGAAACAAGACTGCCATTGCATCACAAGGTTTTGAAGGGCTGCGGGCCCTTATACTCGGTATTGGGTGATAAACAATCTTGTATCTGGTGAAAGAGTTTGTATCCACTTTAGGTTAATCCCATGACTAATTCATTCCAAAAAGATAATAAGCATGGAATATCTAGTACCATGTGCTGGCTTATAGACCATAGTATGAAACAAAAACTAACTAGTCCATTATATTCAGCAATGCAAGTCTAATCTCCTAACACATTTGCTGATACACATCTAGGGCTGCAGAGTTCTGGCTCCCTGTACTGTATAACACTCCCCTGGTTGCTGTGACAGTAGTGATTATCCCATTATGGTATCATAATGGGATAATCTTGACTATATAATAATATAATCATAGTCTTGACTATGCCTATCCACTGTAGTAGTATTCATGTAGCTAAAGTGCAGTACATGAACACACTCTGGAAGAAAAGGCAGGTGTCCAGGATGAAGCTAGATGAAGCTATCCTCGTTTTCTGTTTCTCCCCCAGAAACTTACCTGTACGCCTGCCTCGTTGACTTCTTCACCAACTGCACCCGATACACCAAGTAAGTTCCTGGGTCCCCTTTTGAAGAATACTGCCAAGTTTAATTATACCATAATGCCACGATGAGAAGTTCAATTTTGTTTATGCATAGTGCCTTGCCATATTTAAATAAGTCAGCATGGGCACCTAGATATGGAAACAATATGCATGATCCTTAGCTGTGAAAATATACTGCACTCAAAATAACCATGCACAAACACTTTATCACAACATCATCACATGGATACCTGGTGTTGTGAACCATGCATGTTTGAGGCTGATGTTTATTATTTGGTTTAACTGGACAATTCCAGTGCACATTTGAGGTATAGTACTTATTTTTGCAAGGCCGGACCTTGCACTTTGCAGAATGACAAAGCTGTATAAAGGGAAGTTGTGAACTGCAGTGCTGATTCGTGCTGGATGATTGGCTTCGATTGCACAAGTATAGTACATCTGTTTCGTGTCCGAGTGTTAGCCTCCACAGGGCCTCAGGAAAATTCCAACCAGATGTATGAGGAATCTGCACTGCAAGGCACTCTGTACAGACCGCAGTCTGTCCCCCCAATAAATTACCCAGCTGTCCATGCCTGTGCTTCAAGGTATACAAAAACAGTGAAAGCATTTCTTACTATTACTTACTGGCTGAAAATTCAAAAGAGGAGCGCTAAATCTCGCCCTTCTCATTTCGTGCATGTTTGATAAAGTCAGACCTGACCGTTTCCCAAGATTCAGACTCTTTAAGGTTAATTACCAAGAGTGAGTTACTAGTTTACAGACTGTCTCAAAAACAGCCAACGCTCACTTTTTTATTCACTTCTGTAGATGTGGGTATGTCAGGCCTGGGTATTTGCAATAATAAATAAATGAGATCAGGTCACCTGGATTCCATAAGCAATTACTTTTATGACTTCCTGTATTGATTCATTAGTTTGTCTGATGCTTTTATCCAAGATGGATTCTGAGGGTTAAATAAATACAATGCCGTGCAAATATGAAAACATTTAAAGTCTACAAAAATTGAAAAAATACATAAACCCCCAAAATATGGAGCAGATTAAATCATCTGTAGTGAAGGAGGTTAAGACTGTATCAGTGTCCACTAACACAGGATAGCAGCTTCAGTGCAGAGTACAGTCATTATGAAATAAGTATGATTGTGAAATAGCAGTGGACTGAAATATCTGTAGTGCAGTCCACACAGGTGAGGACGCTGGAAGGTGGATAATGACACGTTTACTGTTGTGTAATATGTACTGCAGTGCTGCGTTAACTCTCTTGAGCTGCAGCTGTGATTTCATAAAGAGGTGCTTGCTCAGCGAAGTCTACAATAAGGTGTTTTTCTCTCTCTAGCTGTCAGAAAGGCTACAAGCATGGAGACCTGTTCATGTCATTCAAGAGCATGTTCCAGGATGTGCGAGATGCCATGGACCATGTGCACGACACTGTGAGTCCTATCACACTTCCCCCGCGGGGGTCTGGGCAGCACTGTCAGCCCAAATCAGCTTCTGAACCGTTGTGCTAGTGGGGCTCTCAAAACCAGTTCTCCTCATTGCCTGGCCTTATGTGTGTATTCTTATATGCTTCATCACTACTTTGGGACTCAGTGCAGCTCTGAAACCCCTGACATCATACACATCTCATTTACAAGTGTGTGGACTAATTACCTGTAAATGTGAGAACTCAACAGAATGTGAAGAATACTGTGGCAGTCCAAGCAAGTCAACAGCACAGCAGTGTTAACCTATTAGGCATGGCGTGCCCAGTGTGCCACAATATGGTTCACATTCTGCTGGGTTTTCAGATTTTCCTGCGCTGTAACTTTCAAGACTTCAGCTGGTCTGTGCATGCCGAGGCTGTGCTCTATTGGCGGTGTCTGTCTGATGTCATTTACTGCACACATCTCCAAACCTTCACCCTGTGGAGGAATCCATGTTGAGTGATTGTAAAACTTCTGTTAGTGGTGCCTAACAGAGCCCTTGCATGAATGAGACCCGACAATCTTGGAAGCCAGAATTTCTACCTATAAAAACCCAACTGAACGGAAGAAATTAAAAGAAATATTCTGGACGCAGTATATTAAAGAAGTCAGAGCAACCAGCTGTCATTCAGAATGATCATTTTCAGGCCCAGCTTTTTTTATGTCTCGCTTTTGAAATCAAGGTTAAAAAAACATTAGTTTCCCCTGTCCAGCTGAGGATCTTACAGGGGATCTGTAATGGGGGTTTCTCGTGTGTGCTGTCTTGCAGGGAATCCTGAAGCAGAAGACCCTTCAGAACCTGGAGAAATATGTTGTCAAAGACGTAAGTGGTACAAGGAGAGTCTCTTAAGTTGTGCAAACAGCAAACTCCAGATGTCAAAAAGTTTTTTGTTTTTTTAACTGCGGTTACATTGGCTGAGAGGCAGTGGTGGGTTTCTTGTCGTTGTATACTGCACTTTCACAGCAGTGCTTGCACCTGGACACAGTGTAGTCCTGCTGCCACTGCCTGCCACCACATTTCCTGCAGACCTTGCTTTTACAGTATCAGGCGTAAAGCTTTGTTGCCCTCACAAAGTCTGCGCCTTTAATACATTTTTCAAGGGGTGGAAAGTGTATATGTGTTTTTGGGCACAAAATCTAGATAAAACCAATGAAAGTGCTGAGACTCTTGACTACACAGTAGGTTATATAATCAGAAATCAGGTGCTGGATATTTGGGGCTTGTTGCTTAAAGTTCACTAAACATGCACAGATAGCAGCATTAATTTAAAATAACATTAAACCGATAGGTTTTCTTTTTCATCTTTTTATCTTCAATTCAAGCTTTATTATCCCCTAGGGGAATTATGGTAAACATGTACAGAAAGAAAAAGTCAACTTAGCTTAGAAAATTGTATTTGTTGAAAAGATTCTAGGTAGTGTAAATGTATCTCTGGAAATTGGTACACGATAGTGTTCTGGTGGCCAAGAGGGATCTCTGATGTAAAATTTCTCTCTTTGTCCTACAGCCCCGTCTCCCTCTCCTCCTCAGCCGAATGAATGAGGTGGCCAAAGTCTTCCTGGCTACCAACAGCGACTACAATTACACTGAGGTGAGCAACAGCACACCTGTCTGACATTGCTGCTAAGTTAAGCAGTAAGTTTCTTTGAGCTTCAAGTTGAACTTTAAGCAGCAAGTTTCTACTTACTGCTTAAAACATGTAGAAATACGGGGACATATGCTTCTGGACTAAATGAAACTTACATTCAAAATGAAGAATTTCGCATTATTTAAATCGTACATTATGTGAAGATAAGTAGGGTACATTAAGTTGTATGTTTGTGATCGAAACTCCTCAATCTTATCTAAACTGTAGTTTCTTAAACTTTAACAATAGTGTAAATTAACAGTTAAGAGCTAGCATAAGTTAGTTCCTTTAGTGCCTGTAAAACAGAAACAAGCTTATTAGATATTACTTTAATTTTGAATCCTTAAGAGCATTATTTTAAAGTTGTGCTCATCTTTCCAGTTCATGAGGCTTGGATTACATTTAGGTTCATTTTGTCCTGAAACACAGAAGCACAACTGGAAAGAGTCTTCTGTATATCTGGGACACTGCAGTCCCAGCGAGGAGCTGAGCACAGCACACAACGGCCCAGCTCACAGTTCTCTCCTCAGTGCCATGTGTGCAACAGAATTCATAGACTCCCAGATTAGCCACGTGTCAGGAAGTAGGTAGTTCCTTCTGGGACACGTCCTCTCCGAGCCTCTGTGATTGCAGTTGTCCGGTCGCAGGGCCCAGGAGACCTGAGCTCTGCTCTTCATGGATGTGGGGCTGTGAAATTCCAGAAGAGCAGTTAAAATAAAAGCAGTAATCACACACGAGGGGCTCCCGGCTAGAAAACAGGCTCCAACCACACAGGGCTGAGAGCCAGCACCGAGGACACTGGTGACAGGAAACCACCAGGCTCAGAGGCAACATCGTCGCGTCGCGCAGTCAGTTAACATCTGTAGAAACTCGAAAGCAACACCTAAACACCTGCAGACTTCTAACTGTTTGCAGAATACCATATGCTTTTTGTTTCTACAGTTTAAGAAAATGTACATTTTATTATTACATGAAGTTTGTATGTGTGAAACTCGCCCATAATGAGGTCTCAGTGAGGTGTGACTGTGTGCGTCGCGTCCAGGGGGTAGCCTGCCTTCTGCCCATTACTTGTTGGGATAGGCTCTGGCTCCCCTGCAACCCCTCATTGAACATATAATAATAATAATAATAATAATAATAATAATAATAATAATAATAATAATAATAATAATAATAATAATAATAATAATAATTCCTTACACTTATATAGCTCTTTTCTGGACAATCCACATAGGGCACTTTATAGGTAATGGAGACTCTCCACCACCACCAGTGTGCAGCCCCCACCTGGATGATGCACATGTACACTCACACACACCAGCTCTCAGTGAGAAAAATAACAGAGTAATGAAGCCAGTTCAGAGATGGGGATTTTTAGGAGGCCATGATTGGTAAAGGCCAATAGACACTTGGTCAGGACACTGGGGTAACACCCCTACGCTTTTCAAGAAATGCCCTGGGATTTTGTAATGACCACAGAGAGTCAGGACCTCTGAAAGACGGCACCTTTTCACAGTACAGTGTCCCCGTCACTATACTGGGGCATTAGGTCCCACACAGACCACAGGGTGAGCACCCCCTACTGGTCCCACTAACACCTCTTCCAGCAGCAACCTTAGCTTTCCCAGGAGGTCTCCCATCCAGGTACTGACCAGCCTCACACCTGCTGAGCGGTGGTTAGAAAATATATGAATGAATAAGAATAAACCTCTTCATCATTATCCTCATTGGTGAATGAACAGAAGCTCACCTCAGTCCTCACCTTGTCTTTGCAGGCCATCATGAACTACCTGTTTGACTTTGCTCAGGGTCCCGAGGTAAGAGAGTCAGGGAGTCTCCTCCACATCATGGAAAGCCCACACAGATTAAATTAATTGAGAATTTCCAATATGTTATATGTATATGTTATGTTGCATGTTTTCTACAGGAAGCGTCATGATGTGAAATGTCATGTTTCTTAAGGATGATCATTATTTGAATGATTTTACTGGCACTTTAATTTCAGCTCTCTTAAGACAGGTATTTTTCTAACCAAGTGACTCTCCCTCCCCTCTCTGCTGTGACCAGCAGGGAGGCAGCCCCAGACGGCCCTGGCGATGCTACTTTGACCTGGTTGTCGTGGATACAAGAAAGCCGCTGTTCTTTGCGGAGGGAACGGTGCTGCGCCAGGTGGACACGGTAAGGCCTGCCCCATCGCTGCTGGGACGCCACGGCTCGCTGTCCACTGCCTGCCCCGCACTGCCCCAGCATCTCCAGCAAGTGAAAACTGGATTCCAAAATCTGGGAGAACTCAGACCCCTCAATCTTATTTAAATATGTTGTTAAGTATTATTCCTGAATGACACTATTCGAAACTTGACTTTTAAGAGTCCATTTGTGGGTAAAAGAAGACTAATAGTTGGAAACGTTCAAGTAGGTAGCTGCGTCAGCATGCAGAGACTACAAAGAAACAGGTCACACACCTGAAGAAGGCTCCACAGCCGAAACATTGTGTGTCCTGTCTTTACCTTTCAGAATGGAGTGAACCTTTACTTGTTCTTTAATAGTTGGAAATACAGCTGCAGTTTGTCTTTCATTTTAGTGATGTTCTCTGAGACTGTGAGAAGGGTGGGTCTGTTCTCTTTTCTGAGACCAGTGTCTAAAACACCCCGAATCACAATCTGGGCAGATCTGAGAATCTCCCCAAAGCCGATCCTGACTCTTTACTGTAAAAGGTGGCACTAAACTGATGAGCCACTAAAATGAGGTCTGGTCCCAAAAATGTGTGACTTTTGTATTAGCAAAAAAGAGTAGCATGTAAATCTAACCAACTAAAAGACCCCCTATCCTAACAGACCTGCAGCCTATGACCTGACCTTCCTCTGCCCCTTGATCTGCCTCGGAACGAGCTCTCGCTCTCAATGGGACGATCCAGTTAAATAATGAACGTTCAGGTTTTTGTCTTGTATTTGCAGTGACGATATCCTCTGTCCCTGTTGATGTTCTCTACCCCGCAGGACACAGGCAAGTTGAGGATCGGTACATACACAGGAGGGCTGCAGCACGGGACAGTATACTCTGGAGGTAAAAGGGCTTATGCATTACAAAATGTTTGTTACACAGAAAGGGATTCAGGGATGCTTGTGTTTCATACAGGATTAACCTGTGCTGTTGTCTAAGAAACTGAAAACCTCCTGTGTGGATTCTTTTTACGATGAAGTATCTGTGTGATTGATTAATGTATCTTGGTCATATGCATCATTTGCTTTTGTTCCGTTTATATCGAAAAACAGGTGGCATATGAACAGTTACAAATAGGTTAGAGATATATATTTTAATTCTAACAGCTGATTGAAGTACCTGTTATTATTTAGCTGGCTCTTCCAAAGCGAATTTGTTTTGTACTGATTCATACTCAGTTGGGTATTCTCCTGAAACAAGGTACAAGGTACTTTGAAAGGTACACTTCACTTGCTATTTCAACTCATACCCTTCCAAAAGCCCGGTAACCACAACACCATAGGGCATCTTGTATAATGCTGCAAAGATCTCTTAATTACAGCAGGTTATACATGTTGGATCAACAACATGACCATTATTGGTTGCACAGAGATGAATCCAGGAAGCAGTATCTTGCATTACCTGTGCTGCTTTCTGTGAGTTATGAGGCAGGTGGTCTCCAAATAGTTTTCTTCCAGTGTATCTGACTTCATACGTGGCCCTCTGTCTCCAGGCTCTTCCGACATCGTCTGTGACCTACTGGGCGTGAAGGGGAAGGACATCCTCTACGTGGGTGATCACATCTTTGGGGACATCCTCAAATCCAAGAAGCGCCAGGGCTGGAAGACCTGCCTGGTGGTCCCTGAGCTGGCCAAGGAGCTGCAAGTGTGGACGGAGAAGAGCCGTGAGTACAGGGCAGAGCCACGCTTGACCACTTGAGAAACAGACGTGGTCCGGTACAGTGCAGAATGACCAACGCTAAGACAAGGTGGACATTTTGTGCCTGCAGGGGCCTCTGTATCCCCATTTGACGAGACATTTAAAAAAAGATCATAATCCTCTGTCACATATGTTAGATGAAAACCTGGCTAGTGTTGGATGGTTATGTTCCGGGAACTCAGCATGAGAAAGTCTAGACATTGAGGTGAAGCAATAAAAAAGCCAATAGAATTTTAGGATATTGTTATATTTAAGAGTGTAGAATTTCAACCAAGAGGTGCTGAAATTTTACTTGTGCACTAGTAAAACCTGGTTCGTAATATTTTCTACACTTTTGGCCACCACGTTACAACGAGAAGGTTTAATTCAAGTATTCAAAATCCTCAAAGCTGTTGACAATGTCAATGTCAGCTGTTGACAATGACAATGTCAGCTTCTTAGGATCTATAATAAGACATGAACCAGAAGACATGAGTGGAAACTATGAGGAAATGCATTTGAAATAGGGAACAGAATTCGAGGATGAGCAGAGCTCCACCTTGTGACCATGTTTGACATTAACAGCCTGCAATAAGATCATGCAATCAAAATGCTCAGACAGTTTATTTCCTTCTGATTTCAGGTAATGTCCATCATGTCTATTTTGAAAAGTTGGGTTTGTATCATTTGCCTGTAATGCCTTGTTGAAAGAGGTCCAGTTTCCCAGGCTGCCATGCTGTTCCAAGGTGTGAGCCGCTGTTGTTTTCTGTTTTCCAGATCTCTTTGAAGAGCTGAAGAGTCTTGATGTCTTTCTGGCTGAGCTCTACAAGTATGTGCAGACCGACACAGATGCAAGCTCGTGTCACATGTACAAATTGAAGAAAGGGACAATGTTTGTATCGTGGCAGTTCACCTCACCCATACAATATTTACCATCATGCCGAGGTCATCTTTGTTTCTTTTATCTGTCCAGTCAGGTTGTAAAGTGTCACATAAAGGATGATTATTTAAATCTCTGCAGAACTATGAGTCAGTGATGACAGTGAGTCAGTTTAGTCCTTATATTAGTTGTTTTTGGACAGATGCAGATGGACCAATTCATTATTATTGATCGTATTACCCTTGGCCACATGAATGGCCAATTTGTAATTAAAAGTCAAATTAAGTCAGATTCTTTTTCTTATTTGTATTGATATATATAGAGAGAGATTAGAGGCTTTAAGAACAATAAATTTTTGCGGTTTAAAAGATATTAGAGATTTGAATTAACAATATAGCTAAAGATTTCATGAGATGGTTTGTTTCCATCGTCTCATATATATGCATATAACATTTGGCCTGACGTCAATATGCTATACTGGCCCTTGACATAAGGTAAATGTTAGGCTGATGAGCAAAATTTTGTTGATCCAATTAAAAGAATGATGTCAGGGTAAAATGCTTGTTGTTAATCTAGGTAAGCACCTGATGGAATTAATTATTATCTTAAACTGACTAATTTAAGTCCTTTTAGTGGTCTTAGGCTGTTCATAGGTTATAGAGATACAGAAAATCGAGGTTGTCATATTGAATATCTACTGTACATATATCCACACATATAGCCATAGCAAACAGCTGGCTATATGTGCGGATATGGCATATAGCCATAGCAATCAAGGCACCTTCTTGATTTTATGAGTGCTTTCCGTTTCCAATGATGTTTTTTGAGTTCAGCGGCATATAGAATAGGTGCAGATTTTGGCATGTGTGATGCCCTTTCTATTTCTGTCCACTAGAGTGTCTAAAAGATGCGCAGAGCATACAGGTGTGTGTTTCTCAGTGATAACCCATCTGCAAGAATCAGCTAATGCTTGTGTAGACTTCTGCGTGTGCAGCTGCATGCAATGAATCATGGGATAGCTTCCCTGTTGGTTTGTGCTGACAGTTTTCTGTGCTTCATGTTCTAGACACCTGGACAGTGGAAGCATAGAGTGTCCCGACATCAGTGCTATTCAAGTCAGAATCAAGGTAAGGCACATCATCAGCTCTGCTCATTAGTTTAGCACATTAAAAAACATAAATAATGCAAAAGAATAACTCTAACTGAAGGAATGAGGTGAGAGAGAGGAAGATACAGAGGAAAGAATTAAGGATAAGGGCATCTGCTAAGCAAACAAATAAAAATAATCTGTTTATTTTTATGACTTTGTCCTTCCCTTCATTCTCTTTAAAGTTTTTTAAGGACACAAGATTAAGAGCTCCTTTTCTGTACAGAAAAAAAACATTTTTTAAGGGCTTATCTTCAGGTTAACATACAAGAACAATTAACAATTACAATCACTCTTGTTTATTCGAGCATCTTCATTGCTGCTAGAATGCCATGTAATTGCAGGGTTGATTAAGATAACAGAGTGAAGACTTCCCAAATGGTCTAATTTTGGGGGACTACCTTAAATATCAAGTTACATTTCACTCCTATTTCTGGAGAGCCAGGGGTTTCATTATAACCGAGTTCTTAATGAAACAACTCAATCAATTACTGCTTTAAGGGTCAATTAACTGAATTAAGTTGAAATATTCCTGCTTACAATATCTCCTAAAACGCAGGAAGTGCTGTTTGTAGAGAAGGAATGTCAATTCCTCTTGACTGTAATGAGCTTAAGGGGAAAGCTAAGGAGCAAGCCTACAGTGGATAGTTTTGGGTGTGCGCGCGGGGTCGCGGTGTGAGAGGGTGACCGCGAGCGATGTGTGCGTGCAGAGGGTGACCCACGAGATGGACATGTGCTACGGGAAGATGGGCAGCCTGCTGCGCTGTGGGTCCCGCCAGACGCTCTTTGCCAGCCAGCTGATGCGCTACGCTGACCTGTACGCTGCCTCCTGCCTCAACCTGCTCTACTACCCCTTCAGCTACCTGTTCAGAGCCCCGCCCGTGCTGGTGAGTGCGGGGACCCCTCCCCCTCCCGTCTTTCACTCCGTCTGGGAGCCCAAGAGGGGGTTCAGAGATTGTTCACGGTGTCCCCAGAAACAGAGTTAAACATTTCACCCCCTCCCCACCCCCAGGATCATCCAGTGGGTAAAATCTGTGTTTTCACACAGTGGATCTGCTCCGACAGTGGACCTCTTGATGTGCAGTTTTGAATGTCTTAATACTGAACACTATTTTGTCATATTTCCAGTGCCGGATTTCCCATTAGGCACTGCAGGCACAGTGCTTAGAGCCTAGGAAGGAGGGAAACACTAGTGACTAACGTAAAATGAGCTGAAACAACATGCTTGAGATCGACTCTCTGTGCAATAATCTATCAAGCTGCTGTTCTAGAAACTAGAAGTATCGGAGTGATGGTGGCTGGATTTGCTCCATCAATCACGTGGTTTAGCCTTAGAATAGTTTAAAGTGCATCATGTCAATCGACGTAATTCAATTGGCGTTTACCCCTCTTTTTGCACATTTTAGTGCCTAGGGCCTATGAACACCAAATCTGGCCCTGCATATTTCTATGAAATGTAATCTTGTGCTGGAATTGAGGGATCTTATGGAGAATGACCTCTTGGAGAGGGAGACTACACTCCAGTGTGGCTGCCTTGCTCACGGTCCGCAGTCTGTCTGTATACCGTATGCCTGTGCATGTCACGAATGGGCCTTAGTCTTCTGTGGAGGGTTGCTGATTAGACCCTATGCGGTGCGGTGTAACCCGAGACAAATAGGACATCAGGGAAAACACATAAGGGTTTATTCGTGAAGGTAATGCTCAGTGACAACAGGTGCCCTGGTGAACAGGGGAAAAGGAGGCATCCAGTTACAAGCGAATCCATGGGGGAAAGTCAGGGCCCAGTCCAATAATCCTAAACCAGGAGATCCATCCAACCAGACAGACACAGGGAAATATGAACAGTCCAAGAACATATGGGGCCGAGTCCTACAGAACCCTGGGCTCAGGGGGCGTGATGCCCCTGGCAAGGCCTGTGCCCTCAGACCAGTCCGCAGTCTGGTTCTAGGCGGACCTCTGGACATCTGTTTCCTAACGCTGAGCTCTGAGCATCGGAAACTCTAGGCTTATGTATCAACACTGATTCTTAACACCTGGAAATAGGAACACAGCAATCAAACTAGGACTCGGGAATTTGGAGTGCCCCCTAGGGGAAAGGATGCTAAAATCTAACAGTGTATGTCAGTTTGTTCTGTCAAACATCTGTGAAATACTCAGAACAATTACTGTGTATGTTTGATTATCTGATTACCAATGTCTTCAAAATGACTAAAACGTACTGCCTGGTAATTTACTGCAGCATCAATTTAAAATCAGTTTTATATTTTTCGAACCTTGGCAAGACACTGATAGTGACATATAACTTAATACAAACATGGATAAGAAGTATGGTCTTGCCTGGTTTTGGAATTCAGATCAGGTGTTTTGCATGTACAGTATGTGAAGAATCGTAATGAATTGGGTTCCTTTTGCTACAGCCAGTTCTCGAAATTCTGAGAATGATTCCTGAACAGCTGCTACAGGCAGTACAGTGTGAGCAGGAAGGGCTACTTTCAGACCTGCGTGTTGCTCTTGCTTCTTCACAGATGCCCCATGAATCCACAGTGGACCACTACCCCCTAGACATGACCGTGTCGGACTCCTCTGTAAGCAATCGAGTCCTCCGCCTCACAGTGTCCAAGGTGAGTGAGTAATCCTGAAAACTGCAGAGCAAATGTCCCTTTTGTAGCATCTGCTCTGCTGATTCTGCTATTTTGTGCTTTAAGTGAATGGTAGCAAACACGCTGCCCTGGTAAACAAATAAAAATAATGCTGATTGCAAGACAAAGAGTACAGTGTTAACAAACTGCTTAAAGGACTGATGCCTGTCCACTGAACACATATTTTTCTTTCCTGTGATTCCGAACTTTTTTGCCGCAACAATAAATTGACGTAGGGAAGAATTAATCTGAAGATATTTTTTTTTACAAATTTAACATGAAATCTTTGTCCTACTTTCTGACCATGTTAACGTAGATTATCTTCTACAGTATATAGTGTTTCACCCAGGAATGTGCTTCATAACTCAGGATTTGTGCTTAGAGGAGAAAAAAAATGAAATTGGTTTTAGCTGACCCAGATGCAGGAATGAGGACCTGAATATTTGTAAGTTTGTTTAAAGAAAGCACAGCATGCTTTTCTATCTCTTACATGTGTGTCTCTCTGTCCACAAGGCACGTGACCCCCGTGACGAGGAGAAATGAGCCCAGGGGAGCTGGCGGCAACAATAAACTGGACAAAATCATGGAAGAGGAAGTGGAATTTTAGCCTGGAGAAGGGAAGGGACACAGGGAGATGGGCTGGTCAACAGTATTACCAACGTACATTAATATATTGAGCTTCAAGTCACAAAAGACAGTTTTTCCAGCTGTGACTACTGCAAGTTTTTTTCTGGTTAACATGACTAAATACTGGGATTACATCCATCTTCAGCATAACTGCATAGATTGCATTGCAGGAAAAAAATAATGAGAATAACAATTATAACAACCTCTCCAAAAGCTGTCATTTTAGGTCTTGAGGTTCAAACACCTACTGTGGTTCAACCACTTGCTTGGCATTTTCTCCCAGTTTACAGTAGGGTGGATGATTGCTGATGCAGAAAAGTACTTGATGTAGGAGTCATCTCTGTGCCTTTTGCAATTTGGACTCATATTTATCTGTGATCCAGAGAGGTTATTGCAATCCCAAATCATACAGAAACTGTAACTCCTGTATGATACCAGAATCCTTTGAACCTGGTGCCCAGCAGACTCATTACATATCTGCCCTGGGTATAGCAGACTGGTGTCTAGCCAGTGTACTGCTTCTGACTGTACTGTAAGTGCAGTCTGGTTTGCCACAGTATGCGATAATTTTCAGTGCTGTCCGATCTGTTTGTTTAGTGTGTGGATGACCATACATGCATTGTTTTTAAACCTGCCTGAGCAAACTTTTCATGTAATGTGCAATAAACAGAGTCTGAGCGATGTAAGTGAAATTCCATGTAGAAATCTCTTGCCAGCAAGGATACGGTTCATTGGCTACTACCCAGAGTGGAATGGAGGGAGAGCTATTGTGATGATGCCTTTGAACAGCATCCTTGTTATTAATTTTTCAGAAGGTGTAAGTTAGGACCCGCCCTAGAAAGATCTTCGTGTGCCTTAAATATATTCTGATGGTAACTTTTTTATAAATACACTTTAAAATTGCTGTGAATATTAAGACAGAAGTATATGTAAAGTAAGCTGGAAATAAACAACTTTTATACAACATGTGGTATGGAGAAAAAATAAAATGGATTTTAAAAACCGTATTTTTTAAATGATATCTAAGCAAATACATCTGGCTTCTGGGAAAGGATTATTGCCAATGTGAACCTTTGTTTTAGCTTTGCAAAAACTGCACTGCAGTTTTGGGTGGTCCTGGCCCTGTAGGGACAGACTTCTGCTGAGCTGGTAGAGGTGAGTTTGCCTTCAAATCCCCACCTGCTGAAAACATGGAAGGAAAGCCTCCTTGCTTGAGCTCAATCAAGAACTAAAATAAAAACAGAGAGAGAGAGAGTGCTTGAATTGTAAGCTCAATACATTGTCTAAGTGAAGCAGTGGAATTTGTAAAGTACAGATGTCAGTTTTCTTCAGTGGTTTTATGTGTGTCTAAGCAGCCATGACACAGTCCTGTTACATGTGGCAGGTGTTAAAATCTTGGTAAGGAGATTTTAGAGTCAACTGAAACCCATTAAAAGACATTTTAATGACATTCGAAATCCCAGGGTGATAAATCATCATTCCGGACTCACCGTGCGATACCAAGATCCTCTGTATACTTGCTCTCAGACTTTCTTTAGTCTTTGAGATGACAATATAACTACCAAAATCCCCAGAATTAGACTGTTCAATTTCCTGAATAGATGCCTTAATCAGGAATGAAATGACAATATTAAACATACCACATTAAACCATCTGAGCATCTTCAAATCTACCAATTTAATTTAAGTGATCACCTTGAAGGGAAACCTACGACAAAATTCACTTTCTCCTGCTGCAGTAAATATGAAAACAAAATACTAAATGTATGTCCATTTAGGTTGACTTTTTTCAATATCCGTACGTTATCACCTTCAGTTTTTCCAGATACGAATAAATGTATCATCAAAAACAGATCAGGTCCAAGAAGCTCCGTAATTAATCTAATTGTACAGACAAATGAGATGTAATAAGTAACTGACAGGAGGAATAGTAACTAACAAGCAGGAAAGGAATAAACACAAGTACTATTGAAGAAATCATTTCTGAACGATAATTTCTGTTGTTTACAGATTTTTGTTTTGTGGTCCATAAACTTGCCTACTCTGGTCTTGGAGAGCTTACTCTTTGCTTTCATGCTTCTGACTTATTACATCTTTTATTTCTAAACACAGCATGGCAGTAAGAAATTTATAGCCTGCTCTAAATTCAATACAAGCACTTTTGTGAAGGTCATCCGAAAAAAAAATCACCATACATTTAGGTTGCTGTTTCGATAGTCAGACAATCCATAATGAGTTTAAATCACAGAGGAGGTAAAAACTGTGTGGCAGTTATTGTAGAAGCAGTGTTCTTCACAGAACAGGTATGATATCATCCATTGAATAACGGAGTCCTACGAGACCCCTCTCTCTGCATCTTGGATATAGAGCTCAAAGTTTCCCCTTGCTGTGAACAATTTAATTTCGACTACTTTAGTTCAATTAAGTTCTAGATTCACAACTGAGAACCACATTTGGGCCATTTAATTCCTCTTTTATCCATTATGTTCCTTTCTCTGTTATTGTTTTTTTTAATTTTACAAAAGAGACAGATGTGGAGGATGAAAAACTAGTTTTGATCTTTAAATATTAAAAACTGAAAGTACTGGAAAGTGATGAATTGATTGTGATTTTCCACACCAAAAATGTACTTGGATCATATATGAACATATGGGTACATATAGATGTATTGGTTCAGGTGGGAAGCTGCATCAGCATGCGTAGGCTGCAAAGGAACAAGTAATAGGTTTATTCCATGCTGAAAAAAAAGAAGAAAGAAAACACAACGTTTCGGCCGTGGAGCCTTCTTCAGGTGTCATATAGATGTCATATGATGTCATATCGATGTATGTAGCACGGACTCAAGAAAGACCTGGTTCAAGTACTCAAAACCTCAAGGGTCATTGGCAAACGTCAATCCAGTGGGCCTCTTGAGTATCGACAGTGAATCACAAAGCAGAAGTGCATCTACAAGTGCATTTTAAAACAGGGAAATTAAAAACAGGAAGCATTTCATTATGCAAACCGTCGTGGAGTTAATGAATGGGCTACCCAGCCTCCTGTCAAAGAGAATATTCCTATTCACCACTTTTTTCTTGAGGTTAAAAGGCATATACGGGATTTCAAATGCACATAATAATAGAGGAAAACACCATGAATTCAACTAATTGGGAAAAGTGTCTTACATAGCCAGAAAATAAACAAATCTACACTGTATAAATAGCACATTGTTGTAAGATAACCCCGTGCTATTTTACCGTTATACTCTTTCTGCGCCTGCTCACAACCGATTAATTTATAGGCTGCAAAGGACTGCGCAGACTCAGTACTCTGTTCTCGGAAGTCCCATAAAATGCTGCGCATGGCTATTCCGAAGTTGAGATTGTGCTTGCGTTGTTGAGAAATAGAGTTGATGTCGCAGTTTGTCAGTTTTGTCCACGATGTCTCTGTTCTCGCAGTTTGTCTGTCTGTTCTTGCTCGCCACTCTCAGCCTCACCCGAGCGCTGTACTTCCATATCGGAGAGACGGAGAAAAAATGCTTCATCGAGGAGATTCCTGACGAGACCATGGTTATCGGTACGTACAGGTGAACTACAGTACCTGACCGCAATCATCTTGTTAGAGTTCAGTTTGAGGTACTTGCAAGTGTTCTTTGATTGCGCTACTTTAAATCACCCTTTTTAAAAGATTAGGATCTTTTGCAAGTATTGATCACTTAAGCAAAGAATTACAGTAGTTAAGGGAACTTTTCTCCTTCTGAGACTTTTTGTGTTTTAACAATTACCTATACAATTCCTATACTGGACCTCTTCAGGACTGGTTTAGAGATTCCTGGTTTATAAACGACGAAGAATTCACTCTGATCCATTTGGGGTTTTATGAACTGCAGCCTCTTAAAGCAAATGTGGTGAAAGAAAGAGAAAAGCAAGAAGCTGTGTCCGTTCTAGATAGTGTAGCAAGTTAACAAGCACATCAGGTTGGTTCATAAAGTGTGCATCAGAGCCAACCGATTGTGCATCACAAGTCTTGGTTCTGTCGTTGGACCGAGAGCAGACATGCTGATTCCTGTTGGGTGTTTCTCCCAGGGAAATACCGCATACAGCTCTGGGACAAGCAGAGCAGCTCATTCCTGCCGTCCACACCTGGCCTGGGGATGCATGTTGAGGTCGCAGATCCAGGCACCAAGGTAACATTTATACTACTGTACATAACAGTCATCTGCACCTAGGTTAACAACTCAGTCAATAACTGACTGAGTGTGGAACAAGTCAAACTGCTATGCAATTGGAGTTTAACGTCAAAGAGCATTGTTAAGTGGATTCCATTTTTTAAAACAAGTTAAAATATACAGTATCCATTTTTTATTATGGAGACAACAGTTTTACAGCCTTCATGAAAGAATAACCTAAAAAGAGCAAATTTCAGTACTGCCTGGGACAGGATGATAGTGTTTGTTCATTTCAGATTCATTTCAGAACACAACATACCTGTTTCGCCTGGTTCAACATTACTGAAGGCTTGTATTAAGATCTGCAACTAACAATTATTTCACACAGAAGAAGTACAGTGGTGTATTAAAATGCCCTGAATCTGAATCCAGGCAGTTCCCAGGCCTTTCTGGCTCTCAGAGTGGTAGGAGTGACGGGACACTTGTCGGCTGTCTGTGTGTCGTAGATCATGCTTTCCCGGCAATATGGTTCTGAAGGGTGCTTTACCTTCACCTCCTTCATCCCTGGAGAGCATCGGATTTGTCTGTATTCCAACTCCACCAAGATGGCGCTTTTTGCTGGGGGAAAGCTGGTAAGCGACCCTGCAGGTGTTCGGGGCGAGACCTGCCTTTCAAAGACTGCACTGAATTTTCCATATTATGCGCTTGCAGCTTTTTGTATTGTTACAATTTTCATATACAGTCTGTTGTTGCAGTTTTTTAGATTTCAGATGACAGAGCACCAAAAACCTCTAAGAAACATTAGTGACTGGAAGAGGCTGCCATTTACTCTGCTTTCAGTCATGTTCTTGAGTAATCCTAACATTTGTTGGAAGATGGAGAGAACAGATCTAGTTCAGAGAAACTCTGAAAGCAATAACAGTGTTATTTACATTCGGTTGAAACCAGAGCAGGTTGTTGCAATTTCAAAGTTTAGGTTTACATCCACTTCATAAACTCTTCCCTGATCACTAGGTGCTAGGTTTATATGATCTATTGTTACAGATCTATTTCTGAGTTGCATGAAATATCTTGTTTTACCTCTTTTTTTTTGCTCTCCCTGTGTCAGAGAGTCCATCTGGATATCAAAGTAGGGGCCCAAACCAATAACTATGCTAAGATTGCTGCCAAAGACAAGCTGACCGAGATACAGCTCAGAGTCAGGCAGCTGCTGGACCAGGTGGAGCAGATCCAGATGGGGTACGACTACCAGCGGGTGAGAGAGGCCCAGAGTGGCTTGTCAGTGTATTTCAAGTTTGTTGCACATCTCGTTGTTCCAGTTCTTGCTTAAGACTATTCCCTCCTAAATTTGTTTGTTGTGGTCATGTTAAATAACTATTACAGTGAGCATAGCATTGCAGAAAACCTTACAAGGCTTCATGTTATACACTCACTGGTCAGAATATTATGGTTGTGGAACTCCAGGTCCTTTGAATAGGCTGTCTTTGTGATGGGCAATTTGTAGCTGAATTGAGGAGCAGGAAAACACACCCCAGGTTTAAGTAGGATTAAAAATCAGTGGTATGGATGGAATGCACTGTGCAATCCCCTCACTGGTACCCTCAATTGAGGGAGATCCTACTAGAAAAATAGAAGGGGTTGTAGCTGCAGATATTTTCAAATCTTTTTAAAAACCTCTTGGAATACAGGTCAAGTCCTCTTCAGGCTGTTCTTGTTGCTCAGCTAATGTAAGGTGTGGGGTACAGTGCTTTGGTAATGGGGCTCCAGGCAGTGTGCACCTCTGAAACCAGCACAGAATACCCGTAACAGTCTGGGCCAGGAGAGGCTGTGTTTTCAGTGTCTGTGTGTCTGTCTCGGCAGTACCGCGAGGAGCGCTTCAGGATGACCAGTAAGAGCACCAACTACCATGTGCTGTGGTGGTCCATTGCCCAGACCATCATCCTCATCATCACCGGCATCTGGCTAGTAAGCCTACTTTATACTAGTATTAATTCCCATGGAAAGGCATTTAAGAGTCCTGAGGTGTTGTATGTCCGTTCCCAACTCATCTTGAAACACACGGAGCTTTGTTACAGACTTTGTGTTTCAATTCCCCTTCATATTTGAAATGTACAATATGTTTTTGTTTCTAAAGCTGGGCCACATTTTGAGCTGTAAACCATTTGCAAAGCTTGAATAAAACTTATTGTTAAAGTGAGCTAATAAATAGTAATTTATTTAATTTAATAAATAGTAATTGAAAAAGTCATTTTGATTATGGTCAGGGTGTTGTTAGAGGGCTGAGATACTGAACTATCTGTGGTGTTTTCTCCCAGATGACACCTAATTAATACATCTTATTAAGCATCACACAGTATCTGAAAGTTTTTACTCAGGCATAGTATTCAGTTCAATTGTATACAGACTTTGTAATGGACTGGCATCCCTAGGGTGTCTCCTACCGTTTGCCAGTTACTTGCTGGGATAGGCTCCAGCTCCCCCTGCAACCCTGAATTGGATAAAGCCGTTAGAGAATGGATGGATGTATACAGACCATTACACGTTTTCAAGTCCAGTAACTGGATACCAAATGGTAAGATCTTGTCTTAGAAATACACATCACATAAATCGCTGGTAACTGAGAGACATGTAGAAGACAGTTTCTCTTTCCGTGTACCTGCTCTGAAACGTTCGTTAATCTTCAGGCTGAGAATAGCCAATACAACTAGATTTTTAAGATAAAGTTCCCAAATGGGTAGGAATAAAATAACAGAGGGGTGTAAAATCTTGAAATACTGATGAAAACAAATGGCAAATTGTATTGGGTGCTACAATAGCGCTAATTATTGTGAATCCACTGTTATAACTTTTTGGCAGTACAAGATAAAAAGTAGTTAAGAGACCGAGTTTCCCCAACATAACTCTAGCTCAGAAAATTGATAAGCGATGCTTAAATCGATGTGATTTCCTCCACAGAGAAAAGACACCCATCACACTTCTGATGTGCAGAAGGTAAAGAGAGAGCCACCCCAAGCTTCTGGCTTTGGAAGCAAGCAGGTCAAGGTTGATTCCTTGGCAAGTCCCAACGTGCTTGTATCACAGGCCACAGTCTTCCAGAACACCAAAGACCAAAACCAGGAACCAGAGGAACAAGCTGGTGAAGAAAATGAGGTTGAATTCCAAGAAACTGCTGACCTCCTGCACTTGTTTAGTGATCACGGGTGCCAGCTGCCCAAACACCAGTGTTGTGCTCCCTACCTATCAAACTTTGTGTCATCTGAGGAGGCATTACTGGCTGAACACAGTGGTGCCAACAAAAGGCTCACAAGTCTACTTTTGCCAAGTTCTTTGATCTCTGGAATAAAACTGGACAAAGAAAAAAAGGTGAGGTGATCCATTGTTAGCACAGTCAATGTGGTTTTTCTACATTTGGCGTATGTCTACGACTGGAATGATGGGTCCCCAACCAAAGGCAAAGCTCTGTTCATTTTTTCAAGGTCACGTGGCTAAGCCTGTGATAGGGCTTGCCGTTAGAAAATGACTTTCTGTTTTCAAAAACTTTGTAAACATTCATTCACAATGGAGCTTTAATATTTTATCTGGTTACCATACACTGACAAATGTTTATAAATCACGTGTTTTAAATATAAGTGAGCAAGTGATTAATCTCTGCTTTACAAATTACACCTTTTTCTTAATGTGACTGCTGAAATGTTTAGCTCTGTCCATACGGCTGATGTGCTCATTTCCAGAGAACACTGTGACACATCCTGACTGTATCAGCTTGAGTTGGTACTTGCTTTTAGAGACTGAGCATGGAATTAAATACCAGTATTGATACATACATAAATCATATTAAAATTGTCATTTAACTAATTCAACACTTGTTCAGTTTTACACTGGAATGTTAAAGATAAAAGCAAATTAATGTGCAGATGGATTTAAAATTGAACTCAATTAACATCCTAGTAGGCATATATGGAAAACAGTAATAGGTGAAAATAGTCTGCTAGATGAGAAAGCTGATTGGTTGATGGCATTTCCTCATTTCCTAATGTAATGTAGTTTTACAGTGTTCTCTGTATCATAGTTGTGTGATATCAACATTGTGTACATTATTAGAAAGGATATAACCTGTTTCTTTTACAATACAGGTCTGGACTACATCAAGCAGCGGGTGGAGCTCATAACAGACCCTGATGAGCTACAGAACTCCTCCGATAAAGTTTTTTTTTTTTTAGCTTTTGTGAAGTCTTCTGTTGTACAAGAAAGTGCCAAACAGCTTGAAGGATATCTGACCTGTTCAGTAGACAGCATGGATCTGCTCAGGTCAATACTTACAATGAGGGAGACGTCCATCGGGGTCAACATGAGATTATACTTTTATACTTCTACTTAAGCACTTTTTTTTAAAAACGAAACTTGCACTTGTATATTTTTAAAGAAACCTTTTGCACATTTGAGGCAATTGAACTCTTTTTACACCCCTGTAAAAGATATTATTTAACTAAGTACTAGGCCATCAGAGCTCCTTCAGTTTTCTGTGAGTTATCATCGTGAAGGGAAACCCATGACAAAATTCTTCCTCTCTTGTGTCAAATATAAAAAGCTATTGTCTGCATGAATTAGGATGCAAGTCCTGTTAAATGTCCCATCTGCACTAATCTTCTGTTTTCCCAAATACAAATAAATGCATCCTGTGTGGGGAGTAGTTGTCATGTCCGTGTAAGATTTTATGATCTTTTACATCTATGACCTGTGTTGATAACTTGATTTCCCCCTTGGGGATTAACAAAGTGTATCATATCATACAGTGTTACGTTTAGCTTTTTACCGCCCCTGTACCTTATGAAATTACAGCAGTTTCCCTTTAACATGTTTGTAAAACTAAACATGACAAAGGAATGTATTAATACTGACCCTGGTATGCCTTAATAATAACTACTGTATATCTGTTTTATCTGACTCGATGTTTCCTGTGTCTTCTAGTTTCATATACAGAACTGTATGCAGTATGTATGCTTATCAACTTGCTTATTAAGAGTTTGCTCTGCTGTTTAAAACAAGGGAGCTCTTAGTAGCTGATCCCTTAAAGAATCTTTCTGCGGTGGTCAAATGTTACATTTCAGTTAACACACTTCAATTTGCCTGTGATTAAGATTAAGACCTTGGTTGGAACAAAAATGAGAACGTAAAGATGTACCCCATGAGCAGAGTTAGGAACAACTGATTTAAGTAATATACTGAACCCCCAAGATATATTGTACTCTCAACTTGGACCCAGACAAAAGTATCCTGATCAACCCCTTTTTCCTGACGTAATAATGCACGTACCAGATTTACAATGAACAGAATAATCTTCAGGAAAATATCCTGAATTGAAACAGTTAGGAAAGTTGTTGTCCTACGTGGCCAATAACTGTATACTGTACATACATTGCTGTATGATAACCCCGTTTTAGCAATACGTCATCCCTTTTTCCGCGCATGCTCAAATCGACTACTTTTTGGGCCGCAAAAACACTGCGCAGACGCAGTGCCCTGGGTCGGAACTGCTGGAAGAATCCGCGCATGCCCGCTCGGAAGCTGAGGCTGTGTGTATTGTGCGGATTCGACGTCTCAGGTGCAGCCGCTGTCAATGTCAGTTTTGTCCAGGATGTCTCTGTTCTCGCAGGTTGTCTGTCTGTTCTTGCTCGCCACTCTCAGCCTCACCCGAGCGCTGTACTTCCATATCGGGGAGACGGAGAAAAAATGTTTCATCGAGGAGATTCCCGACGAGACCATGGTTATCGGTACGTACAGGTGAACTACCTGACCGCGTTCGCCGTTGGTTAATAAAACTGGGTTCGCTTTCGTTTATCTACGTACGCCCATCCCTCCTGGGACGACGAACCTTCCTGAACCACTTCAGCAGCCCTTCAATTGCTCTTTATCGTTTAAAAAGCGAGCTGGCATAGAGTGTATAACGTTGTTCGGCGTCCTCTACGGAGATGCAGTTCTCTTGTTCACAATTCTCTCGTGTGCTTGCTACAGTATGCTTACTTGTGGTTTTGTTTTGGTTAAAATGTCAAGAAATAATGAAAAAGACTAATATTTCATGTTTCAGTGTGTGCGTTTCATTCTCATAAAACGTCGTCGTGTAAACAAATGGTTAGCTGAGTGCGCAGGTGCCATGGTCTTAGTTCTGCACCTGTGCTCGCTTCTGTTATATCGACGGGTCGCCCTTGACACCTTTAAGACGAAAAACAAGTTTTGCTGGTTTGCGTTTGTGCCAGAGGTGCATTGAAATTCTTATTCGCACCGATCTCTCGGGGCATACACAGTACAACTGATCACCTCACACAATGTAAACAGTACATTACAGAATGGTACAGAATAAATAATAACAACCACTTTCAATAAATGTGGCAGTGAAAAGAATATGATACTCCATACAGAAGGTGCATTGCAGTTAGTTTTAAAGATGCACACTGGATTGAGGTAGAAACGGTTCTTAAGTCTAGTGGTGCAAACCTAGTGGTTTGAAACAGCATGGGTTGTGCATATGTTAGTCTGAACCGAAATATGAGCAAAGGTTATTTGTATAAGTCACCTTAAAGTTGACTTTTTAAAAAATATTAGTCGTTTTTGTAAATGTTGGCCAATTAAGCAAATAATCTGTTCCGTTTAGGGAACTCTTGTTATTATGGGTTGAAGGGCATTCTGATTTTTGTACCGAATGATCTGCAAATCACTTAATTAAAAAAAAATCTCCTTGATAATCCACAATAGAATTCTGTTGGTCTTTTAGTGGTCACCCATATAGCCTCTTAGACCAGGACCTCCACAGGACCTGGATCTGAGACTCCTAGTTTATACACTGCAAATGATGAAGAATGCCCTTTGTATAGCCGTTTGTTCCATTTCAGGTTTTATAGGCTTACTGTAGGCTCTTCAAGAGAATGTGCTGAATGAAGCAGAAATGCAAGCACCTATGTCCTTTTTAAATAATCTAGCAGGGTATGAAGTACAGGGTAACCAGCACCTAATGCTGCTTATTATACAAGGGCCTGCAAAGTGTGAAGCAGAGCTATGTGCTTGTGCATCGCAAGTCTTGGTTCCGTCGTTGGACAGAGAGCAAACATGCTGATTCCTGTTGGGTGTTTCTCCCAGGGAAATACCGCACACAGCTGTGGGACAAGCAGAGCAGCTCATTCCTGCCGTCCACACCTGGCCTGGGGATGCATGTCGAGGTCAAAGATCCAGACACCAAGGTAGCGTTGGGTCTCATAACTCTGGGGCTGCATGGAAGACCAGTGCCTTTTCAAGCAAAGACAGTTCAAACTTCCTCCTGAATTGTAGACTGCTTTCTAACATGCCAGTAAATTGTTTTACACTGTGGTTCTGCAATTTTCACCTAGAGGCGAAGCATATTTAAAATATTATTTAATCTCCACGTGGCTATCACCTGGCGCTAGGTTAATTCCTCAGTCTAAAGCTGCTAAACCTGGAATAAAGCAATCTGTTATGCAGTGAGCATCTTATTGCAAAAAGCATTATTTATTGTCATGTGGGTTGCATTCGTTGAACAGAAGAGAAAATATATAATGTCCAATTTGACATTGTGGAGACAACATATTATATTTTCCATGAAACAATAACCTTTGAAACACATTTTCGTCTGGGAACAAAAAAACCTCAACCACATTTGGGACACAAAAACAAATTACTTTTGGCATTACGCTCAGGATTTTACAACACGCCACATGCTAGTGCTGAACATGGCATGATGAATGTACATGAGTTAACAAAGTACACTTGGCACAGTGTGTGGGAGGACTTGTTGCTATATATTAGTGTTGGTGCTTGGCTGGGGTGTTACTTCATTCAGATCCCTCCTTTAGATTTGGATGCCATTCCATGCACTGTATTAAAATGTGATGAATATGGGTCTGGGACTGGTGGGAGTGAAGAGTCACCTGTTGGCTCTGCCTGTGTGTCGTAGGTCGTGCTTTCCCGGCAATATGGATCGGAAGGCCGCTTCACCTTCACCTCCCACACCCCTGGAGAGCATCAGATCTGTCTGCACTCCAACTCCACCAAGATGGTGCTTTTTGCTGGGGGGAAGTTGGTAAGCAGCCCTTCATACTACCGTTCTGGCATTTTGCTTCACAGGTGTTCCAGGCAGGTCCTGCCTTTTGAAGATTAAAATACATGCCATCTTGTGCTCTTGCAGCTTTTTGTATCGTTGCAATTCTCAGGTACAGGGTGTTGTTATAGATGATTGAAATTCAGAACACTGAAAAACACTAAAAACCGTAATCAACTTAAAGAGGTTGCCATTTATTCTGCTTTGAGTAACTTTCTTGGGTAATCCTAAAGTTTCAACAGTTGTCTGATGGAAGATGGAAAGAGAGAGAAGAGAACTGGTTCTATCAAACTCATCTAAGTTTCTCAGAGGGAATCACAGTATCCATTAACAGTTGAAACATCGTGGTTTAATCTTGCTTCAGACCTCACAGACTTTCCTGATCACTAAGAGCTAAATTGATGTCATACGTCATGTTTTTTTTTAATTTCCCTGTGTTAATCTGTCAGAGAGTTCACCTGGATATCCAGGTAGGGGAACACACCAATAACTACCCTGAGATTGCAGCCAAAGACAAGTTGACAGAGCTGCAGCTCAGAGTCAGGCAGCTGCTGGACCAGGTGGAGCAGATCCAGAAAGAGCAGAACTACCAGCGGGTAAGAAAGGCCCAGAGTGGTTTGTCAGTATGTTTCTAGGTTGTTCTACATAGTTCTGATCCGTTTCTTGCTTAAGAACTATTTCCTGCTAAAGTCTTTTGTTGTGGTCATGCTATTGCATAACTTCTGCAGTGAGCATAACATAGCAGAAAACATTACAATGCAACATACTGTACACACACTGGTCAGAACATTATGGTTATGGAACTCCATGTCCAATGAATAGACCGTATAATTTACAGCAGCAGTAAATTGATTTCCATTCACTTCCCAGCACAAAATACACCTTACAGTATGTCTAAATGCTATTGAAAATATGTGCTACAGATGCACTGTGCAATCCCCTCACAAGCACCCTCAATTGAGGGAGATTCTGTTAGGATGGGTTAGATCTGCAGATATTTTAAAACCTTGTGGAATACAGGTCAAGTCCTCTTCAGGCTGTTCTTGTTGCTCAGCTAATGGAAGGTGTGGGGTGCAGTGCTTTGGTAATGGGGCTCCAGGCAGTGTGCACCTCTGAAACCAGAACAGAATACCCGTAACAGTCTGGGCCAGGAGAGGCTATGTTTTCAGTGTCTGTGTGTCTGTCTCGGCAGTACCGTGAGGAGCGCTTCAGGATGACCAGTGAGAGCACCAACCAGCGTGTGCTGTGGTGGTCCATTGCTCAGACCATCATCCTCATCATCACCGGCATCTGGCAGATGAGGCACCTGAAAAGCTTTTTCGAGGCCAAGAAGCTGGTGTAATCCTGCATGCCCTCTGCCAACCCCCTTCGTCCTCCAGTGCTCGTTACTGCGTCTCCTTTCTTTAGGAAGAGGTGGAGGTGCGACGAGTGGGACTCAACCTGATGCCCAGACTATTGATCCAGCCATTGAAGACTTTCACTTTGGCTCCGTGGAAAAATCCTGTTGGACTCTCCGTGCTGGGAGTGGGGAAGGGAAGAGTAATTCAAGTTTTAAAGTAAAGGCAGGTTCAAGGAATGATAAGAGTTTTTTTTACCTATCTTCCTCCTTTTAATGGAAGATCCCCTTTAAACAATAAAACAATGGCATTGCTTACTTGATATGGTAAATGTCAGCATATTTCTGGTTCTAATTAATAGGTAATTTGTACATTTGAGGTGACTAGACGTTCTCATTTACAGAAATCTTAACCCCAAAATTACGTTTATTTTTTGTAATTCCCATGTCAGGGTTCATTTAAAGTTCTTATTGGAATTAAGTGAAGCTTTGGTTTTCTAACTGTTGATATTTCATCAGTGAATACGCAACACATCTGCAGACTGTACATGCTGTGTGATTCATATGTACTTTAATATTACACATAGTAGGCAGTATTCCTAACACATGCATTCCTCTCTTTTCTACCCAAAGTAATGCAGGGGTAGGTAAATAACTTTAATATTATTAACACTTTAATTCAGAATGACAGTGGTGAGTTGGAGTAAAGTTTTGTTTTTCGTATGAGTTGGAACCAATTGCTTAACTGTAGTGGAGTAACTGTGGTCAAGTCCGTGGAATGAAATGTAGTGTGTTAGGTGAAGAGTTAATGTGAAAGGAGGAATTAAAAAATACACTTCAGGTGAGGAACGTGATGTTGAAAAACATTAAGATAAAGTGAATACTATATTGGGGAAGAAATTATTTATTGAGCTTTGAGAGAAAAACAAATGATTGTTGGCTTCACGCAATGAAAGAAATTGGTCTTGTGAATCACAGACTGAGAAAAAGCCTTTTGGATATAAATATTTCAGCTTGATATTGCAGTACATTTAAGTCTATTTATTTTGTTTTTGAATTTGAATAGTACGGTTTGTTACCTTTTGATTGCCTGCTCTGTATTGTCTGATGTTTAATGCCATTAATGTATTTATGAAAATGTTTTTTCTGATCAACAATAGATCTGATCAATAGACCCTTTCACATTTTAAAGAAACAAAGATATCCTATTGTCACATGGTACTATATTCATGCTGCTAATACAAACCAGAATGAAACCAATGTCATGTTGGAATTACTAATGCCTTTATCGTTTTGCACCACACATAACGTCGTTTTAACTTGCAAGATGTGCAGTAAAACATCACACCTCATTTAAGGCAAGAGGCACGTTTCTTTCAGTATAAGTAATTTCTAACGTAAACGCTAATTTTGGATACGTGAGCAGCTTTTTCACAAGAACTGTTTTCAATTATCTGGTCCTTTGAAAGAAGACAACACTTACTGTAGCCACTTATTCCTGTTTTTAAGTTACAGTAAAAAAAAACGTTTGTCCAGCTGCTGTACATGTTTTTCTTTAAATACAGAGCTTTGTGTTCAGTAAATAAAACTGACTTATGAATACTGCTTTTTAGTGTTGTGGTTTATTTGTCCCCTTTTTTCAAAATACGGGTAAAGCCTTTTCTAGGTTAGGTTTTATTTAATTTTAATAATTACACAGCTTTATACAAAATCTGAATATGGTTAAGTAATCAGTAAAACACAAGATATGAAGAGCAACTCAGAATGTAAACTGAAGAAAAATATTTTAACGTTGTCTTATGTCCTAACACTGCAAGCTTATTAACACGGTTTATACCAATTTGTACCAATTGTATTTATTTTAAAGATGGCTCGTTTAATTTTTGAAAATGGACAAGTTTCTTTAGCCATTATGGATAATATTAACAGTTTTATCAAGAGCAGGACGGTATTGAGAAGTTTTATTGGTTAAAAACCACTTGTCTCTTAAGCGAGTACTAAGGCATTTTATCTTGGCGTAGTTTTCGTCTGCCTTCCAAGTTTAAGTCGCTTTCGAACATACTGCTCCTCCAAGCCGCCAGGTGTCGCTGCTCGTTTCTGTTTGAGTACTTCATCAGCCCCGATTCTTCCGGAGATAGCAGACACACGTGGGAGCAATGGCTGCTGACAGACTGCAGTTCCATGAAATGGGGCTAGATGATCGCCTTTTAAAGGTAGGTAAAGTTGTGTAACCGGCGAATCTTTACTACAGAAGAGTATGGGCCGCCTTATTCTTTTTTGGGTAGCGCTGTGAAGATCGGTTCTCATGCAAAGAAGCCAATTCTCATGTCCACGTCTCGTCTATCAGTAGTGTTGAGCTGCAAAGATTTCAGAATTGTAAGGAGGTGATAAAATATCTAAATGGTTATTTCTGTTTTGTTATGTAATTTAATCTTATTACAGACGTTAAATTGTTCAAGAATAGTTTGTAAATCTTCCAATCTCATTTTACAGTTACTGTTTAGGTGGTAAATTTGGGAATCCTTAAGTGTTGGGATTAATACATTTTAACCTGACCCTAAAAGTTGTCAATTCAAATGAACTGCCGCAAGAGGGTTTCTTTGTGCACAAATGCGTATTCTGTCTCAGCTTCCCTGTAATTTGACTCGTAACGTAAAAAACAACAAAATTTGAACTTTCTTACTTTGATGTTAACCAACACCCAGTTTCAAACAGTTTGTTCAGGGTTTACTTTTTAAAAGTGCTCCCACGACCCCCCAAAAAAATAGTGTTCATCATTCTTTGCTCCTAGTGTAGTTGTTGAGTCTAAAAAGGTAGAATCCCCCTCCCGTTTAGAATGAGTTCGTATGTTTGAATTGATCCTCTCAAACATACAAACATAGTTCTTTTCGAGGCCAGATTTAAGTTTAAGGTGGGCCGTCACTGAGTCTAGTGATTTCCCTTGTGTTTGCACGAGTGAAATTAGTATTGATTCTTATCACCACATCTGTTCAGATCCCAGAAGGAGGTCACGGAGTTCACGCAGTATACTTAGCAATGGCCACGAAAGTGTGTATAAATTCTTAAAAACGTCAGTGTAAACATAACATAGGGAACAGTACAAATAATATATGCTGAGAAAAAAGGAAAATACAAATCACATTCTGATTTGTCATTTCAGTTCATAGCTGTGCATATGTGTCTCTAATACGTGTTTGTCCAACACAAACTTTTACAGCTTTTGTGTGTGTTTTGGATAATCTGCTAGGCAGCAGTACAACTGTGATAGCAGGTTGTTGTCTTGTTGTCACTGTGTGGTCACTGATACCATGAAACTGGGCTACATTCCTCACATTGATACCGGTGTAAGTGGTATGGGATATGGATTGTAGACCCTGTACATCTTCATGTCAGCCAGGTTTCAGGCTGTAGTGTTGTTCCTGTGTGGGGACTGGAGCTCCGATATGCGAGTGCTCTCTCCTAGGCGCTGGCAGACCTGGGCTGGGCCCAGCCCACCCTGATCCAGGAGAAGGCCATCCCCCTGGCTCTGGAAGGGAAAGACCTCCTGGCACGAGCCCGAACTGGCTCCGGCAAGACCGCCGCCTACGCCGTGCCCATCATTCAGCACATTCTCTCCGCAAAACAGGTAACCAGCAGCCCACTTGGCACTTGTGTTAGCCCTGGCCAAGACCTCAGCTGATTTCATGTTGCTGGGGAGTTTGAATTATGTGCAGGCGTGTGTCCATTTGGGATCAAGGTGAATTTAACATCACTTTATTAACCCTATACAATTTCTTGCATTAGGAATTAGTCTTTTCGCATACCCCAGCTTGCTCTCCATGAGACACACAGACAGGGAGAGAGCCTGGGGTCAGAGCGCAGGGTCAGCCATTGTACAGCGCCCCTGGAGCAGCTGGGGTTAAGGGCTTTGCTCAGGGGCCCAACGGAGTAGGATTCCTCTGCTGGCTGCGGGATTTGAACCGGCAACCTTCCAGCCACAGGCGCAGATCCTGAGCCACAGAGCCACCGCTCCGCCCCCCCATTTCGGGAAGTGGCACCGACTTTTGTTCTCCCCAGAACAGGGACCATATGCCGGTTCCTGCTTTGCATGCGGGTGCTTCAGGTCTGCTTGTGTAGTGTGATGCCAGGGAGGCGGTTCTGCGCTGAGAGTAACATGGAGAGCCGGGCTGCCTCTGCTGTTTTGTGTGTGTCTGCGCAGACGGTGCAGGAGCAGGCGGTGAGGGCTCTGGTCCTCGTCCCCACCAAGGAGCTGGGCCAGCAGGCACAGACCATGATCCGCCAGCTCACCTCCTACTGCGCCCGGGACGTCAGGGTGGCAGATATCTCGGGCAAGGCCGACGTCTCTGCGCAGAAGTAAGCACCACAGGTGGTGAGGGGTGGGGGGGGATGGTAGGGGCAGAAGCTGACAAAAACCGACAGCGTTTTTTATAATGTGATAACGCTGAGTGCCAGCAGAGGCTTTTCTTTCCTCCTATTTGGACAGAGTCACCCCGGTGTATTGTGGAATGAAATGTCACTTGTGTCCATGCTACAACTTATTTTATTTTTATGTGCTTTTATTTGTTTTCATTTAAATTACAAGCCTGCCAATGTTTTCTAATTTGGAATCTTTACTACAAAATGCTAGAACTGAACATGTTAGGCCTAGAAGCCCATAGTGTTTTAAACCATTTCATAACCTCTTTGATTTCAGAGGGGTATTTGAATTCTCCCCTGGTCTTGAGCTGAACAGTGACCTTAGTATTCCTGTGTCTGATGTTTTGGTTTCAAAAGTACATTGTCCATAAAGTCTCACTATTTTTAAGTACCACCTGGCTGTCAGTATTGGTTCGCTCCGGGGGTCTGAGGTGAATCTGTGGGCCCCTGCAGCGTTAATCTCTGGGCTCTGTGTTTCAGGCCCATCCTGATGGAGAAGCCGGACATCGTGGTGGGCACTCCGTCACGGGTGCTGGCCCACCTGCTGGCCCAGAACCTGACCCTGCGCAGCTCCCTGGAGATGCTGGTGATCGATGAGGCTGACCTGGTCTTTTCCTTTGGCTTTGAGAGTGACTTGAAAAGCCTGTTGTGGTGAGGTCCACTGTGCCGTCTGACTTGGCTGCACACACACACACACACACACACACACACACACACACTGGCATCCAGCTGTTCAACCTGTCCAGGTGTTAGAACATTTATTTGTTCATTCCCATTCATAGCAGATCCACATTTCTTATTTTGTTCTTTGGTCAATGTACTAGCTTTCTTGAGTTAATACATTAAGACAAAGACTGTGGTGGCTGAGTAAATAATAAGTACACCATTCAGTTATTTACCTGACAGACTCTGAAAAGAAAAATATGGGAACCCTGGGACAAGGGACATGGCCTCTCCAGAACTAGGATTGGGATGCACTGAGATAATAGAGAAAACTGGAACTTTGATTTCTTCACTCATCAGTTATCAGTGTATCAGTTCTGATAAGATAAGTGACTTGCATCATTTAATCAGCACCTTTCATGCTGTTTGTCACCTTTCATGTAGCCATGGGTAGATGCTGTTGGTAGTCATATGCATGTAGCTGTCAATTTGAGTTTGCAAAGTCAAGGCATTAGTATAAGTATGCATGAGGACGTTTCCAGGTGTGCTACCTGACTGTTGTTTTCATTGCCACTCTTTTTGCTACTCCTGCAGCCATTTGCCCAAGATCTACCAGGCCTTCCTGATGTCTGCCACCTTTAATGAAGATGTCCAGGCGTTGAAAGAGCTGGTCCTACACAACCCTGTAAGACGGGACAGAGTTAGTGGGCAAGGGGCTTCTGCAGCTTGGCTCTAAATGACAAGATTCGATTGTCGCAATGGTGTTGCCGTCAAGGAGGTTTTTCTAGGAATCTGAGTTAGGTCATTTGAATAAAGAAAAACATAGTTATGCAATCCTGAATACCGGATATCAAATCTGATCTTTTTTCTAGAAATACATCTAATTGTGCAAGAGTTTGCTTGTTTTTTACTTTTCTGTTGCCATTCCAAGATGCGAGTATAAATCTTGCTCATGTGCGCCTTTTGGCTGTGCTTTCCCAGGTGACTCTGAAGCTGCAGGGCTCCCAGTTGCCGGACAGCTCCCAGCTGACACAGTACAGCGTGCTCTGCGAGGAAGAAGACAAGTTCCTGCTCATCTACACCCTGCTGAAGCTGGGCCTGGTCCGGGGCAAGACCATCATCTTCGTCAGCGCCATCGACCGCTGCTACCGCCTCAAGCTCTTCCTGGAGCAGTTCAGCATCCCTGCGTGCGTGCTCAACTCCGAGCTGCCCATCCTGTCCAGGTGTGTGTGACCAGGCGCTCTTTTTTTCTTTAGGATTTCTATGTTTAAGTGATGTGACTTTAATGGGGTCAGATCCTCACTCTGCAGTGCTGGTTCAGTTAGGCTGTTGATATTGACTTCACTATTATTCAATATCCAAGACTTCAGAGCCTGGAGGGTTTAGGGATCATTTTGGTTTCAGTTTCTTCTGAGCACGTAATTCCTTAAGCCAGTCAGATATGGATTAATTGCTCTAGTTAACCTGCAGTATCAGGTCATTAGCCACTGGAGACTGTATAATCTAATCTGCAGAGTTATTATCCTCCACGGGCAGGAATGAATATCAATGACACAGCTGCCATTATCAGCAGAATGGCTGGTCTTGCTCTCTGGACTCCCTGCATGCTCTTATGTATCGAATGAGCTGAGTGGCTCCTGACACCTGTGCTGTGATTTTAACCGGTGTGTTCCTGGAGCTCTCCAGACTGACTGCCAGGACTCTCTCTCTAGGTGCCACATCATTGGCCAGTTTAACCAGGGCTTCTATGATTACGTCATCGCCACAGACGAACAGAACCTGGCGCAGCCCAGCAGCGCCCAGGAGGCAGAGGGCAGTAAGGGAAAGAAGAAAAAAAAGAGCTTTTGGAAAGAAGGGAGGTGAGTACAGGGCTGGGAGGGAACAGGAAGCAGGGGGTATTACTTTTCAGACAGGGTGGCTGAGAGAACCTGCTGTAAGCTTATTGAAAGTAAAACCACAGTTCCATTTGTTCGAAGAGGCAGACATCTCTCCTGTCCAGGCCGGTTTGTGGTGTTGCTAGGTGCCATATGGGGGCTTGGCACATTGAAGTCCAGTACAGCCATCTGCCTAGAACACTAGGTTAGATGCACTGTGCGTTACTTGTAGTGACCTTTGCAAGTTACGGGTTTTCAAAAATAGTCTTCTTTTGTTATTAATGCAATATGGGACAGAACAGACAACAAGGCAAACCGCAGGAAAGCAAATTAAGTTTATTTTAAGAGTGTCTCTGTGTTTTCCATTTTGTCTTCTGTCGGTTCAGAGATTTCATGGCCTGTTTTGCTCTTTCAGGCTTGTTTTCCTGGCACAGGTGTGTTCTACCCTCTTTGGTCTTGGACCAGACTGAGCGGCAGCTCTTTTTGTTCTCACTTTCAGGGGAAAAGACAAGGAGTACGGAGTATCCAGGGGGGTCGACTTCCAGGATGTGGCCAATGTCATTAACTTTGACCTGCCCACCTCCATCGATTCTTATATCCACCGTGTTGGCAGGTAAGGTCCTCTCCTTCCATTGATTCTCTGTGTGTGGCTGTGCATGGGGTAAAACACTCCCTGCACTGACTCTTGCAGCTGTGTGGACTGTTTCATGAGTGACGCTTCGGCTAATTTGCTTCTCCAGTCTGCAGAGGAAGGCTGTACAGGAGTGGTTCACGGAACGTCAGTTAGTCTTCTCGTTCCCTGCAAGCCTTTATCAATAGCACAGGATAGGAATCTGGTAAGAATTTCAAATCCAGCAGAGAGAGCAGCCTCACCTGACCCTTCTCCCTGTTGGTTTCTGTCTGTGCCCCTGCAGGACAGCCAGAGCTGACAACCCTGGGACAGCCCTGAGCTTCGTCTCGCACGCGGAGCTGGGCCTGCTGGAGGAATTCCGGGACGGGCTCATGGGAGGTCAGCTCAGTTTGTCCATGTCTCCTTTTCTTCAGACTGTCATCCTGCATTCTGGGTCTCAGTAGAATTGTCAGATGTCACATGCAAAGGATGCCAACAGAGACGGCTTCTTTTATTTTCTCTTAAAAAAACCCGAACGTTTGGAGGATTTGGGGGTGGCCCTGCAGACATTTTGCTCATTATGTACCGCATGCTGAGCTGTCTACAATAAGCTAATGTCTGGCTGACAGTAGAAGTGGATCTAAACTCCATCCCTGTTCTTGTCAGTGATGTCAAGGCCCCAGCATTAAGGCAGTTATGGTTCTGTCTTGTAATTAAAATAAAGACAGACATTAATATGTTTGTGCTGCGGTTAATCTTTGAATGACTTACAGTACCAGTCAAAAGTTTGAGTATACCTGCTTGAAACCAGGTTTTTCATGATTATCTGCGCTTTAAACTGTATAAACTTGTCTATAAACACTTAATATTTAATTACATGGTATGTGTTCTTAATCTTAAGTGAACTGCATTGAAAATGTTACGTTTTCATTTTCAATAAAGTGAACACCCAAAGCAAGCAGATTTCAGTCTGAAGCCCAGGTTAGTTAAAAGTCAGAAATGTGTATAACATGGTGTTGGAACACTAAAAGAAATTTAAAATTGTCTTTGTTAAATGTTCTTACAGTGAACTAGCATGTTATCTCACTCCTTTTGTCCTGACCTTTTGTCACCAGTTATTGGTAAACAGGTGAGGGTCCACGATTACTATAAATATGAAGGTCAACCTTTAAGACAAATTGCAAGAACTTTGCAAGTGTCAGTAACTGTTCTGGCCAAGACTATCAAACTATATAAAGAAACCGGCACTCATGAGATCCGAAAAGGTCAGGCAGGCCAAAGGTGACCTGAGAATCAGAGAATACGTTCATTAGAGTCACAAGTCTGCAAAACTGGCGACTAACTGCCCCTGAAATACAAGTTGAGCTCAATGCAACTAGAAGTACAGATGTTTCAACATCAACTGTTCAGAGGAGGTTGTGTGTACTCAATCTTTTAACTGGTATTGTACATAGGAATATTTGAAGGTTACAATTGAAAATGAGCCATTTGCCTCATCTGGGTAGTTGAGTGTCTAGTGGCTATATGACCCAAAGTTCTTATCCAGCGGGTTTCTCAAAATAAGTTTAGACTATTTACTTTAATAACATAACTGAATACCTTGATCCAGATTCCCATCATGCTTTGTCCTAAAAAGTGCTTGTAATGATTTAGTTTGCTTAGCCCGTGATTCCTTTAGGCCTAGAGATGTATCGGGGAACATATTTACACAAATCATCCACACAGGGTTAAAGCAAGGTTACCTATCTTTTCTTATTTCAATTTTTAATTAAAATAAAATTAAATGTTCAGATCGGAGATCCAAGGTACCATCAAGAATTATTGTGTCATTTTTTACCCAGTTAAGTAAATATCTCAAGGTAAACAATAGGATTGTCTCTGGTTTCAGACAATGCAGAATGTGCCCTAAAACCATATGGATTTAAGATGGAGGAGATTGAGGGCTTCAGGTACAGGTGTCGGGTAAGTGATTAATGCTCCTGTGTGCTGCAGGGGTCTCAAGCTCTGTTTCTGAGAGGCCTTGAGTCTAATGGCTTGTGTTCCAACCTGTGTAGTCATTTAAAGGATTAACTTATTTAATTTATACATATTCGAATTTTGTAAAGAAAATACCATCTTTAATGGAGTGTATGTTTTAAGCAATCTCCCCTTAAAGACCTTATTAGTATTTTAAATATTCCCTTCCCGATGCTGCCTTAAAAGTAGTACATTTATACAGTTTATTAAATAATTAGACTGAATGTGTAGCTGAGAACTCAAGCACAACAAAACACAGAAGACATTGGGCCCTTCAGGAATTGAGGGGGAGTCCTCTGGGAACGTGACAATGTTTTGATAGCAGATGGCTGTAAATGTTTTGGAAAGTGTTTTATCCTTGTTTACCTGGACTGATTCTTATCTACCGTTGAGGCATAGTGTCAAAGGCCATGGGCATGTGCTTGTTTTTATGTTCAAAATATAATTTTTACACTGTCATTTGCTGCACGGCAGAAAATGAAGGGGAATTTTAAAGACTAAGGTAAGAAGATGTGTAGAGGCTTTGGTATGGCCAGAGCGACTCAGGATGGTGGATGTGTGTTGCGATTGTGTCAGGGAGTTGTACGGTGGCTGAGTCTCTCTGGCTGTGTGTGCAGGATGCCATGAGGTCTGTCACCAAGCAGGCAGTGAAGGAGGCCCGTCTCAAGGAAATCAAACAGGAGCTGCTCAACTCTGAGAAACTCAAGGTAGGTGCCTCCTCATGGTGTATCACCTGCATGTATAGTTACTGCAAGCTTAGACTGGGGAAAATACAAACTCAAATTTACAAGGATTATTAAACCTTTATGAGCAAATAGAATCCAAATTTAGTCCTAATATGGCACCAGATCCTTCAGGATAGGAAAAGGCCCAACACTGAATTGCAGTTAGATATGTGGTGCAGAAATCAGCAACTACATAATCATGCTTTATAATCAAATTGAGCCAAATATTGAAAGCAGACAGATTTCAGAACTACAGAGTTATTCACACAGGCTCAGATGACCAAATTAATTGACACCACTTCTCTCAGATGAATTGTAAAGTAAACTTTTTTTTTTCTTTTGGATTCATCTGACTGTGTCTTTTCTTCAGACGTATTTTGAAGACAACCCCCGGGACCTGCAGATTCTCCGCCACGACCGGGATCTCCACCCAGCCCTCGTCAAGCCCCACCTGAAGAACGTGCCAGACTACCTGAGTGAGCGTCTCCACAGCTTCTGCTGTTGCAGAGCACGTTACTAATAGCATGGGGGCGCCCAGTGCACCTGTGTTGATTCTGAGCATTACACAGTACACCGCTGCCCATTTTCCCATTATCATCGCAAAGGTTACGATGACCTGGAGCCCATCCCAAAGGTGTAGGGTGAAGGGCGGAGCTGTACCTTGGATGGTATTAGCACACGCACACAAGAGCAATTGAGACACACCAGTTAACCTATCTAGCATGTCTTTGCAAAGCGGGTGGACTGGAGCACCTGCAGGGAATCCTTTCAAACAAAAGGAAGAATGTGAACAGAGAGGCGTCCCGGCCCAGAATCGAACACAGGGCCCAATTGTGCAGACCACCGTGCCATTCACACACTAGGAAGTTAAGATTTCTAGTGTGAAATATATAAGACTCAGCAAGTAAAGGTTCTTACTCAGTGGGCCTGTGTGGTTTAAGCTGGGCACTGGACTTGTGACATGAGCTCATAGTTTTCCCCTGAGTGGGGATGCACAGTCGAGGGAGTCTTTGCCTCATTTGAGTGGACGTAGGCTGCTAAGGTAGCCTCAACTTTTATTTCAAATCCTGTTATTTGCTGGGCACCTGCAAGCCTGCAGTAATGTCAGTTATGCTCTCTTTTAAAACACTGTGGAGCTCACAACTAGTCACGTGGCAAATTGTTTCAGGCAGAGGATTGTCTCTGCAGGTCCTTCTGTTACTGCAGTTTTAACTGTAAAGCTGAGCTGCTAGAAATGTCACTCTGAGTGGTATAAAACAGAAAATTGTTGTTTAATCCAAATCGATTCTAAGTAATCATTAACAATGTGTACGCAGTTTAATTTTACAAACAAAAATGAATATCATGTACAGTGAATGAAAATGTAGGACCATCACTGTTTTAAAATATAGGAAAATAGGAAGGTGTAGGCCAAATCAGTAGGGTGTAGAATCTGGGAAGTCAGTCAGTGTTTTGTCAAGAGAGGTGAATGTGCTCACACCATTTCCATGTGCTTGATTTTTCAGTCCCTCAAACTCTGAAAAATGTGGCCAGCCCCCAGGTCAAGAGAAAGAGGAAGCGTGTGCGAGGAGCCAAAGCAGAGGGCGCCGTTTTGAAAAGCAAGTTCAAGGTGGGTGATGCGGCGAGTGTTTCTGTCACGTCTGTCAGTTCGAAACAACGCTTAGCGGGGCGACTCGTAGTGGGGTCCACTCGTACCTGTCGACACGTTCTCGAGGAGCTCCCTGTCGCGGCCTGTAACCCGTCATTTCTTTCCACTGTCGTGGTTCCGCAGCCGCACAGAGGCCGGAACCCACTGAAGAACTTCCGCTACACCGCGAAAGGGGGAAAAACAAAGAACAGCCAGGGGCCGCAGTCATAAAAACCCACAAGACGACGGGGCCGTTGGGAGAGCTCGCCTTCCTGGGAGAGATCGGAAAGTGGAATTTGCGCATCTCCAGCAGTGCAGTGGGGATCAGACTGAACACACCATCTGACTGAAGAACTAACGCGAGACTCATGCCCCCAGATTTCTTGTCTCCCTGCCATAATGCAGTCCTTCCTGCTCCACTAGCGGGCTTCCAGGAAGTTCTGAACTCATCCTGGGAAAGAGAATGTATTTGTGTGAGTCGGACTCATGTCTTCAGGCTTTGAGGATGCTTCAGCAGGCTGTGATAAAGGCAGTTCTGACATGGGCTGGTCACCTCCCTTCACTTGAACCTGTCCCCGCTGTTTAATATAGTTTGGTTCTGTGCCTGTTGTTGTAGGGCACATTTGGCCCAACAGACAGCCACCTTCAGAGTCTGTGTGCCATGTACAGCAGTGTCTCCTGGTCCTGGAGTATTGTCCTCCAACTGAGCTCTTGATTAATTAAGCTTACTGATTTCTTAATTGTACAAGCTGATTGCATTTATAACTCTTTTCTACACTCGGGTCTGAGTTTCAGAAATATTCTTAATATATTATTTTCAAGAAAACCTAGCATGCAGATCTCTATTTTAACTTTTAAGTTCAATCGTTCAAGGTTTAAGATATTTGCTCTTCAGTAGCTGTCTAAACATTTACTATAATTGATTATTAATTAATGACGTACTTACACAGTCGAGACTGACACTGTGTCACATGCATTGAAGTGTTCTTTGTGATGTACAGAACAATTACTTTCCACCTTGAAAGGGTAAACTAAATGAAAGGATTTCTAAAGCTCGGCTCCTCTTAGAGGATTAATACTTATTTCTAACCTTTCTTTCCTTTTCAACGGCTGAAACTGATAAAAAGCGAGTAGGTTGATTAAAAAATAACTGGGCTTAATTAATCAATGACTTCAATAGAACAGAATGCAGGCTGTGGTGTCCTTCATGGCCATGATGGGGAAGTGCTGATTTACAGCAAGTTTATTTGCAGAGGGTGACAGGTGACACAGTTCTATTGTGTCCACAACCCTTCCAGGACTCTTGTATTTCATTTATGCTTTGTGAACTATATGACTGTATGAAGAAATAAAGTACATTTAGTCTTTAGCAGTCAAAATTATTTTTGCTTTATAGTCACATTTGTAATCATGAATGTGTTATGAATGCCAAGTTCACTGTATTTTATTTTTGGGTAGTTCCATGCATACATTTGACATATTACAGTACATGTTTACATATTAGAACAAAACCACATTTTGTCTTCAACCCAGTAATTTCAAGCAGTCTTGAGAATTGGGACACCTTCACGTTATATAAAGAGTGTAAACAACACTTCTCTTCTGTTGCATATCCCTTGGAGGCTCTTACTGCATGACATCCATGACTCACTGATCTTAGTTAACTCTATAATCATTTAAGATTCTTGATTGGATTGAGGTGTGGGCTTTCACAGGGCCACTCCAGAACAAAGATATTTTTCTTTCTAAATCACTCCAGTGTGGCTTTGGATGTATGTTTTATTTAGGTCATTGTCCTGCTGGAAGATGAATCTTCTCTCAAAGATCCATTTTTCCTTCTGTCTTCACAAGTCTTCCAGGCCCTGATCTCCGTAGCATTTTACTGCCACCACCTTGCTTCACGGTAGGGATGGTGTTCTCAGGGTTATGGTTTCTGTTGCACTAAACATAACGCTTACTGTTGATGGTAAAATGGTCAATTTTGGTCTTATCGGACCATATAATCTTCTTCAACTTGGTCACATAGTTTTCCACATGCCATCTGGCAAAGTATAGTCAAGATTTGAGTTTTTTTGTCACTCCTCTATGAATCCCAACTTTGTGAAGCATCCAGGCAATTGGCATATGCAGTTATTCCCATCTCGGCCATGGAAGACTTCAATTTCTTTATAGTTGTCACAGGCCTCTTGGTTGCCTTCTTGACGAATGCTCTTCTTGTCTGGATACTCAGTTTTTAAGAGACCCTGTTCTTCACAGTTTCACAGTTGTGCCGTATTTTCCACATTTCTTTACAATGGACTTTACTGCCTTGGAAATTTTTTTATACCCTTCCCCAAGCTGTAGTAACCCTCTCCCAGATTTACTTTGAAAGTTTCTTTGTTTTAATGATGTAGTTGTTGGGAGCTGTAGGAATGAACTGTGGGACCTCCCAGAGGTAGGTATATTGATCCTGAACCCATGTGAAATAGTAAAAGATGAAAAAATCCAAGGGGGAGATAGTTTTGATAGTCACTGTTAAATGCACATTCAGTTGGATTTAAATCTGTGGATTGACTTGGCCATTGTCTTATTGGCCATATAGGTATGTTTTGGGTCGTTGTCATGCTGCATAGTTACCAAGAGCTACTAATAAGAATTTGTTTCAAAATGTTTCTGAATACATCTGCTTCAGTCTCCTGCTGCTGTCATTACTTACATCAATACAAACAAGCGATTCTGCTCCAGAGTTGGACATGCAGGCCCCAGCCACAACGCTAATCCATCATTACCTTTGTTAGGCACTGTGCATTATGTGTCAGAGTAATTTTTTCACTGTGAATGGAAGGGTTTGGCTGGGAAAGGCTCCCTTTCAGGAGCTGGTGATTACAGATTGGATTATAGAGTGGATTCAGCACCCCTGGTCCTGGAGAACCCCAGTTCATCAGGATCTACAGGTCAGTGATTTTCAACCATAGTCATGGAGTGCTGTGTCTTTTCATTCTCATGGGGATCTTTATCTATTAGGCCATCTGATCTCTAGTAGATTTAAGAGATGTTAAGAGTGTTTTTAGAAACTCATTTTAAGTGGGGTTAGTGTGACCTGGATAAATGTGATATTTTCCATTGTTGGAAAGGCGCTTATTTCTGTGAGAATTGCTGTAATCCAGAGCTCACACCTTAAGCATATGGAATAAGGCAGACCTTATTCTGCCATATTCCTGAACAGAACAGCAGATCATTCATGGGCCATGGACAAACTGACAAGTTTGAGTCACCAAACAAATCTAACCAGTGTGCCTTTGAGGGGCAGGAGAAAACCAGAGCACCTGGTTAAATGTCAGGGGAACAGAGAGAGACAGTGCAAATCCCAACGCATGGACACCTGAGGCTGGGACTGGGAAATTATAGCAGCAGTGCTAACCATCTGGTCCTTAAAAATGAGCCAGAGGAAGATGAGACACACTTCATTACCAGATGCTGTTTGCTCTCTAAAAGGGTGTTGAGAAACATTTCCTAGTGGGAAAGGGCAGGGAAGGTTTGCTGATCTTTTTTTAACTGCTGATCTGGTCTGCAGATTGTTTTGGTCAGGCCGTGTTCAGAGGAATTGGAAGAGTAAAGCACTTTGGGAGCTGCCAGGCACAGTCTCTGGGCATTACTAATCCCTGACTCAGACTAAGCCGGCTGCTTTCACTTGAGTCAATTACAAGGAAGGGCACAGTGTGATACAAACAAATTTTAACCTTTGGTTTAAAGACATTAAGGCTCATATTCACAGAACATTTATAGCCTCTTAATGAGTTTACAGGTTTTATAATACTTAGAGATTTTATTTCATTGCTTTTTCTTACTACCAGTAAATAGTTTCAGCAATTTATTTTGACATTAGCAATTTGGAGAGGTCTTTTTTTTAAATACTGTAACGTAAAGGAGTCAGAAATTGCTACATAAATGAGGCCGTATGTTGGCTAATTCAAAAATCAGAAATAGGAACAGTGATAATAAAAAAGTGCTTTCCGTAGCAGTGAAAAATGGCTGAAACAGGATGCTATTTTGCTTTTTTGTCCTGTGAGCTGGCAGAAACTGGTGCATTGGGTGAGATTAGAATCCGAATGGGCAGGTGTTTGCGCTGACGGGAGGGAGTGGTGCTCAGATACGCACGGCAGTTTATTGCAGGGCTGTATCGTTTCAAAGCTGACTCGCCACAAAAAAACTATTTCTTGTACATTGCTGATAATGTCTAGGGCTTTGTCAACAGAAAAGAAACATATGAAAGGATAGTTATAGAGTTATACACATAGCATACACATAAACCAAGATATGCTTTCTCTCTTTGCTGATAGTCTGGTCCACTTCACAAAAAGCCCCTTATTTATCCATCCATCCATTTTCTAACTTTATTATGCAATACAGGGTCACGGGCGAGCCAGAGCCTATCCCAACAAGCAACAAGCACGAGGCAGGATACACCCTGGACAGTGCACCAGTCCATTGCAGGGCACAAACTTTCACCAGGGCGAGTAATGTCAGATGATAAGTTAATGTTAAATGATAGTTAGATTCCAGATTGTATGAAAGTAATGAAGCAGAGGGGATTACCAGGGCAGCTGGTGAGTTTCAGTTCCATTGCCTGCATTCACCCTTCAGCCTGTGACCACTGACCAACAGCTTGTCTAGTTCTCTTTAACACTTTAGGTATTGACCAAATAAATCTCAAGGCCTGAGTGATGAGCAGCTGATTTTCTACAGCCTAAGGTTTCTATTTTGTCAAGTTAAACGGCTCTATGAAAATGGATTTAACAATATTTCCATAATGATGTGCACACCAAGAGTGAAGGTGTGTGCAGTATTTGTGTCCTTTTGTGGACTACCTCCAAACTAAGCAGGCTTTTGGTTCATATGCTTTAGAGTAAAGATGGTGAATTATAGCTGATAAGTGGAAGAGTGCAGATATTATAACACTGGGGTCTCTCACTATTCCTCTCTTGATAATGACCACACTGTGATCTGTGTCTCTTTCCTTTCACAGACATTCAAAGACAAGTGAGCTGGAAAGGCATCATAAGCCAAAATCATTAGACTGCACTCATTTCTTTTTAAGATCACCATTCATTTACAGAGTGCTGCCCTTCACTCCTCCCCTGTAATCCAACCATCACATTTCCAAAAAATTATCCCCATTCCCTCCTCTTTTCTCATTTGCATGTCTCCCCCCCACCTCCTCCTCTCTTCACACTCTCTCCTGTCCACACCTGAAGCAGAAACGTAGTGTTTTACTCTTTCGACTCGATATCCTCCTCTGGTTCCTTTGCGGATCACATGTGAACAGTGACAGAGGTCCCCTCTCTGACTTTTGTGTTCTTTGTATACCCACCAAAAAATGGTTCATGAACAATGTAGGTCATATATAGTGGCACTACATTGGCTTTTTCAGAAGAAGTGTTATTTTGCTGTACCAGCATCAATGGAGTACATTTCTTGCACATCTTGCACATCGATTTTGGAAGCGTTCCCTGTATAGATATATCTCAACAAGGAAATGAACCTCAGCAGACTCTGTACCTCTCAAGGCCACACAGGAGAGAGGGAGTGTAGATCATTAATGTTAATGAATGCTGTGTGCCCTTTATTACTAATGTCGTACAGCTCAATCATATTAATTGTATCTGCTTATGAATTCTAAGAAAAGAGGTTGACAAAAAAATAGAAAAGCCTGTTTTGAGCTTTTCTTTCAACACTCCTTTTTAGTTTACTGTCACGGAAGGGAAGACATTAATGTCCATTTTTAAAAAAAATCCACGTGTGTCAATTTTAAAATCTATTCTGAAGTCTTTTAACAATGATTGTAGTAATTATTAAAAATGTAGAATTCCTAACTTCTGAACACTGAATACTGAATACTTTAATGTCAATTTTAGCTGCTTTGTGAAATCCCACCCCAATCAGTGGGTCTGCGCAGTACTCTTTTTCCTTTAGAATGAGTGAAGCTCATCAAATATAGCTCCTCAGGTATTAATGAGTTGAAAGTACAAAGATAGTTAATATTTTTTTAAAACAAAATAAAACTCCAGTTTACATAAACAGAAGTGCTTCACATTATTTTAAATTAGAGTTACATAAAAAAGAATACAGAATATCAATCTTTGGATTGCCACAATGATTTTATTTTAAATCTCTCTGTTTTCTCTAAATGTTTGTCTTTTTCTTCACAGGAAATGTCTGATCTAAATCGCAGCTACTGTAGTCTTCTGTGTCTTCCAAAGCTTTGTAAGGAGGCATTTGGTATTAAAAGGACAATGGGTCATATGATAATGGGTCAATGGTTAATTTGATACAATAAAACATAAGATTTTCTCATTTGGACAAAATTAAAAAAAAGCATTTAGTACAACAATGCAAAGATCATACGTGAATAAATCTGTAATTGTTTTTATTAAAGGTTCAGACCTCTTGTTTTGAGAGAAGGCAGGATGAAATCCTCTCCAATTTACATTCTAACAAGCTGTTTTTAACATGTTTTTGAATTACTTGGAATTGTTCATGAATGCATCGCCCAGGTAAATCATGGACTACCTGTATTTCTTGTTCAAAAACACAAAGGATTCTTTTGTTAATACATGTCTTTTAAAAAAACAATTTCATTTTCAGCATTTGAGCAGTTAATGTAAAACCCTGGATAAAGAAAGAAAAAAGTATTAGAAAGTGGGTACATGTACAAATTTTCTAGAAGAAGGTAAAATATCAAAAGCGAAGAACATTCTGAAAACAGCCTTGAATAGTAATCAAAATAAATACATTTTAAGACATTTACAGAGGAGGATCCACATTTAATCATTGTGAGCCGAGGCACCTGGGTAAAGTATTGATTTTGTGCTCTTGTTGTGACAGTCTGACTGAGGGAAGTAAGAAAGCTTAAAATATTTACTATCCTTTTCTAATACTATAGATAACCACAGACTATCAGCTAAATGATACATTTGTACATGATAAGAGCTCTTCAACACCCCATGCAGAAATGGAGTAAAGGTGTTTCGTGGGAACACAAATGCTGCAAAGTTGTTCTTGTCTAATCAGAAATCTGCTAGTCCTCATGGTGGTTATCAAGGTGAATACTGTAGGTTTCAAGGGCAAAATCAATCGATTGCCAAATCTTCCTGCTTGCAAGCTTGTACAACTGTTTGTTGGCTGTATGTTGCTAGTCTGGCACTGACCCAGATGAGATTTCCTATCTTTTGTTCTGACCCTGAGATTGATATTCGACTTCAATGGCAGAGCACAAGCAGCTTTTGTGATCTGTATAAGAGAGCCCAAGTGAAAACTCGGATGCGTTTAAACGTATCGGGACTTAACAAATCGACTGTTTTAGTTTCGTAGCCTGCAAGTGAGAGGACTGAATTTGATCAGTCTCATTTTTTTTTTGTTTTCTTGATTTTCAACACAGCACTGACCTGGAGAATGCCGCGTCTGCAAGACAGACTGAGGAATCTTCTTGCTAGGTTCAGGAGAAGGCAAGCCGGCAGGCATGGTGCTCTGGGCTGACTGGCAGTATAGAGGAGAAGCTACTCAGCCAGGCAGGTCAGCGAGATTGCTGATGACGCCATCCACTGCCATGTAGTAACTGGAGTTCCATGCACAGAGATGAAATCTCAAAGGCAGGGTGTCGGACTGTGGACAGGACAGAGCTTAAGTATCCAGTGCTGATGAGGCAATTACTCGTTGAGAGGGGGACAGGTGGCACAAACAGCCACTCTGATCGCGTTCTCACGTCACCGGGGGCTGTATGACACCACATGTGAACACGGCTTTGTGCCGTGGACACCGCGGGCACTGAGCTCTGGCTTGCCCAGGCGTAACAATCCATTGATGATTCAAGGGCCTTTCCAAAGTGTTTCGCCAATGAACCCAATAGTAATGTTATCAGGCGGTTCTAAACATTTGCGACTTGTTTAGTTGTCATGTTATTTCAAACCATTGATATCGTGTTCTGAATTGATCAAACCAGTGAAATCATCATTATTTGCCTCTAGAAAAGCTGTGTCCACATACGGATACAAGACCAACAGCTCTTTACAAGGCGCAGGACATCACATTATTGATGCCAGGGACTGACTGCGTACATGATTTAGTTCCCAATTTGTATGTAATTATCTGTAATAGTGTGTGTGAGTGAGCAAGCCACATAGGGTGAATTATGTGCAAAGTACAAGGTCCTGACAGTTAACACCCTTCAATGAACATTTCCTAGTTGCATTTCAGAGGAAAGCTACACTAGGATGGCTGTGACTACCCTTTCACCCACAGCGCTGGGGCCCAGGGTTCAATTCTGCAGCAGAAGGCCTTTAGAGCGACTCCGCTCTAAATACAAAGTTTATTTTCACATCTTGACCTTGCAGAGTTTCTGATAAGGTTAGTGTTTCTTTTCTAACCTATCCATCTACAGCACTGTTTGTTTAGGCTGCTTTCTACATTTCACCATTGTCAGTGCCTTGTTGACTTTATGGGATGCAGGGAATAAAAGTTGTGCTGAACTGACAGCGTGGATCTTCAGTGTCCAGAAGGGAGAATTCAGGGCCACCTGTGCAGCTCTGCTCAAAAAGTTCATTATCTTTCTAGCGGGAGCATAATGAATTCCGGTCCTTTTGGAGCCACAATCAAGCAGATTCTGTTGCATCGCTCATCCATATCTTAACTTGCCTTATATATAAATTGAACAATTTGTTGAGGAGTCTCAAAAGGCCAGCAGTTCTTCAAAACTTGTAGAACCCAGGTTATTTTTTTCAAAAGATTTTGAATAAAAAACATGCTTAATTCTTCAGAATGACATTGGTGATTTAACTAGGAATGCCTGCGATGGACTGGTGACCCATCCGGGGTGTATGGTGCCTTGTACCTGTTGCTTGCTGGGATAGGCTCCGGCTTCCCTGCAACCATGTATTGGATAAAGCAGTTAGAAACTGGATGCATGAACTGAAACTTGGGCAAAACAAAGACTCATTGTAGTTATACCTGGTATTCCCCTGTGGAAGCACTGGTTCTTTTTTCTGGACTGCATATTTACAGAAGATGTGTCTGTATTCAAGAAAGCAAATAGGATTCCTGTTGTACAACAATTTAATCCATTTTAACCACCCAGGGTAAGAAAGCTGAGGGACTGTTGCACAAGTGTATCAATTAATATATTTAGTATTATTTCATGCTAAGTGGAGTTTATTTTACTGTCAATTATTTAATCATTTTAATATATGCGGTATCTGGTAATGTTTTTCACAGTTTTTATGAGTCTCCAGCTTGTAAAACCTGATTAGTAATAATAACAAAAAATAATAATAATTTTTCTTTATCACTAGGAGCAGTGAAGATACTCTCAACATGGGCCAAACACAATCTTTTGTTAAAGGAGTCTTCCAACAGGTCTGCCGAGATCCAAACAGGATTTACTGCTGAACAAAGCCCTTCACCATTCTCTCAGACTCCACTTCAGATGTTTCCTGAGCCACAGGAGACAGCAATTTCACCTCTCAACAGTCAGCACTACCCCTGAAGTCCTCCAAGCACACAGATCATTTTCATACAGACGATGAGTTACAACCGCTTTCCTGATGTGGCCAAGCTGGTGTAGTAATCCTCATCAGCTCTCGTATTAATTAGTCCCATCGGGGCTAATTAATATGGCAACTGGGTGTTGATTATGTATTTTCACCAACCACAGTGGTATTAAGTTACGACTGTGAGATCTGCCAACAAAATGTTAGTCTGCTATTGGCAACATGCTTGAAGGAGTCCTTGTGTTGAATGAATCATTAAAGTAAGAGACATGCATTACATATTTTCTGTTCACAGTCTGCTTATTGCTGAAGCAGATAAACCGATTTGCTTTTCACAAACAGGCTGCTTTCGGATGCCATTAGCAATTCTTATATTTTGCTGTTATTGAGTCTTTTTAAATGTGGGTTTAAATTCTTTTCAGCAATTTTAGAAATCAAAACTTTCTGGAGGTGATTGACCATTAATGTGGTTTGTTATTTTGCTCAAGGGCACAACAGCAGTGTCTCACCTGGGATTCGACTGCACGACCTTTCAGTTACAAATCCAGAGCCCTAACCACTGCTCCACACGGCTGTTTTTTTGTGGTTTGATCTTAGTATTTTGTTAATCAGAAGAACAGTACTACTTCTCAAACAACAAACTTATCTGTTCACTTCTTAAAATGTAAATAAAAGTATGATTTTATTCTTACTCCATCACTATGGTGCGATTGATAACTGAAGTTTCTGTTAGGAGACTGAATAATTGAAAACTCACCTAGGGGAAGACAAACAGCAAAATGTGAACCACATCAATATTTGGCATCTTCTGTTACTTTTTCATATGAAGTGAATGCAGTAACATTCTCCAGGCTCCATCTGAGATAGCATTGAGATTAGATTGAATTTCGCTGTACAGGTTGGAAGTGAGGCCAAAATATTAATAGTATAAATAGTGAAAAAAAAACATAAATGGAGCTAAAATAATGTTGAACTAAGGTCAAATCCAAATAGAGATGCTTTCATCAGAGAAAGTGTAGCAGAAACAGACAGACACCATTTAACATGAAACTCTGAGAAATAACGACTTTTTATATGGCCTCTAAACTCAGCTTTCACTTTGTGCAGTCTAACTTCCCAAGACACCCCAGAGCTCCCTGTGGACTACTTCCATTCAGCTGCGCATTCTTCTGAGGCCCCCAGTGCCCACAGGTGCCCAATACACACCCAAGCATCCATGAAATGGGTCATTAATGAACTGCAACACTGACACAGAACAATCATCCACCATTTTCTAACCACTTCTGCCACTTCAGGGTTGTGGGCGAGCTGGAGACAGTCCCAGCAAGCAACAGCTGCAAGGCAGGGAGGTACAGAACATTACTGTTAAAATGTCCTTTAAGTGCCTCTTAGTCACTGCAAAAGTGTCTCATGTCCTTCTTGATATCAGGAATGTTGATTTAATGTTATTTAAAGTACTCATCTTTAAGCCCAATTGGTAAAGATATTAAATTACTACTATATAAACGTGCTGTAGCACAAGAAAATGAGAGAAAATGCATTCAGTAAACAACAGTCCTTGAAATGAAATGTAGGGAACACTGATAGAAATCTGTTTTTTAGCATTCCAGAGTGAGCTGTATATCTCAGAACCCATACACTGGTTATAGCAGGTAAACTCATGTGTATGAAAAGATGTGGTGAACAAAGAATCATAGTAAATTTCAGAACAATACACAATATATTTTAATTAAACATTAGAAAATGCTTAAAATTCCCCAAGACCATGCCATATCTGGGAAAGCCCACATGAGCCTCTTCCACTACAGTAATGCAGCATGTTTATCTCCTAAGCCTGATAACATGCCAACACAAACATACCACTTTATCAATGATTATTTAGAAGCTCTGACAGGATTGGATGTGTCTGCATCACACCAGATAAAGAACACTAGACAGGAATAAAACTCCTTCTATCAAGGCTGGGAGTGCACATTCACAAACACTGCTCGTCTGTCGCACGGCTGAACAGCCTGCCAGACAGAGCAGCGTACTTGACACCTGGCCTCTCGTCGAAACTGCCCCTCTATCCCACACTCCGTCCCCGCTGAAGCAAGGTCCAGAGTAACAACATGAACACTTCCGCGTTTGTCGTTGTCTTGTGCGTCCTCGGTCTACACCAAGTAAGTAATCGGAAGCAGGATTTTGTACTTCCTGTTGACTTCGGTTTCTTCTTTTCAATTTCCTGCTTCTTGTGCCCACTCTGTGGCGATTCTAAATTCTAAATAATACCAACAAGTGATGTCACTGACAAGCAGGTCATTTTCTAACAATATTTATTATATTTAACAAGACAGGATAATGCGGTGTTTGAACGGAGGCTTTTGTAGCCAGCATAACAACTTCACGAAGATACTATGATCACCTATAGATTAATTATTCCATTAATTCACCTATAGAACCAGAAAATGTAGTGGGTTTCAGAAACATTCATAACTAGCCTAAACCGTAGCTCTGATCAAGCGAGTCAACCCAATATTTTGTTTCGATAGCTTTCTTTGAAGAAACAGTTGGATGAGATCTTCAGATCACATATGCACTACTTACCAAATGGAGTAGATGGGTCAAATGGTTTCCTGTCATTTGTAACCTTTCTTATGCTGTTACTGTATGATATAGTTAAGTGAATTGGACCCACATAATTCAGGCCAGGAGAAGCATTTGTCCACTACCTAACAGCCAGTCTATCTTAATTACTTGTGATATGGATATATATTTCACTTTTCTTAAAGTAAGTAATAGTGTCTCTTTTTGTGTAGCCTTTACTATATATTTTGAATCAACTAACCTTGACAATTGAAACACTATTTGCTTTTTGTTATAAAATCAGTTACAGAATTTAGTATTTTGGTTTGTGGTTACTGTGTTTATATTGTGTGGCAGGACAGAACATGGTCTCTCAGAGACCAAGATTTTCTCAGCAGCTTTCTTTGTGTGTGAAGCAGCAATGGTTGAAGGACTGACACCACATAGTATACGTAAAGTCTAAATTTGCGTAAAAAGTCAACAAAATCAAACTACACCAGAGCACAGTGGCTCATCAGGCCAGGGCTAGTGTTGGGCAGTACTGCTGGTCCCCATTTTTACTGCTGGGTGGACTGGAATAATTAGGGTAAAGTACCTCATTCAAGGTTACAGTAGCGGTGTCTACAGCAAGGACTTGAACTTCTAGCCTATCAGTTATGAGTCCAGAGGCTTACGCACTGTTCAGTGACACAGCAGATAAAATTGCATGGAATGATTAAAATAATAGCACTACCGATAAGATATAATTTGTGATTCATAGCTTTATGGAAATTTGTGTTCCTTATGGATAATACTAACAAGTGTAAAGTGAACCAAGCCAAACTTTCACTCCTGACTTGTAACAAGGTGAAGTCAAAATGCTTAGTACATTGAAATATTTAGGAAACTCTACACGCTGCGGTTCTTTTTTTGTCTCTGTATTTGAAACATCGAGAAAGGCGTATGTTGTATATTGTGCTGAATATCACAGCTAAGTAAAGTCATAATGTAGGAACCACGATTCTGCTTACAGTATTTTCTAACTTTTGCTAATCTGCTTTTTTTCTGTTATTTGATTTTTAAAAAGAAAGACGGGCTTGTAAGTGGCCAAACCCACAAAAGCATGTGCATGTCGTGGAGTTGTATTACTAGAGCATGTTGGTTACGTTTTTGTGGCCAGAATTAATCCACTCCAGGGATGTCTTCAGCTTGCTATGCACTGTCATGCACCTGTGGACATAGGAATTACTAGATGCCAGTGAAATCACAGTGTAATTGCTTAGAGTGGCATCTACAGTCTTACCCACCATTCATATCTCTCACTGGTGATCAGATTTTAGTATGTAAATCAGACCTCACAAATCACATGTGCAGACATTGTCCCAGCTGTGCAAGAACTTGGGTTTGGGTGTTGAGCTGAGCTTATTAAAAAATTGATTCAGAATTAAGCTTGTATTTTGTGACGAAAAAACATTCTAGAGCATTTGTGCTCTGGGTTCCCCAGGTTGTCTCAAATGCCATCCATCAGGAAGGCTTTTGCACGTTTTATGAGGAGTGTGGTCGCAATCCATCCATCAACATCAGCCTGATCAAGCCCATCATCCCTTGTGTCTATCGAGGACCAGCAAGGAAGCTGAGCAGTCTGCACTACCAGAGGCTCAAGGATGTGTGTCCCATGCTTGACAATGGGGAGAACAACACCTACGCTTGCTGCTCCATCAACCAACTCAAGTCTTTGGAGGAAAGCCTCACCCTGTCTAAGTCCCTCCTGGTCCGCTGTCCTTCCTGTGCTGAGAACTTTGCCCATATCCATTGCATCAACACCTGCAGCCCCAACCAGAGTCTGCACATCAACATCACCAGGACTGTCAATGTCACAATAAACGCAGAGGAAAAGGAAGCTGTAGTGGAGTACCAGGCATATCTGTCCCGAAAGTTTGCAGATGATTCTTTCAACTCCTGCAAAAACGTGCGCATCCCCTCGACCGGGGGCTTTGCCATTGCCACCATGTGTGGAAGGTATGGTGCCACCCGCTGCAACACGCAACGCTGGTTGGACTTCCAGGGAGATAGCAGCAATGGTCTGGCCCCCCTGGATATTGACTTCCGCCTCATCCCCGCAGGCACTACTGTTGGTCAAGGGATCGTGCCCTACAATGGCAGGGCCCAGCGCTGCAATGAATCTACATCCCTTGGAGGAGAAGCCTGCTCCTGTCAGGACTGCATCGAGTCCTGTCTCATTGATGCCCCTCCGGTGTCCTCGTCAGGGGCCTTCAAAATTGGACAGTTGGATGGCGTGCTGGTGCTCTGCCTGGTGGTCTTCATTGCACTCAGCCTGTCATTCCTGGGGTTCATTTTGGTGAGGAACCTCTGCAGGGGAAGAAGCAAAGACAAAGGGAAAGACAAGAACGACAATGTGGTGAGAAAAGAAGTCCTCCCCTCAGATGTGAGATTCAAAGACAGAGCCAGCCTGGCCACTCAGCATTTCCTGGGGAGTCTTTTCCAAAGTTGGGGCACCCTGATGGCCTCCCACCCCATCAAGGTCATAATAATCTCGCTAGTTATCGTTTCAGCTTTTGCCGCGGGCCTTGTGAAAATCGAACTGACCACAGATCCTGTGCAGCTTTGGTCGGCTCCCAACAGCCGGGCCAGAAAGGAGAAGGATTTCCATGATAAACACTTTGACCCTTTCTTCCGCACCAACCAGCTGATCCTGACTGCCCCCGGCCGCCCAGGCTACACCTACGACTCACTGCTCTTTGGGAAGCAAAATTTCAGTGGAATCATCTCAAAAGATCTTATCCTCCAACTCCTAGAACTGCAGACCCGCTTGCAGTCCATCGAGTTTTGGTCAGAGGACTATGGCAGAAATGTCACCCTAAGTGATATCTGCTTTGCTCCTCTTAACCCCAGCAACCCAGCCCTCACTGACTGTGCAGTTAACAGCTTGGTACAGTACTTTCAGAATAGCAAGCAAAATCTGGATGCCAAAGTCAACATGACAGAGGAAGGGAAGACAATGGAGGTGGATTGGAGGGACCACTTCATATACTGTGTTAAGTGAGTATACAGAAGCACTATTAATAAAATGATTCTTAAAGTCATGCTGGAGTTCAAATCTGAATAATGAATTGTTTTCTTGCAGGGCTCTTTATTCTGTACCACACTGACATTACCTCATTCCCATTCCCATCCACATTTATTTTCCATTGGATACAGTCCCTCTTTCTGTTCAATAATACCAGGAGGGGCGAAACTATCTATAGAACTTTCAGATTTTACTTTATATGTATGTAAAGTCGATGTTACCAGTATTAGGGGCCATCTAAATGACATAGTAACAGCATGCTGTTAAACAGACACCATTAACCAAGGGCATTCCTTGTAAGATACATAGACAACATTGTTGTGTGTCTTAGCTATTGGTTTTGTTCTAACAGGTTTAAGTTCCTATGAAAAAGTGAGAAAATGCTTTGGTGCAAAGCTTAACACATCTTTTCACATTTATTGTTAGTATAATAAAGCAGTTCTGGTTTTCAGTTGGTTTGTTTTGTTTTCATATGAGACCATAAGAATAGGTAAATATGCAATGGTTTTAATTAACTGTACATGGTCGCTGGTAACAATGTTCTTAATTCCTGGGTGCCATAAAACTGTAATTATTTTGCATAACTCCATGTGAACTTTTTAGATAAATTCTATATATATAGTGTGAACGACTGATCTGACCATCAATGCTTTAGCTGAAAGCCCACATTGTTTTGTTGTTTCTATGGCCGATATAGCACAGATCTAAGAACACGACAAAGGTAACAAATGAGTGGAGAGTATTTGATCCTTTCTATCTCAGGAGGTCTAATGGGAAACATAAAAACTTTTTGTATATGGATCCACAAGGATCTGAACAACTCATACACTGACGTAGGTCCCCTCTTCAACATAAAGTGTGTTAATAATTTGCACATATTCATAGGTGTCAATCAGCACTGATTGTTCATGCTTCACTAAAAGCTGTATAAAAAGATCATTGCTGCTTGTGTAATCTTTTTCTTTAGCAACACTTGCATTGCATCCCTGTAATGTGTTTTGCCAGCTCTCCACTGTCTTTCCAAGATGTCACAGACCTCTCACTGAGCTGCATGGCAGATTACGGAGCTCCTGTCTTCCCCTTCCTGGCAGTTGGAGGATATGAAGGTAAAGACGTAGACAAAGGGCTTATATGGGCTCGATCCTGCCTTCCAAAGTTCTTCTGGCTTCGTCTGGTTTCCTCTTGCTTTGAAGGTGTCATCTTAAAGCACCTCTGAGCCAACAACACAGAGGAACAGAAACGCAGAGGAAAAGGGATACATTTGTCCCATTAAGTAAATATTGAAGAAGTAAATGAAGGGTCTGTTTGACAAAAACAAAGGAGATGTTGGTACTACACATGTTCTTCATTGTGGTTCTGTTTTTGATGTGATTGATTACATGAATGGATGGAAGGTATTGTGCATCTGTAACACAACTTTACTTGAAAGCCACTTCACACTACCACCACAATAAACTGGGCAAACTGATTGTTAGAACAAGACAAATGGGATAAAGGTGTTTTAGTGGAAGTTAGATTAATCTGTTTGCATGGAATTGTACTGTAGCTCTCAGCTGGACAAAGTTTTGGGAAGCTCACTGAGGTCAGACTACAGACCCCCCCCTCCCCCTCCTACCTTTCAGGTTCTGACTACACCAATGCTGAGGCTCTGATTCTCACGTTTTCCCTGAACAATTACCCCCGTAATGACGTCAGGTTCAAGCTGGTCCAGATCTGGGAACAGATGTTTCTGGATATCGTACAAGAGTACCAGAGGGATCCTTCTACCAACTTCACCTTTGCGTACATGGCTGAGGTATGGCCCCAGAGGTGAAATATACTCTGATTTGTTTTAACATCAGAACGTAAGAGAGCCTAGAGTTGAGAGGGTGCTCTTCTCCAATTGGTATCAGCTTTGGCAGTATGGGTGGGCGGCTTGTTCCATGCCTATTGCATAAACAAAATCCCTGTTCTCATTTTTAATACTCCTGTCCTTAGTTTCCATTTCTACCATTTGGTTAACTTTTCGTTGTCGATTCTGAAGACGTTCATTGGGTTGACTTTTTTGATGCCTTTGAGGATTTTTAAAGATGGAATTATGTCCCCTTTTTGAGCTCTCTGTTTACAGATCTTAATTCTGACTGCTGAAAGGGAATGTGCTGCGTTCCCTTTCAAATCACCCTATGAATGGAACAGATGAGAGGACATGTGGATGGAAGGGTTGATTACACAGTTGAATCATCAGAAAAAAGCCAATTCTGGAGGTTGTACATGTTTTACAGTCAGATGTTGTAGAAAGAAACTCGTGGACAAAACTGCAAGACCAACAAGTCAACGTAACAACAGAACTTTTACCCCAAAGTACAAAAAGAAGTGTTGCAGTTATGCATTTATCTCTTTTGATTTCTTTTCTCTTTCTTTTTGTTATTCCTCAGAGATCTTTGGAAGATGAAATCAACCGAACAACAATGGAAGACATTCCCATTTTCATGATCAGCTACCTTGTGATCTTCGTGTACATCGCTGTAGCGCTGGGGGAGTACTCTTCCTGCAGGAGAATACTGGTAGGCAATGACCTCATCACTCAGCGTCTTCATACCAGAGCTGCTTTGAAGTGAAATCAAACCTGAACAGGCATGAGAAAGACTTAGTCCCTTCACAGTATACCCACAATAATATTCCGTAATATGAGATAAACACAATTTTCATCATGTTTAACATTGTACAGAATCATCCATGTACTGCAATTGCAGTGTCAACCAAAATTCAGAAGTTAAAAATCTGAAACCCAAAGAAAGTGATTTCTGTCTTTGCTAACTGGTCCAACTGGAGAATACGGCTTGAACTAGAGATTCATTTCCAGATTAGACTTTAAAATATATCTGCTTATTAAATTAGCTTTTATAGCTATGCCTTTCAATTCAAAGAAATTACTTTTTAAAGGATGCCTATCTAGAAATAATTTCATTTCCTCCTTAGTTAATCAGTAATGTCTGTGCCAGTTGATTTGATTGGTGCTATGCTGGCAATACTTTCCAAAAAAATATTTCCAGTGCAATAGGGTTATTGGCAGTTGTCCATTGATATCTGAACATTATGTACAAGGTCATTGCTATTAGCGTTGAACAATGCTGTCACTATCCTTTATTTTATTGCTCTTATTTTGCAATTACACCATTTATGATCTAAGATTTGCCCTCTGGACAATTCATGCATCTTGCTACTTCAGCTCTTGGTAATTCTGTTCGGCTGTGATCCACAGAAGCTTGGATTGACAAAAAGAGGATAAGAATGGTGTCATTCTTTTTAGTTTAAAAGTTCATTTGTTTTACTTTTAAGACAACGTGCAACAACCATCCTGTCACGCCCTCTGCAGCCAGAGGGCGCTCCTTCTCTGACCTGTCCCTAGTTTCCGGTCTGCTGTCCTTCCTGTCCCTCTCTTTCCCTTGGGCTATATATTTCCGGGTCTTGCACTCTGTCCTGGCTCAGCATTGACGTTCGGATGTCCTGAGACCCGCCTAGCACCAGGGCGCCCCACGTCCGCTCCCTGAGGGCATAGGTTTCTATACGGCATTCCTGAACTCTTTGCACTAATGAGCCCGGGCCTTTTTCCCGTCTCGCCGCTACGCATATGGGTCTTTTTCCGCTCTCCTGCTCCCCACGGTTAGTCCCTTTGGACGTCCGTGACACATCCTTTCTCAAAGTGTCTGGTTCATCCAGGGCCCAGCAGGTATCCCTAGCCTGGCCGTGCAGGAATGGGGAACCCCACTTTTGGTAAAGTAGGTCCTAGCTCTGGCTGGTGGGTGACGATAGTGTTTTGGTTGCTGTGCTCCAGGTTGACTCCAAGTTGCTGCTGGGCCTGGGGGGGATTCTGGTTGTGGGCTGCTCTGTCCTGGCCTCCATGGGATTTTACGCCTGGATAGGAATCCCATCCTCCCTGGTCATCCTGCAGGTCGTGCCCTTCCTGGTGCTTGCAGTGGGAGCTGACAACATCTTCATCTTCGTCCTGGAGTTTCAGGTCAGCAAGGGTTCTCATCGTTTGACTTTCCAATTGGAAACTGGAAAACTTTTTCTTATATGTGCATATTAAATATTTAATAAATATGTCACGGATGAGAAGTTCTAAAAAATGTTCACCATTTCCTTCCTTTATTGATTGGAATAAAGAAATCTTTATTCAGTGAGTATTATTTCATTTCATTTTTTTAAAAAGCAGAAATTCTTATTCATTTTATGTCATTGAGACATTCAAAAATGGTTAATGCAAAAATGAAACTCACTGCTATTTATAACGTTATTGGTGTGTGTTTAGGATGTTATGTGATGATGTATTGGATTGATGCTGTTTATTATTAGCTTTATGTTGTATATTTGTGTTGTGTGGCATTTGAATCCATGAACTCACCAAACCAAATTGCATGCAACTAGTGGTTAAGGCAATAATGTATTGTACTTGAACTTGAAAAGAAAACTCTTTTCAGCTTTTACTTTGAGCTGCAGAGCCGCCTTGAGATGTGTGGTTTTCCATAATGCATCACAGCCAAAACACTGAGCTTTTGAGTGTTTCCATTTCCTTTTCTACTCGTTGCTTTGCAGCTTGCACACTGACTCACCTCCTTGCTCTTACCTACTTTAAAAAATGCATTTAGTCAATCAACACTTGGAAAAATTGTGGAGTGTAAACTCCGCAGTAAATGGGCTTGCCATTAGATGTAAGCCAAGGTGACACTCAGCCGCATCAAATGCATGTGGAGGCCGTTACTGTCTCCGGAGCAGTTTAGCTGTCACCTGCTGTTGAATGAGCGGTTCGTTCTCATTGACAGAGGGATGAGCGGAAACCAGAGGAGAAGAGAGAGGCACAGATTGGTCGAGTACTGGGCAGCGTGGCTCCCAGCATGCTTCTCTGCAGCCTCTCCGAGTCCGTCTGCTTCTTCTTAGGTGAGAATGGAGTCTGTCATAATGTTAGACTGTGAAATATGATGAGGTCACTTCTGGGTTAAAAAAGCAGAATCCCCCCTTCCTTCTCTTTTGGGATCCTTCAAGCGGTAAAGTGATCTACTGTCCTTCTTAACGTTGTTTTAGAAACAAAATATCAAGTCACTGCTGATGATGAACTGGTAGAAACCCCTGTGGGCAAGTAAGAGAAACTTCTTTGTAATCGAGCAAGTCTGAGAGGTGCTGTGTACATGCGCATTCTCTGTAGTACACAAAAGGCAGGTTGTGTGTTAGCAGTGACAACTGCACAGAGTCACCCACCGATCTCTTCCTGCAAATCTGAAGACCCTCCAAACAAACTGGCATGCCTAAAACACCGTGGCAGAACCTTAACTAGGGCGAAACATCCAGCAGTCACAACAGAACCCTGCAGCTCACAACTGGCAGCCCACTGGAGATCATCACTCTGCTCTCCTCCCCACTGATAGCTGGTGTGAGGTGCGCGTTCTGGCGCACTATGGCTGCCGTCGCATCATCCAGGTGGGGGCTGCACACTGGTGGTGGTGGAGGGGAGTCCCCATTACCTGTAAAGCGTTTTGGGGGGAGTGTCCAGAAAAGCGCTATATAAGTGCAAGCAATTATTATGCTGCCAGGAAGGTAAAAAGTGTGGAGCAGCTGGTGAGGGGTGTGTTCTCTGCCGTCGCAGGAGCCCTGAGCAGCATGCCGGCGGTGAAGTCCTTCGCCCTCTACGCCGCGCTCGCCGTGCTGATGGACTTCCTCCTGCAGATGACGGCCTTCGTGGCGCTGCTCTCCCTGGATGCGCGGCGGCAGGACGCCTCCCGCTGCGACGTCCTCTGCTGTGTTACTGTGGGCGGCTCCGAGACGAAGGGCAAGAACGAGGGCTTCCTGCTGCCCGCCATCAGACGCTACTACGCCCCCTTCCTGCTGCACAACGTCACCAGGGTCGCTGTGGTAGGTCCAGCGATCTGCTGCAGGATGACCTGCAGTATAGTAATTGGACAGCAGGTGTCACTCTTGCCATGAGGAATGTGGTTGAAGGGACAACATGACACATCATGGCAATATAATAATAATAATAATAATAATAATAATAATAATAATAATAATAATAATAATAATAATAATAATAATACATGGATATAGAGCTTTTCTGGGAGATCCACTAAAAGGAGACTCCCCTCCATCATCTGGATGATGCAACGGCAGCCATAGTGCGCCACTACGTTCACCATACATCAGCCATCATTTGGGATAGGGACAGAGCAATTAAGCCAAGTCATAGATGGGGATTAATATGAGGCCATGATTGATTTTTAATGACCACAAAGAGTCAGGACCTCGGTTTCATGTTTCATCCAAAGGATGGCACCTTATTACAGTATAGTGCCACACAGACTGCAGGGTGAGTGATCCCGTCTGGTCCCACTAACAGCTCTTCCAGTAGCAACCTTAGCTTTTCCAGGAGGTCAGTGGGGGTTGCCAGTTGTATGTTGCAGAGTGATATACAGTAGCTACTAATACTATGATTAACACTGTTACCCAATGAGCCAATACAGGTTGGTGAGGATACTGCACCTTCTTTTTTCCACACACTCTCTTAAATCCTGAAGTACCACCATGTATGAATTGCACCACAATTCCTTTTCCAACCCTGTGGCTAAAATCTACTGCTGTGCCTTGTGTCTCCTCCCAGATGGTTCTCTTCCTGTTCATTTTCTGCTCTGGAATCTTCTTGATGTTCCATGTGAAAGTGGGTTTGGATCAGGAACTGGCTCTGCCCCAGGTGAGTTTTTTTTTCTGTTTAGATTTCCACATCTTGTCACTTGCACCACAGATAAAAGATGCTTCAGTATTTGGTGTGTGCTGGAAAAAGTTTTGTATTCAGTTGTGCAATGCCAAAACAATGTATGGCAGAAGTATCATGTCTAAAGTATCAATTAATATCAAGCAATAATAATAGTGTCTTGTCAAGTAGCATCTCAGTGCTTTTACAATAAGAAAAAAACAGGAGAGGAGATAACAGAATAATTAAAAAAGTGTTTAGAATGTAAAGAAAAAACAAAGGGGCAGACACTGATATCAAATAGCCTTTCTGAAGAATGTTTTGGGTCTGTATTTGAAAGCTCTCAGGGAAGGACTCTCTGATATCCTAGGTGATTGAATTCCAGAGCTCTGGGGCATAGCAAGCAATGGTTAAACTTCACCTGCCCAGATACTAACACTGAACCAGCACTGAGCTGGTAGCACTGTAGTGGGCAGTGTAAAGCTATTCGATAGCAGTTAGATGAGTGCCAACTGTAGTCGTGAGCAGCACAGATTCAGTGATGGCAAAAGTCCGTCATCAGAGCTGACACACACTGTTTTGACAGCCAGTGTGCATCACTCACATTTAAGTGGGCAACCAACTCATATTTTAATTGAAAGCTCAGCTTGGTCCCAAAATGATGCAAATGAAGATTTGACCGCCACCATGCTCTCTCTGTTTGGCACAGGACTCGTACATGCTGGAGTATTTCAAGTACCTGTACAAGTATTTTGAGGTGGGCGTCCCAACCTATTTCGTCACCACAGGGGGCTACAACTTCGCCAGTGTCAGTGGGATGAATGGAGTGTGCTCAAGTGTTGGATGTGATCCTTACTCTCTCACCCAGAAAATCCAGTATGCCACTAATTTCCCCAAAGAGTAAGCACTGCCCTTTTGCTTTTGATACTTAAGGATGAAAATGTCTGTATATATAAAGTCTATAGGATACATGTGTGTTTGAAAGGCATTATGGGTTCCAGTATCAATAAGCTCTTCAGCTAATCACAATCCTGCAGAACATGGAACTGTCTTAAGAATTCACATTCGCCCTTCTTGTGAGGCCAATATAATTAAGATTCACACCTGAAGAAGGCTCCACGGCCGAAACGTTGTGTTCTCTTTCTTCTTTTTTTCAGCATGGAATAAACCTATTACTTGTTCCTTTGCAGCCTACGCATGCTGACGCAGCTACCCACCTGAACTACAACCGCCTAATTAAGATTCATACCCATAATTAACCACATACAGTATAACTCTTTTAGAACATAGCCTGAATTAAAAAGAGGCTCATTCTGAGATATTTGAAAGGGCTATACATTTACAGTACCAAACTTTATAAAATATTATAGTGTTTTCTGTTAAGGATTAATATTTCGTGTTTTGCTTTGCAAGTGGCTCTAAAACGATATGCAGTACTTTTCATTTTTTTAATTTAAATTGACATTTATAATAGATAAGTGCTAAATTACATACAGGTAACAATAACACAACTTTCATAAATTGGCTGATGCTTTTATCCAAAATGGGTCACATCTGTGTCAATTTACACAGCTGGACATATTACTAGAACAGTTTGGGTGAAGTACTTCCCTTGATAGTATAACAGCTGTTTCTAACCTGGAATTTGAACCTGCAACCCTTCACTTATGAGTGCCCAAGTGCTCCCCCTTTACTGATTAAGTTCTAAAAGTAACTCGCTCCATTCACGTGCCTGTTTCTGTCTCTGTGTTCAGATCATACCTTGCTATCCCAGCCTCCTCTTGGGTTGATGACTTCATTGACTGGCTCAATCCAGGCTCCAGATGCTGCCGGTTATACACATCTGGGTCTCACTTTGGACAATTCTGCCCAGCAAATGAGAGTAGGTCCTATTTTTCACAAATGCTCTATGAAACTGTGGAGTTCAATGCACATTCTGAAAATTCACTGATATTTACTGTACACTATTATTTAAAGAAAAAACGTATTATTTTCAGGTAAGAGACCTAAGCACTTTTACTTGGCGCCCTTGTTGTCAGATTAACTCATAATTCAATAATAACACCTAACATATATATCTATGTATATTATATAAACTGTATGTTAAGCACCTTCTAATTTTGTGGTCTCTTTGGTCATATTTGGAAAGTGTTTTGAATGTTTTGCTAAAGGCAAAACATTCAGATAACATAACAGATGTCGGGGAAGATGTGTGGGAACCCATCTCCACCCTTGAGGCAGCTCCCTAACTCATTCCTTGTGAAAGTGGAGGGGATTTGATCAATCTCATCCTTGCACTCATTCTCTCAGCTAGGAAAGTTGCGCCAAATGACCTCTCGCACACTCAACCCTCTATTGCACTGATTAGAATCTATTAGAATCTAACCAAACTGCTGAAATGCACATTAGTCCCAAAATCAGTGTGTACAGTATGAAACATGTGGTACTCACATTAGAGGCTTTCATAATGGATGCAGAGTTTGAAATCTTATGTTGGCAGCTGGCCTGAAGTGCCTGAAGAGGTGTATGAAATCTCCTGAGAGTGGTGTTCTGAGGCCTAACGTGACGGAATTCCACAAGTACCTTCCCTACTTCCTGAATGATCGGCCCAACCTGCAGTGTTCGAAGGGGTGAGTGAAGAGAGCGCACCCATCCTGCCCAGCTGTTCCTCGCCTCCAGAATACTCTGCTTCTTGTGGTCCACTTTCAACTTTTAATCTTTTTCTGTGGCTTTTCTGTTCACTTAGCCCAAAAATCACACTTTGATGTTGCGACTGACACTGTGCTCCTTTCAGACATTGTTGCAAAGAGCAAAGGTTTGCTCTCGGCTCAAGAGAAGTCCCACTTGCAGTTGTGTGACAAATCCCACAAAATAAATGTCCCAGAAAACCTTTAGACCTAGTCAGTCCATTTGAACCTGTATCTGCTAAAAGCCCCCATTCTGTCTCCACAGAGGGTTGGGGGCCTATGACAAAGCAGTGGTGAGGAATGAGAACGGAGATGTGATAGGTAAGAATCAGTTTATTTAACCAGAGTTGTGATTATGGATAGATTTGGCAGATGTGCATGGTACTGAGGATTTCTAAAAAAAGAAAAATACATTAACCCAGCTTTTAGATTTCACATGACTTCACTATTCAAAGATTTGCTAAATGCACAGCTGAGCACGCTGATGAAGAAAACGCATGCAGCACAGAATATTTGTTTACACCCGTGAGAAGAAGCTAGATATTTAATCCCCCATATCAGGGAATGTGTGTGTGTTGGAAACTGTTTAGACTAACCCTGCCTTCTTTTTCTCCGGCAGCCTCGCGGTTCATGGCCTATCACACCCCTCTGACCAACTCTCAGGAGTTCACTGACGCTCTGCAGAAGGCCCGAAAGCTGGCGGAGAACATCACCATGGGCATGAGGAAGATCCTGGGCACAGACCCCGACTTTGAGGTTTTCCCTTACACGTACGAGCCCCGTCACCCCTAAGAACTACTGTGCAGGGGCACCTGGAGACCCCAGAGCTAGACACACCTGGGGTTTTCTAGACTAAGACTCAAGTGCTTTAAGGTCTTTTTAAAAGTTAAAATCCCTCTCTGGGGGGGGGTCTCTCGTCACAGATGTCAACAGTTTTGAGGGTGTGTTATGGAATGTCTACCATTTCTTGAACTGGTACTTTCAGTTTTATGAACTGTGCAGTTTTTGAACTTACTGGACCTTAAAGCACATAAATGCATTTCTGCATCTGTCCTCCAGGATCACTTACGTGTTCTACGAGCAGTACCTCTCCATTGTGCCAGAGGGCATCTTCAGCATCTCAATGTGTCTCCTGCCTACTTTTGTTGTGTGCTGCATCCTGCTGGGCATGGACCTGTTGTCAGGCCTGCTCAACCTTCTCACCATTGTCATGATCACCGTGGATACCGTTGGGGTCATGACCCTGTGGGGGATTGACTACAATGCTGTCTCACTCATCAACCTGGTCACGGTCAGTAATGCATTGTTGAAGACTCACTAACACAATTCTCTTGATTGAGAATTTTTTATTTATTCTCTAATACAGTATCAAACAGTGATGGCTCCATCACATTCCTTTCACAGAACAGGGAAGATTAGAAGCTGTTGGACTGAGCAAGAAATCATTATTTATCTTCGTGGATGCCATAGTGAAAACCTGGTTATTGCAGAGCCTATTGCTGAACTGCTGTTGAGCTCACATAATTTCTACTTTGGAAAACCTTGTGTTCACATACTGTATGACCAACCCACACATTCCCCAGACCAAGAATTTCTGTAACCTTTGGTGTTGAACATGCTCTGATAAGAGTTTCTTCTATCCAGGTTCTATCAATTCAAGAACAGGCATCTTCATCCAGGCTTAAAAGTATATTTCAATTGGAAAAAACATGTATGGAAAAAAGTACGTGTACAGTAGCTCATTTCTTATTGAATTCCACTAAGGGTACATTTAGGTCAGAGGTTAACTTTAAGTAACCGTAGGAAGTAATTCTTGTGTTTCTTAGACTACATTTTACTGAAGAGCGATGGTTTTACTGAAAAGATAAGTAAGAGATAAATTAATTCAAAAATACATTTAAAGGGTAGTTAGGGCTTATTCATTGGAAGGATTTCATCAATACAATAATTCAACTCCATATCACCTTTTTTTAGATAAGATGCTGTAAGTAACAGGTTTCAGAGCACAGTGCAACATTTTGCAATTGTGATTAGTGTGCACAGTACCACTCCTCCAATGTGTAGCTCCATTTGCCAAATTATAGGCAAATCAGAGTTTAAACTTATCATAGTAAGGCATTCTTTCTTATTCATCATTCTGAGGGTCATGAGCAGGTTGTGATGTTTGTTCCACTCTAAACTAAATCAGTTCAATTTATTGGACCCATTTCCCTGCCCTGAAGAAACTTGAAACAGCAAGCTCTGTGGTGTAGGTACTTCCTGACAGATACAAGATATGCAAACAAACCCACTCATTCTAAAATGTAAGTTAAGATCACAGCATAGCCCTATCTTTCTTACGCCCGAAGAAGGCTCCACAACCGAAGTGTGTTTCCTTTCGTCTCTTTTCAGCATGGAATAAACCTATTACTTTTTTCCTTTCAAGATCACAGTATGTTTACTGTGTCTTATATACAGTATATCACTATCTCTATCCCTTTGTAAATGGAATCACACTGCATGGCTTTTTCTGCTTGTTTGTAATACAATATTCTATGATGGGACTGTATGAAGCACTATATTAAAATGAGAACATGAGAAAAGTTACAAACAAGGGGAGGCCATCTGGCCATCTAGCCCATTTGGAAGCTGTTCATTGATCCAAGCATCTCATCTAGCTGTTTCTTGAAGAAGTCATGGTATCAGCTTCAAAAATATGGCTGGGTGTTTTGTTCTTTTGTGCAAAGAAGTGCCTCCTGTTCTCGGTTTGAAATAATAATTGCTTACACTTATATAGCGCTTTTCTGGACACTCCACTCAAAGCGCTTTACAGAGAATGGGGACTCCCCTCCACCACCACCAATGTCCAGCATCCACCTGGATGATGCGACGGCAGCCATAGTGCGCCAGAACGCTCACCACACATCAGCTATCAGTGGGGAGGAGAGCAGAGTAATGTAGCCAATTCATAGAGGGGGGTTATTAGGAGGCCATGATTGGTAAGGGCCAATGGGAAATTACAGAGTTACACCCCTACTCATTTTGAGATTTTTAATGACCACAGAGAGTAAGGGACCTCGGTTTTACGTCTCATCCAAAGGCTACATTCCACTTGTGTGCTCAAATTCATGTTTCGCTGTTCATTCTGAAGAAATCCCTTGAGTTGGCTTCTTCAGTGCCCTTGAGGATCATGAGTACTTGGAACAAACCCCTGTTACATCAAGTCGTATCGTGCAGTGCCCTAATGGAAGTGCGTGTTTCTTCCAGGCTGTCGGTATCTCAGTGGAGTTCGTTTCCCATCTCACCCGCACCTTTGCCATCAGCACCAAGACCACCCGTGTGGAGAGAGCCAAGGAGGCCACAGCCAACATGGGCAGTGCCGTAAGTCAGTGTGCATTTACTTACAGTAGCTCCTGAGCAGACTGAGTCTAGAAGGGCAAGAACAAGAGCTCCACGAGGGCTACAAACGAGGGCAGACCTTTTGACCCCCTTCGCTCATTTGATAACTGATCATGTTGGCTGTAGATCTCAAAGTCTCCAGCAGCCACTTCTCATAGGATCTAATATCTGAAGTGTCATCCTGCAGACATAAGATCAAATCAGAAATCAGCTATTAAAATCTGAAGGACAATTACTGATGAAGAGTTGCTTCAGTTGTAGGAATGTCCAATTTTGGCACAAAAATGTAAAACTGCTCTGTAACAACACGCATGCCAAATGTAGTCCTACAAAACAAATATCCCGTTATTCTTATGGGCTTCCAATGACTGAGGCTGCAGAAGCTAGGAGGTTTACTTCCCATGACTGAGCCTGTTTACAAGCTAGGCTTTGTGAATGCACCAAAACACGTTTTCGCTACCATTAAGAAGGATGAAGAAAGGCTCATAGAACTTAAGGAATAATTAAAACAATGAGATGCAGATGGTGAAGAAACTAATATTAAGAACAACAGTCATTAAGAGAGAGGAGTCTGAGGGCAGTTCATCTAGGGTATCCTAAGAAGCTCGGCCTAACTGTATGTCTCATGTCTCGGACTCTCAGGTATTTGCTGGTGTTGCCATGACGAATCTCCCAGGAATTGTGGTGCTGGCGTTTGCAAAGGCCCAACTTATCCAGCTCTTCTTCTTCCGCCTCAACCTGGTCATCACCCTGCTGGGCATGGCTCATGGCCTGGTCTTCCTGCCCGTGCTACTCAGCTACTTTGGTAAGAGAGCTTTCTCTCCTTCCCTGCACTACCCGGAGAGATCGATTATTTCTTCCCCCCATCTGGAGTTCCAACCAGCCATCCTGTACATGAATCAGGCACTGTGTTTATTTGCTAAAGCTAGAAGACCTGTAGTGACTGACTACTGTATATTCACCCCATTCCCAGTCACAGGTGGAGTCCCATAACCCAGGTGTTCCTAATTCTGGTCCTGGTTTTTGTTTCCTCTGAACACACATCTAAATAACTGTACCCTTTAGATCATTCATATTTTAAAATTGAATTCTTTGTTTTCAGTTTTTTAACATGTAGGAGGTCGACTTTTAACTATTACATTTCCTACAGAACTTAAAATCTACAGCCTTTGCACAGAAAAAAAAACTTGCAAAGTCCTAAGCAAGCAATGTGTTGGTTCAGGTGAGGATTTATTTAAACTAAAGACCTCAGTTGTAAGGTAAATGAACAGGTGTATGGGTCCCCAGGTCCAGAATTGTGAATCATCACATAACTGCCCTATTTGGAGAAAATGCACAGTAACTTAGAGAAGAGCCAGATATAGAACGAGAAAACACCGTAGTCTAGCAATGAGTGGTGATCTGGGAAACTGAGCAGAAAAGTGATATTTGTCCACAGCCACCTGTACTGCCTTTAAGAGTAGTAAATCCGCACTCTTCATGTAGCTGGCTCTGGCAGATCAATTCAATTGAGGAAGGATAAAAGGGGCTTTCAAAGCAGTTGAGCAGCTAATAAGACTTGACACCAGGGACCATCTGTGCACTGAGTTCCCGAAATAAACATTCAATCAATCAGTCCACATGACCAGGTCAAGGTCTGATTTTAATAATTTTCTTTCTCTTCCAGGGCCTGATGTCAACCGCGCTGTGCTGCTGGAACTCCAGGAGAAAAAAGAGCAGAAGGATTCTGAACGGGTCAATCACGTCTACTTAAACGCAGGATTTAAAGACACTGAAAAAAACCTTCATTGTGACACAAGTGCAATGAACAATGGACAACCACACACCTGTCCCTCCAATACTGTAGAGGGGGAACCTGTCCAGGCAACCTCAAAATTGTGAAAACCACTGGAAAAAAAAACTGTTTCTCAAAACTCTTTCTTAACTGCACATACCTCATTTTTCTCTGAGAACATGGGATCTTGAAAATACCCATACGACCACCCCAGGATACAAGCATGTGGAAACAGGAAACAAACTGTACACTCCTGGAAAACGCCACACAAGAAGATCCAAATGGGAATGCTGAAGAGACCTTCATACACTGTGGTAAAAGTGTTCTCAAATAGTTTATGTTCTGCTGCATTGTTAAGTAGAAATTTGATACTTCTAAAAATTCACATCATACATATATAAAAGACACCACGAATGCAATGAAAAATGTTACTAATTGTATATAGTAGTGGAAACTGTGCAATTAAGTCAGACTATTTATTTTATACCTAAACAGTGGTGTTGCTATTACAACAGGGACTGTAATATTTCTCGAAAAAATTATTGACACATGAATTAGTCATGCACAGATATTTGCACTCCTCTCTACATATACAATGTAAAACACTTTAATCCACTCTTTCATTATTACCACTATGTACATATATACTGTACGTAACAGTAGAGTAGTAACTTCGGTCAACAACTACACATTAATCTGATATGTGTGAGTCCACAAAGCTCCAACTGAATTTGTAATACATTGTGTTACATTTGCACCACTCTGTGGATTTCAAACACTAAAAAAAAAAAACAGTTCATATATTTATACAGGATTTATTTCAATATATGAAATTTTAGAGAAAAGGTTGAACAGAAAAATGTTTACAGTATTCATTGAAGCATGTTTAAAAATAGAGCCCATTTTGGGTAAAGTTCGGTGACTGCCATCAGTGATGAGTTTGACTCATTTTCCTTAACTTTAACTCTTTAAATTCATGACACTCTGGTCCCTATACCCATGAGCAAGCACAAAACATAGGCATCGGTACTATCTCACTGTAGGAACTAGTAAGCCTGTCACTTCAGTATAGCTGTTGTACATTTTGCCAGTATACTTGAAAAATATAAGCTGTTGTACCACAAATGAATGTAATTAAAGAAATGTAAAATCACACTAAGAAAAAATAAAAGAAGTATGACCATGTTGAAATCAAAGTTCAATCAAGAATATAAGGATGACTTATGCAATAAATAGGAAAGTTGTTAGTGGGTTTGTTGACCAGAAATAAAATGGGGGGTATACTTACTTTGAGCATTCTGTACATCAATTTCACTCTTTTTCACCGCGAGAAAACAGAATAAATTATTTTGATCTTCTGAGGCTGAACAAAAAACAGCTTATTTTTAAGAGCTGTAGATTGTACCCATCTGGTTTTGCTTCAATGTTCTGACACTTTCAGAAGCTTTAGAGATGAGCTCTTCATTTATTTTTTTTAACTGGAAAGTTCTCTTCACACAGAAAATAGATGATTTCCCCCCCTCAATGACAGAAACCTGGTCAATTTAAAAATTGAAATTAAACTGAATTAAAGACTTTGTACCCTACAACCAAGGTTAAATGTATTATGTATTATGTCTAAAAGGATAGTCTCATCCTCTAAAAACATCCTACAAAAGCGACAAGACGTATCCCAAATAAGTCTTAAAAAGGTCTGGAAAAGTATCTCACCTCTTTAATGCAGCAGCACCTTGCAATGCACATCATGTAGGTGGGCCCACTTAAAGTGCAGATTCATTTTAAATTTAAATCATTGCAACCACTGCATCTTGGCTTCATGGGTATTCTAGATACAACCATAGATACATTTTAAGGGCTTGAAAAAAGATTTATTTATCAGGGAGCATTTCCTTTCTAGTATAACATGTAAAGCATATTTGAGGTGGAAGAAATCCACAACATTTACAGTAACTCGGCACAGGAATATGCCAAAGACAGTGGGGAGTCCAACTGAACTATTGACTTTGACTTACAGGACATTCTCTCATATTCATTCCACTTTCACAAAACCTCACATTCCCATATAAAACCAAAGACCGTTAGAAGTCATCTATACAAAACAGGGTATTTAAAGCAAAAAGGAAAATCAACAGAAACCAACACAACCAAAATCCTGAAAGTCAACCATAACACCAGATATGACTTCTGTCCTGTAGCAGCACAAACCCAAAATATCTAACTTTATTAAATCCCCAGTAATCTTGCTGAACTGACAATACAGTTTACTGAAAGACTTTTTCTTTAACAACAGCTTCTCAGTGTGTACACGACATCACAGCTTATACATGTAACTAAATACACATGCATTGAACAATCCCATGATCAAACTGCAAACAAAAAAAAACAGTGCTAGATGGGAAACTGAACCCTTATTCAGCTGGTGCCTCTCCAAGGAAAACAGCATGGCACTGGGGTGAGGAGACTCAATCTTTCTATGGATGCTGCCATTATATACAGTAAGGCTTGAGTGCAAACCCAGCCAGAGGTCTGCAGCTGGCAGGCATGACTGCTGGGTATAAACACATATGAACAAATTTCTTTTATTGAAATTCCATCGTGAAGCCTTCTTAATCTCTGGCTTGCAATTCCACACTTTCCCAGAAAGTACCTGCCTCTGGCCAGGACGATGCATTCACAGCAGACTGCCTCACAGCACATTCCAGCGCTAGCTATGGCTTTCCTGCACGCTTTACTGCCATCAATAACGTTTCCGATTAATGTACAGGGATCATATCAATCGCTGCATCTTTATCAACCCCAGTTTTTTTTCCCCTGCTTAGTGTTCATTTATCCCTCTCTCTGGTGTATGAGTATCAATACGAATCTATAAGGATGGCTGTCCTACAATGCAATCACGGTGTCAGCTTGAGGCATCAACCAAAAGATTTTTCTTAAAACCGAACAAGCTTTACATTTTTGCCCTGGCGGGAACCGTTTCCTGATGCAGTCTTGCTCCTGTGCCGTGGTGAAAATGATTGCTCCCCCTCCAGGCAGAACATAAATGGAGAGGTGAGAGAATGCCGCCTGTGCGGGACTTTAAACAGTCCCTCATGCAGGGTTACACAGCCAGGTCTCGTCCCTCAGCAGGCACAGCAGAGCCAGTCTGTGAGTCAGCCTGGAGAAACCAGCAAGCTACAAGGTGACAAGAATTGTGCCAGAGTGAAACAGCACAGGTCCCAGTGCCGGAGAATCAGCAGATCAGCTCCTTCAGAGGGCCCTTCAGCTGCTGAGTCTTCGCCTTCCTTTTCTTCTCATGCCTGAAATTTTACAAAGATATCCTATTTCACGCTTTCTAATTACCCGTTTATACCCGTTTCTCTTCATGCTAATTAAATCTGGTCTGGCTTACAAATCCTGTATACTGTACTTCAAAGTGCGTCTATGTAATTCAATCCTCACCTTGAGCCACAGAGAACACCAAACTCTTTCTAAAATATGTTTCACAACAGTGGGGTTATGACAGTACTTCTTCAAGAAAATGTTTTGCAAACCAGAACGAAGATCTTATGATGTTTAATGGGATCTCTTAAATCAGCATTTAGAATGATCTGTGTGGTGCTTTACATCTTGTTAAGATGTTGGCAAGTCAGGTGTTAGGAGCTAAGCCCACATGTGCTCCATATATGCATGAAGGAACAAACCTGTTGAATGCATCCATCTGCATTTCACAAGGTTTAAAATTTAAAATTAACTGAATACTTGAGGAATCATCTTACCTCTTGGGCGCAGCCACCATACACTTCCACAGCACAGCGTAGAGAGCCAGCAGGAAACTGATAAACACAGCTGCCGCTATCCCACCTGCACAGAAGCACAGTAATTTTCATCACAGCTCCCCCAGGACACCAGCCTGTGGCCAGCCTGGCAGATTCTGGATAAGCCAGTTCATATGAAGGCATTTCACCAAACTAAAAGCCGGACCACAGGCTGACAATGTTGCTGTGAGCACCGTCAGAGCAGATCCACTTTGCGAGATTACATGACACGTGTAAGAAAAACACGAGAGGAAATCCTGGGAACACCCTACTCAGTTTCTGAGGACACCCACAGATCCATAGATGCCTGGCGGTATACGTCTACTGTAGACACTGCTTACAGTCCAAGCTGACTCAAAGAGTTGACTCCCAATCCTTAACAAAACAGCAGTGAGTGGATCAGGCTGAATACAGGGAATTTATAATCATTAAGGTTAAATTCAATCCATCCAACTTCCAAACACTTTATCCAACACAGGGTTGCAGGGGAGCCAGAGTCTATCCTGGCAAGATAAGACAAGATACTACCTAGCTGGGAGGCCAGGCTGAAGTCAAATACAGTATACTGATATTAAATCACTTTGAAAGCTTGTGTAGTTCCTATGGAATGCCACAAGGGGGCAGTGTGAGCAGGAGTCAAAGAGGACCTGACATAATTACAGTCCACGAGGTCTTATCTTGGAAAAATCTTGGAAAAAAAAGATCATGCCTGCACCAAAGAACAGAATGGCAACTTGCCACATCATGTGTCCTACAAATGGAAAAAAAAGTCTTTGTACACATTACAAAAGGCAAATTCAACAGCTTAATCAAATGTCTGAGACACTGTTTACTAGCCTTAAAAGAACACAGATTCCGATTTCATTTTTAGAAATCTTTCCCTCACTCTTACTATCAATCTCTCACTCCCTCTCAAGACCTATATTCTTCATGTTGCAATCACTCAGAGAACATTTTTTTTCCAGAGGAACAAACAAGAACATTGCCAAGGAAATTAGGAAAAAAAATAAAAGTACACAAAAACTAAAGAAAAAATGCTCAAGACTAAGCTTCCAAAAGGGGGCTTTCACAGATATTTGCGTCAACCAACAGAAATACAAGCCAATTAAGCTGATCTGAATTTACTTGCCCAGATTAAAAATGTGAATTTCTTTTAAAAAAAATTGATGGCACAAGCTTGTACTAATGTATTTAATTCAATCCTGGTATTCTGTTTTTGTGTTACAACAAAAGCGTTTAACAAGAAATAGATTCTGAAATGCCCTGAAGGGCTGAGGCACTGTATAGTTAATGTTCAATTTGTGAAGCCACAGAAAGTAATAACAGGGGAGCTGGCTGACAGCATCAGGTTAACAACAGGTTTCAGAGTGTCAGTTTCAGCCTACATCAGGAGGTTAGTCACGGGCCCTGTAAGCAGTTATTATACAGTGGATTACAGAGGTGTCTCCTGCCGCGAAAAAGGACATATTTCACTGTAAAGGAGGCATGAAGATTACTACCCAGTCAGGAGAGCTAGAGCTGAGTGCAGGAGTTCAGCTAAGAACAGAATGTGATCGACAGGGAAGAAATGCACACACTGTACAGTCTGTGCAAGAGAAGTGCGCCTGGGCTTGGAGAGAGTGTCAAGAATCCGTTTCAGGGGTTTTTCTACTTGAAACGGAACATTTTAAAAAGGGTCTTAACTTGTTAGGTTTTAATGCAATATTTGTGTCAGTCCAATCATACAGAATAAAGAGATTCCTATACAGTCACACAGCGATTTGGATCACATAGTCCATTATCTCCTAATCAGTACCAAGCGGCAGTTTCACAGACACCAACTTGCACTGACCTTGGATGAACCAGTGTAAACGTAGACAAGCAAGTCCAAGATAAATCCTAATCAGTCCACAAATGTCCCCAAAATCCTCTCCAAATACCTCAAGGACAAAAGTGATGGGCTTCTCCAACTTTAAATTTCCTCTTAAGCCTGATTTCTTTTTCTCTGTTCCTTAAGGGAATTTATGGGTTTACTGTAAATTCTTTTGCAGCTGTTGTCTTTACACTCCGGTATGACAACCAGTTGTGCAGACTGTGAACCCTTTGTGGCAACTGCAGCCTGTGACAATTCATCACAGAAGCATCAAACTCATTTCCTGAAAGGCCAGAGTGTCTCCTGGCCCTCAGTTCATTCAGAACTCTAAAATGACTGACTGTGTGCATGCAATTTGTGAATCAAACCAATTACCACCCATTATGTCTGAGAAATGTTGCACAGGGACAATACCTTTAAAGATCTCTTAAAATCAAAAATCAAGACATGAAATATGATTGTGGCCTCAATTTTGTCAGCATTTATCATCAAATGCTGTTTTCTAAGCCTATTAAGGCAGTTAAAACCACACAATTGTTTTCCACTATGTGGAATCATTCAAAGTTTATGTCTGGATTACGATTGTAAGTGAAAGGCTGACTTTGCCTTGCTTATAACTGGAACTGAGACGATATCACACTGATCTTTGGTCCCCAAAACTGTTTGGCTGACATGTCATTACTCTAATGTACCTTATGTAGCCCCTGTGCATTTGTTACTGATGTTGCTTTGGTTATTTTACTCCTACCAGCATTTGTCTTGCTCCTTTCGGCCCACACAGAGGAGGGCCTAGCACTTCCATCTGCTACTAAATCAGTAAGCAACGGGCAGCTACTGTGTAATTAACTAATGAGAGCAATTTCAGCTTAGAGAGAAAGTATAACTGTTTCGGTATATCTGAGCCTATACATTTCCAAGCAAAATGTGCATTTTTGCTGCTGTTAATAAAATAGTTTGCCTTTAATGTAAATATGTAGTTAGGTCAGCTGTTGCTTGATTCACTCTGCATACAGTATAATTCTTGGCAACAAGAGTACAGGATCATTTGGATGAAGAATGACTATTTTCCAACCTTTTCTTTAAAACACAGGAATGGAGTTTGCTTTGGGACATTCATCATCACTCTAACCCTGATTTAGGTGCTTTTTCAAACAATACCCGTTCCAGGCTGGATCCAGATTGAAAGTACATTTTTGTCGTCTTTTCCGACGAGATGTGCTGCCAACTTTTATTTCCACATAAGACAGTGACACCATTACCACTACTGTCTGAAAATGACAGACACAGCAAAAGAAAACGTACGTTTATAGAGAACATCCAAATCTCTGGATCTTAATTATGATGATGATTTACAGGGAAGTGTGAAGTTGGACAATAAAAAGCAGCATCCCAGCAATTATATTAAGTGGATGTCGGGATGCGAGTTCAAATCCTAGGAGAGACACTGCTGATGCACTTTTAAGCAAGGTACTTCACTCAAATTGCTCCAATTGAAAAAATGCCCAGCTCTATAAAAGCTATGTTCTTTTGGACAAAAGTGTCAGTCAAATACGTCAGTAATTTGTAAGAAAACACTGCAGCCTGGAACTGCTGGGAAAGGGGAGTTTCACCCCCACAGTGCAGGAAGATGTACAAACTCTTGGTTACCAGGAATGATGCCGCTGCCTCGGACCACCTCGCTGCCGGCAGTGGGCTGTGTGTGGGGGAACTGCATTGCCGGAGTGGACCCTGGAACCCAAAAGACAAGAGGACCTTCTGAGCTCCTGCTCAATCCCAGCCAAGACCACCCCCACGTGCCCGGCCCTCTCTCTGCGGCACGATTGAACTCCTCTCGTCACTTCTTCATTCTGACCCAAACGAGTCACCAAAGGTAACACTACGTCTCTGCAAACAACACAGCCTAGAACATCTGACATCTCGGACATCCAACCTTCAGACCTCTAAAACAATTCCCCCGTTATTTCAAAAACAGAAGTTTAAGAATAAATGGGAAGAAATGATGAAACACTTATCCCATGAAGATATTTAAGCAAGGCTGGCATATCTTGTCGAAAGAATTTGGACCAAGATTTTAGGTCAGGAACTTTGTTACAGTAACTATAATAACACTGTTAGGTCTACCATGAGATGTTCAAGTATAATAATAAAATACACAATTGTTATTTTATTCTAAGCAGACAAATCTTACAATGAAGAACTTTAATGAAATAAGGGCTACTTTGACTGGACTTTTGCAATTACTCTTAAAAATATCACTTAATATTTTTATTTCCAAAGCTTTCCTTTGACTGGCGTTATGAATGCCGCTTCTTGCCATAAGCCGAGAATGAATTATAATGACCTTCTCGCTGGTGTGTTTTTGATCTTTAAATGCCTGCATCGATGGCCTTTCTGTGAGCATAAGAAATTGTTAAGGAGAAATTACCGAACAACAGGGGAGGTTTTAAAGTGGAAGTGTCACCCAAGTGGCTCAGTGGGTTAAGGCACTCGCCTGAGCTCCACGATCACGGGTTTGAGCAGCGATTCCCAGTCCTGGTCCTGGTCCACACGCCTACTGCTTTTCATTCCTTCCCACCTTTATCAGATCTTTCAAGCCCTACTTGATCTAAGAAGTTGCTCCACTGAAATATTTGCATTTTGTTTCTAGTGACAAGTTTGGGATTTTATTCCACTTCCAAAATACAGTGGTTAAAGCTCCAACATGTTTACGAGCTAGGCACAAACAGTGCACACTAACCTTATTATTAAGTCAATGACGGCTCTGATTGTGTCACTGAGGGCTCAGCTGGAACATAAACCAACAGGTGTGAGGGGTCACCAGGGCCAGGACAGGGAACTGCTGGACTTGAGTCTGAGCCAGGTGACCAGAAATCCCAAAGCAACTGTGCACAATTGCCAAGGGGAGGGAGGGTAAATCAGTCAGGGCTCACTCACTGCAACACAGCAGCCCTTCCAACCTCCCCAGGCACTGACAGACATGCAGTGCTGCTGGGAAGGAAATATGCCTCTCCTCCAATCAGCACTGAACTGCAAAAAACACAAAAACTCAGAAGTGGGTGGGCCAGGAGTATCTGCCTACACTTCCTCATTCTTACCGGTTTGAGCTCACGGGGCTCATAGCTGAAAAGTGAAAAACACACAACTGCCCATTCCAGCCATAATATAAACCGAAAAGATTTTAACTGTCTGTGCATGCATATACATGCATGCGCAGAAGTACTATAATATACTGTACCAAATATCTACCTGTCAGAGGCAGCACACTCCTAAGAAACAGGCAGGGATTTTTAAAGAGGTCCATTTTTTTACCGTTTCTATAAACTAAACAGCATCTCCTTTAAAGTCTAGAAGTACACAGGCTAGTCATTTTGGTTCTAGGTTTTCCCCACGTTGAGTTTCAGCTGGTGAAGTATAGAAGAGTAGGCAGAGATGGAATGAGTTGAGGGGACGTCCACGCAAATGCAGAAATACAAACGTGCGTCTGAGTGTATTATGGTGGTTCAATCATCCCCTATTCATAAGCACCTGCTGCGATCCCTGTGATGGTCACCCCAAGCTGACGCGAACCCAGACAGACAGTGGGGCAGCCCCCTAGATGGGGATGCCAGATCACGAGGAGGACATACAAACTCCACACAGCAATGAGAACCGTCGTTTTGGCCAGCGGTACCAACTGCCATACATGTGCTTATCCAAGGTTAAACAGCCTTGTGACACCACAAGAGATGGAAGCACACTAGATGAAAGCTTTATTAAACTTCCTTGCTTGTTTTCTTAGTACACAGTTAAAAATAAAATCATTTAGTCCCACATTTAAGAGTAACAAACTCTTAAGAGTAATTCTTAAATGGAACTGCTAAGGGTTTTAATTATTTGCCCTCCAGCATCATCTGCTGTTCTCACAAGGGAAGTAGACACCTGTTGACATGCGCCACTGACACACCCAGCCAGCAGAACCAGCCATGTTTTGACAAGCTTGAAGTTCTACAATGCTTGACAGGGGAGTTAAAGTGAGGCACGGGACATCTCTTGCTGCTGCAGCACTGAAATGACTGGCTGAATAATTCCAGCTGTACCTCTGGGGGCACTCTGTCAATTGAGCCCCTCTGCTTGGACAACTCCAACCAGTCGAACAAGGATGGAACCAGAAACACCGGGCCGTACAGCTCCACCTTGCTCCAAACCAGTTCTTTTGCCAGTTGAGCCTGGAGCCCCTGAAACAGCTCTTTCTAAGCTGACTAGACCCAACCCATTTGACACCGAGTTTAGGGGGGATTGCACTGTGTCCAGACATTGTCCCACTCACCATTGGTGTGCGCTCCAGAAAGGGCATCCCAGGCCAGGTCCTGGAGAACACTCTGAAAGACAGTGGCAGACACCAGACTAAGTATAGGTACAGGGCAATGGCACTGGCTTTGGGCAGATGGCGCAGTTGTACCATTGCTCCTTAAGAGAGCCCTGAATATCTCCTTTGGGAATCTTTATTACAGCTCATGAGGATGATGTCAACAGTATACCTATCAGGGTACATTTCAGTATATACTGAGATATTTATGTGCATTTCTAAAACTTGCTTTACCTTTACACATACAATTACCTGGATACATTGGGAGGTTTACCAGAAATGTCACAGTGGTCATTCCTGTAAGTAGCAACTGCACTCCTGTAGGTTTTAATGTGGAAAACTTGATACACTCAAATACTTTTTCTACAAGGTGGTGCATTTCATTACTTTTAAAACACACTGTATTCCACACTATCAAACCAGACAAAATACACCGAGATTAACAAGTTACTGGTATCTTGCTGCACGCCAAAAAAAAAAACATGAGACAAACAAAACAGGAGGTCAGATAGATCAATTAAGGCAACAGTTTATTTCCCCACACTGTATCCTTCCTGTTGCGTAGACTTTGTTATTGAAAGAACAGCGACACATCCAAGGCTACAGTAGCACTGAGAAAGGAACCAGAGCTGTCCGAGAGTCTGGGAATGTCAGATTATCAGACTTGTCTGGGGGCAGGGAGCAGTGGTTTTAACTGGCCGTGCTGACTCGGAGCATACTTGTGCAACTCCCATCCTGCCCTGGGATCCTCCCTGTCTAACTGAGAGCAGTTACCGAGCCTCTTTTCTTTCCCTCTCTTCCCCCCATACAGCACCTTGCCTCTCAGCCCCCACCGCGCAGGCGAACTTCTCCCTGTGCTGTCCGCCTCAGCACATCTGGGTTTCTTCAGATGAGCGATGCACTGCCTCCGTCGCTCACTCAAGCACTTACAGTAGCTGAGCTCTCATCGACGGGCACCGGCCCCAGGCAAAATGTCAGTGAAGAAAAGCCCAAGACCAGCGCAAGTAATAATAATAATAATAATAATAATAATAATAATAGCTTACCCTTATATAGCGCTTTTCTGGACACTCCACTCAAAGTGCTTTACAGGTAATGGGGACTCCCCTCCACCACCACTAATGTGCAGCATACAGGGAGACTTTAAAACAACCATGCCCTGGCAACAGGTTGCACTAATCCATGGTTTAGTTATAACTGCAGTCAAATTAAATGGAAAAATCAAATTAATTAATTTTGTGCCACCTGAATACCTGCAATCCTTTTATGCTGGTCTGCCCTGGAGAGCCTTCAATTTGTCAACCAATTTACAGGACTGTTGATTTCCTCAAGCTCTGAGTGACAAGTATCCAAAGTGCTACAGATCAGATCAGATCACTTTATTAGCCACATACAATCTCTTGCATATGGCTAATAAATACACCACTAAGTAAACACCAGTTCCTTTCTTGCACTGAGGCTCCCGAGAACTTCAAAAGTTGACACTGAGACAGGTGTTATCCATTGTGTCTAGACTCTTGTGAGGCCACAACAGCCTCTTTCAATAACCATAACAATATGCGCTGAATAAGAGCATTTGGTCATTATATTCTTTATTAATATGATATTACCACAACTGGCCAAACATCACTGACTGGCTGCTACTGCATAGGAAGAGCAGAGGAAAACCCAACAGCAGTCTGTCTAGAGGCTGCTCACGTCTCTACATCAGTGCTGCCAGAACCACATTAATGCTCAAGGAGGTCATAACCAATGTTAAACTTGCGATGCTTGAATTTTAAATGTGTCTCGCTCAGGTTTCATACTGAAAACAGATCATTCTTGTATACTGCATTCTTGCCTATTCACATTTTTATGATTTTTTGGATGGTCGACGTTTAAACATATTTGATCAAGCCCGCTGTAAGCGAAAGATCCCTTTATTTGTGCACAAATATGTTAGAATATAAATGTGAAATAATATACTAAAACATTAGATAACATTAGAAACAACAGAAAAGCAAAGGGGCACTGTATGATAAAAAGTAAGTCCACAAATATTAAATAGACAAGTCAGATAAAACTGCCTACTCTAAAAAGTGTTGTAAACCTTTGTTACAAAAGTCCAATAAACTGTTCAGGTCAGAAAAGTCAGAATTGAATGGAATTAAGGAGACCACAACATGCACAATCATCACAGATAAATTTGTTTTATACTTTGTATCTATAATGCCTTGATGTAGGGCTCTCCTGTCATTCTGCCCCTAGGTTCTCCTGTTTCCCCAAAAAACACAAAAAAAAACACAAAAATATTAAACAGAGTATGCATGAACCTGCTTATTGACTGACCCTGTGGGATCCCTTTTGAAAAGGTACAAATTAAGTCCAACTAATGCTCGGTCAAACACAAGCTTTGTTCTGCATTACTTCTCCAGAGACCACAAAGCCCATCTATAGAGGTATTCAGCCTGAGCTCCACAAAACAGCAGTGTTAGCCATTCTACCCATCTGATCTTAAAAGCAAAGCACCACCTGTCATAAAGTGAGAAACAAGCAGGCAAGCCATGAAAGCACCCACATGAATTGCAATTCTTCCTTTCACAGCTTGACACATCATGTGTAAATGAACAATCTCTTCTTAACTTTAAAAAAGCTGATACCCCATTCTTTATTTGCTGTGCATTCTACAATGTTGGAACACCCAAAAGAGTAGCTGAAAGAATCGGGTAAACATACAGTGTGGACACGTCTACGGGTCATGTTTCTCAACCCATACAGAGCAGCATGTCCGAGTTTGAGTTAAATATGTCTTTTGGTCAAAATTAGTATGAGCACAGCTCTGGTGGTTCATGGCTAATGGTGCTGTGCTGTAAGCAGGTTATTCTTTCATATTCAATCTCGTCATTGCTCCTTTAAAGACAATGTGTTGCAAACTGCTCCGCAGTTCAAAGACCTCACTTTACATAGCAACCATTCCAAAATAAATATGCTGACAGGAGGAAGGGTTTGTTGTGCCTGTTTTTATGATGTTCTCACTGACTGATTCGGTTCCAGAAGGCCCACGAGACTCCATGTAAGGCGTCCACTGGGAGGTCAGGCCCAGAGCGCACTGAACTCGCACTTTCACTTGACACGGGGCAGGATTCTTCCCTCGCACACAAAAGCAACTGGGTTGGTGAAATCAAGGAACTTTGACTAGCAGTACCTTCACCCTACTTTCCAGATAAAGCATTTCCCCTGGAAAATTGCACAATAATTTATACATGTTTTTTAAAAAAGGCTCTCTGGAATATGCTAACTGACACAGTTTTTTTTTTTGGAGAGGAAAAGCCACCTTGAACAATGCAGGGGCCCCAAGGGGATCTGGTTTTGACCTTTTCCTTGGTTTTGCTGATATTTATATCCTGAAAATATAAATATTTACTTATTTCGGCACTTTTTAACCCAAACGCCATATGAAATTGTGGCATTCCTTCCGGACTAGGTCTTTTAAAATATAAAGTTTGCTTCACTGTTTGTATTCCTACTTTGTGGATTTGTGTTCAGGATGCAGAATGAAATGATGCAGCCCCTGAAAACGTCAAATCACGTATCGCGCCCATGGAGAATCCTGGAGAACCACTTGTTCTTAGCCAGACAAATCCATCCATCTGTTTTCTAACCGCTTCATCCAAAACAGGGTCGCAGGGGAGCCGGAGCCTATCCCAGCAAGCAACAGACAAGGTGGGGTACACCCTGGACGAGACGCCAGTGGAGCACAAACACACACAAGGGCCAGTTCTCCCAGAAACCAATTAACCTACCAGTGTGTTTCACCTACGTCCAGATCGAAATTTAGATATTTTTGTGATACTGGAATATCAAAAACCACAAAGCTTTGAGATGTATCCCTAAAAGCAAATCTAGGTTTTCTTTATTTTTTTAAGACAAAAAAACAAATATTTTGTAACCATGTAAACAACACTAAACATGATCAATTATATTGTCATGTGTACTAGCGCAATAAGTGCCTGTCAGACGCGACAATGCATAATGAGACTACACCCGTTGTTGTTAAGTTATGCAGGGTGTGCGGTATTTTAGGGTAGTGCGGGGTTGCAAAATACTCTGCAGAGTTTTGGCATGTAAGCAGATCGATAGACTCCGATAAAGCGCTGTAACGAAACATGCCGCCAGTTGTCTAAAAACACTGAAGAAAAATTCGGTATAAATGCACTGCATTTCTAGTGGTTTAAACATCACAAAACATGATAGCTGTTATACAGCGGATTAAGGCGATATTACTTTGCACTAATCAAAAGCCTAATTTGATTTCGGTTTGCTCGTGCTTGTTGCTGTCTTTTTTTAACCTCAAAAGAGCATTTTCTTCAGTCGGTCTGTTTAACCAAGATAAGAAAGAATGCAGTCACTCTAAAAGTTTCCAAAACATGTGCGTGCGTACTTCCTAAGACACCACTCGACAGGGCAACAGCGTTTTTTTTCGCGTTTTTCATTTTAACTGAAGATAACTTGAAAACACTGCACATTGTCAACGGTACTAAATAAATCGCAGGTCACATTTTTTCCCCCACTCAACGCTGATTTATCTGTAGTCTCATGCAATGCTGCTTATCTCACCATTATAACGTTCCAATAGTAAAACTGATTTAGACAGCATGCTGAAATTGCTGTAACTGAAAATATTCTTTGTGTTCATCGTTACCTGCATTATCTGTTCGAGAACACATAATTATATATGAATTCGCCCACTTTCATACTAAATAAAACACAAATCGACCTTCTTAAATTTTTCGTTCAAGACGTTCGGCGTGAACAGACCAACACAAAGCCTCTTATATAGCTTTTATATCTTATATATCTCATTTAGCTGGAACGCAAAACATCAGCATCGTTTAAAAAAGAGCAGCTACGTTTTCTAAAACTCAGAATATCGTGCTCTCGTTCGCCTCTCACCTGAGGACAAAGCTCTTGCTGTGTTCAAACGAACATACCTGAACCAGGTTTCCTTCGGTTTTAACCAGAGTCCAGTTATTGGACTCTTCAGGCATTTTTGCGAGCAGAGGTGTCTACCAGGCTGGGGTCAGGTTATTTACTGGCATATCCCTACACGAGTCCGAATATCCCAGCATTTAGCAGCAATTAGCAACTGTTCCGCAACTCCCTTAAAACAGAACCTGATCATTCAGAGAGGGCGGAGACTCGCATCTCTGGGCGGAGCGAGCTAAACACTGGTTTCGTACAGGGAATGCCTTGAATAATAATAATAATAGTTTTGATATTGTTGTCGTTATTGTTTCAGTGAAACTGATAGCTTTAAGGGTTTATTCTTGGTCACTTCACATTCCAGAACCACACTTCTTTTTCATTTAAACCAACTTAGACCCAGCTTATTCAGTCTCCATTGAACAACAGCAACGACAACAAAAACCCAAGGCTGACAAGTTTAATCATGTTTGGACTGTGGCTGGTAATATGATAATATATGCCCCAACTTAATTTGAAATTAAAACAACTCAGACTAACCTCAGGAGTGCACTAAGAGTCTGTAAGGTCCTGTTGTTAAGATAAATGGAATGCTACCGGGACGCTTTATTTAAAACTCCAGCCGTGCCCACTGTTGCCCTGCAGAAGCCACACGTGATTCTGAACCCTCCCATGCCTGGCCTCTCAGATGAGACCTAAAACTGAGGTCCTACTGTGACTCAGGAGCAGCTGTTGCACAACTAGTGAAGAACTGATGCACAACTCAATCTTCACAAGCTGTGTTGCATGAAAGTATCAGCAAAGTGACTAAAAGGAATGACTGTTTACATCGTGTTTTAATAAGACCTGGCCAGACTTGATTGTGGTGCCCTGAAGCATCTAGCTTCCTAACAGAAAAAAAAAACAGTTTCTGTTGTGTACCGTGATGGAGAAACTATCCCAGGGCATCAGTGTGTTTTTCATGGCTCATTTAGCACATGGATATTCACTCCTGGTCTTGGAGGGAAGCCACATCGTCTTCTTTTCAATCCTCTCAGGACAACGCCCTCCAGGACAACGAGCGAATGTTGCCATTTAATCCGGCCTCTCAGTGCAATGATTTCCTCTTGACACCCAGTCTCAGTTTATCTGTGAGGAGCTGAGATGTCTGTAGCTCCCTGGAGTATCAGGAGGTCTGTGCTGGGGTTCGTGGGCTTCCCTGCATTCAAGCTGAAGTTTGATCATCATCGATGATCTGATGATTTGCTCAGCTGGACAGTTTTCCAGGAACTTCAAAAGTTGCTAATTGTATATGTAATATCTACAAAATCATTATTTTCAAGTGTAGATGGAAGAGGTGAATTATTCTTCTTAATTGTCTAAGTTGTAGCTGGTTGAGCCACAGCCTCCCAGGAAGGGGAATTGATGACACTGGTCAAGAGCGATGTTCTACATGACTTTCTGGGAATGTATACCAAAGGCTGTTTTACCTTCTTCTTTTGAGAGAATATGAAAATTGTCCCAATATCAGTACATCCATTTTTTTTCCCAGTCTGCAAGTGCCATACTGTAGGACTATTTGTGGTTAACTTATATGGCTTTTTTGCTTAAGTAGTTCAGGTGAGTAGCTGCGTCAGCATGCATAGGCTGCAAAGGAACAAGTAATAGGTTTTTTCCATGCTGAAGAAAACACAACGTTTCGGCCGTGGAGCCTTCTTCAACCAGTAATGCCCATCCCCAAACTGGTGCCAAATCCAGTATAAAGTTGTGCGGCCTTTGGCAAAAGACTTAAAGGTAGGCGGGTTGGAGGAGTAAGGCTATACTTAGTAGTAAGGCTACTCTCATGTGTGGTTGCGGGGTACATAGTAGACACCAAGATGTAACAAAAACAATCTGCTATTCCAAATCACAAGGGTAAGGCAAAAGCAACCAGACATCTGAAAATTATACCATGTGGACCTCAACGATCCCTGCTCTCAACACTCCAATCTCCTCTAAATAAATGTTTTAAAATTATTTTAAGCCCCAGAAGCACTAAGAGGTAGCCTTTTGCTGGCACAGAGATCCTTACTCTCTCTATATTACTTCACCATGGTTTTGTTTCCAGGATGAAAGCCTCAACCATAACAAAAAGGTGCCTGGAGATTCTCTGCAGAGAAAACTGGGAAGACAAGCAGTTTGCACAAGGCTGCTCTTTACATACCACAGCCCCAGAGTCCAAATACGAAGATCTGTCTGTGTTCAAAAAGGTCTGTAAATGGGGAAAAACAAAATGGGGGCAGTCAGTCAGAGGAACCGCTGTGAGAGGAAGCTCTTAGAGTGCTGTTATTCTGCCCTGTAACACCTTTTAGAAAGACAATGTTGGCAGAGGACATGGAAAGAGACTTAAGCGTCTCACTTATCTTCCCGATCTCAGCACTGAACTTTGGCCACTAACCCAGCGACTCCAGAACCAAAGACATTGGCGCTACCTAGTAGTGAAATTCTAATTAAACAAAAGACCATAAAACAGGACAGAAATAAGAAGAATGTATTTGGCCCATCTGGTTATTCTGTTGAATTAAAGATAAGAGTTTGTTTCAGCAAGATGGCTGGGTAGCTTGTTGCACACTCCCACAGCCCTTTGTGTAAAGAAAGGCCTCCTGTTCTTGGTTTTAAATGCATCTCCACATCGTTTTGTGCTTGTGTCTTCTAAATCAGGCCTAACTGCTTATTCCGAAGTCACCTGAGTTGACTTTCTCAGCACCTTTGAGGATTTTTAATACTTGGACCAGGTCTTGTAACCTTCTCTGTTCTACTAAGAAGCTTCACTGCTTTTAATCTTCTAGTGTAGAACATGCCTTGAAGACCCAGAATGTATCTAGTTGCTTTTGTTTAATTCTAGAACAGCAAATCTTCTTTTGTAACATGGCGGCTAAAAGTGTACACAAAATTCTAAAGGGCCTTACTAGTGAGTTGGAACATTTTAACATCTCTTTATTTAAAAGTATACACTACTTACTATATATCCTAACACTTTGGGTGCTTTTTTATTTCTTTCACACATTGTTTAGAAGTTCTAACTAATAAAATTAGTAGCCCCTTCAAGCTCAGCACTTCCTCTTTTGTATCTATAGAATGATTTTGCTAACTGAATTAATATTGTGCTCTTGTCTACATTCAACTATATCTGCCAGGTGTTTTCCCGGTTTTTAATTTTACCCAAACAAATGCTTTCCCCATTCCCTGCTTCTACGGTGTTTTCTGATCCTCCTCTTTTGGCACCATCTGCCAACGTTACTACTTCACTAAGTGTTCCAGAATCTAGAGAACATCGAGAACCCAGGACATACCTGAAAGGTAAAATAAGACAAGTACAAACAAATTTGCAGGATGTTACTACTGTATTCCTGAACATTGTGGCCTAGGGGGGCTATTCAGCACCAATAGGAAAGCCAAATGCTTTATACATAGTTTGTGGAAATGAAAAACAGGTTAATTGTGAAACTTGAGTATCAGTTCAGCTGAGTAACTGGGACTCTGTTCTTCGTCCCCTGGTTCCCGATTCCAGACTCCCGCTAGCCCTGCTGTCGGAGAAGGTTCAATCATTTTTCGACAGCACTAGAATTACTACCTGCACAGTTGGACAAATTCATTGGTCTTGGTGTCACTTAATTTGTTCCCTAATTCACATGAATTGTACAGATGCGTCACAGAAACAAAAACTGTAGATCCCGTTTCTCAATTTAAAATAAAGCAACTGCACCACACATTTTCCAAAGCAAATTTTATACACTTTATATAAGCAATATTACAAGATATGTAAACAGTAAGCAGAGAGAAAGAGAGAGACTTTAGGCAACGCTTATTATAACACTTTTTCATGTTAATGTGTCATCCAAACCATCAGGGAGGTTAGAAAAAAGACCAAATAAATTATCTACAAGAAGCACATTTACAAATCAGCTTCCATATACAAAAGACAAAACAAGGAAGAGAAAGACCTAATTGTGAGAAAGTAATTGCGTTTGTTTTTTAAAAATCATTACAGAAGAGACTGCTTACAAAGATAAATATTCTGCACTTGGAGAGAGTTGTTCCTGTTTTCTCCTCTCACATTGCCCGCCCAGTGTTATTGTAATAAAGCAGACCTTCCCATCTCTGCAAATGCAAGAAAAGGTCACTGTTATAATACCCCAGAGCCAATGCACATTCTTTAAAGTTTGCCCAGAGACTTCAAAGTAGCAGCTTTAAGTTTGCTAGTATTTGTGACCTTATTTTTGCCTTACTGTGTTGCAAACTGTTGGTCAGTTCTTTTATAGTCTGAAATTGTTACTTGCCATGGTTAGTCTTCCTGGAAAAAGAAGTGTGTCAACTACGTAGAGAAACTCATAATGCAATGAATGTTGTCTTGATGCATCAGGCAACACTGATACCCTCCCCACTTAATTCATTCCACTTTCTCTTAACTGCCTGGGTTTCGTGGTAAAATGTGGAATGGTTAATTAACCTGCAATGCTGAAGTAGTGAGACATGTTCCCACAGAGTGGCCTACAGAAAAGACCCCATTCCTTTCTTTCCCTATAGCTTTGTAAGTAGAAGCTGGAATTCACACAGTCCAATGGAGAACTCAACAAGAAATCACCACTACATGTCTCTAACGAGGAAACACAATCTAAAGGATAATGAGTACCGTGATTCTTATGGAGGATTAACAAGATGCAGCAGCAAATGAGCTGAGATCTAAAAATACTACTTCGGGAGAGAATGACCTCTGTGCTGGACTGTGCGGTCTTGGGCTAGGCCACTTTAACTTTAATAGATGTGCTGCCCACTGGTGGACAGAAACGGGAGTGCAAAGAACCACAATAAGTCATCGCAAGAACTCTTCAACATACCCTGTTCTAAGAGATTTTGCTTGCTAATCAAATTAAAATGTTAAATACAGGGTTTAAAATGAAGCAAACTTAATTTTTCTCCAAAGAATATTTACCAATAATGTATGAATTTACAAGCTTAATGACAAAGGTGCAGGGCATTAACAGATAAAGGAGGGATTGATCACAGCAAATTGAAGGCACCCGACTGTCAAATCATGCCCTCAACAACATTAACCCTGACAAATACAATAATTTGCTTGCCCTGCCCTACTGAGGGCAAAACACTGTATAACCAACACCAGAGTATATAGAACAGAGTAATATTGCACAAATAGACATATGGTTACATAGCAATTAACACGGGGTCATTTCAACCCAAGTTACAAACACTGTCTTGTTAGTAAGCAGACTCACAGATACACTCTCACCAGCAAATGACACAAAAACTCACAGCCGAAACATATGAAGCTTGTGTTTGAGGCGAAAGAGGCCTGATGAGACTTTTTCTTGCCAGAGTTATTCCAGTAAAACCATCTTAAAAATATCTAGGTCCTACAATTATCCCAGAACTTCTGTGATGAAATCTGTGATTGCAAGTTAAAACACTAGAACATATTACAGCTGTCTCCTGTAAATCAAAAATGTAGGTCCCTCAACTCCTGATCCCATCCTTACAACCCATGAGAAACAGTTTAAGACTTTTTACTGCATTTAATTTTAATGTCGCTGATAAGCAGATTGCTGCTTTAAGTCCATTTTCTTTATTTCTAAGCTTTTTGGCTTCCCCGAGAACAACAGCGCACAATCTCACTAATCAGAAGAGACAAACTGAAAGAGGTTAAATCTATCACATACCACACCCATCTAGACTAAAAAGCAGAACCCTTGGTAAACAAGCCAGTACTGTTAGACACATTTCAATGGAAGCAGCAAGGTGTTATAATAGCTGTGAACCAGTAACACACAAGACCTGACCTGTAAAGGCAACCTAGTTTGGATGATTTTAAGTTAATATCTGCTTTCTGTATATTGCTTTTTTCATATTTTGAAGTGCACACGCCATTATGAATGTTTAAGGTAAGTCCATGGTGAGTTTGCAATTCCTGCACAGACTCCTCGAGAAGTGACGTCTCAGAGCTGAATGAGAGGAAAGAGGTAGAGGAGGGGAAACAGTGAGACACAGGCTAAAGCCCAGCAGCTTTCAATGGCCTTTGTACGCCCTGTTGATGAAGACTGCCCATTATGCTGGACACACTCCTGAAATTTAACTCAAAATAATTACAGCTGCTTTGCTATTTTAACAGGGTAAATTGTCTCAGAAAAAAGGGGGAATAATAATGACACCCCTGTAGAAAATTATTTCTAATGTGACCTGGGAAAAGTCTAGGAAAGCTGAGTGTTACATTAGAATAAGATATTTTTGTCCACTTACTAACGTGGCTTATATGTATTACATCAATGTGCCAAGGGAACAGACATTCAACTTGATTTCAGTCCCTTTAGTTCACTGGTCACAGTCACTTACATAATTGTACAAACTGTGATATTTCAACAACATGCACAGTGGACAAAGTGGAGCACTGTTTAATACCCGAAGGATAGCCGCGTAATCATTAAACAGCCTGGAGTTGCTTTAGATGTGAATTCCAAGGAATCACAAGGAACCGTTTTATCACAATCCCTGGCAGACGGACAAGTCTGCAAGGTAGACGACAGCCCAAGAAGAAACAACACAACAGCCTGCTGCAGCAACAGTGAAGTGGGAACGGGCAGATGTGCGAGAAACGACCACTCAGTACAGTACAAATTGAAAACAACGGCTTTAGAGAGATACACAGTCTAGTCTGCCGCTGAGGCAAGGACCAGTACAAGTACCATAGAGAGAAAAAGAGCAGATCCAAATTGAGTGAACCAACATTCTTTAGAAAGGCTTTGTGTAAGATCTACAATGAGTTTCACCCCTTTACCTGCCTCGTGTGCTATTTTGTAAATCTAACTGTTTTGTCCTTTTGTTTAATAAGAGAGCTCTATTAAATAATCAGTTTCTACCATTTATTCTCAATAGTTAAATTGTTAAAGGCATCTAGGAATGTTTCCAAAATACAGCTCTACTAGTTTATACAAAAGATTGAGGAAAAAGAACCAAAACCTGCTAGCTTTTTCTACTGCTCTGAATGCTCTGAAGCCATTCAGCTATTTAAAAGGACACTTCCTTTCCTAAAAATTAAACCTTGTTTAGCATGTTACACGGAAGCAATATGTTTAAGCATTACACTAGAATCTTTTTCGACAAAGTTTTATTAGAAACATGTCTAGCCCCTGACACCTCAACCTCCCACTCCAAATAACCATGACATAGGTAATAATGGAGGAGAGATTTGGACAGGAGAAGCTGATGTGTTTCCTTGATGCTCCACTGTTCACAAAAAGGTGACAGAGCAATTATGTAAATCAAGGCCTGGATGGAACACCTTCAACTTTGATAACATGGTTTGAAGACTAGGAAACAGAGTCACCTAGTGGTCATTATTGGTAACACACAAAACAAAAGAAAAGGCTGAAAGTGCTCTCTTGAAAAGTAAGAGGCTTTGTGGTTTTAAAAGCATTGTCCTTTCTCCATCATGTACTACTAAAAGAAGGCTCAGTATTGGACACCACAAAGACAATCCTCAGCCATACTTCAGAATTACATTTTGAGCTGTGCCTCAACAACATAATGCTACTGAATTTTTTTTCTGCTTGGGGAAAAATATCCAAGCTGGTCTGTGCTCTCTGAAGTCCTAGATATTTTTAAATTACTTAAGTATAAATTTCCACCCCTAGCTCTTACATTGTCAATTAATTGCCTGTATAAGAAGAACCCAGTCAGGTTAAAGCACAGGCTTTTTGGAGCAAAAATTAGTTATGAATTTAGCAATTTTTTTAAATTTGTTCAGAAATCATGAGATTATTTTAATTCCAATCTTACCCTTCAAATATAAAGACAATCTCTGACTTGTACCCATTCTGACTGGATGTTTAAGCATATGTAATACAAAAACCTACAGATCAAGAGCTTTAACTGGAAGCGGATGTATAGCTAAAACACAAAGGTCCCAGACCACCCCTGGCCCTAGAGAGCTGAGCCCTGCAGATCTCATTAATTCATAAAGACTTGTGAGTTTGGATCAATTTATTAAGTTAATTCAGCTCAGTCAGAAATGACCAAATGTGGCACTTGTGAGCTACCGTGTTACTATATATATTTCAAATGATCTTTAACTGAACAAGTCACGTTTATCAATTCTTCAAGCATTTTGAAATTGGTGACTTGGATTTTGGCTCTCCAGGACCAGGGTCGGCCACCTCCGTGTTAGTGTATGAAACAACAAGCACATGCAGCTTTGTATGAATGTTTGGGCACAAAACATTCATTTTTTTTAATGAATGGGACACAAGTGTTGTCTTAGCTCTGCCAAGAACAGTGCTTTCAATCAACTCAATTCCAGCCTTGCAGACTCAGATGTAGACTGTAAATACCAGACTTTCAGAGAAGGCGCACACAATTGTTTTTAAAAAAATGGAATGTGGCACAGTCCTACAAATGAGCCACCTTTTCTCTATCCGATCCATTTAAAACCACTTTTGCCAGACTGAGTTAAATCAAACAAACAAAAAAAAAAGTCCGACTTTCATTAATGCCTCTAGGGCCTCTGCCTCAGTATGTCAAGTCTGTTTTTCTTGGGGGCGGGGGGTAAAGCTTTATGAAATGGGAAACAAACTGAGAGTTCACCCCCCCCCAGAGCTCTGTTCCTCCTCCACCCCCACCCAAAGCCCTCTGGCCCACCCAGAGGACAGGTCAGAGCTTCTGTGTCTGCTGTGCCGGAGGGCAGGGCATGAAGGCCAGAGACATCCAGGAGAGGCAGGTCCTGCAGCCCTGTCCCACGCCATCACATCAGCTCACAGCAGGAGTTCTGTTTCCGGGCCTGGGAAAGAGACAGGGAGAACAGGACTGAGAGCGTCTGCCTCCCCCAACCGTTTTATAGCCACCAAGCCTGTTCCATTTCAAAAAAGCCCTGCAAGTTGGCAAGAGAACTGCAGATGACCGATGGTCCGATGTTTTGCATATTTATAATGATGCAGGCCTCCTGATAAAGCTGTCATTACCATCTACTATGGGGGGTGCTAGTTGGAGAACTTTGATTGCAGCCGTCATAAAAACGGTCTGAATACCGACTAGGCAGCCCACATCCTGGTACTGCGATAACCACTGGCACCATGTTCAAGTAAAATAAACAAACACTCCTAAAACTCCCAAAAAGAAGCTCCTAAAATAAATAAAGAGATCTTACACTATAGTTTTTTCTGAAGCTATTTACATTAAAAAGGTGCCTTTTCTAGGATCTTAGCTGATCTTCTTGTGTTATACCAGAGGCAGACTTGTATTTTTAAAAATTAACATGATTTGTAATTATATACACATACAGATATTGAAAAGTTGTGAAAATATGTAAAATTACAATGAACAAAACAAGGATTCTTGAATTATTGCTGAAATTGTTTTACAAGCAGTCTTTTTTTAAATATTTCTAATAATCAAGGAATTCCACATGGATTACAGGTAATTAACCAGGTATATAAAACAATATTTGGCTGGCAAAGGTTACATCTTGGTCCAATTTAAAGAAAAATGATTAGTGGCCATTTTCCAGAAATAATGATAATAAATGTGAACAAAAACACTATATTCACATTGGGAAGATTTTGGAAAGTGAAAGGCTAAAGCTTTGAGGTCCTGACCAAAGAACTGATATGGGAAAAATTTAAGCACAATAACTACCATTTATGTTTCATTTGGTTACATAAGATTAAATATTTTATTATTTATTTTATTTCTTGTTAAAAATTTGGAATTACCAGTTATGTGTCTATTATATCTCGGTTGATGGCTCTGAACCCTGTGATCGCACACGGGGGAGAACAAGGAAGTTAATAGACAAGTGACTCCCCTGACTAGCCCACTTTCAAGTTATTTGGCTATTGACACATCATGGGCGATGCTGTCACATACTGTAGGTTTAGCACCAGCTGGAGAAAAGGCATGTCCCTTCCAGACAGCACCACCAGCCTGGAAGCAACAGGGAGCCAGCAGGAGTCCCTGTGTCTTAGAGAGCCCTGGCTGACGAATTTCCCACCTACCCTCAGATTCCTTTGGAAATCCCAGTCACAGTCAGCTAGTAACATGAACAAGGCTGCAATCTACGACACTTGTAAATTAAATCCATTGTTGTGCCATTGCAACGAAGCTGAAATTATCCAGACTGTTTAAATGCCCTACTTTTCAAAGGGCAGAAAGGCTTTTTAAACTGGAAAGGAAAAACTCTCAGAGACACAGTTGGCATATGCAAAGCTCTGTGCTGCGATTCAGACACTTACAGTCTTGTAAAAGGCTTTGGATTGGTTTCCCAAGTGTTCCGACTTCTGCACTAAGTCATCCAGCTTCTCTCCTCTCTCCAACAAGGACTCCATTGTGTTGTGCTGTAAATATGCAAGAGCCATTCAGAGCAAATCCTCAACACAAACATTTATCCCCTGCGCTTCTGAAATTGAACACCTTCTGCTAGCTTCTCCAGAAGTATTAAAGTACAGTAATTTGCTGTACTTTCTTTATCTTCAAAGATTACCACAGCCACATTTCTCTTAGAATAAAGGAGCTCATACTTATTATTTTTTTAATTGTGTACATTATAATACCTGCATAAATATAAGTTTTCCTTTGCTGCTGTTGGCTTTTGTTGCTGGCTTTTATTTAAAGTTTTAAGTTTCAAATAAACCTTAGCGTTAAAGGCGGGGAGTCAGTATTTGGTATAAAGTTTTTTAGGAGGAAAAATTACTACTGTCCACGATTCCTGCTGAGATTCTTTTGCTTATAATCCCTAGTTTTCTGGTTTCTAAAAAGTAGTCATGCCAGCTATCAGCATTTCTAAGAGAAAATATTAAATCTGTTACAAATAAAAAAACAGATGGATTGACATTCTACCACAAGACTGCATTAGCAGCTACTTTTCCACTACCTGACTCCACAATTAAAAAAAACAATTTCATCAGTAGTGAACAAAAATGGGGTTCATCATTTTTTCAGTACTTTTTAATAATAGTACTACAAGAAAGAATTAGAGGAGGAAATAACGAAAAGACATGGACATGCTAGCTGACACTACACTTTGATGAAAATACTGAGCCACCTAAAATGCAAAACAATTGTATATGGCCAATAAAATGATCTTATCTTATAACGTGGTTCTGGATTAGACTGAATTCCTGTGGGACACCTGGAGAGCTTATTACATTTCCACTGGCTTTACAAGTCTGGGTAGAGCAGAAGCCTGAAACAGTTCTAAAGAGATACTGAAGACCAAGTCACGTAGATTACAGAATCTACAACTGAAAGTGCAGCTGTACAGTACTCACCAGAATAATTTTGGTTTCGTCCAGCTCAGCCTGAACTTTGGACATAGCGTCTGCCTCCCTAGGGTTCTAAAAAAGGACCAAATACAAAAGTTCTCTCCACTGGTGTCAACTGAAGAAAAGGCTAAAACAAAGGAACTTCACCAGATCCCTTTCTCTTGCATTGCACTGAAGCAAGCTGCTGAAATAATCAGTGGTTTCTGAAAATCATTTTACAACACTACATTTTTCCAAAAAAAGCACCTATTACATCCTGCTTCTACATGTGATGAATACTTATTCATACTCATAAAGCACTTCCAAAAATGTGCTTTTCCTGTATTTTTCTTTTTTTCTTCACTGCAGATGTTCAGGTCCAAAACCAAAATCTAATGAAAAACGATTACTTCTACTGACTTCAACAAAAATCACTTAGCAGGTATTACCTGCAAATAGAAGTGAAATAGAAGTAAATAAACAAATTCACGAAAACAGCAGAGGGGTCTAGCTGTGAAACTTTAGTCATACGCTCTCTCACTTGATATTTGGCAAGGTAGCTGTCCAGAGCAGTGTAGTTGATTGTAGCAGGAGAGCCAGAGGGCCAGTCTATGCTATCCACTTGTCTGGAGAACTCATCTAACACCTGCAAGAAAGATTGCAGCACAAAAAAACACCACTCCATGATATTGTTCCGTATTTCCTGAATCTCTGGTGTGACAGGGAAAATCTGTTGCAAAACAGTGTGTCCTGGCTGTGCTGTGTGATGCAACACTGTCTGACCCCTGCTATCCTAAAACAATATGATATGCCATGTAAAATGATGTAGGAAAAACTCAAACATTGACTCCAGTATGAATTCCTGGTGGTGGAGGGGAGGATTCCAGCTGCTTTAAAACATCTGGTCAAAATCTCAAATAATAAACATCAGGAAGTAACTGGACAGCACATGCACTCTATTAGGAAACTTTCTCACCTTTTTTAGGACTCTCTGGCTTTTACAAATATTCTCTCTGTCTGAAAGGCTACCGAAGACGTGGCTGATAAACTAGGGTACAGGGATTGCTAGGGATTCTAGGTGCTAGAACAGAGCTCCCTATGGAAATATTTCATATACACCTCACACTCTGAGTGTGCATACTTCAAGCTTAAACAGAATGAATACTGTATGTGATAGCAAGTTTTTTCTTCATAATTATGCTTGATCACTTATACTACAGGTTTTACCTGTTTTGTTTATATGATGAAAGTTGGATTTGTTTTTAGTTTTATGAACACAAATCTCACACACAAATTGTGCCACCATACAGACAGAGCTTGGAACTTCATCCGACTGCAGCGGGCGGGAGGAGCTGTGAAGGCTCACCTTATCAAGGAGTGTGAAGCAGACTCTGGAGGGATACTCGTTGTCAGCGATCACCACCGCGCTCAGAGAGTCATTACGCACGTACACGTGACACAAGTAATCTGCAGGCGAAGCAGAGAGCAGAGACACAGACTTGTTACTTTCCTGCTTCCCCCCATTTTTATTACCAACATCATGTCTTTAAAATTATTTTAGAAAATATTACACTGCTGTGTGCAAAGCTTTTTTCTGCAAAAAAAAAAAACTTTACTACACATTCATTGATGTGCACAACCAGGTAGAAAGCAGAGAAGCCATGAAGTTTATGTCATGGCCCTCCAGACTGAACACCATTAACAATCCTCCACAATCTGAAAGAGAACAGGATGCGGCAAGGTTTTGTGAATAACTGAGACAGCTTCACCTGGTACGACGTCAGTACAGCCAGTGTTTTGCAGCAATGAAAAAATAATCATTTCAGATTTTAAAAGTTCTAGGTTTTGGAAATGTTGGATATGCATAGTGGGCAGCACAATGGCGCAGTGGTTAGCATTGCTGATTCACAGAGCTGGGGTCCTGGGTTCAGTTCCTGGAGTGATATCTGCATGGTGTTTGCATGTTTTTCCCCCCCAATGTTTGCATGGGTTTCCTCCCACAGTCCAGGACATACTCGCAGGTTAATTGGCCTCTATAAAATTGGCTCTGATGTGAGTCTGTGTGCCCTGTAATGGACTGGCGTCCCATCCAGGGTGTATCTTGCCTCGTGCTCGTTGCTTGCCAGGTTAGGATCTGGCTTCCCCCACGATCCTGCACTGGATAAGAGGATTAGAAAATGGATGTCCATAATATCAACTCTAATCTAAGGTGGTTTCAATATTGAGAAGCACTCAAATATTAAAAAGAAATTATTTTAGCATGGCACTCAGTGCATGCTTACACCCCGACACCATTAAAATGGAGTGTAACACCACTTTTATGCTGTAAGATAAACGTTGAGGAACTAAAGGATTTAATTCCCCGTTTTAAGAACACAAGAACAAATGGAAGGATGCCATCTGGCTCACCTAACCCCTTGGTAGTTAGTTGTTACTCGACTCTCACAACAGATCTTCACAAAAGTTCTTTAATTTCAAGACCGAAGGGTTTCAATAAAAAAAACAGTAACCTTCTTTACTTGCAAGCTGTGCCTACATGTTAATTGAGCTTTTACAGTACCAACAGCAGCAACACTAATATTTTAAGATTATAAAAAATAAAGTTAGTCACATATGCAAAAATTGCCTACAAATTATATTTTGCCTCTTGTATGTCATGTTATACATAGCTTAGCCACAAAGCTTAACTGGACAATCTGAATGAATATCCAAGTCCTTTAGGCAAAAATATGGTCTTGTTGAATCCAAAGGAAAAAAAGAAAACCAGTGGTCACGTTAACCCTATAAAATGGTAGTTAAATCTGACATTAAGATTTTATGAATACAAGGTCAAAACTAACATGTAATTAGGAGAAAACTAGGTTCTGATTTTCAGGAACAAGTGATTTAAGCTCCCTTAATTAAAACTCACTCTCACATCGCATTGCTCCCAATCCAGAGCGCATTGTGAAAAAGCCAAAAACTGGTGGTGACAAATAATAGGATACATCTATGAGTTTGCATGCACATTTCTTTCTTCAGGTGAGTAGTACTTTAGTTCTTTACAGGCTGGTTCTGAAACTGCCAATCCCTAGTTGAATACAAGTGGACAATCGAAATTGCTCTTACCTTGCTCTTTGACTGATGCTCTGCTGCCTTTAGAAGAGCGCTCCACAATAAGGGCACTGGTGAATGTCATGAACTCCTGTAAGCTGAGAAAAAAAACACAAGACATCTGTCAGCTGTGTGTAGCTGGGCGCCTGGCAGACCTCAGTAGAAGACCATTAATTAGATTTTTAACTGGTCTGAATGCAGCAGCGAAAAGACAAAAAGAAAAAAAGAAAATGGTAAAAGCACAGGCAGTGTGAAGATAATTTATGTGCTGGCACACATCCAGGATTGGCTACAAGTACTTACGAAAGGCCAGAATGAAATCAAGCCAGCATGACATTTATTGAAATGTCTAAAAATCAGAGAGAGCTCTCTGTTACAGTAAAGATTTGGATATAAGATGCTGTAATGAGCAAGGGTTATTACACACTTTTGCTCTCTGAAATCTGTTATGAGCCATTTAAAATAAAACAAACTTCCTTAAGCCATTTGTAAGTCAAGGACAGTTTCAGTATAACACTTGAAATAACTTGGTTATAACAATTACAAACAATTCTTAGAAATGTGTTACCCATTGCATAGGTATACAAAAAAATGATTTGATATGTTCTCCCAAAACCACATTCTTCCTAGAGTAATTCTCAAGATAGCACTTCTGCATGTGGCCTTTTTAAACTTTCCAATAAATGTGATTGTTTAAGATACATTTGCAAATCTGTGGTTGTGTACTGTTTTATCAGTAGTTCAAGTCATTAATCCCACAATCTTTGCTTTGCAAAGGTCATCTTTGAGAATTGCTGTTAAACTATAGCCATAAAATAAACTATTGCAAAATCAAATTCTAAACACCAAATAATAAATCAGAAAACGAAATATGAAGCAAAATCAGAAGGAAAGAAGGAAACTTATTTTGTTTACTTCGTGCTGACTAATTTAGGCTTCTGCTGACTGTCAGTACCCTTATGTTGTTCCCACATAATCTACAACACTATTAGCTTGGTTCTTCTCACCCACCAAATCCCTTTCAAGAATCAGTCACATTCAAGTTTAGCTCCGTTTCATGAAAATAAAACTAAAAATTATTTTTCTCTTCAGTCAGTAGTTTGTAACTTGTTATTGCTTAAGAAATTGAGAAAGTGTTTGCTAGCTGAAACGTAGATGCTAAATCACAACAGAACAACTATGAAATTAAGATTTCAGACTGTTGAGTATTTTACGCATCAAACCAAGCCAGGATTAACATACACACAGACACATAATTATCTCTAGGTTGTTCAGTATGAAAATGAACTCATGCCTTTCTTAGATATTTTTTACATATAGAAATCGCAGACTGCTCGAGTGTATGACTGTTTTTGTTGAGTGACAACACGTGTCTGCTAATGTGTGATGTGTGAAACAGCTGTTGAAGCTGAAGCTGTGGGATTCTCACTCAGCTTCGTTTCCATAGAAACCAAGCAATGAGTTGGATTAAGTGCAAAACCTTAACCCCTTAAGGGTTTTTTTTTATTCAATGCCCTACAGTGTCAGAAATTTCAAACCATACCCGCTGGTCCACATTTGCTGTACACAAATCTTTTGCTGCTACAACACAAATAAAGAATGTGATTAATCTTGCATTACATTCTGAATGGATATTATGTTTTTTTTCTGCCTTATTTCCTGTTCAATGCTAAACTGTGCAGTTACAAACAATATGTAGGAATGTCCTACCCATTACATAAGCATACAAAAAAACTGATTTCATATGTTCTCCCAGAATCACATTCTTCCTAGACTAATTCTCAAGATAGGATTTTTGCATGTGGCCTTTTTAAATTCACCAATAAAATTGATTGCTTAAGATAAAATTGCAAAACTATTGGGCTTGAACTCATTTAAAATTATTTTAATTGGAAGGGTCCAATTGCTTTAGACCCTTCAAGTGAAACCGTCGATTTCCCTGAACCAGGAATTACAAGAACCTGGCTCCAGAAGAGAAACTCACATTATATCTTGGCCTGTGACTCTCTGTCAGTTTACACTGACAACATGAGTGAGACAGAGGTCACATGGTTTGGAAGGACATATTCACAGTAACTGGACTGCCAATTTTTTCATTCAATCACTACAGCAAAACGCCGCTGGGAAAAGGCACGAACTTACCTGGACCTCTGGAAGAAGCTGAAGGAGGATAAATCATAGGCACCTTTGAGCAGGTTGGCTTTGGTTGCCCCTTTATAGAGGACACTCAGGCTGTAAAGCTTCATTATGACTCACACTTGGAATCACCTGGGCGTCCCAGAAGCTCTGAAACACACCGAGACACAGCAAACCAGTACAGAGCAGCACGTCTTCCCTCACTGACCAGTAATCCCCACCACCACCAGAAAGACTACGTTTCCTTCATCTGGAGAGCAACAGTCTATTTCAGCCAAGAAGACCAAACATAAAAGAGTCACAATACTCCCATAGATGTACATTCTTTTTAAATATATTGTAAACAATCATAGTAAAACAAAGTTGCAATGACACTAAAGAGGTGCTGCTTGTCGGCCACACCAGTGAAATATCAATGTCAATTTCATGGGAAGTTTTTTTCTTTGCTGCAAGGCACGCCATGAGCTGATTGGGAAAGTCCTTTCAGAAAAGCGAACTTCTTAATCCGAATGCACTGATACTGACCACTTATTTACCGTGAACTACGGTGTTGTGTTGTATTGAGAGTGGTATTCATCACTGCTTTTCACTGAAAGATGTAATCAATTTTTTTTACAATTATTGTTTTACCGGTGATGTCGCAGTCGGACTGTTACGCTTCCAGGCTGCTCACGAAACGTCACCTTTCCTGACTTAAAACAAGCGTATGAGATGCTGCAGGTATTTGCTCTTTGCACCAGCTGTCCTTGTGGTATTAAACGGCAAATGCAAAAGACAAAATAGCCACGGACTTTCTCACAAATAAAACGATTACGTCTCCCAACATTTTCCTGACCAATAACGTCCAATTTAAATTATCATTACATTACGTTAAATGGCAAAAGTTCAAGGATATGAAATGGGGCTGTTATTTCCGTGTTACCAGAGTCTCGTGTTTTAGATTTACTCTCAACAATACTTATTAACGGCATCGACTTACTACTGAACACACTCAGTTGGTCTTGATCAAGCGGCGATATAAGTATATATTCATAGGGAATACTTAATACTGCCACTATTTAATCATCTTATTGTCTCCGATTTAATCTCGGGCATCTGTTTCTCCCTATTAACACTACTGTTTTGGGGAAGGATTAGTTTAGTTCCTCTTACCAATTACTCTGTTGCTTCTCTTCAGACGATTAGAGACCACTCGTATTATAGCTCCAACAGCCACGTCAAGGCAGAAATGTGTCGATTCCTCTACTGAAGGTATGGAGGAAAAAGAAAAATAGCACTGAACGTAATGACGAATCCGAACTGTAAAGCTACCCTCCGAAAGGAGACTGAGATCCAGACAACACCGAAAGAAACTCCCTTTCTCTTTCTTCCCCCGAACCACGTCACTCAACTCCGGCGGAATTAGGTCCTACCTTCAAACACCCCCGGCGTGCAACACGAGCCTCTCATGATCCGTGCCTAGAGTTAAGTGGGTCTGCACCTCAGGGAAGACGCATCAATTTTCAGGACCCTTCGAAAATGAACGTTATGCTTTGCTTTTACAAAAGTAATTTCTTCTTATAATACCTAATATGTACATCTGAAAGAAATGATTTTACTTCAACGAGAACTGGCCTTGGGAATCGTATTTTCGTTTTGAATGTTGCAAAACACTGGATTTTATAGGGAGTTTTACAAATAAAGTATTCGCTTTGTTGCGCCTGTCCATCCATTATAAATTTCGACTTAAAATAAAGTCATACAAGCAATTCCGAATTAAACTCGTTGTAGAATATCGGAATGTATTATGATGTGAAATAATTCTGAAATTATAATTGGACTCGTTTGGAAAAATTGAATATTGACAATTAACCCTCTTTATTGAGAAAGCTTTGTAACACGCCTGTTGTCCTTTCATATTTGAGCTTTCCCTTTCTTAAAACAAAATAATAAAACAGAATGGCTTATTTTTCCAGTGCAAGCAAATACCGAGTGCTATGTCACTAGATGGCGCTGTATCGTAAAGAATCGTAAAGATTTGTGACACTTCTTAATTCGGCTCACCAGGGATAACAGGAAACATTGCAACATTTGTGAAAATCGAGAATATTTCCCAGATAGTTCAAACATGCACAACGTTTTTAAAGATTTGCAGAATATTTTTTTATTTACTAAGTCTATCTGAAAATGTACTTGTTTGATTTGATCAAACTCGAAAGACTGCAGTACGTTAATAACTCAATCACGTTTTCTGATCATAGTTTGATGTCAACAGCTTTAGCAGATTTTACCATAATGTCGGTGTCCTAGTGTGACCAAAGGTTGTTGTTTATCAATAGGTTCGTTCATACACGTTCCGATTCATTTTTAGTCAATAGATTAATATGTCAGAAAATCTGCTTGTGACTTTTAGAATTGAGAATGTGTTTAGTGAATTTTAATAGGCTTATGTTATGTATTATCCTAAATTAGGTTTCCTTGTTCATCCTCTGTAGAATATGGGGAAAACACGTGATATAAGCAGCAGGGTTTTTATGTAGAAGCGGGAGGATCTTAGAGTTGTTTTTAATAATAATAATAATAATAATAATTGCTTACACTTATATAGCGCTTTTCTGGACACTCCACTCAAAGCGCTTTACAGGTAATGGGGTCTCCCCTCCACCACCACCAATGTGCAGCATCCACCTGGATGATGCGACGGCAGCCATAGTGCGCCAGAACGCTCACCACACATCAGCTATCAGTGGGGAGGAGAGCAGAGTAATGTAGCCAATTCATAGAGGGGGATTATTAGGAGGCCATGATGGGGTAAAGGCCAGGGGGGAAATTTGGCCAGGACACCGGGGTTACACCCCTACTCTTTTCGAAAAGCGCCCTGGGATTTTTAATGACCACAGAGAGTCAGGACCTCGGTTTTACGTCTCATCCGAAGGACGGCGCCTGTTTACAGTATAGTGTCCCCGTCACTATACCGGGGCATTAGCACCCACATGGACCGCAGGGTGAGTGCCCCCTGCTGGCCCCACTAACACCTCTTCCAGCAGAAACCTTAGTTTTTCCCAGGAGGTCTCCCATCCAGGTACTGACCAGGCTCACACCTGCTTAGCTTCAGTGGGTTGCCAGTTGTGAGTTGCAGGGTGATATGGCTGCTGGATTTTTGATCTTATCTCCGAATTGCTCCGCTGATGACGAGTATTCAGGGTCTGGCCGTGTAGAAATCAACTTTTTGACAAAGCTGCAGTTCCTCCTCTCACTTCTCCCACCCAATCCCAGAGCCTAATACCTCTGCCAGCTTTTGCGATGCCCAAAATTGCCGGAGCGAAATGATCTCAGCCTTTCGCTGTATTGATCGCTCCGTGTCCTTTACTGATGAACAGTCAAGCTTGAGTGGGAGCCACGCAATTGAGGACTTTGCAGCTAAGCCAATGTTTTCCTAAGTAATTTTGCCCCATTTAACAATTTCCTACTGTCCACTCGCTTCATTGATAAGTGTTTTCCATACCAGAGGTGAGCATATATGGAGAGATTTCCAGGGCAACGGATTCAGAATGTTGTCGCCAAGGCAACGGGAAGGATGACTGCTCTGTAAAGCACCTGGTGGTTGTGGCAGCAATGGCAGTGCGAGTGCTTTTAGTAGAGACCAATAGGGTCGTTTTTTATTTCTCGATTGCCAGGGAAACAGAATGAAGAACCGGGGAAACGGGAGGGATGATGGATAACCGTGTCCTGTCTGCGCGCTTTCTGACCAATTAAAATCAAATCAATGCAAGTACGTCCCTCTTGGGACTTATAAAATTAGGGTGGAAATATATTGCTAATTTAAACAAGAAGAACTTAAAGATAGAGTAATATGCCACGTGAAAGGATTCTAAGAATTGTTAAATTGATCACCCGTGTTTAAAGCGCGCAACTATCACGGGACTAAAATGATCAATGCTCGCTTTCTTTTCGTTTAGATTTTTAATAATACATCTTAGTTCAATTTGATTTTTTTTAATATTTCCTTGAAAATCTTAGGGTGAAAATAAACGATGTCGAGTTGGAGTTGAATTGTTGGTGTTTTTGCACTCTGGAGAGAGATGCCAAGTTGTCTTGGTTAAATTAAAATTTTTTAAAAAAACTTTTTGAAATATTCTGCTACCACGATGAAGCCCAATGTCTCGACTGGCACGAGTATGGAATGCGATTAAAATGATCTTTGAGAGGCAACGGAAAGGATGACTTTTACTCAGACGACAACTTCCCGTCCCGTATTTAAGACACTGGGGTCTTGAATTTAAACTTGCGCTTTCAAGGTGTTGTAGAGCGCAGTTCTAATACTGTAGGAAACTTTTTGCTTTACAAAACACTAAGATGCTTACGCACCACATACAGTATAAAAGAACAGAAGTGCTTTGAACATGGACACTAAAACTAATCCTTAAAGAAAGGCTCACTTTTCTGAGAAGCTTGGAAGGGTACAAATTGGTGAAAGTACTTAGGGTTGGTGAACATGAATAAACACATGGATATTCCCGCTGTTGTACTGTATCACTTCCAACTCAGCGAAGCCTTATACAAAATGCAAGGTGAATTTGCCCATCTTGGCAGATAGACTAAGGAGGAAGGGTAGTTTTCGGAAGCAGGGATAAACAGGTAATCAACATTTTCTAAAAAAAACTGGGGGAAATGTAATAATAGACTATCGTGACAAACGGAAATTGGAGCTCTGATTAAACTCCATGTCCATATCCCTCCTTACAAAAACAGCTTTAATTATGAGCCTTTTGGTGTAGTTATTTTCGGGGAAGGTATCCATCTGTCAACGGCACCCAGCCTCATTGTTCACCCGGAGTGGTCGCCCGACTAGACGCAAGCGAGCCCCTGGACAGTAGCACTCATGACCGGTGGGGGAAGTACGATGGATCCTCATATTATGGAGAAGGTAAGATTAAATCAGTCTTCCCCTTGAATTGCTTGTTATTTCAAAATATTTAGCCTGATAACGGCGATTAACTGATACGCCCAATGAGAGGGTATATAAATCCCTGACGTCACCTTCCGAAGTTCCTATTTTGTAAAACAGCCCAAAACGTAATTACCTTCACTTAGTATATTTCTTAATTAACTTCAATTACCTTCACTTAGAGTGTTTCCTCATAACTGCTTAAGAGTACATTTATATATGTTTGTTTCCCGCTTTAAACTTTGTTGATCCTCAAAATGTGATTTTAATCATAAACCAACTTCTTGGGTTGTTCAGCAGCATTGTACCTTTGCTGGGTGAGAACAGGTTATCAGATTATGATCATGTCATCAGCAAATTTTATTGCTGTAGTTATTTGTGAATAATAACCAATTTAACGTTGCCGACTAAATAAAAAAGACACTGTAAAAAACACTTGTGGATAATATATAAGATGATACACGCGAATGCCCATTCAAATCAAAATTAGATCTCTATATTATACAACTGCAGCAACAAACCATATATGTACAGTACCTATATATGTATATTATGTATTATGAGCTTAATATTTAGCTTGCTGTATTTAGTATCTACCTTGCTACACTGAAATTATTTGAAATAGGTACTGTTTATGACATTTACTAAATTATATTAGTGTGATATATGACAGTTTGCTATATTGTACATCTATTTTTTTAGTTGCATAATTCGTTTGATAAATTGTATACTTAAGTCTGTGGTGTTTTGTTCAATGAAATACATTTGGCTTGTCATTTATATTTTGCAGGACAATACATAAATAACAGTGTTCTTGAGTTTACTTTGTCGTTTTTAGTTTTGAATTGTTTTGCAAACTGCTTTTGTAGACAATTTTTTGTCTTTCAAGGATTCCTAGAAAGTACAGTAGATTTGGCTACACAGGTGACTCACAAAGAAGGCAACGAGAAAAGGAAACTTAACTTTCTGACATATTTCTTGATTTTCCTTTCATTTTGTAACTTTCTAAAAAGATTTAGAAATCTTTTGGGCTATTAGAGGCACTACAAATGTCTATCATTTTAGAGGTTATATGAACAACATAAGTCTTATTTGTCAAGAAGAATGTATTACAATTGAATTACCAAAGAATGTCTTATTCCAGGACAGTGAGCTTTGGTCTCATTTGCTGATTTTGCTTATTTCCTTGTTTTTAAATTTTTATGTACATTTCTGTATATGTAATAATGCTTGTGCATATACTGTTAAGTCAAAGAGCTGCCACTTTTAATTTTATATAGTAAGTGTGAAAAGGTAGAATAATATCTTTGATTAGAATGATAAGACAATAAGACTGTCTTCTGTGACGCAGTGATTGGATGAAGAGCTAGTTAATATTTATTCCCACAATTCTTTGCAAGCACCACATGGTGTGGTACCCTAGCCTTGAAAGGCTATTACTTCTTTTGCCACAGTATGTGCTCAGCGTGACGCAGAAGTGCAATGATTTTGTCATAATTGCATGAGTAATCAAGCCCTTTTTTGTGACAAGCCGAAATTAATTTAATTGTATAAAATTACCTTAATGTGCCACACAATTAGTTGGGTGGCCTCCGTCTGTGTGTACGATGTTAGTGGTTCACATGAGTTCAGAATAAATATACTTATTGCTGTAAGGTCCCTTAGTCAGGTAGTTAATTTCACATTTCAAAGACCAATGAGCTTTCAAAATATCTGAGAGAAAAGGGTGTATAAAGTATAAAGATCAGGCTATATATAGCATGCAAAAACATTTTGAAATCCTTAAATATTTCTTTGAGTATAGAGAAGGCAATCATTAAGCAATGGAAGGCACCCAGACACTGCCTTGAACAGGTCCCTCCAAACTCAGCAGCCAGGCAAGGAGGAAACAGGTGAGGGAGGCCACCGTGAGGCAAGCTGTGATTTTGAAAGACTAACAGACTTAAGTGGTTGAGATGGGAGAAAATGCCCATGGGTCAACAGAGGGGGCTTGTATGGAACTGGGAAAAAATACAGTACATCTCAAGTCCCTCAAGGGGATTGCAACAAAGCACCTAAGTGATACTGAAGTTACTTTCACCAACTATTGAGTTCATAGGTCTTTTTATACTGTACTATACTCCATACTTTACTTACATTATTCATGTCCTTTTTTGTGTTTGTTGACAATTTATTTAACTTATCTTACCCTTACAAGTCTTTCAGTATGAGCATTTGTGTTGAATAGAACATTAAGTTTTAGAAAACACATCACACCATACACCAGCCAAAGGGTCTGAATGCTTTTGCAAGGCACTGTATATATATATCTGTACATGTGTATGTGCAAGCAACAATGTTTGAATGTGGACTAGATGGCTGCAAAGGTGTAAAGTCTGCCTGTATACTGTACAGGTTTCCCAGTCTCCTCCTTGAATGCTGCAGTATATGCTCATGAGGTAACTCAATAGACAGTCTACGTAAACAGTACAGTAAGAGCAGTCTAATTGTGTTTAATAACTCGTGCAAATCACCTCTGTCGATGCACTTGGCACAAACTCAACTGAGATCCTTATTTGGTGTGTGTCACTAATCAAATACTAAGAAAGGTTTATGCAGCTAATGGCGTGGTCGAGCAAGAATGGCTCAACCATATTTTTTTGCTTTTCTTCTTTTTAGCCTTTTTTTTTTGCTTGTGCTAATTTCATCCTTCATTTCCCACTTCGGTCAAAGGGCACTGAGAGCAGTCAGGAATAACCACACTGAGGTGACACACAGATAAACTAGATGGCCTAGTCTGGACTGAATTTACTTAAGGTTTGGAGCAATCAGGGCTGTCCAAAAAATATCATACATATATTTATGGAGCGACTGTGCACCAATTAAATAGTATTATGCATTAAATAAAATTTACATGTGCATACTAACAGCTTCTTCTTCCTTGAGAGCAGATCACTCTGGGAAGAGAACTAAACCATTCATGAAAAAATATGTTTTTTATTATTGCAGTTCATTTTCAGTATTATTCCATCGTCAAGGTTTAATTGCATTAGATATCAAAAGCCCCCTTTCCTGCAGAGTACAAATCATTGTTGTTAAACTTTATGGTTAAGTATATATTAAATGGCCTAATCAACCCAGAGGACCTTTTAAGACAGTGACAACACAAAGGCTTATAACTGGAAACTGAAAGGCAATTCATTTAGGACAGAGACAGAGAAACACTTTTTTACACAGAGTTGTGATTAACTAGAACACCCAGATAGCTGAGACCCAAAACCTGGGAACTTTGAAGAGGTGGCTGGACAATAATTCAGATCCACATCTTCACTCTGTGTTTTATGTGCTTATGACTTCAAATCCTTGCAGGCTCCGAAAGTGTCATGCCAGCACCAAAGTCGAATGTACAAGTATTTACTGTGTTTCACTCAGTTTCATAAACCAACAAAATAGTCATCAGCATAGTGTTCCTTCTCTGCCTTGTTTCTTTTCTTTCTCCTGCACACACAAACAAGAACAGAGAGATGCAGGATGCCATTCTGATCATTCATACGTGCTGATCAAATATACATTGGTACTTTGTAAATTTTGACAAAGCTGTTGTCCTAAGCAAGAATGAGGCTCTTAAAGTTATGCAAATAAATTTTAAGTGTTAAGTAATTATTGCTGTGACTTGCAGAACTCAAACAAAGATAAGCAATTAACATTCCTGTGTTGTCCATAAAGGGCTATTGTTATCCCTGCTATTCATACAGTAGCAATGACCCAATATCAATGTGGGATCATATTTTGTGAAGTCACCCTCATTTCTGCATAACATGGATGGGATCAACGTCGTGGTCCATCACACTGCAGCCCATCCTCATGATGGAAGATGGTATCCTTGGAGTATTTAACCTACTGTAGCTCACATTGTCCACAGTCAGAGTTTCAGGAGTATCTGAGTAGTGGATACCTTACCCTCATGTTCCTATTCATCCTCTCAGAGCCATTCCAAACCACCTTGATGATCTTCAACAGGGAACGCTTCTCAGTACTGCATTTTCTGCATTAATATCACATATGGCCAGCTCTCTCTGTTCTGGCCTGTGAAGAAGAAGAGCTAAGGTTAGTGAGAGGAATCCTGTACAACAAGATTCTTCCAGAAAATAATGGTTCTTTGGGTTGCACGTGTTTAACTTACTGGCTGCGCTGCAATACCTGCAATGTTGGGTTTTTTTTTCTGGTTTGAAATGACAATATTTCAACACAGCTACTGTGGAGCTATTGACCCAGAAAGACTACCCTTGAAAGAGAGGGTCAGTTCTAAATATAAACTTGTGTTTGTATTGATGAGCTGGAATAGTTTCACACAGTAACCTTTGGCATAGAGCCACAAACAGTGATTCAGGGGTCTCAGCCTACAACCCTGTTCACCTCAGCTCATTCCACGGTTTGGATGTGATATTCAGAGTCTAGGGTGTCCAGAACTGATGTAGAATAGCTGATGTACCTTTGCAACCACGTTCCTAACCAGTACACTATGTCACATGCTTTGTGTTCGTAAACTGCCGTATGAAATAATTGCTTTACAACCTATAAAACATTTAAGAACAGTGAAGATGGAGTGGCCTGCCAAATGTCTCAGCCAGTACAGGGCTAGAGAGAACCTCAGATTAAGCCCTATGTTGTGTTCACTTTGTATTTGATTTGCTTTAGAATAACAACTAGGGGATGCTGTTGGGAATACTGATAGGATATAGATGGGGCATGAAGGAAATAGATAGGATAAGTTATAGCTACATTTAAACTGATAGGATATAGATGTGGTGTGAAGGAAGTAGATGAAAAATGTAATAGCCACGTTTTTCAGTAAAGGTTATGTTCTTCATTGCTTCATTTCTACACAGCTAAATACACACGACTCTGTGTTGAAGACATGGCTGATTCATTGCTTGGAAAATAGAACAATCAACCAACCGATTTAAATGGGTTAAAGTGAGAAAGGGCATCCTCCACTTGCTGTATACCAAAGACCTCACAGGTGTTGTAGGCATCTGTGATCTTGCAGCATTTCACTGAGAGTGGCATCAAGCTTCCTTTTGACACAATTATCCACCAAATGGAGGACAAAGCTTCTATTGTCCTCATATTTGCTCTCAGATACAAAGGTTGACAGCGTGTGATTCCAGATTAGAAGGAAAATATGTACAGCAGATGAATAACATTATTGTTTACGATTAAAATTTAGATGTTGATGATCAATGGAGTCTTAAACAGATGTCTGGGAGGGATTATCTTGTACACTTCTGCCCACCCACTTCTAAACATCGCACTTCTTGTTTACTTGCTCTTGTTGTTTTCACCTCCCTCCTTCCGCCCCAACTTCACTCTTGCTCCAGCTCCCTGGCTCGTTCTGCATGAAAGGGGGGTTCTGACAGCCCCTTCCTCGCAGGCAGGCTGTAGGTCTCCTCTGCCAGGGGAGTTACTCCAGTAAAGCTCACTCCAGTGTGCGCATCACACCTCTAGTCCGCCTTAATGAGGGGTTGACTGAAGTACAGGATAATTTTATTATTGTATTTCTATGTGCATTAATATTAGTTGTCCTAATACTATTAATACTAGACATGTGACATTTTTTATCTTAACTTCTCTCTCTGGTTTGGAATAATTAATTATATTCTTTCAAATAGCAAGAAATCAAATTTAATTTCATTGACCCTCTATGAAATCTCAAAGAGTTTGACTACAGCTTAGTGGGTTTCCTGGTCTAATATGGCTCCCCTTCTTAACTTTTTATCCCTCTACGGAGATGCAAGAATCTTCTGTAAGTACTTCAGTCTCCGCATCACCAAAAAATGCAACCCTGTGGTAACCAGTAAGTACTGACAGCCGTATCTTGAGAGAACCATCTAATCATTCTGGTGATCTGCACGTGGTTGTAGCCAGACATGTGAACTGAGGAGGATGGAGCTCAGCTCAGAAAATCTCAGCCTGGTCTGAATAAAACCTTTTTGCAGAATCTGTAAAAGTGAGTTTCAGAAACCCTTTTCTAGTGAGTGTAGTGAATGAGTCAGGTAAAAACTTGTTTCTCTTATTTTTTTTAAATATAAGTCACTGTGTATCACTATCACTGGATAATGTATGTATGAAATTATATATATGATTATAGATATGTATGAGATAGATTAGATCAAACTATTATTTACAATCTGACTGTCTCAGTGAATTAAAGAAAAGGTTTGTTTGCCTTGCTGTTTCTTTCTCCCCAGAACTTTAAAGCTACAGAATTGTGACATGAAAGGCACAGTAAGTGCTAATGTGTCCTTACATTGCAAAAACCCAAGCTCATGTATCCCCAGCCAAGATCAACAAACACAGTGACCATGCTTGCAAGACACAGCTCATCTCTTACCATCCTATGATGATCTGTTTTCTGAAGGGCAATGGCTTATCCTTGCATACACATTGGTCTGTTTATAGCTACAGATTAGAGGTCAAGGGTAGGCTTTGTGACTAAAATGAATCCTTAATATTACAAAAGAAGTGGAAAACTATCAAATGTGATTTTTTCACTTTCTCTGTTCTTTTGAAATATTTGGCTGAGTTGTTTCTCTTCTTTGCTAATACTAATACTGATATATTGAAAAAGGATTTTCATTTGGAAGCTGGAAAACTGAAAACTCCATATTTTTAGGGTATTATGTATTTTGGTAGACTATTCAAACATTGCTGGTAGGGTAAAGTATCCTTTTTTAATATTGTAGAGTTTGTGGTCAACATTGCAGATGTGCCTTTTGTACTCTGCATATTAAATAGATCCTTTTTTCACAATGTAATGACAATTAAAACCACTATTCCTCCAAATTAACCAGCCAGACTGGCTCATTATTAGACATTGTTAGACTTAGATAGCTAAGATATTATTATCACTAATGGTTAGCTAATGTTAGCTTCATTTTCATTCTTTGCCCTAAAAAGGTGCAAAGACATACTGTATGAACAACACAATATATCCCTACATCTTCAGAGATTGTTATTGTTATTTTTCTTGGGTTTCTTGTTATCTTTTTCTGTTCTTTAAAGCAAGGATGTCTTGCAGCTCATTGAGATCAATTTGCAATACAGCGTAATATTTTAAATCTTTATTTTAGAGTCTAGTATTTCATCTTATGTTCAGGTTAGAGTATAATTACTGCATGTAATAGCAGAGAGCAATGAAACATTTCCATTTTTGGTTATCAAAATATTTGAAAATTTGAAGTGTTTTTTCATGGATCAAAAATGTATAGCACACACACACATTAATGTGCTATGCAATAGACATCAGACTAGTGATACATAAAAAGCTAAGATGCCTGTTAATCAATCACTGAAGTTAAATATTAAGGCAAGATGAATGGATTGCTGGATGACCCAACTTGCCAGTAAATCATTTGCATCTGTGACAACCTTTCAAGTGGTTGTGAAAGGTAGAATTTTCATTGCAATAATAATAATAATAGTTCTTTAACTTTAACAGTTCCTTATGCTTAAATAGCATTTTAACAGGTAATGGGGACTCCCCTCCACCACCAGCAATGTGTAGCTCCCACTTGGATGAAGCAATGGCAGTCAAAGTGCGCCAGTACTTTTCCACAAATCGGCTATCCATGGGGAGGAGACCAGAGTGATGAAGCCAGTTCATAGATGGGGATTATTATTAGGCTATGATTAATAAAGACCAGGGGGAAATTTGGCCAGGACACCAGGGCAACACCCCTTCTTTTTTTGAGAGATGCCCTGGGATTTTTAATGACCACAAAGAGTCAGGACCTCATCTGAAGGATGGCACCTTTTTTACAGTATAGAGTCCCCGTCACTATACTGAGGCATTAGGATCCACACAGACCGCAGGGTGAGCACCCCCTACTGGTCCCACTAACACCTCTTCTAGCAGCAACGTCAGCTTTCCCAGGAGGTCTCCCATCTAGATACTGACAAGGTTCACACCTGCTGAGCTGAGCTTGGGGTATGAGTTGTGAGATGCAGGGGGATATGTTGGCTGGCTGTAAACACACTAGTTCTCCTGACAGTGAGTGTAAACAAGGTTTTCTCTTATCGTTGTCACATCATGCAGTGAGGTGAGAAGTGTTTTCATGTATGTTTGTGCGCAAACTGACTGCATCACATGGAATCAAGGGATTTGATGTGGCAGTTTGAGAACAGGTGCGTGGTGGGGTGGCAGATGGTGTTGCTGTATTACTGTATTACTCTCTGAAAGACCCCCATCTTAACACGTTAACCCCTGTTGTTTTACACCAAAGTCAGGCTCCGAAAAGGATGTAAACACCAACCTCTGCTAAGGTCATCATCTTGGCTCATTGGCTTTTCGTATTGATTAGATTAATTAGAAAATAAAAAAACACATGAAGCACTTTTCTTGTTTTGTATTTTACTCTTAAATATGTTCTCCTTAAACCAATAAGATGCAGAAAAGCTGAAATCAGCTGAAAGTGCTTCACGTGAGAAAAATAGTTTTCTGCACATGAAAATAAATCAAATAATCAAATAGCCTTTGCCGTCATTGGAACTGGCCATTGCATTGGTGCAAGCAAGTTCTTTATCAGAACTATTTGTTTAAAGTTTAACACTTTTGTTTCATTGTGAAATGCATATTTTAGGTTGGGATTTTTAAATTGACAGATATTCTTAAAAATTGACTGAATCAATTTACTGGAAAGGTGAAATAAATAAATAAATATATATATATATTATAGTGTAATGGATTATACTTTTTTAACGAAGTTTTATAGTGCCTGGCTTAGTGTCCCTTTCAGTCATAAATGTTTCTTCAAATACAAGTAAGCTATCTACTGAAGCATCATAGATTTTAAGAAACAGCATTGAACAGATGATATATTGTTAACAATGGCTGCATATTGTAGATGGCTGTTTAGATGCTGCATTTTATATTTTATATTACTATAATAGCAGCCTGAGCAGTAAAAATTCTAGTGTGATAGTTCTTTACCCAGTGTCTTTTAATTGTATGACTACCCTAATCTGTGCCATATCACACCAGTGAATACTGTACTTTATCATCCACTGTTATTGCACATACTGTACTTTGAAATGACAGTAAGATACACATTTTCCTGACTGCTTAATGATTAAGTGGTGTTGCATTATATAAAGAAGCTTCATAATTCATAACCTTTTTTATTGTTGATTTATTTACAGACTTTACATTGTCATTTAACTTCGTGCAAAATGCCAGTAACAAAAACAATGCTGTTAATCGTGGCAACTGTATATTTTCAGAATTCAATTCTGTTAGACAAATATACATCTTTATTCCATGCTGAAGAGAGAAGAAAGAAAACACAACGTTTCGGATGTTGAACCTTCTTCGGGTGTGAGCTCCATTGTGTTTTCTTTCTTCTCTTTTCACCATGGAATAAACCTATAACTTGTGCCTTTGCAGCCTACGCACGCTGACAGCCACCCACCTGAACTAAATATACATCTTATTTATTGTACCCAAAATCTAACACGTTTTGTTGACTGACATGATATAAAGTGGAGTTCAGATGCAAGTGCTTTTGAATGTAAATACATTTGAGAAAGAACCACGCACTATGCTCAAAGCTGTATTTGCATTGTAAATTATTTGGTTTTGAGTAGATGAAGCCGATCAATTTCAAATGCATTTGAGTGGTCTAACAAGTACACTAGGAAGAGCATGTATAATGAAACCACTGAGTTATTCAGATAGGTAACAGAAAACACATCAATGAGAAGCATACGAGAATGAAAATCAGAAGATAATTTATTATACTAACACTGTTCCAAAGTGATTAAATCTGTACCCATTTATACAGTTGAGAACATTACTGAAGCAAAATGTATATATTATATTCTTCAAGGGTACAATAGCAGTGCTCTGTATGGAATGTGAATCCACAAGATGCTTTCTCATTATAATTCTAGACCAACAAATCATCTCTAATTTATGTACTGCATCCTATGTGTTTATGTCTGAATGTGTTGGTATCGGATGCACTTCGTGAAGTTTTTGTGGCATTTGTACATAAAATGTGAAACAGAAGTTTGTATTTGCTTTTGCATTTAGACACATTTGAAGACCTCTTTGTAGGCACAAGTTGTTGACCAAAGAAGGTTAAGAAAGGCAATTTTGATTTACTAAAAGCTTGAAGTTCTACAGCATTTATTAATATGTAAACAGTATGTGTTTGTGGAGTGAGTGCTTTTCAACAATTCTGACTATTAGTAAAGGAATATAGGCAGGCAATTGTATGAATCAGTACAAAATGGGAGCATTTTATTTTCAAGAGTCTCATTTTTTAATCCAGGAAAATTAGTTCTATATTAAGGTTTGAAAATTGTCTAAGGTGCTATCATTGGTATAAAATAAAAACAAAGTGAAAAAGCCTGCATTGCTGAACACATTGTTTTCAATAGACTATCTTCTCACAGCAAAGATTCTAAGCCACTCTGTTTGCAGTGATTTGGGTCAATGGCTCTGTCATTAATAAAACAAATATTTAGTTTCCAAAAAAAGGCAATAACAAAGAATTTCTAAAATTATCAGCTATGGACATATGGCCTTCACCTGCAGCCATGTCGGGTGCAATCAAGTTTAGTAACAGTTCAGAGATAAGAGAGGAACTGTCCCTGACTTACAGGCCTTGGATCGATGTGTGTACTGTATGTGGGGTCTTGAGTCTGACAGACTATCCAGCCCGCCTCACTCCGGTATAAAAGCAGTTCTGCTTCCAAACAGACAGTGCTCTTCAGATCGTGCTGAACAAGCGCGCACACACACTCTTGCAGACAGTCTTCCAGAAATCACCAGAACATGCGTTCTAGACAGACAGAGAAGATGAGGCAATTCCGGAGGCGCAGCTCTATTTTTGAGAAAATCCTTAGGGTAAGGATGCTTTTCTTCAGATTGTTATAGCTCTCCTTACTGGATGATTATTAAATTAAACTATTAGTCCTTTTTTTTGGAGATCGGCTGTGAATACACCGATAACCCTTATTGTTGCGGATCAAGATACAACCACAAGAAAATAAAATAAAAACCCAATACAGGGAAACAGGGAAAATGTCTTCTGCAAAAGTCAATCCCATGGCTTGAGTAATAAGCACTTGAGTTATGCTCGTTGTTAAAGATTGTCCTTCGCCCAGGGCTTTGTTAATGCTGCGCTAGGAACCTGATGGAAACCCCACCAGATCTGGAGAGAGAAGGTATCGATATATTGACTTTTCATTGTGTCGTCCCCCCACCCCTGCAACTTCTTCTCAGGTGGATCAGATCCTTTCAGAGTTCCGTCTGAAAAAAGAGGAGCTGAAGGAGATCATGAGGAGGATGCAGCGTGAAATGGATCGGGGGCTGCACCTGGAAACGCACGACGAGGCCAGCGTCAAGATGCTACCCACCTACGTGCGCTCCACCCCAGAGGGCTCTGGTAAGTTGATCGCCCACAGCCATACACACCGGCAGAATGACCAGGGTATCCCTGCTGGGCGAGAGAACAGTGCCTGTGTCCGAGATTGTTAGTGGATAAGGATTTGCATTGAAACATTATGTGTATTAATCTTGTGCATGAGCCGTGATATTTCAGTATGTTTTACACACAAAATCTACAAAACTCAGAGACCATCCCCCCATAAAAAAATGACAATCATATTAACAATAGTTTTCCCTCACAAAGTTTATACTGTACTTGCGCCCTACAATGGACTAGCATTCTGTACAGGGTGGATCCTGCCTTGTGAATTTTGCTTGTCAGAAGAGGCTCCAGTTCCTCCAGTACCCTCAATTGGATGAAGAGGTTAGAAATTTGGATGGATGAATAGATGTGTTCCTGTACGGACAGCCAGGTCCAAGGGGTCCCCTTGCTGATCACCTCTGTGTTTCGCAAGGCTCTGACCCTTAGCAAACTAAACAGAAACTCACAAGCAGAAATGAGCGAGAAGATATTGGAAAAAAGTGATCTGATTTTTAGTCATAAATTGTAATTCCAAGACAAACCTGCAATTTAATTTCAGAACGTTTCCAAAAATTCCTAATGTCTTCTTTTTTATCATGTGAAAATTGGTCCCAAATGCTCTCTTGAAAGCAAGCAGTGCAGCCAATAATTTATCTTGATGCCGAGAGATACTTTTCTGGGCCTGTTAGGTCTAATGGCTGTTTCATTAAGTTAAAAAGTATATTTGTGATGAAGCTCTCCCTGCCCCTGCTGCGATTTGAGGCACGCACAGCGTCTCTCCTGAGAAAGCAATGAACTCAGGATCAATCCTCTGACATGGTGGAGTTTTACACTGTCTAGATTTCAGAGAGGGAGTGGTGACTCACTCAACACACTGAGCCCTGCTTGCACTGAGCCGCTGAGTCTTCTTTCCATTGCTTCTGTCAGAGGTGGGGGACTTCTTGGCCCTGGACCTGGGGGGAACAAACTTCCGGGTGATGCTGGTGAAGGTGGGAGAGGATGACGATCGAGGCTGGAAGGTGGAGACCAAGTACCAGATGTACTCTATCCCCGAGGACGCCATGACAGGCACCGCCGAGATGGTAAGGGAGGCCGGCTCTGTATCCTTCTGTGAGCTGAAGCGACTACAGTGACTCCAATGTGGGCATAAGATGACAGCTTTAAAAGGAATGGGCTTTGAATTTAAGATTACATCAGTCTTAATACACTAAAGAGCAACCTGAGGATTGTTTTCTGTTAAGTTCTCCATGGATAGAAAAAACTATTTGTGTGAAAAAATATATACCATTAACATATTGGTCTGTAAATCAGTTTGGTTGAGTTTTCTCTTTCTGTCTCTCACTGTGTCTTCCAGCTCTTTGACTACATTTCCGAGTGCATCTCAGACTTCCTGGACAAGCACAACATGAAACACAAGAAGCTCCCTCTGGGTTTCACCTTCTCCTTCCCAGTGCGACATGAGGACATTGACAAGGTGAGAGACAGACCCGGGCCAGGCTGCGGGCCGTCACCTCACACGTGAAGCCACTGGCGCATACTGTACTTGCACTTATCTCCACAAGCCACTGCAGGCTGCTATCTCATGCCCAATTAAATTTAGAATGCCTTCTACTAATGTTGACTGCCACACAGCAGGGCTTCATCAGACGCAGATAAAATAGCAAACCTTATGAGGAAGTATGTATAATATCTAACAAATTAAAAACAATTAATAATGAGGTCACATTTTCTTGAAGATATTGGTTAAGTTAGAAAGAAAAGCTTTTTGCTTTTTTCCTAATATCGTAGTGGGCTTATTCTGAGGGTTTTCTTTGCAGATCCGTACTGTATGTACTTCTTAAATAGGGAAACAAAAAAACATTTGGTGGTTAAGATAGATATTTCAATTGGTTGCTCGTCTACTTTACAGTCCTAGTGTTTCAAGAGCTGGTCGTTGATATATTCTTGTTTCCTCCCACCTCATCTTCCACTCAACGCAGGGCATCCTGCTGAACTGGACGAAGGGCTTCAAGGCCTCAGGGGCTGAAGGCAACAATGTGGTGGGCCTGCTCCGTGATGCCATTAAGAGGAGAGGGGTGAGTCTCACTCCTATCTGTCTTTGTTCCTTTTTCTTGTTTTCCCTCTATATACGTGAAGAGAAATAAGCCTTACAAGCACATTTCATATCAGGTTTAAACCTGGGGGAACTACAATCACCTACACTTATAAATCAAAGATAAAGGAGACCTAGCTAGGTCAGGCTTAGGCCTGTTTATTTTGGCTGGGCAGTGTATGTACTGTATTTTAATCAAGCACAGAGATGTCTCCTCTCTTCTAAAACCTTCATGGCACTGACTTGAAGTATTTATATAACTCTCAGCAATTAAAGTTTTATGTTTATTTAGTGTATTTTATTCCAGATCATTCTGGCATGGCTTGCACTAATTGCACAGCGCACGTCTAGTGCAACTAGAAAACGTAACATGATGTTGTAACGCTGTGTTCCTTAGGACTTTGAAATGGATGTGGTTGCCATGGTGAATGACACAGTGGCCACCATGATCTCGTGCTACTACGAAGACCGCAGCTGCGAAGTGGGGATGATTGTGGGTAAGAGGAAGGCCCCTGCTGAGTCCCGTTCGAATTTCTTCTATGATATGTTTGCAATGTTTCTAGAAAGTGCCATGTTTGTTTGTACAGTAGTATTCAGTAATTAAAAACATCACCAAAGAGTGACTCTCGACCCCAGCTCAAAAGTATAGGAACATTTTTCCCTGTTTGGAACACATTTCTCTCATTTTGCCTCCTTGTTCTTTTTCAAAACTTTCACTGGAGCTGCTTCGTAACTACAAACTGAACCAATGGTGCTAAGACTCAATAGCTACTGTAACTCAACATTTTGAAATGTTTAGTCTTCTCATACAGTAGGTTTTCTTTGAAGTTAAGGCCTGTTGCCCACAATTCTCTGCTGTCTCTGCTCATTGTTTACTCTCCTATTCCCTGCTTTTGAGGAGGCTGTATTAACAGGATCATAATGCTTGCTTTAAGGTTATCCTTAGTTTTGATACCAGCAGGGCAAGACTTATTTTTGGATGTTGTTGTGTGAAAAACTCTTAAGTACGTCTTATTTAATAAAGCAAAAACAGTGACAGGTACTAATGATGTCATATTGTTTCCTGCTTAGACATCTCAGGGGTTTATGGAGACCGATGTTCCCTTTCTTACTCTCTTCTCTCTCCGGGTGCCTCTCGCAGGCACAGGCTGCAATGCCTGTTACATGGAGGAGATGCGCACGGTGGAGCTGGTGGAGGGGGAAGAGGGGCGGATGTGTGTGAACACCGAATGGGGAGCCTTCGGGGACACAGGCGAGCTGGAGGAATTCCGGCTGGAGTACGACCGCGTGGTGGACGAGACTTCTCTCAACCCCGGACAGCAGCTGTGAGTGACACCTCTCCTTTCCCGCTGCACAATCCCTCTACAACTAGGGAACGGGTACAGCAGGAAATGTACTTCCGAATTGCGGATTCCTCACCGGGCACTTGGCAGGGAGACACGCTGAGGTCAGCGCAGTCGTATGTGCAGGGGGGGCTGGGAGAAGTATTAGTCTCCCCAGGTGATGAAGGACATGCTTGAGTAAAAAGAAAAGCAGTGAACAGCGTGACTTTGTGCCAGGACTGACCTGATAAAGGGCGGCGTGTCCTTCTGCGCCAAAACAAGCTCCAGGTCACACATAGGAGAGGATTTCAATGATCCAGAGAGCTGGGCGCATACAGTACTGTATGTCTGGCACATGTTTTTGGAAATACATACAACCAAAAGAGAGTTCTTTCTTAAAAGCTTTTCTTAATTTGCACCTGATGTGTGTATGCATGAGATTGAAAATTCCATTCCCATAAAAAAGTTAAAAGTAATAAAATGAGGAAACCTCAGGAACGAGCCAGACAGGATAACTGTGGCTGGATACGCGTTGTGTGTACTGTACATTCAGGATACACTATAGAGAGGATGGAGAACCAGGTTATCCAGTCAGGTGCCCGAGGTGACTGAAATGTGAAGGTGGAAAGTGTGCTACTCTCTCATTCACTCACCTGCTGCTCACCTGCCTCTCTGTGTGGTTTCCCTGTCAATGTCTTGTTTTTGTGCAGAGCACAGTGAAATTGGCCCCATCAAGCGCACATCAATCTTGCCTCTGGACACAGGCTAATGCGATGTAATGGCGCCGGCTCACTCTGACCTCCATTAGCCCTGCGCTGCTAATGGCTGTTTACTCTCAGCGCCTCATGGCGGCCACACTGCTCTCAGCTGAGGCGGCAGACTCGCGCGTCTGACAATGAGCGTTGGTCGGTTCTCAGTTTAGACATTAAATAGGAAAAACACATGCTGTGGGTCGGCTTTATTGAAGATTTGACTCTTCTTTTGTTGCCACAGATTGACTATAAAAAAACCTTTAGCTCACTCTGATATGACAGCAGTTGAATGGATCAGGATTGGTCTGGAAATTGGGGAACAAACTGGTTAATTGGAAAAAAAATTAATTTACCACCCCTTCATTTGAACTTTTTAAATTTAGAAACAGCTCATTCTCGGTATTCTTAATCCAGGGATTAAGCAGGAGCAGTTGTGAAGCAGGAAACGTAGGAGCAGTTATGGAGCTTGTTCAGGAATAGGTAGGACGTGTTTAGTAGTAGTGTTTAATGTAAACCAATTGTCCTCTTCTTTTCCCAACACCAGCTATGAGAAGATCATCAGTGGGAAGTACATGGGTGAGCTGGTGAGGCTGGTGCTGCTGAAGCTGGTCAATGAGAACCTGCTGTTCAACGGCGAAGCTTCTGACATCCTGAAGACTAGGGGGAGCTTCGAGACTCGCTTCGTCTCCCAGATTGAGAGGTACGAGCGATCATAGATACCTGCCGCTGTCCAAGACCAAACTGGCATCTGCTGGGGTTCACAGAGGAAAGAAGGGCATGGAAACTGTTTCACTTTGTGTCTGATGCCCTTTGTGTGCAATATAATTCCTGTTATCTAGGATTGAAGTCCCTCAGGGCTCTCTGATTCAGGGGATCTCTGAATCAAGGTCTGAGAGTAAAAGTGTGAAAAAATGAGTCCAATTAACAGCATGGTGGCACAGTGGTTTGCATTGCAGTTCTGCAGTTCTAGGGTCCTGGGTTCACTTCTGCACCTGGGGTGCTATCTGCATGAGTTTGTATGTTCTCCCCGTGTTTCCACAAAGGGTTCTGGTTTCCTCCCACAGTCCTAAGACATACTTGTTGGGTGATTGGCTTTGGGGAAAGCTGGCTTCTGTGAGTGTTTGTGTGTCAGTATCTATGTCCGTGTGGTCCTGTGATGGACTGGTGTCCTGTCCTGGATGTCCCGTTGCTTGGGACTCCCCTGTGACCCTGAATTGAAAGAAGCGGTTAGAAAATGGATGGATGGACAATGGAGTGACAAATTAAACTGTGGTAAAAATCTTGGTCTAAGCAAGATAAGTGGAACAAGTTATGGGGGCTTTCTTTGGAGCACCGAGTTCCTTCCTTGGCCTTTTTACTCAACCTCTGGCTCTTGTCTTGCAGCGATACTGGGGACCGCAAGCAGATCTACAACATCCTGACCACCCTGGGCGTGCTGCCCTCCGAGCTGGACTGCGACATCGTGCGGCTGGCCTGCGAGGGCGTGTCCACGCGGGCCGCCCACATGTGTGGCGCGGGGCTGGCCGGGGTCATCAACCGCATGAGGGAGCGCCGCAGCGCGGACACGCTCAAGATCACGGTGGGGGTGGACGGCTCCGTCTACAAGCTGCACCCCTGGTGAGTAAGAGGGACAGGACAGAGTGGCGGGAAGGGTGAACTGGAAGGAAGTTGGGAGGGCGTGTTTAAAATTCTACATTTCCAAAGCATGTAATTAACTGCTTAGATGGAAGATAATTTGAGACAAATCCTTTTTCTATTTCCTATTGTACATGTTGCAGTTGCAGGTAATTCAAAGGAGGCTGAACTCATAGTGCATTACAGTCCTATGAACTATAGATACTGTATGTTAATAATGTCTTCAAACTTACACTGCTTTTACCTTACATTTTCCACTTGTAAATAGAATGATAAAAATAAAGGTTTAGTACATGCACAAGTTCAGGTTTAATAATGAATCTCCAATTTGACATCTTTGCCTTCTATAAGTGGTGTCTGTATTGTCTTCCTTTGTTCGCTGGCCAGTTTCCAAGAAAAATTCCACAAAGTGGTGCGGGAATTGACACCTCGCTGCGACATCACCTTCATCCAATCCGAAGAAGGGAGCGGGAGGGGGGCGGCCCTAATTTCAGCCGTGGCGTGCAAGATGGCGTGCATGCTGAGCCAATGAGGGTGTCCTGCAGCCTCCCGCCACTAGGAGGAAACCTTGCTCTGCAACATTTGACCATAAAGCACTGGACCACTTCTCCATCACCTTCCTTGTGCCAAGAAGGGATGTCTCCCGCCAGGATAATTCCCCTCCTGCACCACTCATCCAGAATGCCATGAAGGGATGACTCGTCTGGGGGAGGAGACGCCTGGGTCATACTGAGGACAGCACAGGGGATTATTATCAATGAAAAACATGCAAATGTAGCTCTAGGCCAAAGCTTTTTCCAAAGCTTTGGTAGGCAGTCAGACCAGACACTTCACTAGTTAACACATCAGAGTCGGCTGTTGCCTGCTTCAAGACAAACTTTAAGCAAGGTATGGCCTGAATCATGAAGTATAGACAAAACATACATACTTTGTCTGGCAAAAGCCATAGAAATGAAATACCAAAAACTAACGAGCAGTCTTCTCTTGTCATTCCTGCAATAACCTCTCTGTGTCACCATTAGAAGCAGGCCTTTGCTCATCAAAACACAGGCTAAAATAAAACCAGCCTGGTTTTCTGAAGTAGTGGAATATTTTTTTTTATTTATTTATTTTAAAGTCATTGATCAGTCAGTCGTCTTGTAGACCACTGATGTGCACTCTGTTAAAGTTGCCGGCAGCATCCAGATTGTACAAAAGCTGAATTCATTTATTGTAGTGGTATAATAGCCATTTTTGTTTTTGTTTTGTTTTTAATAGCCACGATTATGTTTTTGTCTGTTTTCCCAGTGTTGTTTACATGCCAAAGTGAAAATATAACGAATCTCTTCATGGGTTATTGCAGGATAAACTCTGATAAATTATCTGTGGCAAATTCCATATAATTTGTAAACAAGTAGTGCCTTGTACATGTAAAAATAATAGATCCTTGTAAATATTATAGTAGACTTGTGGCTGCTGCAGTGTTTGTTAAAGGCTGTGCAGTGTAGGGGACTGTAAAGCTGAGCTAGACACTTATGATATAGTATAGAGCTTCTTTCTTTGCTTTAAATTGCTATTCTTCTGTACTGCACCATTTCTTTTTAAAATCTCAATTTCCAGTTCTGGTTCACTTCAAAAACCTATCTTATCTGTTTCACAAGAACTGAAAACACATCTGTGTGTTACACCAGGAATGAAATTGCCTGATCATCCAAATTAAACAGTAACAAAAAAAAGTCTGCATTGTTTAGCCAAATAGAGCCCTAAAATAGTTTTTTGTTAGTATTAACTAAATCAAATCTAAAAGCTGATAGATACAGGTTCTGGTTGATTTTGTGTTGTTTCTTATGTTTGTAAAATGAAAACATTTTATCCCATGTTCTCTTGATTATAAGAATTAATAATAATAATAATAATAATAATAATAATAATAATAATAATTCCCTACACTTATACTATACTGTAGTATACACACTTAAACTGTGCTTTTCTGGACACTCCACTCACAGTGCTTTAGAGATAATAGGGACTCTTCTCCACCACCAATGTGTAGCCCCCACCTGGATGATTGTTGAATTACAAAATCTATTTTATACATGTTATATATAACAATTTGTGAGATCTGTCATCTGAAAGTAGGATTTGACTAGGTGACTAGCTGCTCGTGTTGAAATACTGCAATTTTGTTCTGTCCATGCTAACCGATGGCATTGGTCCTGGTCATGTGTTTTGAAATGTTCCAGACTGCATTGCTTGGGGAAGAAAGGACAGAACATTTTTCTTGAGTGTGTCACTCAGGCAGTCACTTGGTGCATAGCCGCATCTTATCAGGGAAATGTGTGTGCAGACATCGGTTGGATGTGATTCTTTTAAGTGAATTCAATTCTATGTAAAGTAATACACTGCAAACAATAAATTCTTATATTTGATTACAGAACTGGTACTGTCATTATGTCCTCTGGGTCTGTTTGCGACAGATAGTTCACTAAACAGTTGCCTAGACAACCCATCACAAATTCATAGCTTTCTTATAATTCTGCACAGCAAAGGTCCAATCAATGTCTTCTATTTCAAATTATAATTAGAGCTGTGTGGTCCAATGACATTTGCTGACTATTGACTGCTGTGACACCAGTACTTAACCTAATTTCATTACCAGTGTTGAGAACACACACCAGTCATCTGTTACTCTTGTTAAATCAACAGTGAAACCAGCCATATTATTAATATGTGCTGCTTGATGTATTAGATGTAAATAGCCATGATCAGAGGAGTCCCTGGAAATATTTTCCTAGTTCAAACATAGCAGAAGTCATTCTGAGAGTAAACTCTGACCTTCAGCTGCTGGCAAACAATTCATTCGTAATGCCAAAGTAAATACAGAATTAATTATGAGTGACAGCGTGGAGCAGGGTTTAGAGCTTTAGGGGGAGGTTTTGGGTTCAAGTCCCAGGTCAGGAGCCTAATGCTGTACCTTCAGCAAAGTGCCTTGCTGTTCCAGCAGACTCAGCTCTTCAATCCATGTTTAAAGATGGGGAACTGTGTCACTTTAGAAAGTGTTCAAACACTGATACTAAGGAAATAGTTTGTGCCGCCTCATTAGCCGATGGAGATAACATATGGAGGCTGTAATCATGGTATACATACTGTACCACTACAACAGAAAGTAAATGTTATTTTTATTTGATTATTATTTTTTAGAATATTTAAAATATTTAAATTCACATAACAAGTAGATACTTAAAAATGACCATCATTGAAAAGAATGTTGCTCATTGGATAACACTGTACACTAGATAAATAATGTTTATCTGATTGACAAATAATTAAGGTAAATATCAATCTAAAGATGTACTAAATGTAACGTACGTAAATATTTTTAAAGCTGTTTGAAAAGATTACCCAACAGAAAACTGAATATTTTATTGGCATGAGCAGTTTTACCTTCAATGTTGCAGAGTATAAGCTACAGTAAGTAGTGTATTCTAACTCAAAATCATTTCGTTGTGTGAGGAAATCAACAACTTCATGCATAAATGAAGTGGTTCATTGCTCATTGCACTTCTTCATGCATAAATTAATGTCAGATTTAATCAGCAATAATTAAAACCATAATGCCTCAATTGCATAAAGGAATTGTTCATTAATATAATTGCTGTGTGTTATCTGTTACTTTAAAGCTGTATTAGAGTTTGTCTATGGTGGCACCTACCCTGTGCTCCTTCTCTGTGGAATCTACAGTACAACATCCTTTTCATCCAAAGGAGCATCAAACTAAAGTACTCTAGAACTTAAACTGTAAAGAAGGAACACGATTACTTAAGTTGATTTTGCTCCATACGTTCATCCTGTCTAGAATTATATGTCTTCCACTGGGATTCATGTTGGTCTACTAGAGTCTGAGGTGCCCACGTTTATTTTTTGGTGTACCTGCTACTTTGCTTCACTGCGCTGCCAGTGCCGAGCTCACTCTTTCATTCTCCGGCTCATCAGAGCAAGGTGTCTGCTATCCGGCATGCATTGTCCCTCTCTTGCTCCCTATCTTTCCCAATTGCTGAGGAATCCAAGGAATTGGGAGTTTATCTGTACCACTTGGAACTCAGAACTGGGCATTGCCATGTAAGGAACTGCAATCCCTCAGCTCTTATTATAGGAGGCCAGCAGATAAGGCATGTCATATAACCCAGCACAGCGATCTGCCAGGCTGGGACCTCTGACATACCCACACAGAGCAGACATGGTGAGTATGACACCGGCCACCTTTTCAAGCCTCAATGCTTTGTCTTGTATCTTGCTTCAAGGCAGAACGGATGACTGAGACTCATAAAGAAAGATCAGGCTAGGCTGGAATACTCCTCTTAGGCACAGTTATACTGCGTCGTTTCAAATCAGACTGATGGAAATTCCTGTGCTAGATGCAATACTGTACACGTGTATGTGCTGACGCTTCAATCTGCTTTCTTACATTTCTAAATTTCCTAAATGTGGATGACTGGAGGTTTCAAATCATGGTCTTGATTTTTTCCATCATATTGAATTCAGATGATGATGAACCAAGGATTACACTAGATAAAAGTGGTGACCAGTGATTCATGGCAAACATAGCTTGAATTGTAATATACACAAAAGAAAGCGCATTAGGATTTTTAAAGAAAATTGAACTGTTGTGGGACCGTCCTTAAAAATCGTTTTTCCATGCATTTGTTTGTACATAACCATTCCGTGCTGGAATAACAGATGTTGCAATTTCCCAGGCGTTGGTTATTTATTCAAAATTACTGACTTTTATGTGTGAAAGCAGCTTTGTTTCGGAAACATAAAACTACGCCAACCACTCAAGGGGGATGACATAACAGTTTCCCAGCAAGCGAGCAACCAAACAACTTTATAGCACTTTGAGTCAATTGTTTATTTGAATCTGAAAAGCAATCAGATCTTTCTGAAGAATCCCAGTGTTTGCTTCTACTGTACACATTTTGCAGTTGTTCTTTTGTCAACATCCCCAGAAAATAATATACAGTAGGTGTGTAAGAAATGGGTTGTGCTAAGCTAGAATAGGTGACTTCTATGTAAATATAACAGTGTGTGAAATGTGGCCCAGGCGAGCAGGAAAGCAGCAACAAAGAGCAAAGCTGCAGCCAAACGCAGCCAGCGCGGGTCCTCCAATGTCTTCTCCATGTTCGAGCAGTCCCAGATCCAGGAGTTTAAGGAGGTACGCCAGTGTGCCGCATATCAATCACATGCTCATCTTCATGTTGTCATGTTGAACAACGTGTTCTAAGAAGCCCTGTATCTTTTAGTTTCTATTTCTCCCTGTGGGAGACTGCTCATTTGCTAGAAATAAGATGGGCGAGTCGGATGGCTGCGCCTTAACCTGCCATTAATGTTACAAAATACAAAGATTTACCATATTGCTGTTAATCTACCTGTTCCTTTGTCATGTTAGAAATTCATATAAGTGCATGTTCTTCTTGGAAATACATAAAATACCCAAAAAGGTACTTTTAACTAAGTACTGTTTATGTGATCTTTGAAATCCATAGATTTTATGCAGCTACTAAATGTTAATTATGTTTTAGACGGTAGGTTGCAAATATGGTAAGAAACTACACATTGTCTCTCACTATCAGTACCACAGAATGTTGTCATGCATGCTGCGTATAACATAGTCCTTTAAGCAAATTATGAATAAGCTGGATTTTTCTCTCTTCTGCAGGCCTTTAGCTGTATTGATCAAGACCGAGATGGTATCATTAAAAAAGAAGACCTAAAAGAGACCTACTCACAGCTGGGTACTGCTTTTATATGTTTTATTTCAGCATAGTTACTGTCATCCCTTATTATTCCATGAAATCAACATTCCATTTCCCCATGAAATGAACTTTTGCATGAATACGATTTCTTCTAACTCCTTACCTTTGTCACAGTGTATCAACATTCTAAGGAACCTTGCAAATATTTATCTCAGCTTTTACCAGTGAAGTGTCAGATTTTTTAGGCGATGCCTAGTTTCAGCTAATGTCTGTTGGGGAATCATTGTTGCTACCTGTATAATCTGGGTTTTCAAGGCAGCCTGGAAGGTAACCCATGTGCTTGTGGGATTGCAGGCAAGCTGAATGTGTCAGATGAAGAACTGGAGGCGATGCTACAGGAGGGGAAAGGGCCAATCAACTTTACTGTTTTCCTCACTCTCTTTGGGGAGAAGCTTAATGGTAGGTGGCATGATTATTGCTTGTGTGCCTCTGACTGCTGGCTATTTGGTATATTGAAACCACATGGCTCTGACAGGTTTTAATTAATGAAGAGCTGGAGGGGTGCCACCAGCTTCTTTTTGTCCACAGCTGGTCTTTTGCTTTTGTTTATTTTCTCTAAAGGTCACATCCCTAACACTCAAAGCTGAGTAATTCTTGAAGAAATAAAAATTGTATACTGTGTTATTTCTTTATTCCTCTTTTAAAATCACACAGATAAATAATGTGGATTTGCGTGTACATAAACATTATTTTGAAGTTGGCTTTTCATTATTTGAGCGTGGTCTCCTAAATCTCAGCCCTCGTAAAGCTATGACAAATATTAACACACCATGGAAGTTAGATAGATAGATAAGACTTTATTAATCCCATAGGGAAATTGATGAAGTACTGTTGTACTGTTGTTATTGTTAATTTCTTTTTATTGTTATTCATCTGTGGAATGGTGCAGATATTCCTTCCTAAGGGACAACCCCAAAGAAAAACGTGCAAATAATTGAACGTAACTGGTAAATGACAAAGCAAAGCCAGAAAAGTTTAATTATTCTAAGTTAATGTCCTAGAGGAAAATAATTTCCAGTACCTTCACAAATGTTTCAGAAATTCCAGTATGGGTACTCTGAGAAGCCCAGAGCCCTCTGTAAGTTGGCCTTTGATTATCAACAATGGAAGCTTCTGTTATTTCTCACAACAAAATTCACTCACAACTGCACTGCTTTCACAGGCACTGACCCAGAAGACACTATCCTTGCTGCCTTCAAGCTTTTTGACCCCAGTGCCACAGGCTTTGTAAACAAGGATGAGTGAGTATGCACTGGAAGAGAGACTGTGGCCTACTTGGCTGATGTAGACCTGCACTAATACCATGAACAATGGAGGTGAAAGCACGGCAACACCTGGAATCTGTGACGTTTGTGATTTAAATTGGCATTTCTAGAACTTCCCCCAAACACTCAAGAGCTGGCAAATGAATAAAACTTAGGAGTAAAAAATTGATAGGAGTATAAAATATTTTTTGACCTCGTCTATGGTCGTCCAAAATCTTTTGTAGGATTTTACAGACCTTCTGCGTGATATCATACATGACAGAAATGATCTTTTCTACCCTTTTATTCCAAATCAGCTGCCACGTTTGAGAACATTTAGAGGGGCAAACGTATTGTTCATTCATCGCTTGGATGGTTTTTTTAACATTGTTTCTTGGTTTGTTTCTGCCTGCCAGGTTTAGAAGGTTGCTGCTGACCCAAGCCGACAAATTCACAGAAGAAGAAGTGAGTGTTCACTGATTTTTCTTAGTTCTACATCCGTGATTAGTGGTTTCCCTAACACTGCAGTCCCACATGAGGACCACATGAGGTCCCACGTGAGTAACACATGAGGTCCCAGTTCTCATAAAAAGGAACGAAATAAAACAAAATAAGTTTCAAATCTTTATAGCCAGGAAAATCCACTCCACATGGTCTTAAGTCATTACAAATGAATTCCCAGTGCTGCACTGCTATGTAATCTTCTTCCAAGATTTCTCTGCTTCATACGACAATATAGGAGTAACCATCCATTTATGGCTCATGAACATATTATTTTGTGTAATGGGTCTTGGGTTGTGTCATAAGATTTTCTCAACCTCAGTGGGAAATGACATAACAAACATCTTACAGTTTATCATTGTACACCCTCTCTATACTGTCTATGGCATAATGGACAAATAGATCTATGAAGAAATATGGATAAACCAGTATCCATTCACTTCTCTCCAGGTTGAGCAAGCTTTCTCCCTTGCACCCATTGATGTCAGTGGCAACATCGACTACAAGTCCCTCTGTTACATCATCACCCACGGAGACGAGAAGGAGGAGTCTTGAGAAGGCCACGCCCAGTGAGACATTGCCGTGATGATGTCAGCACTTTCTGTGCTCCTCAGATCTTCACATCAGGAGCAGGAGTCCCTCACAGTGGAACCGCAGACAACCATTAATGTAACACACAATCAACCAATGAATAAACAAATGAAAATCTGCTGGGGTCTTCTTAATTTTAAATTAAATATTATTAAGTAATAAATTTAGGACTACAAACTGTTCTCCCCCCTACCCACTGGCAAGCGATACCGCACCATTAAAACACAGACGACTAGGTTTAAGAACAGCTTCTACCCAACGGCAGTGTGCATTATAAACAGTTAGCTGTGCAATACCTCAGCAGTTTTGACTTGGACTTCCATGTAGTTTTGTTCACTGTAGTTCTGGTTGTTTATTGACTGTACATACTATCACTACTGTAGTGTTTTTTAATGTACTGTCTACGTTATTTCAGGTGGGTAGCTGCGTCAGCATGCTTAGTCTGCAAAGAAACAAGTAATAGGTTTTGTCCATGCTGAAAAGAGAAGAGAGAAAACACAACGTTTCGGCTGTGAAGCTTCTTAATGTCTGAGAAAGACAGGGCAGACAGCAAAGATGGTTCAGCTAGAGCTGAATCAGTCTTGGGTAAGGTAGTGGCTGCTTAAGGTACTCACTGTATCCCTGCAAAGAGCAGGGTGGAAATAAAATATACAGTGCAAAAGCGATGCACACCATGCACCGTTTAAAATATTCATACACCTACATCAAGTTTTATTCAACCACTTTCTTTTTCAACTGTCTCATGCTGACGATTCTCAACTCCATGTCATCACTGGCAGATCTGTGTCCGCGCCATTCTGTGCTTTGTAGCTTTATTAGCTGTGAAACTGTAGTGCAACAGAGCCCTGTGTGAGTGGCCTGTACGCCGCACGTGCACAACCCTTCCCCGACTCTCTTGTGCTCTAACGCCGCACTAGCAGAGCAGCGCTGGGAGCCTCTCTCGCCTTGTTGATGGAGTCCTTGCCCTGGGTGCTCTGGCTCAGCAGGTTGCCAGCGAGCAGGACGCGGGAGATGCGGGCCGCGCCGCTCTGCTCGCCCTCGTCGCCCAGCTGTCCGGTCACCATGTCGATGAGCAGCTGCAGCCCCAGGAGACTGTCTGCACTGCTGCCCCCCAGCCCCAGCCCGGAGGCCAGAAGAACGTACCTGCAGGAGGAAGAAAAGGAACATGAAGTTACACATAAACATTGGACATAGAAACCCTGATATATAAAAAGTTGTATATAAAGTAGTTTACATGTGCATTGCTGCCTGCCCTGTCTTTTTCACACTTGAAGAAGGCTTCACAGGGGAAACAGTTGTGTTTTCTCTCTTCTCTTTTCAGCATGGAACAAAACCTATTACTTGTTCCTTTGCAGACTACATTATGTTGTGTTGTGTGTTGTACTGTGGACGTCCAGAGAGAACGACAAGAATAACAATTCATACATGTACATAGGCAATAAAATTTAGTGCAGTTATGCCCACCATCCCAAATGCTGAACCATGTTCATTACTTCTAATTTGAGCTCAGCAGTCCCTACAAATAACATTTTATGATAGCCTCTCACATAATCTGTCATTCCTACTATTTACATAAATATAAACGCGGGATTGTGGTGCACACACAGTTATAAAAAAAACAGCCTTAGTTCTGTATTACACGCCGACCTTCTCAATATGGCGTCGCATGTTACCGTGACATTGAGGTGAAAGGTGAGAGGGCATAGTTCGAGAGCTTGCTGGCGCGGGAGTTCGCAAATGTTGTCCCTTGAGTCGGTAGACGTGATAAATTGAATTAAAAGAAAAAGGAGCATTTAACACCGTGTCTACTTCGAGATACTGTGTAATAAAATTATAAAGGTAAGAGCAAATGATGGGAATAAATGCTTGTTGTTATTAAAGCACAACAGAGGGAAGGCGTTTATAAATATTTGGAGGAGAGAATTAAAAACTGTCACGGCGCATGATTTGTAATCTGATTTTGTTGGTTGGTGTTATGCTCTAGCCGCGTCTGTGAAGTATTTGTTCATATATTCATATACTCGCTATTGATACAGTTATTAAATGAGTCGTAATATACATAAGGTTTTGTTTACACTATCTGGCGCTATGTTTATAACTATGTTGTTAAATTCAATGGTAATCAGATAAAATATATATTTTTAAAATCAGCTAAAACTGTTCAGTATGAACTATAAAACAGTTTAAACTGCTAATTGGGTATTTTGATTTTGGAACGCTGGTTTGCGCTGTATAAAGACATGCCTACCAGTTTCCGATGACATGCCACATATTAATCATCTAACTCAGTGAATTGTTCGTTTGCTAGAGCTGCACAGGATGTCTTCGCGATAAATAAAGGCAGATCGTTTTTAAAATCCTATCAAAAAGTTATGTGTTGTTAATCCTTTCTCCCAAACTACTGTAGCTCTTGTTGCAGTGCACGCCCTACTTTAAAAATGGAAACGGTTCAATAAGTTATGATTTTATGGGTTTCCATGTCCTCTGGGTCCTATTAGAAAACTAAGGAAGATCGTGTAAATTTGGGGTCTGGAGCTCCTGATAAGCCTGTCCAGGTAGGTTTAAAAGCAGGGTGAGACCCAGGAAATCGCTGGGGCTCATCAGCAGTATTTCTGTTTTCTTTTGCAGGAAAGTCTCAACTCCTTTCGTTTCTCCTCCCTCTCGTCTGCCGCCAGGGATGTTCTCTGATCTGACGGTCCCGAAGGAGGGAACCCTGCTGGGCCCCCCTGCCTCCGAGGGGCCGGTGTTTGAAAGAGTGCGCCCGTCGTACGTCAGCTGTTCCGAGCGCTTCAAACTGGGGGAGCGCAGCTTCAACCGCCAGTACGCCCACATCTACGCCACCCGCCTCGTGCAGATGAGCCCCGTCCTCGTTAAGCGAGCCCAGCAGAAGTGGGGTGGGCACTCTTTTTTATGTGTTCTGGTTATCCTGAAAGTTGAGGAGCGATTTTTGCCCTTCAAATCATTTTTCAGGCATTTTAAGAACACTCTTTAATTGTTTAGTGCTGGGTGGGGGGGTGACTTATGATCAAAGGTATCACTTCTGATATAGAAGATTGTCCAGTTTGTCCTGTGCATTGGTCCCATGGATTAAAAGTGCTGTTCGCCTCGTAGAGTGCCCTTAGTTGCATTTCACAGTACTATTTGTCATGTTCTCTATTTGTTTTGCCCTGTGTATAGTATGGGCTTTGGTATAATGTGCTGAAAGTATCAGTAATACTGGGCATATGAAAATCAAACAACGTGCTTCCTATCCAAAGCATATTTTTGTGATCAACAGGAAGAGTACATTTTGATTGGCCATAGATTGAATGACAAGATCCATGATCTTTCTTGAACTGAGATTTAGTTATTTTTTAAACTGTTTTTCTGCAAATATGAATGAAACCATGGAAATTCCTTGTAGGTGCAGGTGTGCCTATCAGGAAGCTGTGTGAAATCCAAATGGGGGAGCAGTGTTGCATTGTGGGAACCATCTTTAAGCACATGGAGCTCCAGCCATCCATCCTGCGAGAGATCAGCGAGGAGGCAAGTGGAGGAGTTTTTATTCCCACTGTCTTATTTTACAGGCCGTGATGAGTGATCTCAGCGTTAGCATACAGAAAGGAAACACAAAGCACAAGCTATAGTATAGCAATAAAAATAAAATTAGTGCATTAATTGGTTCTCATTAGAATAACAGCAAAAAACATTAATCCAAACTAAGTGTCCTTTTCCGATCCACCTATAAGATAAGATAGAGATAAGATCATGTTATTGGCCATATACAGTTTCTTGTTTTAGGAATTTGTCTTTTCACATACCCCAACTTGCTCTCCATGAGACACACAGACAGGGAGAGAAGCCTGGGGTCGGAGCGCAGGGTCAGCCATTTATACAGCACCCCTGGAGCAGTTGGGGTTAAGGGCCTTGCTCAAGGGCACAACGGAGTAGGATTCCTCTGCCAGCCACAGGATGTGAACCAGCAACCTTATACAGAGCATTGGAATCTCTGAATCCCTTTACAACAGTAACTCTTTTCTAAATAATGTTTAGGCCTAATATAATGTATTTTTATATTATGCATTATTGCATCAAGCCTGGAATCCCAACATCACTAGGGATTCAGTCATTAATTTTCATTGTTTTGTCTGTGATTGTTTTAGCACAATCTCCTACCCCAGCCTCCTCGGGCCAAGTACATATGCCAGTCAGATGAGCTCATTCTGGAGGATGAACTGCAGAGAATAAAACTGGAAGGCAACATTGACACACAGAAGCTTGTTACAGGTGAGCAGGACTTTTTGTGTGCACTCTGTCCTGCTGGGTACACTCTACAATTGGACAGGATGGTGCTTCAGGAGGGAATGTTTCAGTAACTTGTTTAAAATGTTAAATCTTTCAGTCTCATAAACAGTATCTACATGTTCATGTATTGTCTATGTGTGTACAGCCACTTTCACTATAAAAAAAAACAGTTCATCCAGTTCACATTACAATATATATACATTTATTTTACATGGTGTCCATTAAAAAACACATTCGTTTTTCGGGTTCTTAGCATTCTCATATTAAGACTTAATAATTTCATATTCTATTGTATAGTCATGGCTTGGGGATTGAATACAGTTATGAACTGGGTAAACCAGTAACCCTGTTCTTCACAGTGTATTTTGGCCAGTTCTCTGGTAGTCATTGAATTACCCTTTTTAGCATGCATTTTTAGTGTCTTTAACTATACATGTGCTGTGGCAATATCTGTAGTGTTATTCACAACGAGAGTGGGTTTCTAGTGAGTTTGTCCTGATTGATGGTTCGGTTTGTTGATGGAGAATGCTCTAAAGGCTCTTGGCTGTTCTGATTTGTCCTGGTGCTGTAGGCAGCGTGGTTGCTGTGTTTGGTGCAGAGAAGAACGATGGAAAATTCACGGTGGAAAGCTACTGCACGGCTGACCTCCCTTGCCAACCCCCCAGGAAAGATTTAGATGCTGACCAGTAAGCTCAGACTATCATCTATCCGTGATTCCTGGTGTTTTTTAAAGCACTGGGAAGAATGGCTTCCTTGATGTTATACCAAAGCAGTGATATTCTTTTCATGTAAAATGAATAGATTTTGATCCATTTTGTCACCTCTTCTTGTGTATTTGTATTTAAAAGTACGATTTCTTAAAATATCAAATTTTAATTTGATATTGATGTTGATATTGACTGATTGATCCAAAGCCCTGTATCAATCAGCCTTTCACATCCTCCAAAGGGACACAAGTAAACCAAGTGACTTCATCCTGAGCCGGCTATTGTGCAGTAATTCAATACTGTATTGTAATATCCCCTCCTGCTTTAAAATGCACATGTAAACTACTTTATATACAACTTTTTATATATCAGGGTTTCTATGTCCAATGTTTTTGTGTAACTTCATGTTCCTTTTCTTCCTCCTGCAGGTACGTTCTTCTGGCCTCCGGGCTGGGGCTGGGGGGCGGCAGTGCAGACAGCCTCCTGGGGCTGCAGCTGCTCATCGACATGGTGACCGGACAGCTGGGCGACGAGGGCGAGCAGAGCGGCGCGGCCCGCATCTCCCGCGTCCTGCTCGCTGGCAACCTGCTGAGCCAGAGCACCCAGGGCAAGGACTCCATCAACAAGGCGAGAGAGGCTCCCAGCGCCGCTCTGCTAGTGCGGCGTTAGAGCACAAGAGAGTCGGGGAAGGGTTGTGCACGTGCGGCGTACAGGCCACTCACGCAGGGCTCTGTTGCACTACAGTTTCACAGCTAATAAAGCTACAAAGCACAGAATGGCGCGGACACAGATCTGCCGGTGATGACATGGAGTTGAGAATCGTCAGCATGAGACGGTTGAATAAAACTTGATGTAGGAGTATGGATATTTGAACCGGTGCATGGTGTGCATCGCTTTTGCAAGTCATAAAATAGAGAAGTTCCGTTTTTGCACTGTATATTTTATTTCCCCCCTGCTCTTTGTAGGGATACAGTGAGTACCTTAAGCAGCCACTACCTTACCCAAGACTGATTCAGCTCTAGCTGAACCATCTTCCCTTTCTACAGGCTAAGTACCTAACCAAGAAGACACAGGCAGGCAGCGTGGAGGCGATCCGCATGCTGGATGAAGTGCTCGTGCAGCTGGTGGTGAGTGAGGATGCCTTCAGCGGATGGGCGTTTTCCTCTTCGATAGCAGGGCTTGCTTGCTTTCTTGCTCTGCCTTTGTTTTTTACTGCTTGTGTCTGTGATGTGCTAAATGAAGAGCTCGTAAATATGTAAAAATAACCTAGTTGTTCTTTTTGGAAAGCTGCATAATATTGCAGTGTTTTTTGCCGGCAAGACCTGGCAGGAATTCACAACCTGAGGTGGAAGCAGTGTGCAGTGATAAAACGCGAGAGTCTTGCTTTTATTCCACGTTGTCAAGTTGAATTCTCCTCCTTCGCTTGCTCCTGAAATGGAAGACTGCCCTTTCTGTTTTCCCTAGGCCTCTGTGCCTGTGGACCTGATGCCAGGAGAGTACGACCCAACCAACTACACTCTACCCCAGCAGCCTCTGCACCGCTGCATGTTCCCCCTGTCCCGGGCCTACCCTACCCTGCATCTTGTCAGCAACCCCTTCCAGGCCGAAATCAACGGGGTCCGGTGAGCAGGGGGGGGAGGTTGGATGGCTACAGACATTTTTGTCTCCTTTCCAAGGCCACAAAAGTGTCTGTGTTCCTTTTTTCCTGTGTACTTCACTGTGGCGTAGCCGTCTTCATAATAAATGCTAAGAAATAAATGTCTAAGAAATGGCCTTTTTTCTGGCCCGGGCCTGCTTGTAGATTTGAGTGTTCTTATCTTCCTCCCTGACTCATATTTCAAAGCCACGCTGGCTTTATTAAGAATGTGATGTATTGGGGGGTTTATTGTGAGGGATACAATGCATGAATACTACTAATTAACGTTTCCCATCTTGGGTTTCTTTTGTGTTTTATTATGAGAACTGGACTGGTGATGGGTGTTGTTGCTGATTATGTGTTGTAGATTTTTGGGGACCTCCGGGCAGAATGTAAATGACATCTTCAAATATAGCAGTATGGACAAACACCTGGACATCCTGGAGACCACACTGAGACTCTCCCACCTTGCGCCCACTGCACCTGACACACTGGGTAAGCAGCTGGTCACAGGGGTTTGGGCAGGTGGAACGCTGCTCTGCTTCCAGCAGAAAAGTGAAAAGGAGCCTCTGTACAGAGAGAGCGTGAGAACAGGTAGAAAGGCAAATTTGTGTAAGGGGTCTGTCGACTAGAGAAGTCCTTTTGAGTGCAAGGGGCAGCAGTGTAGCCTCATAGCTGGGAGATATGTCTTGGGTTGAGAACTGAGAAACAATGTGTGTAGGAACCAAAGTAGATACTTTTGGTGGATATTTTGTTAGGATGTTGCAAGAGTAGGCTCGTGGTAAAGGAACTTTTTGTAAGAGAAAGACATGGAGAGATTTGTGCTTTTTTTTTTTGCCTGAGGGGGACAGATAAATTGTTGAGCAGCTCCAGGGAGACATTCTGGCATTTTGCAGCGTAAATACCAATCCACGACCGTGACCGGAAGTGAATCGTTTGCTTGAAGCTTTAAACTTTGTAAAGTCAGCTAATCTCGTCTGTTATGCCGGCGTCACACTACACAACTTTTCCTAGGATTTTCAGCCGTAGCCTTCATTTACATAATCATAAGAAAATCGCAGCGAGTTGTAAAGAGTCGCAGCCCATGCCCGTTACCGTCAAATGTGCAGTGGGACTCAGTCATAGCCCTCTTAACAGCCCCTACGACTCTCTGCGACTCGCTAGGATAAAATCGAACAGGTTTGATTCTCTCGTAGCGAGTCGCAAGTCTCTGGGGTGGGCTCTTGTGTCTGCGACAGTCAACAGCCAATGAGAGCTGAGCCGGAAGTACAATGCATACGATGCAGCTGCAAGGAAAGCAGGAAAGCGAGTGTTTTGGACTGTGCGAACGGAGGAGAGGCTCTTTGAACTTTGAGCCAGCACAGGCGTCTGTTTGATGTTTAGTGTTTGTTTATTTCATGCGGTGCTCCTCCTCCTATTCCAGTGTGCTCCACGTTGATTGGCTGCCGAAATTAGGCAACCTCACGGTACTTTTCCGAGATTTGGAACTGTGCTGAAATGCTGTGAGGGAATCGTGTAATTAGTCACCCCCTGCGATTCCTAGTCGGATAATTTGACGCCCTCTAGGACAGCAAAGGCAGCGAGATTCAGCAACTGCGGTCGTTAAGTTTGACGTGCTCTCCGGCTAGAAGTCGTGTCGAGTCCTCTAATGTGACAAAGGCTTTAGCTGACTGTTGCTGACTTGTTCTGTTTTTTCCAAAGGCTGCTACCCCTTCTACCAGAACGATCCCTTCATTCTGGAGGAATGTCCACACGTCTACTTCTGTGGCAATGCTCCCTCCTTCCAGTCGAAACGCATCACAGGTGAGAAGAGTCTTCCGAGTACCTTCTGCCAGGTGGTCATTATATCTTGGCTATTAAAAACCTGAGACAGCTTTTGCTGCCTACCGGATTCCCAGTCGTGGCCCTGGAGGGAGGGAGTGTGTGGCTGAGGGGTTTTATGCAGTATCTCTTTATTATTGTACAGATTGTACCCACCTGGATTTTGGACTGTTATGTGTGCATTTTATTGATGGAACCAGACACGCTTAATTGAGTAAGCTGCTGTACAGTGGTTTTCAGATTATTAAATTCCAAAGGCAGATGCCAATTCTTAAAATAGCTACTGTTCACTCTAACTGCCTTTTCACCTTTCTTATCTAGGAGCGGATGGTCAAGAAGTCCTCCTGGTCGCTGTCCCAGAATTCAGCACAACACAAACCGCTTGCCTGGTCAACCTACGCAATCTGGAGTGTCAGCCAATCAGCTTCTCGGCTTTCTCAGCCGAGGATGAGGAGGAGAGTGAAATGAACATCAGCCACTGAGAGTGGCAAAAGAAAGCTAACAAGCACAGACTGTTTCCTCACAAGTATCTAGTGATTGTGTTCAGAATGAGTGAGGCCATCGTGACATCAGAAACCTTGGATTCCTCCTGCTGTGTGGAAGTAACTCTACAGCCAGATGATGTACCAGAATCCCTGCTATGTTTCTTTGTGAAGTAACCCCTTGTTCACTGTGGTTTATCTGAATTGGATATTAACACAGAATTCATTCATCTGACACTAGCTATTTTTACAGTTTGCGTCTGCCTCCAACATCTATGGAATTGAATAAGCTGGAGACCATAACTCAGTTAAGTGTGTCTGTTTCCGTCAACCTATTTGCTGCATTGGATTGTCAGGTGTTTTTTTCTCTGATGTGAACTTATTAGAAATAATGCATATTATAGAACTTGCTCAGGTTAAAAAAACACGAACCTGCAATAATGTAAGATCACAAGTGAGGAAGTGCCACTTGCAGGTGGCATTTAAAAGACACCTTGTCGTACATTGTTTTGTTTAAACCCCATAATAGCAGTGTCAGTTGTTTGTTGAAGAAGGATTTCATATTTGTTAAATGAGGACAGATACAGTTATGTTCCTTTTAATGTCCAAAGATAATGGTCTTGCTAAGAAACAGATTAAATGTATGATACAAATGAATCTACTCTTTATTTTAATAAACGTATAGACAATGTTTGGGATCATTATCATATGTATGGTTATGGGCTTTGAAAGTGGAAGTGTCATTGAGTGTTAGTGTTTCAGTGTACATGCATGCTAATACAGTTAAAAAGAAATGATCAGACTTACAGTACAACAGTCAGTAAGAATTAGCATCCTGGGGAAGGGGAGTCATTTGCTCCCAGATTGTACCCTGCATTCAAGATAGTTGGCCTTGGATAGATGATTGATTGTTCAGATGTATTAAAATAAATGCAAAACATTTCAAGTAAATATTTAGATCATTGTACTTGCAGAGTACTTTTTCAAACTTTGACCTTGATTTTAAGTACTAAAGGTTGGATCATTGGTACTAGAAAACAAGGATCCTTTCTAAATAATAAATGGAGGAACACGATTCTAGTTTTAGGGTAAGACTTATGAATCAAGCAAAAAAGTGTATTATCTGGTACTATATATGCTTGGTTTATGTGATTCATAAGTAACCAGAAATACACAGTGCATTAATTTATAAGATTTATTTATTTATTGGGGAACCTTACCTATTATGTTCCTACCAGTAATGCTTTTAATAAGAAATTTGTCCCCGTTTTCAGAATTTGTGCTTGCATTTTTAAAATGACAAAAAAGAATGAAATGAACTCATCAGTCCAACACAACCTTAACTCTTGTGCTTTTATTAAGAAAAATTTACTTTAACTTTGGGGAAATTTTGCTAATTCCATTCTGCGTGCATCAGTTGTGGAGTGCAGAAGCCTTACAGGCTTTCCAAAACATTTTTCTCAAATGCTCATACTGTACGTTCCTGCCCTCATAAAGTAGGTCTCCCACAATCAGATCCAACTGATAATTAAAATAACCAATTGGTATTTCATACATTCACACATAAGTCTTTACCTGCCTTAAGAATCCACTCTTCTTACATTCCTCAGCGTTCGAATAACGGAGACGCAAAGCCTTCCCCACCCAGTTAATATTTGTTCAAACCAAGTTGTCACTACTGGCCACGCTAAAAAGTTGGAAAAGGTCCTGCAAGCGCCGGTAATTAACATAGTGAAAGAGTGCACATGCGTGTGTGGAGGCAGGGTGAAGCGTTGCTTTTCTCCAACTAAGAAGATCTTAAAACTGGAAATAAGATAGATTTTAACGAAGTTACAGAATTTCCCGACTTTCGCCACTGCGCTGTTGCCCGCACACGAAAAAAAAGGCGGCGCTTAGCTTTCGTACTCGTCGTCGATTTTGAACTCGAACTCGTAGTTCTCCGTGGGCTCCGGCGTGTCCCACGAACCTGCTCCGGCTGGTGTGGTTGGGCTTTCCACGATGAACCAAGAATCATATGGCGTGCCCTCCACGGGGATGTCTTCTGGAGTGGTGGGCTCAGTGGAGCTCGGGAGAGGCTGGGTGGTAGTGAGGGGCATTTCAGTGGTAGGGGGCGCTGTGCTCGTGGCGTTGGCTCTGAGCCTTTGCTCCCGGATCCTCTTGAGCCTCAACAATCGGAGGAGTTGCTGACGGGATAGGCGAGAAAGCGGGCGCCGTCTGCCGTTCTTGTTCCCCTTTCCGTACCTCTTCCCGTTGCCGTTCGCAGACTCGGGTCTGCTCCCGTTCTTGTGGATGAGTCTGATGGGCCTGTTCCCGTTCAGGGCCATGATCTGGCGGATGCGGTCCCAGTTGGACTTGACCAGGGTGAAACTGCACTGCGTCGCCCCGACCTCATAGCCCACCACGCATAACCTGGATCCTGGGGAGTAGCCCTCCGCACGCACCGTCACTCGATACTCTCCGGGGTTCAGCAGGCGCCAGTAGTCCCCGTTGGCGGCTAAACGAGTGAGATTAATCACTGATGAGATTCCTCAGCATCTTATGACCTCATGCTAACGTTTCTGGCCATTGCAATATTGTAATACTGTATATTACACTATTCTGTCATCACTCTGGTCACGCTATACTCTTATTGTGCTGAGGGCTCTTTAAAGTAGCCGCTTGCTTTGGAATTACATGTACTGGAACACAGGCTAATGTGTTATGACTCCAATTAGGATTTATCCTGTACGACACAGGATTGCAAACAACTGTCAAGAATACCCGCCTCCCGAAAGCCTTAAATCCTCACCTGTCTTAACGTCGTGGTTGATCCCGTCCACAGACACGGTAGCATTGGCGATGGGATTGCCTTCACGATCTTTCACCACTCCCTTGATCCCACGATGCACCTGTATAGATCAGAATCGCGCCTGTGTTAGGGCAAGTCTGTGAATCGGATTGGTAGAGCTCGGTATCATGGCCCTGGGCACAAGCAGCTCACCAGTGAAACAACCATAAGAAGGCAGCCTCTTCTTCCCATCTGTCATCTTGTGGTAAAATCAGTGCACAAAGGTGGGCAAACTTGATTTTTATTTTTCTTCAAATCTGGCATCTAAATTGGCAAGATTTTGCAGCTGGAAGACTGGTTTATTGCCATATAATTGGAGGATCGCTTTGGCTGTGAGCTTTCACTTGCTCTGTTGTCCAGGCGGGATGAAGACACAGTTAATTATCTCTCAGCACAATTACCTGTATTTCAACAGGAACACTGGAAGCCAGCCTTACCAGATCCAGCTGAGCAACAATGATATCGATGCAAGGTTTGGTAAGGACATCATAAAGAGGTGAAATTAAGAATTCTGATGGTAACAGCACAGTTATCTGGCTTGGTGGCCCCAGTTACCTGCTCCATGAAGACCAGCAGGGCCTCTCGGTTACTCTCCCACTCCTGTGGAAGCTCGCTCTCATGAGGGAACTTGTCACAGCCCACAAAGATGGAGAGCTCAAAGCAGTTGGTGTGCAGGTAGCTGAAGTCATTCATGCCTAAGTGACAGTGGAAAAGCTGGCATTAACAGCTGACTAACAAGAACAGACAGAATGCTGAAGTACTAAAATTGTGAGTTACGTGATAGGTTGATGCTTTCAATGGATATTAGTCTCCCTCTTTTTTTTACTGTAATGCCTCAATTAAGATTGAGATTCCTCATTGCACAAGCTGATTGGCTCTGCAAGAAACCAATATACCGTAAGGCCACAAGAGGGCTACCTTATATTGCAATCTACCAGAATTTTAACAGAAACTAAGCTAGTCCTCCTAATGCATGTTCAGAACATGGAGACAGTGTAGATTTAGAACTGGAAAGAGTCGGACATAGCCCCAAAAACGTTATTCTGGGTACACTACTGAAAACTTTGCATTTTAAAAAATTAAGTACAAAAATCTCAAAAACATATCTGTATCTTTAGTCTGGAAGAACTGCACTGACTTCAGGATTACGTTCTCATTGTGCTGGGGATGGAAATTGGGCTCTTTACTTTTTTGTATGAAATGACATGTTTCAGGCCTCTGTTTAATCAGTATTTAAAACTAAGCATAACCCCAGAAGAACTGTGCCTCAGCAGGAGCAGCTGCAGACCCCTCTTGAATGTCTGTGTACAGATTTGTGTGGGATTTTCTCACTGCAGTGTTTTTCCAGTCACATGCGGTGTGCACTCACTGCCCACAACTGGCTTCCAGCTGGCCCGGTTGGTGATGCCCAAGCCAGCGGTGACATCATCGGTGTGGCAGCCCCCCCGGTAGGTTTCAGTCATGGTGAGATGAGTGGAGGCGTAGGAGACGGCTAGCCAGCGGAACACGGAGTCGTCCGGAGTCTCGCGGAGCTCGCTGTCGTAGTGCTGTTGACTCTGGGCCCACGCCTCCTCATCGTACTCTTCCTCGCGCCCCCGCCGGCGCCCGTTGTTCCCAGCCGGGCGCTGCATGTCGAAAGGGTAGGTCACAAACTTCTCCCCTGCCTGGATGTTGGCCCCCAAGACGAACGGATTCCGCTCCATCCAGGAAATAATGGCTCTCGTCTCCACGGCAACCTGACACACAAATATAGAGGATCCCTCTAAGCTAAAGGAACAGTAGGCCCACCATTGCTCAGTGGATGATGTAGTTCAATTATATACAGTAGTACACTTTTTATATCCAGTATGTGGTATGCTTGTTGCTTAGGAGTTGGCTGAATTGCATTAAAGCTCTAAAAGCTTGTCAGCAATTGGTGTTAAGTAAGAAGGCTTTCAGTTTCACAGAATTACATATATCTAGGCACAGAGGATGGATCTGCTCCTTTCCTTCGCTGTTCTAGTAATGTAGGAAAGTGAAGTTACAATGCGTAACAGTGATCACAATTCCCCAAATGGTGGCACACAGATGGTTGAAGACGGGCATTAGCTGGACAGTGTTCTCTGCCCCCAGTCCAGCAGTGGTTTCTGCAAGCTCGAAGCAATGCCAGTTAGATCTGTGCTGCCCGTCCTGGAATGGCCCGTGAAGCTTGCAGCGTGTCCAGTAATGACTGGGTCTGGAGGAGCGGGGCTTCAAACCCTCCTTCTCCCCATGTGATACTGAAGCTGCAGGCATGAAGGCAAGCCGTAAGAAATGATTAAATCCTGACTGGATGAGCATGAGAGAGAAAACATTCGGACTTTTTTAGACTTTTTTCTCCATTACCAGTACTCTGTGGAATGGTTGACTGTTACAAGTAAGAAAGAAGGTGCACTTTGCGGAAAATGATGCAGTGCCTATTTGTTCACCACCTTCGTTGTAAGTAAATTTACACTGAGAAAGCTGTATAACTGTTACTTTAACCGAAATCTTGCAGGAGTTGTCACCTTTAGGCGCTTGAACTGGCCGTTGACCATGTTTGACCGTTCCTCAGACTCACCGAAGCGTTCTCCGATAGGAAGTTCTCTGGGATAGGGATATGGTGATTTGGCACTATGCGGGGGACCCACCCTCTGTCCTCTGCACCCCACAAGACGCTGTTGAGGTCAGGGAAATTCTGAAAGATGTCATACCCTTCTTCTGTCCAGTGCCCCAGTCCCCAGTTGCCCATCTCAGAGCCCTGGGGAGAAGGAGATGTAAGAAAATCAAGCATTGACTCAGCTGATGATTTAGAGACAAAGAGACAATTTATGTATTGACGGCTGGACTTTTGAGAACCGCTGCATTTGCCTGCCCACTCTTATTTTGTCTGGCATTATTTTTCAAACTCTGAGTCATTTGAATTTTCAGTTCCACTTGTCTTTCACTTCTTGTGCTACCTCAACTTAATACCTAAGGAGAAATTGGAAAGTAATGTCCTCTCCATCTGTAGATTTTCATTATAATAAAATTTCAAATAATGAAATTGTCATTATGTGAGAAAAATTGTAAATTTAATGTCAGAGTCTTCACATTACCCTTTTTCATGAGTTACAACAATGCTACTACACTTTTCTGCTATGCACTGTGACATTTTCAAAATAGTTACAATACTGCAGTATTTCTGTTGAAATAAAGAATGAAGTGTTCTATTTTGAGTTTGTGCACTAATGTCTAGTTTTTGAAGACGCAACCAGATTGTAAAACAGATCATTTCGGAAAGAGAGGTACACAGAATAAGTGACAGTACGAGCAAACTGATAGGCCACAAACCATCTCAAAGGCGAGTTCATAGGCATCTGGGTTGAGCGAGGGCACCAAATGAATGCGGATTCCCTCCACTAGGCGGCGCACTCTGGGATTGCCATCGTTGTACTCCTTGCACATGAACTGCATCAACAGCAGCAGCAGCTCCCGGCCTAGGGCCTCGTTACCATGGAGACCGGCAGTGTAGCGGAATTCCGGTTCCCCTGACAAGGAAATTGCAAATCATGAGAAGAAAACTGTAGAAGATGGCCTGATTCTAAGGGCTGGTCCCACTCAAGGCACCTTCCTCTGTACATACAGTACAGAACAGGTCCACAGCAGGGTTATTTGGACTCCAGAGTGCTCTGAAGTCTGTGCTTCGCCTGGCATTTCTCATCACAAGGCTAGGAAGAGATATAACCTCTACCCTTCTAATAGTAAGGGGAGGTAAAGTTTTCTTTTTGTCAGTGTTTCATTTAAGTGACTACTGTTTTGTAAAGTATACAGTGTTGTGATACATTTCTTAAACCTCGCATCCCATGTCAAAACCAGCCCTACTCAAAAACTCAAGAGCTAATATTTTGAACACCAAATATGAATGGGATGAATAGGGAGAATTTGCTAACCAGACCCAGAGGTACGGATATAGGCTGCCGGTGTTGGAATTACTCAGTTGTCTCTCAGTACAGGTTGACAGCGAAGGGAGATCTGGTGGTTTGAGCTGAACGATGTCCTCACCTGTCTCATGTTCCCCAGGGTTGTCTGAGATCTCCATGGCATAGATCTTCAGCCCCTGGGAGCTCTTGCCAATATTGTAGATCCTGGTAATGGAGGGACACTCCTCGTTGATCACTTTCATCATCTGGGTTTCAAGAGAGGAGGAGGAACTGTGTTCAGAACATGGTGCTGTAAAGGAAGGGTTGTCCTGTGCAGTCTGAGTCTCCGCCATTTCTTCACCATCATATACTAGAGGCACAGAACATGCTAGGCTGGTGTTTTAGCGTTGATGAGAAAATTACCTGTCTCATCTCCTTGTAGTTGTGATGCCTGAAGTCCAGGTCATCTGTTGATGTGACTTCATTCTGGCTGTATATGCTGGGCCCTGAGGAAAGAAAGAGAACTTTTGTTAAAGGAGCATCTTTAGAAATGATTGAAACCGAGACTAAAGATCAAGGATTGTTTCCTGTCCTATAAAGCCTAGAGAAAAACAGATAGAGGACAAGAAGTTACTGCAGATTTTCATTTTTGAAAAGGAATTTATTATTCCCCTTCTGTTTTTAACTTCCAACAAAAATACAGTTTATCAAGTATGTTACTGACTGATTTTTTTAGTCACTTAATACATTTTTTTTTTCTGAGAACAGAATGTTCAGATAATCATAGCTCATGATATGTCTTGACATAAGAACAGAATAATGGGGAAAGTTTTTCTCACCTGGTAAACTAAAATTATGATCATCCTGCTTTTCTTTTAGTAAAACAAAACATTTCTATGCATATCCAATAACAATAAAATTAAAAGAAAAAATAACTCTGGGTGTCAGGTACAAAAAATAAAAGTTTTTTTTAGTGCTTGGTTTTAGCTTTTTCTTGAAAAGTCGTGCTGGTGGTTGAGATATTGTATGACGCCTCCGGTGCCAATCCTATCTACCACAAAGAATAGTGACAAACTCTGAGCGTGCCTTTGCAAAATCAGAAACAAAAGTAATAGTAAAAGAAAACGTATCTCTTGGCTGTGTCTTTGTCACTTACTGGACACAGGGCAGCCCATGAACTCCAGCCTCATGCACAGACTCCCGTTCCAGCTCTGGGGCAGAACCCGGATGTAACGTGCGACCACTGGCTCGACAAACTGCGACATCACTGGCGTGTCTTTGTCCACATTGCCAAAGAACATCTGTTCAGGCACGAAGGGGAGAGAAACAACAAGCTATTGTCTCTTGACGCTCTCCACCTTTATACAGCATATGAATATTATTCCTATCTCAGCGTGTCATGGATGCACATTCCTTCTTTTGTTTTCCCTTGCATCTTGCATTTTGCATCAAAACATGCATCTGAGAGTGAAATCTCCTGGCTTCTTCAGTGTGGGTCCTGCCTGTGGTTGATCTGCAATGGGGCGGGGGTTCGGCTCCACTCACCCACTCGGAGTAGCCATCATGGAGAACTGTCCATTCTCGGCTGTCATTGCTGAAGGCCACGTAATATGAAGTCACAAAATCGTTGCTGGTGGGAGATGAATGGAAAACATACAGCTGATGCACAGAGGCCAAAAAAAAATGAAATTGTAAAATATCCATAGCTAATACAACAGTGACTGCTTTTGATGTTCAGTGCTTTATAACAGGAAGAGAGGACTAGGGGAGATCCAATACTAGCAATTCATTTACAAATCTTGTCTATGAACTGTCATCTTGGGAAATGGCACTGACTCAAGTTACAGTATGCGCTGAGACTGGGAGTTCTTTTTTCTCTATTGAGAAGCCAGAATCAATGCACCTGCAGTATCAACCCTTATTACAGTTGACTGATGCATTAAAAAGCCAAAAGATTATGAACCCAAGTTTAAGAGTGGAATAAATCGAATGTTAAAGTCAACAGGTTTTGCAAAATGAAAACGTTTTGTCCATCATAAACTTGGGACTTTGATATCTGCTGTTGGTTTGTGTGATGTCCTGTGGCTTGCGTTTGGTTTGTTCTAAATACTGCTAGCTTTCAGCTGGCCAGTGTGATGTAATGGGAGGTTCCTTACTGTATCTGGGAGTCCCTGCCCTGGGTGATAACTCCTGTGAACTCTGTCTCCCTGCGGGCATCCAGCTCGAACCAGTGCTGTGTCTCCTCGCTCTCAGCACACCATGCTCCCCCGTACACTTCGGTCTCATCCTCCCCACCCTGTGAGGATGACTTCATTTGCCATGAAATCATTTGTCAGACAAGAAACCAAGAGACACAGAGCAGTGAGTATTGATGGTTTCCCCCATCTGGACCACAGAGGCCCATTCTAAACAGCATTATCTTCCACCGCAAAAGGGAAAGACTTTTTCACGTTTGATTACATTTTAAACTTAGTCCCTCCTGTTTTTAGTTGGACCGAAAAAGCCAACAAAATTTACTCATTTCCATTGGTTAAGAAACGTGTCTTTAAAAATAAATACTTGTTGTCCAGTGAACTGAACATAAGTGAATAATCTGTGCTCTCCGCACAATCCTAATTTTCTGGTTTCTGCTACAGGCTTCTAAAACATAGTTCTTTGATTCAATAAAAGCAACACAGATTCTATCATTTTAACTGGTCTGGAAGCTTAGCTTCAGCAGACATAGGTCTCTTTAATCTGCTACATCCTGGTAAGACTGGTACAAAGGTTCTCTTTTTATAAACAACCATTACAGGATGGTAGTGTACATATAGGAATTCAGATGTCCACTTCTGCAAGGATGTGGAAGTTTCACATAAAACCAGTAAATTGATGGTACAAGTAGTTGGCCTTAGAGTTGGAACTCCCTTTCCACTGAAATTCATTTTGTTCATCTTAATTACTGTAGTTTTGCTGCAACAAACATAACATCATTGCATGCACCACTAGCTATGTTGAACTGTATCCGTCATGCTAAATCTTCATGATTTATGGTATTTGTTTGGTTAAAACATCTGTACCATATCAGCCAGTGGGCTATCAATACAAGCCTCCTCTGAACTCCCAGTGTTTGGTCTATCCCTACAAGACTGCACTGAACTCCTGCGTTCAGTTTATCGCTATGAGCCTGCACTGAGCTCCTGCGCTGAACCCCTGGTGTTCAGTCTGTCTCTACAAGCCTTTGCTGCGTTCCCTGTGTTTGCTCTATTGCTACAAGACTGAGCTGAGCTCCCTCTGTTCGTTAAAAGCCTGCTCTGAGCTTCCGGTATTCAGCCTATTGCTACGAGCCTGTGCTGAGCTCCCTGTGTTCAGTCTATTGCTATGAGCTTGCACTGACCTCCTCCTGTTCGGTCTATCGTTACGAACTCCCAGTGTTAAACCACAGGATTTAGGTGCTGCTTCATACCTGCATGTTGAGCCGTCCTCGCTGGGGGCCCAGGCTGTGGTCTAAACTGGAAGAGGCTAGCAGCTGGTCGTCATCAATGCGGTGGGACTCCATGCCTAGTGGGGGGCATTCTAGGAGTAAAAGCAGTTGAGACATGTTGGGACCCATGTTACATCATCTCCAGGTGGTTGTAGATAGTGCACAGAAAATAGAACTGTTCAATGTGTAGCCATATCTGTAGCTACTTACTGTACATGAATCACAACTCTATGGTCAGGATGTTCCTTCCTATGATGTAAAATCACTAGTACAGTATGTTATTTTATACTAGGATTGTCTGAGAGCGATTGACCAAGAGAATATTGGGTTTTGAATCAACTAATATCTTAATATTGTCATTGTTTTAATAATTAAATCGTTCATCATTTTTTGGCTTTTATTCTTTGAGTATTTGAACATAATATTTGCAAAACCAGCAATTTAGCTCCTGAACAGCAACACCCCTAACTTCTATATTAATACCTAAATTTTCAATTTTGAATGTTTTCTTCAGAAAAGCGTAAATTCTGTTCCTAGCTGCTCTCTGTCTGTTCACTTGGATACTACTTTGTTCCAAAGCACGTGTTGCCTTCCTTAAACACTGGGAGCAGAGCCAAGCCATGGATGGTGAGTGGCAAGAGATTTATGTTTTATATTCTCTAGGGACCGTCTCTCTCGGTTTCCTGTCTATAGAAGTACAGCAGAGGTTCTGGTGCTGTGGTTTCCTCTTTTGCTTGTTGATCAGGGGAGCGTCTCGAGCCCAGTGACTCGGCAGGGTGACCAAGCTGAGGTCTCCCCAATCCTTCCTGTAACCCCAGCCTTTGTGACACTCAGTCCCTAGCAGTAATCATGACTCTTGTGCCTGCTTTCATGACCGTGGTCTTGTTCAAGTAAGTCTCACTCCTAATTCCTGACCAGACATGAGCCTGTAATTCCTCTCTGGAAACACTAGATATTCCCTCTTGGTTGGCACAGTCCGCAGATGTTGTAGATGAATTACTGTATACCTGGTTTTCCAGTGTAGCAAGAGCAGTTTATTAAAGGGCAATACTGAGATGTCTTGGTTAGAGCGCCAATGTGTGTGAGTTAGATCCATTATTATTGTATCTTAATATTCAAACAATAAAGTAGTTTTGATCAGAAATGCAAATGTAAAATTACACCAGCGCTGCAAATGAAGCAGTGTTGTGCATAAAGCTAGCATTGGTATGGCAACTAAGCGGATAAAATAATCTGCAGGATCTTTAACAAACAGTTTGACAAAAACTGCAAGTAAGCAAAATTGTACAAAACAGCATCAATTAAGTTTGGTGCTTTGAAAACTAATTCAAGCTTAAAAAATCTTTTTAAGGCACAAGAGTAGATCATTAAATGAAGGTGATAGATTTTTAGAAAGGTTAACAATGTCATCATATCCCTGGACCAATGGACAACTGATTTGGAGTCCACTAGTGTTTGGGATCATGATTTCATGATATCATGATTTATCATGCACTGCCTTGGAAAGCACTGTAGCGGTCTATCTCCAGAGAGCTCTGAAATTGCTAAGGGCTTATGAGAACATGTTAGATGTATGCTGGGATTTTATAGACCACACTCCTCTTCTGATCTAGTAATCAACAAGTCATGTTTGCCGTTTGGAAATGAGTGCCAGACAGTTACATTGAACAGGCTGGAGGCACTGCCAGAAACAACACAGTCAACGCCAAGAGCACAGAATCACTGTTGACATTAGAGCTCTCTGCCATTCAATTCAGCGAAGCTCAGCCCAGATCATGTTTTACAGGACATAAAGTGAGCATGATCCTGAAATTTACAATGATTGATCGTGCTTTTGTTTTTGCTCTAAGATGCTGGCTAATTGAAGAATGCTGAAGACTGACATTACATCCTGCAGCTATGATGGGATTGCCAGCACCCTTCCAGTTTCCCTGTTCGTAAACGTGTGGGAAACAGATATCCATCTGAACCAACAAAAGGCTATTTTCTCAGCGCCATTTCTTTTTGTTTTGCCATCGGATTCAAACTCTTGTTTCCTAAAAATCTGACTTCTGGGACCTTGGCTGCAGGAACAGGAATTGTGATCTGTGTTGGTTATTGGAAAGCACAGTTGTTTTTCAACAGGCAGTCCAGTGGTTTCTTATGTGAGGTGGCTGAAGAGGAAATGTCAAGCCTGTGCTTGTAACATCTGTTGTCTTTAACTCTTCGCAACTGGTTTCAAGTCACTCACAAAACTGTGAATACTGACTCCAAAAAATACATCTTTTAGTTAGTTTCAGTTAGCCTCCCTCACCGAATTCCCAGTGTCCCTCCAGCATAAAAGACCTGTTGCTTCTCTCCTTATGAGGGCACAGCTCTGTGCCACAGGAGAAGTACAAACAGAAGTCCCACTGAACAGGTTTTGTGAGCTGCAAGCTTTTATGTAAGTTAACCCCAGGTGCCTGGTGATTTATCTATAGAGGGAGAATGTACACAGAGTTAATAATTGAGAGACACATTGTGCTTTTGCTTCAACGGTGCAAATTGCACAAGAACCTGCAGCACGTAAACAATAAATTTATGGGAATCTAATATTTTCACAGCATATGTCCTATAGCATTTCTTGAAGGTGTGATAATTTTACCTCCACAAGATCAGAATATGACAATCACTACAAGAATATCCTGATATTTGTGCACCATTACGCATTTTATCTGATCTGGTGCTGAGGTCACCTTGTCCGTGTTTTTCATCTGAACTCCAAATACTGCAAATTGTATATCTGCAGAATCCTCAAAGGGATTGTCGTGCGTTTTCTTTTCCTGGAAAAACAGCTGTATTGTAATATCAGCATGAGCCAGCTGTCTGACTCACTGCACAAAGCTGACTCAAGAATGTCCATCTGTAATCTATTTTTTGGATAATAAAACATTATTTCCAATTCCAAACCTCACCTCATCCACACATACAGACAGCAGACTGGGAATAGGTCAGACAGTATCTCACACCTAAAAAGAACAAACTCAGCACAAAGAGCAGTAAAGAAACAGTGGACACACAGTGGTTGATATACAAGCTCCCTCTGTATTTCACAGTCTTTATATCAGCCCTGAGGGCTAAAGGGACAGTCATAAAGCTCTTACTCTTTGGTTCAGTGTAGATTCTCTCTTTTGGTTTCGTCTCCCACTCTTCCTCCCACTTTGTCTCCTCTTTGTCTGTAATGGAAGATGAGGACAACAGGATGTCACTCGCCTGTGATTAGACTCCTTTCCAAACAAGCCATGACAGTGCCAATGTAGCAGAATAAAATGCAGTAGCTGTCGCAGTATGGCATATTTCCCATTCTGTACTGGTCTCATAGCTCTCAGGAGCTCTGAAGTATTCATTAAACTGGCACATACTGTACAGTATGTACTATATTCCTGCATGTATTGCATGTGAAAATTCAAGTTTGACCCCCTCAGCTCTGACCTGTTCAAACCTATAATACTGTTTATTGGATCTTGTTGATACAGGCTTGGGCTGCAGCCCTGCGCTCATCCTTCAGTGGCTCAGATTTGATAAGATCTTAGAAAGTACTGTACAATATGTTTTGGTGTGAAAAAAAAGTTTGGTCTTACTATGTATGGAGTTTAAAAATGATGTGCAAGGGAAGTCCTTGCAGCAGGCATCAGTCAACAGCGGTTTCGGCAACTAGGTTTGTGTTTATAAATAGATACGCTCTGTAAAAGTGGAGAGGGCGTAAATCTGACAATCCGAACATTATTTTGTCGACATGGACAGTTGAAGTCCTTCAGCACGAAGGCCATTTTTTTCGGAGCTGTCTGCCCCACTGGAGAAAAGCCAATACCAAGTTGGGAATTTGACAATGTAGGGTAATATTGAAACCAACTGCCTTGACAGTAATCTCAGGAAAGGGAAAAAGCTTCTGGAGAGCTCAGTTTTGTAATACTGTGAGCGTAATGCAGAACAGCATCCCTTTGATTTGGTTTTGTTCTTTCAGAGCCAAGGAATGTGATGCTCATAAGCAGCAATTTAATCAGAAAATGTAACACAGACTGAGAAGCCACATGAGTACTCTTGAGGACAGAATTACGCTGAAGATGAGAACTGGGAAGGAGAAGAAATTCAAACTTTGTAAAATGCCGCACAGCATGAGCATTCCTGAAATGTTAAGTAACAGCACAGCTTCGCTTCGGCTTGTTTTCTGAAACATGGGGCCACGTTTTATTTCGTTCGCAAAATACCAGAGCGCCATTGTTGTGCTCCTTTCATTTCTGTCCAGGCCATGTGCAGAGATATAGCAAGATGGGAGGGTTTTTAGCCTGACCCACGCATTTTACTATCCTTCAATGTTACTGATCTAACACAGGATTGTCCTCCAGCACTGTCCGCTGCCTGAGATCTGGTAAAACTCAACTATGATCACCCTGTACCATTACACTGTCATCCGTTAGACATCTTTCTTTCCGCCCTTGCCTGTCGAGAGAAATCGAAAACTTCCTTCCCTTTCACCCCCGTCCTCAAAGAAGTCAACATGTGGCAGCAGCTGCTGTTTTTATTAACTGTCTCCCTTTGCCCTTCTCTCCCTCTCTCCCTGTCTTCCCCTCTCTCTTCCACAGCCTGGATAAAGTAGAAAAAAAGGCAGCACGCTCCAATTCACAACCCCACGACATTCCTTCCCAAAATACTGCCTTTTTAAAAATTTGAAATATTTCCTGTACTTAGTTCAAAATAACGCATGGACCAGCATGTGAACTAACTGATTGTACATAAGTGTCCTCTGATGTGGTTACCGTTACTCATTGTGTGAAGAGTCTCAGAGATCAGGGATCAGAGATGTTACTGAACAATGTTACAGAGCCATTGAGTATTATACAGTACTATATACACCCAGGTGGTGTGTAAGAATACAGTACCTCTGGACAGTAGGCAGAAAGATGCTAACAGGTGACACTGCTTTATATTACAAAGGAATGAGATGGATACAATGTAGCCCCAGGCTACATTGAGCAAATTGTATCTTTGAATAAATACATTTACTCACTTTTCTCTTCTTTCTCTTTTTTTGAGTCTTCTTTTTTCTCCTCTACCTTCTTGATTGCTAAAGACATACGAATCCCAGGGTTAGAGTAATGCAGAAAACTGCTGTTGGTCATTTTCTCAACCGGTTAGTCTATATTACAACCATCATCCTTGCAGCTCAAGAAGTGAGGCAAAGTTTTGAACAATGATTTCCAAAAGCACGACTTATCTGATGTTTAAGTGCCCAAATCTTTTTTTTAAATAATAAAGAAATTAGTGTTGTGTGAAAATGTGAAGGTGTTCAAGCATGTGTGAAAAAAAAAATCAGATCGGACTGGGGAGGCACCTTCCATGGAAAAAAAAGAGTGCTTTTCACTTGCCGTTCTTGCAAAGATTTTGCCATGAATTTTTATAATAGATGGACTTTGATATTTTTGTGAGCATCCAAGTATTAACCTCTTGGGAGGGTAAAACTAAGAAGCTCTTGTGTGGACATTAGCTGACACAAACAACAGCTTGTTTGAGCTTCTTACTGGCAATGTGTAGACTGAACTGTCAGAAACTTACGATCTCCGTAGTCGTACATGTCGTACCACGCGTCTTCGAACGGAGGAGGGGTCGGCTCCGCTGAGGCAGAACAGAGCAGAAAATCAACACAACAGTGTTCAGTAAAATAATGTTTGAGAGCTCGCTCTCATGCTTTTCTCTTCCTCCATTTGAGATTTCACACGGTTTTATCTAGCTGGAAATTTCTTCTTTCTCTTAACCAGGAGAATACTTTTTTACCCCAGTCTCTGTGTCGTTAATTGTACGGAATTACAAGAAACCGCAGAGTTAAAGGTCAGTTTAATACACGAAGAATGTGGTGCTCAACACGATCAAAATCCGTTCTGAAAAAAATAATTGTTGCCCTTAAGTCATATTCCTTGGATGATTATTTTAATACACTATTATATACACGGTACCAATGCCTAAAACTTTCATCTACACCAATGAAAAACCTACCGCTCCTACTGCCATCAACACAGGTGAGTAGCACAATTCAAAGGTCTTAGCACAGAGATCAGCTCAAATGTACTACCGCAAACCTTTGAATTGGGCTGTGTTTTCACTGAGTCCCTCGGTTCTAATCTGAATTTGTCTTCCATCAGTCTCAGAACTGAGCCTCGGACCTCAGATTAGAGTGGTGTGATAACTCCCCTTCCCCTGTGATGAGTACCTGTAACTGCATGGCTCCAGTCTTCAGTGTAGGGCCCAGGGTAGATCTCTTTCTCTTCAGGCAAGGGCTCTGGAACGTCATCTGTCAGGGAGAAAAAGGTCACTGGCGGTGGAACAGAATGGGGCGAGAGTTTTCTTTTGTGACAGAAGTCAGCCCTCAAACTTCTCTGACCTCTAACTGCTGCTCAACTGGCTCCTTTCATTTCCCAGTGTTCAGACTGGGTTCAGGGATCTCAGAATTTCTCCCTGATGGTTTGCGTCTAGCTTCACAGGGGCAGCTATGAGTAAACAATTCGCTTGATACCTGCTCTAAGCATGTTAGGCAATGGCTTGAGGATTAATAAATGCCATTGTGATTCTGAATCCTTTAAGTGAGGGGTTCCCAGTCCTGGTCCTGAAGGGCAGGTGTATCTTCACCAGCAGGCGCCTGAAGTTGTTGGTAATTTTGTCCTATTATACTAATAGTAAACTGATAAAATTTGATAAGGGCTCAGCTGGACTGGAAAGCTGTACAAACACTGGCCTGCAGATTGAGTCTTGGAAACCCTCTGCTGTAAGGTTTTGGAGTACCAAAGGGTCATGCTTCACCAGAGAAGTGGTCTTGTGTCTTTGCTGCTGTGCCTGTGTGAGCCATATTGTGCTCCAACATGTTCCTTTAGAGACATTGAAAGAGTCACCGCAGCCTTCACAGAAATACATCCCAGTCAACGCCACACAGACAGGCTCCTGAGCACTTTCCAAAGCCTTAGCTCCTAGATTTTATTTTACAAACGGCTCCTATAAATCTCACTCTTTTATGATTTTATTTTATTTTTTATTTTTTAAATCTCGCTCTTTTATGAGATTGCATGTAAATAAAAACAGAATAAGTCTCCCTTACACTTTGCATCCCAGTAGTCATCTTTTTTCTCCTCCGTCTCTTTCATTGGATCAGGGGTTAAGGGCACTTCAGGTTTCAAAACAATATCCACTGCAAAATAAAAAGTAAGTTCAGCAGTGTTTGCAATGGTTAATAATGGGTACATGAACAGTTTGTGAAATACACCTCCTGGGTGTATTTTGGTTAGAAGCCTCAAATTGAATTTGTACCATTAGTAACAAGATATCCCTTTTTACTTTTCTGCTTTCCAAAGGGAAAATGATTTGACTGTAAAATTCCTTGATCTGTTAGGTTCCCTCTTCTAAGTAGTAAAACTGTTTTTTGTAGTGATAAGCAGAAAAGGGAGCACCTGACTCCTCCCCAAAGATGGGAAAGTGCATCACAGGGTTACCCCAAGCATTGCTGGTCCCCACTCACATAGCTGGGGTGAAGTGCTTCATACAGGGTAACAACAGCACAATGAGGACTTGACCCCACAGCTGGTCAGTTAGGGGTCTAAAGACTTACCCAATATGCTACACAGTACTCTTCTGTAAGGAGAAACATTACATTTTTCTTGCTCAACAGTGTAAGTGTTTTGTTGCACCATCCCTTCAGATGTCACCAAAGCGATGTGAGTTTGTGTTTAAAGCTTTGTTGTGCTGATTGTTTTAGAAGCACCCCACCTTACAAACTTACACAAACATTTAATTCCAATCTCATGGCAAATAGACACATCTTTATTTTGTGCACTTTAGAACACTTTAGACATCCATCCTAATATGCAAGGGTAGTATACTGTCAGAATGTGTGATGTTGACAGACAGGGGCTGATTTCATATATGCAGACCGTGTGCTTGTGTTCTAAGTGTTTGTGATTGTCCTTTACTACAGTATGATATTTCATTTATGGTCTTGCTCTTGCTCTTTGTGCAAGTGAAGAGTGGCCTCAATTAAGCTGTTTGAGGATCTCAAAACATCTCTTTAGCTTTCTGCAAAAATTCTGCCACAGTTAACTGCTTTGTGCAAATAATAAATCAGTGTGATTTTATATTTACTGCTAGTTGTTGGCAGTTCGACTCCCATTTATAATTCCTGTGGTTAAATTCAATATACAGTCCCAGGGAGTGCAGTTTCCCCAATTGTGTAGTTGTCTAGGAGATGTAGAAACAGCTGGTTGGCATTTGAGTTTTCTTTAATGAGTTTTTTATTTATTGTTCCCTAATGCCAAGGGGGTGTTCCAAACAGAAGAACAGCTAGCTCTTACCTAGGTCTGTGTGGATTTCCTCTCTCTCAGCCACGGTGGGTGGTTCTGTGGGGGTCACTAAAGAGAAGCGGTATTTTTTTAGTTCAGAATTAACCTCTGCGTGTCTAGATTCTTAAATGACAGCACAGTCACAGTATTTGCAATTTTGTAACCTCCTTATGTCATGTAGCCTTCCTCTACATCAAAGTGTGTGCTGTCTCGTGCTGAAGGAGCAACATTCTGACAATGCTGTTCTGTCCCAGAGCTCGAGCAGTGGCTCCCATCGTTAACCATGGTGTTTGTGCCTTTTTTTAAAAGAGGAAAAAAATACCAGCCAGAAAATCCTTGATTTAAAAAAAAAACATTACTGAGTCATCCCTCGCCCTTTCTTGTGAACAAGCACACATCAGCGCTGTACGTGACTTGAGATGTTTCCTAGGTAACAGAAAACCTCTCAAGCTGTGCCTGTTGAGATCTGTGACTAATAAGACCTCTGAACTGCAGGATGATGATGGCAAATATTCCCGCATATTCCCTGTAGAGGTTCCGTGTGGAATTTGTTTGTTTCATGGTGTTGGATTGTACTAGCACAGTGTATGGGAAATCTACAGTTGTACTTACGGTTGTCCCAGCCTAACTTTCTGAGGATACGATCCTCTTCCTCCTCCAGAGTAGGGTGTTTTGTCGGCTGCTCCTCCACTCGCTCTTCCTCCTCCTTCCTTTTTGTCTCCTCCTCCACCTCCAACACCTTCTTCCCCTTGTCTGGTTTCTCTTTGGGCTTCTTGGTGGGCTTGGGAACCTTGGGTTTCTTGGAGGGCTTTGGGGCCTTGGGTTTCTTGGAAGGCCTTGGGGACTTGGGTTTCTTGGTAGGCTTGGGAGGTTTGGGTTTCTTGGTGGGCTTGGGCGCCTTCTGCTTCTTTGCTTTAGCCTCCTTCTCAGCTGCTTTTTTGGCCTTGGCTAAGGGTTCGAAGGAGAAATCGAAGAAAGAAGGAGGATGCATTCAAGCACGAGGATTTTATTCATCTCAAGGGATGCCAGGACAGCTCATAGACATACAGCACATAATCACAAAAACACAACACAGACATCACAACTACTCTAAAAACATACATTGACACAACAGCAAGTTTGCTCATAATTGCTGAACACCAGACACCGGATGTGAAATACACACTATTAAGCACATAGTGAGCTGAGCTGACATGTCGCTGCTGACATGTCTATAGTCAAGATAAATATATTCCTCTTGTATAGCAATCCATGGCTGGGAATACTGGGAATTCACATGTCTAGGTTTTAGAGACCTTCCTACACTAAACCAAAAAACTGGCATGAACGTATTTGCTTCCATGGTCCTTCATGATCCTTTTAATGTGTCAGCGGAGGTTACAGGACTACTTCACTTTGTGGGTAGGGCTTTGTGATATAGACATCTTAACCTTCTCCAATTTCCAGTCCTCCTTACTTCAGTCCCTCAGTGTTAAGATAGACATTGCATTTGTTGTTCATATCTTTCAATGGCTTCCACAGAAACAATAAGTTTGATTGCAAAGTAATGCTGTAGTTGCTCTTGTAATAAAGAAGCACTAAGAAACACAAGCATAGGAAGAGCAAGGTTACACAGTACACTCTGCAGGTAAGGATATATCAGTGCCAGCTCCAGTGTTGCCTAACATACAAGGCACACAGAGTGCTCATTTGTGTTTCTAGTTAAAACAAATGTTAACCTGCTCCAGCTGTTGGCCCACAGCTGTAAGTAATTCAGGAGAAGATGTGGCATTGACACAACTAGGACATTTGAATTAGAGTTTAGGAATTCAGGCTGAAGAACAACTGACAACAGCCGCTTTGACTCGTACTGTATAATGAATCCTTATTTATTTGATTAAAATAGGATTATGGACAAGCAGCTAGAAATGGTCTCTGAACGGCTGATGTCGGGTGATATACAGGGGTTCTTTTTTTTAAAAGCATACTTCAGTCCTGATTCTGAGATTGAATTAGTTATTACTTGAATTTAGGTTGTCAAATGGTTACAGCAACACTGTTGGGTCATGGCTTATACTGAGCTCACCCCCAGCTATTACAAACCTACTGTAAGTATTAAATAAAAGTATTAATACATGGCTCAAGATAGCAACACCATAAAGGCATAGCTAAAATTGCACTGCAAGGGCACAAAATGTAGATGTGTACTTGAGAAACAGATTCAGCAATTCTGACGCATAGAACATGAAGGTACAGTCCCTTGGAGATGCTGAGAACTTCACTGGTTCTAGCCATAATCCTGAGTCTTGAGTTGGGGGTTTGGGGTTTGCCATTAGGGTTTTCAAGTGGGGTCCTTCCATCATCAGTGTGAAGCCATGAGATGGACTATTTGACTAGTAACACAGCCTTGATTTGTGTTTAAATTGCCAGACTATTGTCAGGAGAAAGATTAAGGCGTTGTGGCGATAGACACTCTTATTGGAAATTATTGCAGATAAGGGGAACATTTATCATAGCAGTAAAATAATGAAATCACAGTTTGGCCGGCAGTGCCATCAGATTTCTCGTGGTCAGCTACAGCAGGGGGGCACAGCTCCCATCTTTGGGGACCAGAACATTTAAGATGTTCTTCCCACCTGAGCCCTTAATGACCTATTAAGGAACTCATTATTTGTTTATTAAGTTGAAGCAATTCTTGAGAAGCTGGAGATTTGGAGGCTTCAAAGGCTGCTGAAGAGAGGCCCTTCAGCAGGGGAGCTGGGTTCCATTTATGAAATTACCCTGCTGATTGTCAGTCATACACGAAACACAGTTCATGACAGTTTCATGAAAGTGTAAAACATGGAAGTGTAAAACACACAAGTTGAAAAGACACTAGTGAGCTTATTTCATGTAGCTCCTTGTGTCAAAGCATTAAGCATAATATAATTATTTTGTACTGGGGGGAAAAAGTAAAAATGGAATATTAACTTTAACATATACCATAATGGCCTGTCTAAGATATTCCACTAGGGGGTAGTTTATCTTCTAAAACAAATGCAACCAAGGGTAAGAACGCAGTTCTTTGTGTTGGACTCACTTCAGTACAGTGTAGAGCTACTGTAGCTTGTTTAAAATGGGGATGATGTCTATGCCAGCAAAGCTCGTTGATTTTGATGAAGATGAGAGTGACTCATAGTACCAGACACAATTTTCCATTATACGTGCTCGGCACAGGCAGACAGCACATGCCTGTTCTTCCCTCCGGAAACCCCATACGCAGTTTGGAAATTATTGCATGATATCATTCTGGGACCTTTCTTCGACAATGTCATGGTTCTTGTGAAGTCAGACAAACACTCTTAAAAAAAATAAGCTCTCAAATGACTGAATACTTTTTTTCTTTATCTGTTATATATTCTGTTAATCTCACTTACTGGTCATGGGGTCAGACATATGTAGGGATGCCTTTCTAAACTTCAAATAAATCAGTGCACAGACCAAAGACATTATGCAGAGACGTTGCATTTTATTTATTTTTTTTTTCTTGAATGGTTGGCAAGTGCCTCCGAACCCATAGACACTGCCAGGGCTCAGTGGGTCTTTCAGCTTGTTGCCGCAGGTTGTTTCGCTACATTACACATTCCTGTTTTTTTTCCCTTGGCTCTTTTTGGCCCTTGGGGTCTAGGAGGGGAGTGACTGGTCTAGGTGTGAAAGTGTCCTGCTGTACTGTAAGGCATGTCGAGCAGTAGGCATTGAGCCAGATTACATTTCAGACTGTGCCTGGGTAAGTAATCCCTGACAGCTACTTTCCTACTCTGGATCAAGGGGAGCATTCTTCTCTGACGTTTACACAAGTTATTTCACCTAACATCACCTTGACACGCCCTGGGCACACCAGCCTTTGCTGGAGGAACACATGTGCACAGTCTGTGCACAGACTGTCAATTCCTTTGAGACTTTTGAACACATGAATCGTTTCACCTCCCAGACAATTTCTTTTCAAGCCTAAAAAGATTCAATTCTTTTCACCTGTCAAAGTAGACCAGGCATGTGTATGGTCACTCTTCCCTAGACTGATGCCAGAGCAGTCATATATTTTTATGGTAATCAAAATAGTACACAATCCTCTGAATTCCAAAATTATTACATTAATTGTAATTAACATAAAATTCTAAAGTTCTTCTAGTGTGTTGCCCAACAAAATGATTTTTTCTGTTTTTTTACTAGTCAGTCTTTAATGTTATGGGGACAGTGGCTCTGTGGCTATGGATCTGTGCCTGTGGCTGGCAGGTTGCCGGCTTGTATCCCATGGCTGGCAGAGGAATCCTACCCCTGAGAAAGGCCCTTAACCCCAAGTGCTCCAGGGGTGCCATATAAATGGCTGACCCTGCACTCTGACCCCAAGCTTCTCTCCCTGTCTGTGTGTTTCATGGAGAGCAAGCTGGGGTATGTGAAAAGACAAATTCCTAATACAAGAAACTGTATATGGCCAATAAAGTGATCTTATCTTACTCTGAAATGTAACATTGTCAGAAAGATGAAAATGACGGGTCATCATGGGCTTCTGAGTCCTTTCCAGCTGAAATGCTGTTTGTTTGTAGCACAATGTTATGCTTTACCAGTGAGCTAAAAGGCTGCATGCTGTTCCTATCTTTGCTGGCAAGCATCTTTGGCATGTCTTTGCAAAAGCTCCGAAATTTGCTAGGAAGGTTAGAAGAATAGAGCAATAGGGAAGACTGAAGGACGTTTCTAAGAACGCACTATCTTTCATAAAATAATGGAAATCATACTGAAAATAAGAACAATTTTCATTCAGTTAACCAGGACACTTTTTCTGGCCCAGGACCACAGATAAAAAAAATCTGAAAGTCTGTTGGTTTGTGAATTCTGTCCATCTCAGCCTATTTCGCTATGCAGATTATTTCCTTTTCCCAAAATAAGAATAATGAATGCTTTTGGTTTACAAAGAAACTGTGGTGTAGTAACGTTTTCCCCCACCAAAACCCTCTATTTATATTAATGGAATGGAAAATATTTCTTTTGGGTAAAAAGCTGATACATTTACTGCAGTGCCTGAGCCATAAAAGGTCTATCATCATTATTTAGCTTTCATGGAAATCTTGTTTCAAGTTATCTTTAGAAATACTTTTATAGGAAATGATGTCTGGAATTGATGCCAAATAGCTTATCTAGCCTTTGGTTAATGTATATTTAATTAATACTTAGCAAAGTGTCCTGAAACTGTTCCTGGGGTGCTCTTTTTGTAATTTGAAAACATCCATTTTCAAATACCGCATAGATAAAAAGAACGTAATACTTTTAATACTGTAATTGTGTATTTTGACTTCCCACTCTCAAAACAGCACTTAAGACAGAAAAAATGTTGAATTGAAGTGTTCTTTTTATTTTGGTTCCAATTTGCAGTATTACATTCTTAAATAAGCCTTTATTTAAAGTGAAAATATGAAAAGATTTATGATTGCCAGTTCAGATCAAAGGGTGCATGACTATAGATATTCTTTGGAATATACAGGTATAACATTTCAAATCCAATCACTTTAGTATTACAAGGGAAATACCACAGTCATTATATAGTACTGTAAATTGTCTTTTAAGTAATGCATAACAGAACTGAATATGTTGAATATTCCAGATTTCCAGATTGTACAAGATATTCCATATTTTTTTCTGTCCAAGAGAAATATTCATTTGCTTGCTAATGATTATTCTTGATTATTAGGTTTCAGACATGACCTCAAAGTAACTGAAATCCCACCATACTCAGCCCTTCCTATGTGTAAGGACATGCTGTTTTTCCACTTGAGCCAAAAAAAGCAATGTATCACAACTTAACTGCTAATACACTGAACTGACTCTGCAGCAGAGAGAAAAGAGTTATTTATCTTCTCTTACAAAGTGTCTGAATTTTGGTTTCAGGCTTTTTGTCATTTATAGTCGTGACAATGTCGTAGGAAAACCAAACCGGTCTCATTCGTTAGTGCTAGGTTTGTGTCGGTTTGTGTCGCTGTAAGCAGCGTTTGTGCTGCTTTCGTTTCCAAGATATAGCGCCTTGTTTTTTTTTCGGGTAATCACTTGACTATCTACAAGGCTGTTTACAGGTACCAACAAACTCGGTACTTGAACTCCTGATTGTGATGAAAACAATGGGGGCAATTTGTTTTCCGAGTCTGTCTGTTCGGGTGGGCTGGATGTATCAATATATTTTCAAATAGCGTGTCACTCTGTGACGTACAAAACAGCAAAGTCACGACCACCATATCTTTCAGTTGTGACTTTTGATCAGTTGACACCAGACTTTGCAGCCTTTACACGAATAAACAGTCTTACATTTAGGGAGGAGTTACTGTTACTTCATTGGGTTAGGTGTTTTCTCTTAATTTTCAACCATGTTCTAGAAAATGTATTGCTTTTGTACTCCTTTCATTGGTGAAGAAGCGCCAGTTTCCAAATTACCGCTGGTACAACACGAGAGCCCATATTAACATTTTTAGTTTCCAGATCGATATATTTTAAGAATAAAAAACAAAATGGAAAGCACGATCATAATAGTAAAATGATCATACACTTTGCATTTCTATTCATTTTTGAAGTACAAAGCAGAAAGTTTTTCCCCTACCTTAAATATACGATTAAATTGTTCAAATGCCATGTATTAATTACAGAAAGCAGCGGAGACAGTTATATTGCAAATAAAAACTGTATCTATTTCGAAGAGTACGGGATCATTGTGAATCAATACAAAAACAACCCGATGCAATAATTTTGCAAATAAGTAAAGCATTTTAAAAATAGATTCTCATTGACAGTAAACAAGCCGATCCACCTGGCGCTGCTCGCTTGAACAGATCCCAGAGCCGTGATTGGCTAAACCCCCGAACAGGTCGGGTCGCAATTGGGTGAGGAGTGAGAGTCGACACTCTGATTGGGTAAAGCGCCACAGCGCACGTTCCGAGAACACAGTTTGGTCCAAATACTGTGGCGGCGGTTAACATGTGTGCTGTACGAGCACGCTGGATATACAGTAACACATCCATTGGTTTCCCATTACTAATCAATCTAAGAGAAGTCGCACTGAGGTCAAAACTGAATAACAGACAAAGAATGTCATGGCATCCAAAGCGCGTTCACGACTCCGACAGCAAGTCACGATAGGAGTGCGCGCATCATGATCGCATCGCGATACCCATTGCGACTTGCTCATCACTGTCCATATATCGCCATATGACATACCCCGACAAAACGCCCCCATGTCGCGACACGGATTCCACCTATAGCGATATGACAGACGCTCCTGCGCCAATGTCACGACATGAAGCCCGTATATCGCGATATGAAATATTCCGACAAAATGCCCCGCCCCCATGTCGGACATGAAGCCCCTATATCACGATATGAAATACCCCGACCAAAATGCCCCGCCCCCATGTCGCGACATGAAGCCCGTATATCGCGATATGAAATACCCTGACCAAAATGCCCCGCCTCCATGTCGCGACATGAAGCCTGTATATCGCGATATGAAATACCCCGACCAAAATGCCCCGCCCCCATGTCGCGACATGAAGCCCGTATATCGCGATATGAAATACCCCGACCAAAATGCCCCGCCCCCATGTCGCGACATGAAGCCTGTATATCGCGATATGAAATACCCCGACCAAAATGCCCCGCCCCCATGTCGCGACATGGAGGCCATATATTGCGACACGTCCTATCCGGGTTTATCATGTCCTGATATGAGACTTTTGTTGCGACAGCGGTGCCAGGGTGGCATGGAAGCAAGGCGCCAGTCGCGATATATACTGCCCCATATACATGCCTTAGGGGTCCCTATCATGACATGCTGCAGAGGTCTTGTCGCGATGGTATATTACAGTTACGCGTTTGGCAACAGCGTGTCACGGTAGGGAAAGAAAAGGAAGATGTGGCTTAGAAAAAAAACATAGGTCTTACAATTACGGTGATTTAACATACATTACAACCACAGGTTTATGTCAAAGATAGTTAACTTGATGGCGTGCGTCATGTCTTAGTATTATTCACATTTAAGTAGGCTCATATGTTTGTGGATATTGATCTTTGCAATGTTAAGGGTACGAGTTAAACTGTAACAGAGCGCTTGAACTCGGCAGACGGGTTCACTGGTGGTCAAAGTCGCCGTGCATGGTCACATGATCACCGGAAAAGCAAGGCGCTATACCTCGGGAACGAAAGCAGCAGACGCTGCACTAACGAATGAGACCGCTATGGTTTCCCTACAACATTGTAGGGAGCTGAGTGACGTCACGACCCCCGAAAAACCCAGGCGCTGTATCTCGAAAACGAAAGCAGCACAAACGCTGCTTTCAACGGCACAAACGTAGCACTAACGAATGAGGTGGGTTTCATTGTTTGTGCTGTCTGTAGGGGAGGCAACTTCACGGAGCTTTAACCTTGCCTTTAAATATTCAGCGGACTTGAGCATAACATACAGTACCAGAAGAACGTGCAGGCATATATGGGTTTCAGAGGTTGGAGTAAATGCATCGCCCCAAGGCTAATATCGAGTGAGGCGCCATGAGAATAAAAACTGCGAAGGTATTAAAATATTAAGTTCTGAAGATCTTGTTTGATCCTTCATGATACTTATAAATTTGTATGAAACCCACGAAATTAGTATTCTATTTTCGATGCAAAAAGACACCTAATTTGGAAATTCGTGACTTCCCACAAGACTTTACACTGAATTGTTATAGTCGCATTACAGTGCTAACCAATTAATCGTACCTTTAATTTCAAGAATGGTCTGCTAATAAAAGTGTCAGATACATATTTTGGATGTATTTTAGCTCTGTAAACGTCGTTCACTTAGAAATACTGCAGGGCATTTAGAGGCGATCTGAATCGTTATCTGAAAAATGCACACTCGCATCTATCCGTCAATATTATCTTAATGTTATTCATGCGTTCCACAACGTGTAATTTTCTTACAGTAGAAATTTTAGAACCTATTCGTGCTTAACTCCTACAGGTCGAACATGTATCGAGCTGCTACAAGCAAACGCGTGCACTGGGAAGTTACATGTTCTGGGAAACTGGGAAGCAGCTGGGAAGTTACTTTCAACGGCACAAACGTAGCACTAACGAATGAGGTGGGTTTCATCGTTTGTGCTGTCTGCAAGAGGGCAATTTCACAGAGCTCTCAACGCCAACATCAATAACAGAAAATATTGCTGAAATATGGTTTGCTGTAGTCGTTTGCATTGCTTTTGCTTTGTGGTTTTCCATCCCACTTCAAGTTGCATATGAAATTTCTGACCCAGAAGCGTGACTGAAGTTGCATGTTAGCCTGAAGGGAAAGATTACTGCTTGACTGCCTTTTCAGCAGCTGTCAGGGAGAGTGATACTGCCTGTGAGGCAGAACTTTGATCCCTCTCATTGTCACAGTTAGGCTATATTCTAAGCTATGCTCAGCAACACAGAAGGTAAATTGGAAATACAAATTCCACACTGTGTTTATGAAATCAAGCATTTAGTGAATGTTATACAGCAATAATATAGTAATTTAGATACTGACTCAAGATATTCCAGAATAAAACATACTGTACTCGGTTGGCTGTGTCAGTTTACATTGTGGTGCTACTTTTACAGAGGACAGGGTTTGAATCCTATCCATGCCATTACTTACGATGTGGGATTATGGCATAAACTACTCAGCCGTGTTGTTGAAACCCACACTATGACTTATTTCAAGAAACAGCAGGTGAGATCCAGATGGATCAATTATTCACTATTACCTATAACATTCCTTAAATGGATAGAACTTCTTCTTGGTTGGAACCTTACTTAAATCTGCAGTGCTCTTCCCCACTTACCTGTACAAACTGAACTGGAATTATCACGTCACTTAGTAGTTCTGCACACATGTAGCTTTGTATTGTACATGTACATAGCTTCTCCTGCTTGTGACTAAGCTTGTGTTTCCTATGGTTCAACCTGATTCACTTCCACCTTTAAAATGAACAAGGATTTGGACATCTGAGGATTAACAACACAGCATCTAATTTAATTCATGTTTAGCGTAAATGGAATTAGAAAAAACAAGTGAGGAATGGAAGTATTGAAGAGCAGCAGTGTTCTTTACTTTTTGTTAATTTATGACTAAGACCACTTCATGTGATCAAATTAAATGCCTAATTTGTCAAAAGGTGTCACTTTACAAAGATAAGCTTTCCAAACACTTGGCCGGACCACAAACACAGGTGTAGTTATTTCAAAGGAAACACTTAATTTTATAAAATGAATGCTTTGTACAATTGATAAATTGTGTGCTTGGTCAAATGTAAGCTTTGAAGATCTGGAAACCTCCTATTTCTTAAAAGGCAGAATTGAGTGAGTGATTAGGGTATGTAGGCCTCGCTCTGGAGAGCAACAATACCTTGTGGTCCTGGGTTGTGACAATGTCTTAACTATGCTAATTATATTATTTTACAGTATAAGTCAACCTGAATACCAGGTCTTGACTGTGTGTGTCACTGCCACTCACAGATCATTTCCATGTGTATTTAGACCCTGCAGGAGAGTGGGTTTCCAAGCTTGGGGTTCCTGACCTCTCATTCCTAGGGACATGCTGGCTTGTTGCTTCCCCTTACCTGCGAGTACTTCCTCAGCAGACTTCTTGGTTTTTGCCTTGGCCTTCTCTGCCTTTTTCTTCGGCACTGGATCTACGCCAGGGCTCTCCGTTAAGACCCTGCCTTCCGGCTCGTCCCCCTGGTCCTGCTTCCTCTTGGAGACGGCCCTCCTGTCTCGCAGGCTGCCTGTCTGGAGCTCGGTGGCATCGTGGTCCAAGGTAACAGACTGCAAATCAGTGGTGCTGCACCACACCATGAGATAACACAGGCCAAGCAGAGCACAAGAAAAGATGATAATCCTCCCCTCCATCTTCAGTCCAGATGACACGCTTCACTTGATGTGGTTAAGTGATGTTTAAAGTCCGCAGATTGGGCTGCTCAGCTACTGATTGACTTGAAATCTAGGAAAGACTTGGCCACATGCAATTGTCTTTCAGTGTCAATCTGCTTCCCTGAACAAATTTCCGGGCAGAAACTTCAGAGACAGAGTGCAGTGATGGCAAGTTTAAACACGTGTGCAGCTTAGAAAATTGATATTCTCTCAGAATTATGCAAAATTGATATAGATAGCTTTTTAGAAATCCTCAGAGTTTTTGTTCTGTAGACTAGAGAGCAATCGGGCTCATGGAGAGGGGACAGCAAGAAATCTCTATGTTTCTAAAAATTAATAGCAAATTGTTCACAGTTGATGTCCAGGAAATCCTGCGCATTTACCATCTCCACTGCAAGAGGATCACTTTCAAAACTTGGAACTGCTTGGCTTAAGTTGTCACTGTGAAAGAAGGGAAAGCTTAAAAAAAGCACTTAAATAAAGTGACTGCAGTGCATTCTTTTAGAGATCACAAGGAACCTGACAGGAGCCTCAGGTACCAACTCCCAGTGTTTTCTGAGCTGAAACAGAACAACTGAATGACCTGCCTCCACCTCCTTTGCAGATAAAGCATTCAATCTTCAGGTCCCCTCAAGACACTTTAGGAAGGAATCGCTCATTAATCTCCACCTCTTCAGTCTTTCACACAGGGCAGGACACTGAAGCAGACGGGCCTCCTAAGACGTCAGATTCCAGAGTGTGAGCAGAGGAGAGTGAGATAGAGAAGGAGGAATGGCTCAGTGCCCCAGCTGCTGAAATCCCTGCTTCCACAGAATGAAAACCCTCCAGAATCCTAAAAGTAAACAACAATCCTCTTTGACAATGAAGTACAGTCGAAACCTGATTTCTTCCCTCTTATTTATCCCAGTTGCTTTTTGTTTGTGCAAAAGGTCTGGAAGATGTAGCTCAGTTGAGTTTTCTTGCTTTAAAAACGGAAAACTTCTGTAGGGTCCTACAGAGCACGTTACTCCAAGAGAATGGAAAATAAAGAACCTCACCAACAAGGGATGGGACCCTTTTGTGTTTTCTGCTTACCGGCGCTGGCTTGCCTCTCTTTCTGTGAGCCTGAAGAGCTCTGCACAAATCCTGGCAGCTGCAGATGTCTTATAAAACTTTGAAGAAACTCCAAGCCCAGCCCCTAACTCTTCTATTTGAGCAGGGAACAAGGGGAATGGGATGGGGGGAAAAAAAGGAAGTGTTGCAAAAAAAAATCAGGGTCATTTTTTGGAGGGAGTGGAGGAAACAGGAGGAGTGAGTGCCTTGGTGAGAAGGGTGGGCGGGCTGGATGGGAGGGGCTGACCCACGCTGGAAAGGGCTGTGCTGTTTGGAATCTCTTCTTCCCCTGCAACCAGAGGAACCTACTTCACTCAGAACAGATACAGGACTATGCCCACATGACTCAGTAATGGAAATTAAAAGAAGCAGTTGTTTTCTAATCAAATTAGAGCCAGATGAGGATTTGTTAACGAAAGCACAATGAGACAGGCAAGCAGGAATTTTCCAGAGAAGGCAACATGAGTTTCCCTTTTCTTTACCAAAAGACAGTCTTTGTATCGCCTGGTCAATACAAACTGTTAGGGACAGATACTTAGATGCAAGTTCAGGCTTGTCATGTTTCAGTTAGTGGTACACAAACATTGGCACACCCACTGCAGAATGAAGAAAGAAAAATGCAGGCATGTCGTATTGTGTGCCTGTGCTTTTGTGGAGTTTAGAGCAACACTGTACCTTTAAAAACTATAGCAGCAGAGAATCTCCCAAGACGTATTTTTGTGAAAGCAGAAGCAGGGTGATTACCATCACAAACTAGGAAGAACAAAACAAATATGAGCAAGCTACTAAACTGCTGATTAAAGTGAAAATTCATAAACATAATACATAACATGTTATGCATTCAGCCCTAACTGAGATTCTTCCAGACTGTGAACAGCATAAATCCCATTGCACTTCTGCAAACCTTGATGTAACAGATGATAACAACAGTTATAAAATCTTCCTTAATTTAGATAGATTTACATATCTGTGGTCCACATCTTGTGTGAACTGTTAGTGTAAAATGTTCTAATTCACAGTAAACTGCAGTTCACTGTTTGGGTCACTTGGAGATCTGCTGCTGTGTTGAAAATCTGCTTAAAATCCCATTTGATGACAAAGATCCTGCTCTACACTACTTTTGTAAGGAGCTCCACAGAATTGCTATACTAAGTGTGTGTTTTGATATTAGAAACATGGTTGGCAGGACGTCCTGTGGGTTAGTGCAGTGTGCAACAATCCTTGGTAAATGAATTGGCAAAAAAAGCCATTTTGAAATGGTTAGTAAAATAAAACAGTTGTGAGTCAAAATTTATTGTGGCCTGGACTGTCGGTGCGTGACAGTTAGGCAGTGCTGTCTCATTCTGAAGAACAAGGTCTAACAAGGCTTGCTTTGAACAGCTTAACTATAATAATGAGAGATGGCCGGAGCACCTTTGACCTGCCCTTGAAATACTTGAATTAATGAATTGTAATGCTTTCTGTTACTGTCTCTTATTTCCAAAGGCTTGTAAATTTATATATGAAACTATTGTATACAAGGCCTATTCAGTGAATGTGTCTGATTAAAGATATAGTATTAGAACCTAAGAACCAGGCTGAGCTCATATCTAATATTATAATTTTTTGTTCATACATTCTATTTTTTAACTTTATCCGATACATAGTCGAACAGAAGCCAGAGCCTATGCTGGGAAGCAACAGCGGCAGGGCAGGATACACCCTGGAGAGGACGCCAGTCCATCGCAGGGCACACACAGACAAAAACACAGACACATGCACACCAGGGCCATTTGTCCCAGAAGCCCATTAATCTACCAGTGTGTCTTTGGACTGTGGGAAGATATCCAGGGAGAACATATAAACTCCACACAGGTAGCACCCCAGAATAGAACCCAGGGACCCAGCAGCAATGCTAATCTAAATAATGCTAATCTGTTTCCCCTATGATCAGGGTGTATCCTGCCTTGTGCCTTTTGCTTGCAGGGATAAGCTCCAGCTCTCCCATGACCCTTTAATGGATATGGCGCTTGGGAAATGAATGAATCTAAGTTGTGATATGTATGCATTGCTTAAAGTAAAATCAAATCAACCATGCCATTGCAAATGAGCGTGACACCCCTGCTCTAGAGCCTTTGACTGCTTCACTGCTGCCTATATAGCAATCTTTGACCTCTTCTAATGTACCTACCCGGCGCCCCTGACACAACTGCATAAACAGATGTTAGTGGAGGACGATAAAAAGCAAAAGGCAGTTGGTGTGTAAAATACTATTCCATACATACATACCTCCATATGTCCCACTGAAATTTACTGGGGGTGGGGTTAATGGGGAGCTAGGAAAGGATAGCCTGCAATCCACTGATCTCATAACAAAAGTCTTTCAGTCTCTCAATTCTCCATAAGCATGATTTGTGCTCCATTGCAAAATAAATTAGTGTTTTTGTCTGTTTTTCTCACTACTCTCTAGAAAATCCCTTCGTATGTGATTAATCCACGTAGATCACTGAGGAAATTGTGGGACTGGCCAGTTAAAACAAAATATATCTCAAACAAACAGCCCCTCCTTCACTCTGAAACCTCTGACAAAACATAGACCCTTTATCACAAAGACTGAATTAGAGACCTGAGAGATTAGCATTCATGCTAACAGGCAATGTCGCTTAGGTGAATGATGTCTCACCATACTGCATAGTTTAAGCACCGAGCTGAAAGTGGGGTTTTGCTTCTGGTCTTGTTAAAAGGGAATATGTTCCACAGCAAGTCAGGAACTCCATTCTGACACAGATTAATTTTATCCTGTCCTATCCCAATTCAGAGCAGTCCTCTTTTGGGGGGTAGATTGTATATTCCAACACGTACTTGAGCTGAAATGTTTTCTTATGTAAGAAGTGTAAGGAGACCTTGAAGATTTTGTATTAATCATCTGAATTATTTGATAGCAAGAATTGTTTTAGACGTTCAGAAGACTATGAAAAAAAGTTCCAAACAGCGGACGTGCTCACTTGGTTTTTAGTAGAATACAGAAGGAAGAAGCTCACCCTGCTGTTAAGTGAACAGTCCATGGCTGCCAGCCTCAGAAACACTACTTGGTAGTTCCTGACCCATATGAGCTTCAGCAAGGAGATGGCTTTGTTGTAAAGGGCTGCTTATTGTATATTGAAATTATTTTATGCAGAGGACACATTTGGGGAATCAAAATGGATATAATTACTGTTTCATTCAGATGCATAGTTTTCACTATTCTGCACAATTCTGACCAGCACAATTCTGTGGTTCAGTTAGAAAACAGGGGAGAAAAGAGTACAACTGCTAGATTGCGGCCTTGTGTATCTTTTCATTTTTTGCCTGTTTCACATTGCATCTTCAGTGAAGTACACCAAAGTGCCATTTAAGTTCTTTATTTAGAGTGAGGCCATAAACTTGTGCAGTATTGTGTCTAGCTTGCTGAGACTTTGAAATACTTCTTAGATGTATTGCGCAGTATGCATTTGGAAGTTGGAGGTTTCGAAGGTCTGTAATTGTGCAGTCAACACCACCAGGGAACATTAGCTTTTATGCTGTCAGGAATGGGAATGGGAACTGAGGGTCTGAAGTGTAGTACAGTAACTTCTTTGTAAGTTTAAAAGTATGGGGTTAGTTTGGCTATTGTTATTCAAGGAAATCAACCCTATGAATATATGGTACGTGGTTCTTAAATAGCTGCCAAGCAGAATTTGAAAGTAATTATCCCCCCTTATATGTGAACAGGCTCTCCTTTATACTGTATAAGGTTGGCTTCCTTCACTTGCATTTCTGCTGTTGGAATCCTCATAGGAAATAACGCTATAGCAGAAACCAAACCAGATGTAAAAAGATGGATTTTCGTGGAAACATGAAGGCACAGCAGTCTGATCCATTTATAGTTTTACAACAGCCAGGTACTCGTCTATAATCCTGCACCAAATAGTTGATATTTAACATTTTGTTATGGTATTTGAGAACGTTTTCATGGACTGTGGCAGAGTTGCTGATACAATCATATTAAATGTGTCATTTTTCTCTTTAATCCGTTCATTTTGCATAGGAGTCTGCATCTTTGAAAATCTGCCATGGATCCCATCACTGCACAATCATGGGATTATTGGTTTCCTAATTCTAGATTTCCCCAAATTCCACAACTGGATTAAAGGATGAGACCCTAATATTAACAATAATGAGCACCTTCAAATGCATACCTTGACAGGTGAAAATTCTGTCTCTGGCTGCAGTCATTACTTTTAGGGTCAGGACTCCTGTGCAAATGTTTTGCTCAGGCTGTACGAAACAAGAGCACACAGCGCTCTTTAAAATTTGTTTTGAAAAGCAATCAAAGTGTCACATTCTTCTCCCTCTGCAATTAAACAGGGTGTGCTGCTAGCACTTAGGAAGCAGGTGATGGCCTTTCTAATTTGAAGTGCTCTCGACAGCTTGAGATATTAAACGCTCTTTTCTTTCTGCAGAACAGCTGCAGGCTGCACCACCACAATAAGCCTTAGCTTGTCCTTGTAGGCAAAAGCAGAACCTGGGCAGTCATCCAGATTAAACAGAATAATAACCCCCAAAAAAGTCACAAAACGTCACGTGGTGCACATGAGCTAGCCTTTGCTGTGTCTGTGGACTTTATTAATAGGGAAAGATTAATAAGAAAGATTAGAATAGATAAGCACTAATAATATGGAGATATATGGGTCAACGTGGATTATCTTTGAAAAAAGAAATGAGTTTGTCTTCGGGTATCTATGGATGAAGGACCTTCATACCAAGTAAAACATAGTTTCTTAACAGTGCAAAAAGAAAACTGCGATCATTTATTTTCCATCTAATGCTTGAGATGTTTTAATGTTAAGAGTGTTTTGCTAAATTTGACAATATTTTCATTTAGATATACTTCACCCTCTCATAACGCAATCACTCCCAAAGCAAGCAAGGCGTTCTGGATGTGTAGTCATGACTGACTTGTGAATGTGTTTTACTTCCAGGTGGATTCAGCAAGCAGAGTCTTTTCGAGATTCTGTCCCTGCTGCCTGACTCTTACCACCAGCCTGGTGCCAGGAGTGGGATATGGGAAATTAGCAATTAGTTTGGATTGCATGTGAAGCTAATTACTTGCACCACTGAAGTCTCGTGACGTCACAATTCATGTTTATTGCTCGTGCCAATCCAAGTGATCCTCCTTGTGAACTGTTGCCTTCATACCAGGTCTTTGTGATACCTGCAGAGGTTAAGCACACGTTTTATAAGTTATGGTGCCTGTGTCCCATGTTAGTCTACATTCATTCGATCTGTTTTCTCGTTATGTGGGATGATTTTGCTTCAGGTGGAAAACTTAGAGGCAGGTTTCAGCCATGTAGCAACATTTTTGCAGGTACCTCATCATCTCCATAAAGGCAAACTGTACCTTGCCTGCAGGACAGCCACTGCAGTTGGTCTTAGCTGGTGACAAGAGGAGCAGGGAATAAATGAGAGCCGCGATGGAGAAATATGTAGTAACAGAAGGCTCTCCAGGTACACATGGATAGATATTTCTGTTAATGATCAGATCATTTCCTCTTTTTTTTGCCTTGTGATCCTGAGAGCAGTTTTTGGCTCTTTCCCAGACTGTACTCTGTCATAGCTTGCAGGCTGTGGAAAAATAGTTTTAATCTTTGTTCATGTTCTTTGACAGCCAAGGGTGCTTTGGAAGTTGGAGGGGGTTACCAAACTGTGTCGATTCATTGAGAGGGGGAGAGAGGGGAGTAACAGTGAAAATCCTGACAGTCACCAGGCTTCAATGCTAATTACTGGTATTATTTGGCTAATACTTTTATCCAAAGCAACTTAACTTTTCACCCATTGTACTGGATATTTTACTGGTCTACCCTGGGCTTGCTCAAGGAGATGACAACAGTATCTCACCTGGGATTAGAGCTAGAACCTATTGTAGCTCAAAGCATTCCTGCTAATTTACTGCTTTTTTATTGTGCAGCCAGCCAGATGCCCATACAACATAAAAAACCTAAATGAAGCATAGATATAAATGGAGGAACAAGAAGAAGAACCATGACAATACCTTCTGGATACAATAGTTTCAGTTTTGACAAAAGAGACAACATTCTGGTCCATTATTACGCTTCATTAGGACAGAGACATTGATGTCGCACAACAATTGCTATCAGAGACCACTGTGGTCAGGTAATGTATTAAGTAGCCTACACACATTCCCATGTCAACTCTAACACTGGGGCTGCTTGTACATAATGGCCACTACGTGTCAGCCATGTAGGTCCCCTCCTGTTTGTATAAACACTTTGGGATTATGTAGATTGACAAGCAGTGTATAAATGCAAGGAATTATTTTTATCATCCAGTGATAAGCAAACTGATTACAATCAAAAACATCATACGGTATTCCTGTTACCTATTAGAGTCTGTTCTGAGAGTGTTGTATACCTTATGGAGACATTACACACGAGAAATAGAACAGGAATCAATTACTAGAATTTCAGATTATTTAAATTACATGTAGGAGAGATTTGAAGGAGCCCATAGTATATTTTTTAGAACCCTACAGTATGCTGTTCTCAATTAATCCACTAACTGCAACACCCAGGGGATATATGTCTTGATATATCAATCAATCAGGACAGGATTGTAAGAACTAGCTGTGTGGACTCACTGCAGGGAAAGAAAACCAAGGAGACTGAGCTAGAAAGTGTCCATTTCAGGCACTAGGGGGGAATCCACTTTTGGGAACACATATTTATTATATGTTCCCAAAAGGAGTTAAGTGACTCCCCCATAAAAAAAGTATTTTACATCCTGGCATGCTTTGCTCTTTAAATAAAGAAACTGATTCAGTATTTGTTCATTTAGTCTGTATATGGCAAAATGGGACCCTAGTAAACATATTTCAAATTTCTCAAACTTTCGCACACTTCAGCATCAAGGGAAATCTGAAAGAGAAAGGTTTTGTAATTTCTCAAAATGGCACGACAAACATGCTTATGTCGGCTATTTTTAAAATTACTTATTGTCTTTAAACATTTTTTACTTCATTTTTCAAAACACTGAACATATCCACTGAAAAAGAGTGTGGAAAAAAAGAAACCAAAGAAAGCATTCGGTTGTAGAATATTTCTATTTAATCCCCTTAGTATATACTTATGGCAGTAAACTTAAATGCATTTTACTCTCAGTGGCAGAATGTAAGCTACAATACAATGTAATTTGCAGATGCAGAAGAGCAAGAGAAACTTTGCATGAACTCAAGAGATTCTGAGCAGATGAGAGGTAGTAAAATCATGTGGCGGTCAGCTTTTTTGTATTTCATTTAGGGTACTGATAGTCCTGGCAGACCAAGTATGATGTGAGCCACATGTTTGCTTACAGGCGGCTATGTTCCTGAATGCTTTTTTATATATATTTTCATCTAAATAATTCATCCTAAACCAGTAGCAGTTGAGACAGTGTTTTTGAGGGGCAGCTGCCAGCACTTACTGGTGACGTTTTGAAAAGATACTACCAGATCCTTGTTCTATGCTTACAAATCTGTGCTGCATGTTGCGAAAAGTTGACTGAAGAGAAAAGGTTAATGAGATGGGGAGGACAGGCTTAAGATACTCTTGACTTGACTCAGATCCACAGAGATGCTGAAAAGCTTGTGAAGGAGCCTCTCTCTGTATTAGCCTAGTTCATATGTTCCCAGACTCAAGCCACAAACTTTCTAACCACAGTGGTCTAGCATGGTTGTCCAGGGCATGGTGAAAACATCCCCACAGCTGGACACAGCTGGCAGCTCCACAGTGTTTGTGGCTTCCTCCCAATTGGCACTTGCTGACTGAAGCTTGCAGGCTGTTTTCAAGGAGCCTGTCCAGTCAGCCTGACACATCTTGCACTGGTTCTAATTAAAACAGTTAAAAATTTGAAATGTCAGAGACAACTAGCTGCTATCTTTGTCCTACACATGATGAAGAACATTACTATTATTAGTTTTACTTATTCATGACCATATGCCTTTATCCTAAATGAATACAGCATCTTTTGTTCCGTTTGTTTCTGATAGGAAGCTCAAATAATCCTTGGAAGCACAATACAGATTTTTGATATTTTCTAAATTCTATAGTTTTGAAATTTGTCTTTGATGACCATATAGAGATGAAACGGAACCGTCAATATTCCTTAAATTCTTTATTTACAACACTTCGCTTTTTGGAGTCTTCAAGTATCAAAAGCAAATTATATGATTCCAAAAACATGGGATTGTTTTGATTAGTCTCAAATGGCGCCAGATCCATCAACATGAGTTTGCCAGGCCTACTCATATGGCGGCAGTGCGATGCAGTTCTTAGGCCTCTGCTTTCTGAACAGGAAGATTCAGATCTGAGGTGGGACAGTGCTGTTGTACTCCTGAGCAAGGTACTTCTCCTCAATTGCTCAAATGTCAGTTACTTTGGATACAATTACCAGTCAGATAAAACAATTATAAAGCCATTAACCATTCTAGAAAGCATGGTCTTCCTCGAAGACAGCAGAAATATACATTTGGGCCTTCTGAGAAATTTGCCTGTTCAATTACCAAGTTCAAAGTTGCTAAAGAGTACACAGAATATAAGACAGTCATTGCCTGACAACTTCTGAATCTAACCTAATTCTGGTTCAATGTCACACTGAAGCAGTACCAGACATACTGCTAGATGCTGGCTTTCAGGGACAGAACAAAAAATTGAGCTCAGCTCAAACTATCACTAGCTTAACTCATGAAACCCTTCCTGCTGTACGTAGACACACACATTACACAAGTGGGCTCTGTCTGCAACAATGATAGCTTGCCACTTTCAAAGGCAGCCCTACTCCCTTTCTTCTCATCCTTCATCACCGACCTTTGGCATACATTAAGCTCTCGATTGTATGGACAAAACAAACAGGAATTCCACCTTGGTTTACCGGATGTTTGAGAAAGGACCACCCACACTCAGGAGGCTCGGGTGGGACAGTAAACGCAGTTTTTTTTTAATTGACCCCAGCAGGTCAGCAGCACAAGTGGAAGCTGACTGACTGCAGTTGAAAGGGAGCTGGGAGGCAGCAGGATCTGCAGGTTTATTTGTGAGCCAGACACTTTTCGTCTTGGTTATGACTTGCATTTATATCTTTTATTAGGTTCTGAGTGTTTTTATTACCCTTCCTCACAAATGGAAATAAGAGATGTGGCCTTTTGCATTAAACAGATAAACTAAGGAAAACCCTAGCGATAATGTTTAAGGTACTGTACTTTTTTAAGCCATTAAGGCATTTTTTGCAACCAGAACTCCAGCTGACTTTCTGTACAATGTGCATTCAAATTTAGGTATGTATATTTTAAAAACGAAAATGCTTATATTGTGGAGGACATTTGTGTCCTGGTTATTGAACATAAGAAATACTGATTATTCATAAACTCAAAAAAAGCCCTTTTTGTATTGAAGCTGGAGACAGATTGAGGTTTTTATTATTCACATTGGCAATCCACTTCCTCTTGTCACTCTTTTTAAAAAAACATGCTTGTACATGTTTGTGAAAATCAAACAGAGTAGCTATGCAGTCTCAGTCTCTAAATGTCACTTTATTTCAATACCTTCATTTATATAATTCAGGCAGGAGAAGAATCAAAACAAAACAAAGGACAACTATAGCTAAAGACTGCTTAGAGTGCACAGCATTTATCTCAGACAATATAATTGTAAGGGACTATGTTAGTATGGGAAACAAAAGTCTAGAATGTTGGTTAGACCTTACATTAGTTTAAGATGAGAAACACAAAGAAAATCCTTCAGAATGAAGCAGTGTAGCCCCAAGTAGTATCTAAACAGTAACACACCGAAATACTGGTTTTATTGTAATATTCCATTGTTTTCACTATAATTACAGCAAGGGATAGGATCCAAACCAGAGGTACTTATAAAACGGGCACTAATTTTTAATAAAGATTTCAGATTATCTTGTTTACAGAACAATCCAGTTTCAATGTTGCTTTTTTCTTCTGCTGCTGCCAGAGTTGTCATAGAAAACAAATGCGAGAAGTTTGCCTTTTAGTGTGCCAGTTAAAAGAAAAAACAACAATCAGCGCAAATGAAAACCACAAGACTTCAAGATTTTGGTTTTCCTCATTTCCTTTGTTTTTGGAAATGCACCATATTGCGCACTATCTGGCTACAGCTGTTGGTGAACGTTCTACAGGGAGAGAAGAACAAGCCTGCCCTGACCATAGGCCCTTAGCACTAGCCCTCAAGGACTACAAATTAGGCTCCTCTAGATTCCCATTCCACTTTTTCCAAGTAGCTGAAGTGTTTGTTCAAGTAGCCAAATTATTTTCATACACTTCCTCACCACTGAAGTCTCACGGATGTCGGAAAGGACGAACCGTGGAATGGCAGGAGAGCGAAAAGACCCTATGCGTAGCAGCGAGACAGGGGTTAGCCCGGGCTCAGCTGTTCAGAAGCCGTATAGAAACCGATGCCCTCAGGCCAAGGACAGGAGTGACCTGGTGCTAGGGGGGTCTCAGGGCAACTGAACATCAATGCTGAGCGAGTGGCAGAGCAGAAGCAGGAAATAAATAGGCTACACAACAAGACACACCAGAAAGACATGAATAATCACAGGGAACTAGGAACAGAAGGAAAATAGAGTGCCCTCTAGGTGTTGTGGGCGTGACAGGAAGGATCCGAGTTGGGGAACATGGCCTGTAGGGTCAGAAGACTTTCTGTATCAGGGCAGCCTAACTATCACAAGCCCTTCCAATCCACTCCATTCTGGACTTGTGCTCCAACCAGCTCTGTAGTCATTCCATTAGGATCAATAGAATAATACAGGAGCTGGATGTATCGCATTTCTGGAATGAGCAGGTTGCAGAGACTGTATCTTCTCTTTATTGTCATTGAAGCAAGTAATTACCTTTCAAATGTCTTTAAAGGGGTTTTTCCATGTTTTGTGCAGCAAAAAGAGATGTAAATGAAATGAACGGGTTATTTTCTTGCCTGGACTGTTTTCTACACAAGCATGCCAGACTGAGAGAACTAACAGAATTGGAGGTAGCAAGTCTATAGGCACTCAGCAGTCCACTATGAGAACATTTTTAATTCACTCCTGGTGACCAAGAGTCCAAACCAAGATCCTGAAGCTCCTGGAGGCACTGTGTGTCTGCATGTGTTCCAGGTCTTTCTAAAGCACCAGAGGAGAGAGCTGTGAGAAGCCATTAACGTGGTCCAGTCAGACCAAAAATAAGATGATTCAGATTGTTAAGAGCTCCGTTGGACTGAAAACCTATAGACACATCTGGTCATCCAAGTCCTGGACTGGGTAAAACCGCTTTAGTGATTAAGTGAAGCTGTCTTAAACCTGGTGTTCCAAAAGGACAGGGCATTTAATGAAAACCTCACCTAGTCTAACAAAAATCACAGCTAAACCCAGATTATAATGATGGCCATATCGCTTTTAGAAGGAAGTGTCTCAAGTTTCCCTTCCCCAGAATTTTTCTTACTTAAACTGTGTATGTGGTTTTCTGTTAGAGAATGTTGGCCAGTTTCAAAGAATTTGTTACTTTGTTAAATGTTGAAATTGGTCCTAGGATAGCACTTTGTGAGGGTCTATGGAATCTCTAATATGCCCAGTGCAAAATTACCGGTGTGAAAAAGAGAAGAGTGTTTTCTTGAACATTTCTTCAAAATTCTGTTCAGTTTTTGACTTGGTTTGAGAAACTCAAATACAAAAGATAAATGGTTAAAACTGTACAATGAATTAATATATATATATAGAAACCATCTGTGACTTTGTCACTATGTTCTTATATTCCTTTCTGTTTTGTTTTGTTGCTCTTTATATCGTCTTTAAAACTGTATTTGAAGTATTGTTAATTAGGTAGTTCGGTCAAACACTAATTAACCAAAAGACGTTTTTAATCCAAATGATAAAATTAAAAACACAGTGTTTACTAGTTTTTGGTTTTTGACTAATTTATGGCTTTGAATACGTGAGTTAATGAAATTTAAATCGAAGCATTAAACAAAACCCTTCTATAATTTTCCTTTTTAATTTATTTTTACTTTAGTCCAGCCTGGAAAATAATATTTTATTGTACTAAATATAGTGTTTGGACTTATTCTCATAAGAGCACACTGCCTCTACCATTATTATTGCCAATATTATTCTATACTTTACATGTGAGCCTACCTTACTAACTTAATTTAAGCTGTTTGATTAAAAATGATTTTTTATACTTTCTTAAACAACTGGCCCAGTAAATGAAGGTTTCAAAGGTTCATTAAATGGGTAATGCAAATTACATGGGGATCAATTAGGTGACAAAGCAGAGACCTGCAAGATAGTTCCAGTTACTTCATGTGGCTGAAGTAAGGGCTACAACTTGCGATCATCTCAGTTTAAGGATCCTATAGCAATGTGCCAATGTTTTGTTGTGCATGTTACCTGTGGTTTGTCTCTCTATTAATAATGTATAATATTAGGACGTTCCTATAACGTAAAGAATTTAAGGGGAAAAAAGACAAAAAAATCGAATTAACTAAACTTTACTATCGATATGCAAAGGACAAGCTACTGTACGAAAACTAAGATACAGTAGTTTTTCCTTTTTACAGTTAAGGATCGTAGCGTATGATAATATTGTTTCCAAAACTTATTTGGAAATTTTACTTGCCACAAAATCTTAGTAGCTTTTTTTACAGGTGCGGATCCTCATCTGCGAATTACGAATGACATTTCTGGAAGTTATGTAATATCGTATTAAGTGCAGAAAACGTTTCCTGTCAAATACTGGATGATCAAAACGTAGAGGAGGAAGATGCGTTTGAAGCCGGAGTCTCAAATCTGTCCATTATCCTCGAAATGTCCCAAAACGAAAACAGAAGGGTCTCTAGCTCAGAAAGAACACATCTTGAAATCAGGTGCGGTGTGGTTTATTTTAGCGCCGAAGTAAAACCTGCTGACGCAGTTTAAAATAATCTCTATCAGTGATGTGTAAGTAAAACATCATGACAAATCAGGAAATATCTGATTATTTCATTTAGAGCGCTCTGTGATGGTTTTGCCTAACCGTTACAATAACAGAAACCAGGTGTGGTATTTAACACTCTTTAACGGAACTATATATAAGAGTGGCCTTTCCTTTTTAAATTCTGTACTGTTGAGAATTGTAAATTATCATAATCTTTTAATAATTCTATTCGCCTATTTGCCACAAGTCTTTCCGGTGATTACGCGACGCAATGGCTGTCTGTTTTGATAATACACATGCGGCTTGTTGAAGCATTAGTAACCGGACTTAGGCCTTGATTACGAAACAGCTGATGTGCCAAGGTTTTTCTAAATGTCTTGTACTGTTGTTAATTTCAGACACCCATCCAACCAGAAGACCCTGAGACCCGAAGGGACCAGAGTTGCCACCTCCTAACATAAATGCATCACGTCAGAAGGCTTTGCAGATCTGAGAATTTTGGGGACTGGAGTGAAGTTCCTTTTGTCTAATTAATTGCATCGTTAGGGTACTGAACTATTTGAGATAGTGTCAGTACTGTTAAAACAAAAAAAAATGACATTTTTAAAATTTATAGGTGTATAAAGTTTGTAAAATCGACTTAGTGGGTGTGATGTGTATAAAGATGGGCTCTTATCACTGTTTTTTCCTGTTTACAAAGGACATAGGTATGGTTTTACAGAGGAGAAAGGGGGCATAAGCATATTTCAATCTTTATTTTTAAAGGGGTTGAGACAGCAGACCTCTGTGGTAATTAATATTTCTTGTCTTTTTCTTTTTTTCAGCACAAAATGAGAAACAAAGTTCAAAACTGCATGCCTATGTTACAGGTAACTAATTCCAGAGTTAGTTCATCAGGGCTTGGCTCCAGACAATGGTTCTGCCAAGAATTTACTGTAGCTCTTCAGTGCATGATCTTTTTCCACTTTAAATTCACTCACCTAGGCCTGTACGCACCACTGGATGTTTAAAGCTACACATCTTTATTAGAACCACATGGGTATCAAAGGCAAATTAAGTAATTTGTACAGAAGCACAGAAGAGCACATTGTAAACCGTGTCGCCTTCAGTAATGTATACCTACGCTTTTTAATCACAGTTGTTCCGGAAGAGGCTAACGCATGACTTACAGCTTGAAATGATTTACTGAATAAACCATCACAGTCACACTACAAAAAAATGAAATGATTGCAGGAGGAAGCTAACTACAGTATGTTTATTTGGAATTCATTCCTTTCATTATACCCTACACTCCTGTGGTTCTTTACTTCTCCCAAAGGATCCCAGAGCTCTTCAGATAATAATAATAATAATTATAATAATTGCTTACACTTTATAGCGCTTTTCTGGACACTCCACTCAAAGCGCTTTACAGGTAATGGGGACTCCCCTCCACCACCACCAATGTGCAGCATCCACCTGGATGATGCGACGGCAGCCATAGTGCGCCAGAACGCTCACCACACATCAGCTATCAGTGATGAGGTGAGAACCCACTTCATCCACCCTGGAAATGGAGTACACAGCAGCTCCACTGCAGAGCACAGCAGGTAGAATAGTCAGGTCTTGCTTCACCTCTTCAATTAAAGGGGGACTTTTGGAAGGCCAGGTTATGCAAACCCAGAGTGGAATTTAGCCAGGACATTGGGGTTAGCGCCCCAGATGGGTTAGAAGACAACTCGATCCTCTAGTGAACACCTCAGAAACTCAGTTGAGCAGAGGTTTAAATCTTCCAACAGTTTCATAACCAAGGAAACAATAGTCGAATTGTTTCACTTAAGTAGATGATGAGGCAATTAGGAACTCGGGAGCAACAAGCTTCACAAAGCTTGTGAACCTCAAGAACCACAGTGAAGTAAACCCTAGATTACAGCTGGCTCCCCCTCTCTAACAGATAACACTGCATGTCTGCCTGGGAGTCTAGTGGGAGTCTGAAATAATACATATGCATAGAAGAGCTGTATTGTAAGAATGTGATTAAGCACATTAGATTAATTATTGAACAAAACATTAGACCTTGAAGTTGTTTTATTGGACAGAAAGGTAGGCTCATGCCCTTGCAATGTTATAGGGTTGATTTGCACCTGTTGTGTTCATGGTACGTTCCCATTGGATAAATGTGCTGATCTTCATTCTGGCATTCAAGAGTATGACCTCTCATTAAATGCCCAGCATTGATCCTTCAGAGCAAGACTTGCCAGGGCTCTTATAAACAGAAGGCATCACAAGCCAAAGAAACTTCTGTTTACATACTTAGCACTCATATTAGAGATACACATCTGGACACGTGTTCAAAGTACAAATACAGTAGCATCTTGGAGATCAGGCCTGTGTAGTATATGTGTATTTATTCAATCATTTTAGCTGCAGTAGTGCTAATCACAACAGTCAATCCCAGAGATCTCTACAGAATTATATAGTAGTTGATAATATTGTACAAAAGCAGTAGACCGTGTAGGTACAGAGGAGAGGAAAACAAAAACTCCCAGTGGAAGAAATAAAGCTCTAGGGGTCATGGGCCTGATGGTTGTCCTTGTCTAGGCAATTGACCACATCTAATACAACTATAATAATAATTTAGAAGACCACCCCACTTATATACTTATTCTTGTTCTGGAAAGCAATGGTGGAATATATGAGTTAAGAAGGAAAGAATTTTACCGCGGGGTTTCCGTAAAATAAGCAAACGATCCTTTTGCATGCTTAACTGTATATGCGGCTTTACAGAAGCTTACTGTGATAGCTTGTAAACGTTTACTACCTCCTGCATGCATACCAATCAAACAAGTCGAGGGTGATATCCACTCTAGACTTTCACAAGAGTTAAGACACAAACTGTTTGTGGTTATGTTCCTTAGACGTCCTTATGGAATGTAACAGAGTACATTCATATGTATTTCCCTGATTCCCACAGCCAAATTCGTATTTATTGATGTTAATGGAATTTGATTGAAACACAGAAAATGGTAACACATGGAGAAGTATGAATACATGAGATTTCAGAAGAGAAGCATCTCCCTCAAGGGAGCAGCAGCAGTAGTGGTTAGGCCTCTCAACTCCAGACCACAGGGTTGTTGGATCAGCTCCTGGAAGAAGCACTGCCACTGTGCCCTTGAGGTAGTTCACTCTGTTTATTTCATTAAATTCCCTGCTGCATAATGGGGTCTCCAGGTCATCATTGTAATTGAGAATCTGTTATCATTCTCGTAAACTAACTGACGAAAAACAGGCAGAAACATTCACTTTTGGAAAATAATTTCCGTTGGGAAAAATGCTTGAGCGGTTTCGGCGTGATCCACAGCTAAATAATGACAACACAATTACAAAACACACAATACGTAATACAACGTCGTGATCCAGAGGCATCCCTTGATAGTAATCTGGATAATCAAAGAAGAAACCTTGATCCCTTGACAGAGAAAACAGTCTTCTTCCATCACTTGCTGAGCCCTGTTAAAACTGCATTAACTAGCTCTTCAGGCCTGAATCATGTTACCCAGAATTGCTGAGACAAAAATTGTTTTCTGGCTTCAATTAAAGAAATGCTCTCTGTCCAAACCACATTAAAAAGGCCCTTTCCTGTTTTCAGTAAGAATGCAATAATCTGGAGACGATATGACTGACAGAGGCACTTCTTAACATGCTCTAGGTATTTAATGAAGTATTCTTCTGGAAACCCCCATTTACATGCTGAGTATTGCCTTTTAGTGAGAGTTAGAGTAATTAAAATATTTTGCGGTAATTAGAAGGATTACATTGAATACACTAAAAAAAAGTCAAATTTCAACATAAATGCCACCATATTGTTATGTTTGAAACCAAAGCCCAAAGTATTCCCCAAACACATAGGGGTTGTACACTTGTTCGCTTGCTTGTTGCTTAGGGATCTAAACTCTTCATTGAGCTGTTTCCTCAAGGTCTTCATGGAGAATGACAGCAATGGAAGTAGGATTGTTTATTGAGATGTGGAGACTTGGCTTAACTCACTTGGCGGAGGGCCAACCTCCCGGCCATTGGACGACCCCCCCCTCAGCCAACCAAGGGGGCAGCTGCAAAAGAGGTGGAGGAGGGATGCGAACAATGAGTGAGGAAGAGGAGAGGGTGACGTGTGGTATATACTGTATGGAGACTGAGCGCTTATGTCAGAATTAGTGCAACTTGCGGCAGCTGGGTTTAATTAGTTTGGCTGCCTTTATCCCTCCTGACCTTTCGTTAAGAACTCCATTGGTGCTCACTTGACCCTTCATTCGGTATATCAGTTAAGCAGTAGTTGCTGTTTAGACTCTATTACCTTTGGGATCCCCTAGCAATAAGGCTTTGACTGCATCAGCAGAAGAACTCTACTCACTCACCCACACCATGGATCCAGGTTGCTGAGAGCTCCATTTAAATCATAGCAAAATACGCCGAGATCCAATAATCTTGGAGGGAATGCCGATGTTCTCAGCTCTAATGTTTATTTTGCTACCGCCAAGTTGGACAAACAGATACGTTTCGGCCATGGCGTTTGGAGTCATCTTCCTCGACTTGGAGTTACCATGTGTGAAGATGGAACGGTCCTATTTAGAATCATAGTTTAACAAGAGACCTGTTCCAGAACTTTACCCAAATCTGGACACTTTCAGAACAAGTGTGAAAAAGGTGCCTTTATTCTTGATGTGCTCGTTTTTCCTGTGTGCCACACCTGACTTCATCTGAGCTCCTTTCAACAGGGTATTCATTTAGGCTATCTAGATTTAAGCACAGTGGAACCAGGATATCCTTTATTCCCATGGTTATTCACCCATTTAATTTGGACAACTGATATATTTGGAATATTTTACTTTATTTTTACAACATGCATGCATCGTGCATGTCTCTATCTCACACCCCATCTTTTTTATTTGTATTTCTATATTTTAAGGCTTACAATTGTTGTTTGTTTTTCATTTACAGTATTTATATTTCTTATTTGTTAAATTTCCTATCTGGCACTTTAAAGGACATAAGTATACTTTGTGCATTAACCTGTAAGGACGACAGTGCAGCGTGTTGGGGTTTAACATGAAACATACAAAACACGCAAGAAAAGCGCGGGCAAATGAACGATGCATATTTCTTGTGCAGAAATAAAAAAAGATTGCCCATAACACGTTTTAACAAGGCTTATGTTTTGGCTGTGTCTCGAAGGCCATTCTTTTGTTTAAATAGGACACTCAGAGGGTAAGGAGCTATTGGTGACACAGTAGCCTTTATTCTCAGTACTTTTTTCTACTTCAGCCACAAACTCCTCCTGCTTTGCCACAGTTACTAAATGTCCATGTACTCTCTACTCCAGTTACAATAAACATGTTTTAGATTAAAGAAAACACTGCTTAATCCCACCGAAGATGATTTCGGAAACCTTTATTTACAACAGAGCAAAAGCGTAAGAATTGTTACAAAAACGTTTAGAAAAACAAAATCCCACTTTCATTCGAAAACAAAACGAAATGTAACCACTAAATTGTTCTTAGCTTTCCCTTTAACAATGAATTTAAAGCAACTTTGCATGACTTACAACAGAGAAATCTCTAGTTGAGTCACCGTAATTGGAACGGAAATTGCACATTCAGTGAGGTAAACTAAGGGACTGAGTCAGACATAAGGATCGCGTCCCAGATCGACACTTATTTTTGCTCTTCCAAATTAAATAACTTTAAGAAACAATAATGTTCCGCTTGAATTCAATACAGATGTTAGTGCATTTTACATTATCTCAGATTGTTTATTTTTTTACAAAAAGAACATCATCCTATCAATATATAGTAAATCTTGGTACAAAAATACTTTTTTTTCTTGGTGTTGGAGACATTCTGAATTTCACACTATGTGAAATGTTTAGAACATTATTTCCATACACCCAAGCAAGTCTACGTTTTTCTTCCAGTTTGAGCGAACGCAGCGTTACAGTACATGTGGTGCTTTATCCATTAAAGTCACGTTAAATTTACCTCCCGGATTTTGAAAAGACAAAATACAACTCCTGGCATTAATAAAACCAACAACGATTAAGCTACTCAAAATTCGTATCAAGGAATATATTTCTGCGATGTTTTCTCACAAGCAAGAAAAAGAGCGAAGACGCTTTATGAATACGGTCCTTAAAGTAGATGTTTTTTTTTCTGGCTCTAAACTTTCACACCAGGGAATTTGAAAAAAGTGTTCAGAAATGTCCTTCTTTCTCTTAACATTTAAGAGACTTAACATTTAATTTAGGGGGGGAAATCGCCTATTTAAAAAACAGGTCTACTAACTAATGGGGACAGCAAAGATGGCTGCGAGCACAGACTGAAAGGTGGGTAGCAGTCTCTCAGGGTGCCCTGCGGCGTGCATGGTAAAGCCGCGGGGAAAGGCAGAGGGAAAATGCAGTTATTCTGGACGCCTTGTTCCATGTTTTCGGCCTCCTTTCCCCCGCGTTCTTTCTTCCACTTCGTACGGCGGTTCTGAAACCAAATCTTCACCTGCGTTTCGGACAGGCGCAGCGCCGTGGCGATGCCGTAGCGCTCGTAGACGGACAGGTAGTGCCTGGCACGAAAGTGGTTCTCGAGGACTCGGAGCTGCTCGAATGTAAAGGCTGTCCGGATCCGCCGGGACTTGCATCTGGGCTTTGCCGGGCTTGGCGATTTGAGGTTGCTCTGGGAAACGGGGCTCTCGCCGGTCCCGGGTGAAAATGCCGCAGGACACGGGTCAGCGGTTTCACCCCGGCGGGCAGAGGGCTCTGCAGTACAGTCTGTTGAGCCGTCGGTTTGTCTGTCCGGCCTTTCCTGTTGACAATCTTTGACACCTGAAAGAAAACAGAGAGGCCCCAAGAGATTATTAAAGTCTGCTTTTGTCACATGGTAAAAGCCTAGATAATTTTATTATTAGAAGTATAAGATAAATTGTATAAATATTAATACAATTGGTGTCAACGCTGTACTACTGGTTCAAATCAAGGTAATCACGTTATATTACGTTTCTTCTCGAAAGAGCGTCTTCACATGCAATAGAACAAAATAACAGCGGGCCTATGTAATAAAAGTTCGGTAAACGTTCAATACATATAAAACAGAAATCTTAAAATATTCCACAGTTACTTACATGAGCCAATGGCGTATATCTTAATAGTTTTAAGAAAAGTGGAAAGATTAAAAGAAAAGCAGAGGCATTTAAAAGCATTAAAATTTGCTTTTAATGGTGTATTGGGAACTGTGGAACAGCGAGCGCCGTGGGCCTCAATAAGAACTAATGCGCCTGCGACAAGGCACTATATCTGGTTTGGATCACTAGTTTGCAAATAGCTCTAAATTCAGATACTTAGAACATCTCCCCTTGAGGTTCGGTTCATGGTTTCCAAGCAGGGTGTGGGGGACAAAGCAGGTTTTAGGATAACGACATACTGTACGCCCGACCTTTAGGCAGCCAACGGAGTTACAAAGCCCATCCAATCGCCCCTTTGTTGTGTGCGCCAAGCGTCATAAAAAATGTATGTTTTCAAAATAAAACCGCCCGTTTATTTTCGTGCGTGGTGGAAACAGAACCCAACAGAACTGTTAAATGATTCGTAAATGTTTTCCACGTTTAATAACTGCTGCCTTAACTCGAAAAACACGATAATTTACTGTGAAGTGCCTGGACTAGATTAGCGTGCTCCGGTTTTACGTTCTCCAGCTCGCTGTGTGGCAAGTGCAACACAGCACAGCGATTCCGCAGCGCTATCTTGTGGCACCATGGACGTTTTTTTAGGCAATATATGGCGCCTTTTCAATAATGGCGCGCTAGAATTGACACGAATACTATACATAGGAAAATAAAATCTTACCATTACTTTTCTGTGTATGGTATTCGACTCCGCTTGCGCAGTAAACTCGGCTACGTCTCCCAAGAAATTTAGCAGGGTCCAAAATATCGCTCACAGAAAAAGATACTTTGCTCAGTGGTGGAAGCGTTCCAGACTGCATTCTGCGTATGATTGTAGAAAGATTAGTTTAAAAAGTACATTATGTTTTAAAGAAAACCCGCAGAAATATATATATATAAGTTTAATAACTTATATGTTTAATGAAAAACCGCAGAAGTAAACTCGAAACCCTTTTGACAGCTGAATTGAACTGGCTAGGCACCGCCGACGCGGCCTCCATTTATATTCTTCCCAGCACACGACGCTCGCACTTGTGAAATTAACATGTGTGTTTTCTTAAGAAAGTCCTCGATAATTTATGAACCATGGTGATTACAGGACAAAAAAGCCATTGCAAACAGTAAACCTCATTTAAGATTAAATCTTACTTTGGAAATGCAAACGCTGTAACAGATGATGCACTTTACCTCAGTGGAATTGCCTGAACCCCTGCTTTAAAATGCTAATGTCCTTTCACCGCTGGGGGTGTGCACACTTTCTGCTTTATTATAGAAGATCTGGTTAAAATGTGCCCTTGTTCTTTAGAAGCTTGTACCTTTTTGTTGAACTCCGTGTCATTAATTTGCAATTCTGTGATTTTACGCTGGTAGGACACGTGAAGTGTAGTTGTGATGCAAATGAAATCGCGCAGCATATAATAAACATTGTTGCGCAAATGGTTTTTGTCGTATTTTTTTGTCCGTACAAGAAAAAAAAGTTTCACCGATTAAATTGTATTTGTATTTAAATAGGTTCATTTGTGTTATTTTGATAGATAGGATGTGCCTAAAGTTTGGAGGAGGGGGTCGGGTTCGCGTATAGCATTAATGTTCAATTTAATTCCACCATAACAGACCATTATTTCTAAAGTTAGTGTAGACACCACGCCTTCTAGATTATTACAGCACTTAGTAGGCAATGATGCTGAACACTTCAGTAATACCCGCAAATTACCATTACACTGAATATTTTAGCGGGGGATCCTGCGGATTTCACGATTTCGTGCACGCCACGGAACGATATAGAAAGCTCGGAACTATTTTTCTTCCCAAATGAGTTTTAAAAAAGGTCGGAACAAAGTAAACTGGGACAGGGAGCTCTACTATGATTCCAAATATCCAGGGTGATTTTAGGGCGTACACATAATATATTTCATTTCGTACTTAACATGTATCATAGATTCTCACGGGAGCATAAGGCAGGAACGCGTCAAACCCATACTGATATTATGGCTAACTTGAGTATCAGTAGTACCGGCAAACATTGATTATAAAACTTTTGTGATGCGTGGCTTCCATGGTACTTTAAATGACAAACTGTTATGCTATCGCTTCTTAAACTCTGTATAAACCATTACCCAGAAGAAGTAAACGTCCTGTAGTTCTATAACAATCCTCGTTGCTTACTTTGCCTACTAGCACCATTCGGCACATCAAGGTAGCCCTTTAGATGTAAAGAATACCTTGGATCAATTTTCAGTGGTTTGCTGTACTTAATGACAAGGAACGTGTATTCTCTTGCCGGTAGCCATTTTACTCCTCATGCAGAAGTAAATGTTTCATCCACTGAGAAAAGACTAAATAAAAAAAGCAGTCAACCAGATGACCGAGTTAAAATACAGAAAATGTTGTCAAGGAATGTTTTTTAGACTACACTAACCCTTGTTATTAGCTTTAAAGGATATATTGGACCCTTAGAAGTTACTTATTTTAAAAGTTTCCTTTATGTAGTGTACGTTTTGGGTGGATGACTGACTTTGCAGATAAGGAAAACAGTTTAGAAGAGAAGAGGGAATTTTAAAACATTGAGCAGTTTTCCTGAATCTTTCCATTGAACTGCTCAGGTGCCTTTCAGGATATAAAGTGAAGGACATGTGAGGTGAGGCCCGCCTAGCAAGACAATTAGCAGATGTTGGAAGCAGTGGTGACCCTTTACGACCCCGGCTCTCGTCCTGGGGCCCAGTGGGATAGAAGGCTATAGAGAATGAATGGGCAGCTGTCAGGCGTGTGCCTTCTGCCTCTTACAGCGCTTGCCCTTGGAGGGAGGGGTTTTAGTGCATAGAGCTGGGCGCAGTACGTCTCCCTTGGACACTCGGCACACGCACAGGGTGAATGCGTAAGGATAAAGGATTCCAGGTTCTCGCAAGAATTCTTAGATCTTAATGTGATGAGCTAGACCATTCTCAGTTTTTCTCAGATGCGAAAACAGAACGGTTTGTGGAATTCATCCGTTTTGTGGTTTGTATGCCTCTCCAATGACTTGTATACACCTGTTTCTGGATCACCTCTAGCACAAACCACTTATTGCTTGTACTGTATTTCTACCATTGCCTGTCAATAGTATTACATTAGCCTTACAGTCTTGTTCTGCAATCAAATGTGTTTTAACATACTGTGTAAGAACAGAGTTCTAGAGTGGAAATGAAATGGCCAAGAACTATAGTCTTCAAATGTAATTTATTTGTAATGCTTCTCCATACAATGTACAACTGTATATATGTAGCAGTAATGAGTTATAAAATAGATCTTCTACAATTCACACATTAAGGAACAAATTAATATGAAACAAAGTAGACAAAGTAAAATTCAGGGAATATGAAGTTGCTTTGTCTCAATGAATACAATTAATAAGGATCTAGAGAGTAAGCAGACATCCAAGAGAGAAATCAAAAAGCCAAGCAAACAGACTATGCATTGGAGGTGAAAAATAATTCTTAATTAGGGAACTTAAAAGTAAGCATTTTATTTCAAGTCTTGGTAATTTGTCAATATGATTCTGACAGTTTAATTTTTGGTAGCAACAACAGTCAAAAGCTTTTTTGAATTCCTCACTCTAATTAAATGACTTGAGCATAGAAGGCAAACACATCCCGAGACAAAAGTATCATAAATATATATGCCTTTGCTAAGATTATCAAAAGCCCTTTGAACATGGCTTCATTTACATAGATTTGCAGAAGTGTGGATGTGGGCAAACATATCATTTTCACTGTAAGCAGTGAGATTTTACATATATTGTTCCAAATTTATACATGTATTTCCATCTGGAACACTTAAAAATGTACAGGACCTAGCCATGTTGCATATATTTTAATACTTGGTGAAAATTGAAGCGTTGGCAAATTAAAAAAAAACAGCAGCCTAACACATTGTTCCTGTAGGTTAAAGCCACTACACTGCTCAGTCAGTGCCTAACAAAAGGCATGTATGTTTCATTGAAAAGTGAACAATTCAAACAAGCACTCAGCTCCCGTTTGGTCTGAAGTTCTAACAAGTGAGAGGCGAAGCTATTTCATGCTTATGGGTTGTTAGGCTGCAAGAGTATTACTGGTTAACATCAGCAGTGATCCTGGTTCTATATACTGCATATAATTCTTAGTAATTGTGAATGTATAAGATTCTGGTAGAGTTGAGCCAGCACCAAAGCTGCAAAAGCCATTTTGCCGGCCTCATGGCGATTCTGGATTGCTGGAAGAACAATGCCGCTCTGCTCAATCACAAAGGAGTCAAACTACTAAAGAGACTGCATGCTCCTTAACTAGGATATAAGGTGCCATAAATAAGTACATTGCTTTTTTTGGGGGGGGCTAAAGTTTGCATGCAAACCCCAGCAACACCGAGCTTAGCCAGAACCGCGATGCAGCTATTTCATCTTCCTTTGATCCGAGCCCCCTCGCAGCAGAGCTGGATGTGAACCAGATCGAACATAACAGTAGCTGTGCACCAGAAGTCCAAACCACTGTCAAGGGGATGAAGAAGTAGGGCTTCACGATGCACATGCCACACAGAGCAGGTGCAAACAGCAGTGTTCACCTCCAAAAGACAGCAGCCCATTTCGTGTAACAGACTGAAACGGAGATTCAACTCATCTGAAAACAATTGAAATCTGATGACAGTAGCACTTATGTTGAACAAAAATGTGCACAACACTGCTCATTTCAAAATAAGAACAGTGTGAGAGAGGCCTGAATGTCCCTTATGGAATAAAAACCCTGCCTTGCTGGATTATATTAACTCTAAGGTAGCAGGTAATATATAAAGCACTACAGCACTTGTACTTTTATTAAACAGAGGAAAGTGCTGGTTCAAGTGCAAGGTAAATACAGAAGTATAATGTCCATGTAATAGTCTTCCTTATACAGTAAAGGGCTTTTTCTGTGGATAGTTTAAACTTAGGCTACTTTCATGTTCCCCTTTTCCCCAAAAAGCTTCCTAAGACTGGGGCTGCCAGGGTAAGTAGGTGGTTGCATACACAATCGTAAGGGTCCAATTTGTTGCAATAAAGCAGCAGGGGAGGTACAAATGCTTAACTGCCCCTCAAGTCTGGTGGAATAAACTGAAACACACAGAGATCGTGACCCCTTCTGTTGGACAGACTCCCAGCAGTGCAACGACAATACAACAGACACAGAACAAAGAGAAGCTTCCTTTGCACTGCAGACTTCCATGGTCTAGGGGCTACATGCATTCTACACCAGGGTAATTCACTCATTGGCATACTGCAAACATTTAACTACACTATAAAATAATTAAGCTTTTAACTTTTTTCAAAGAACCATTAAGCATATTTTATGTTAGACACTAGATAACCAGTAAAATAGATCTCTAACTGCATAGCACTTATCAGACAGTACAGGAAGTCAGGAGGATTTTTACAGTGATGTTTACTGCAGTGTTAAATACATTACAGGAGCGTGTCAGTAGTTCCTTGCTTCAATCTCTGACATGTGTAAAAAACTATAGAGATAACTTTGTTTAAAATCATGAGGGTCTGTTACCAAACCCCATTTAACTAACCGTTGTCCTAACTTCCTCAGTCCATCGTATTTGCTTTGCATCTGTCAAGTAAAAGGCCATTCCTTCAGTATCTCACAAAGATTACCCTAGAAGACCTGTAAAACTTTGTGCTCAACTTATTTTGTTTTTCTTAAAAAAATATTAGTTAAGAGTAACCTTTGTCCACAACAGGTTTTGACTGTTACAACAATCCATAAGATTTCAATCCAATTCCACTGTAAAATGAGTCAAATCATTTTGTCTTTAACAGGTTTTGCAAGTGTATCAATTTCCATATGCTATACAGATAGAAGTGCTTTATATTCAAGTTGTTGTACAAATGAGTTGTGATGCATTTTAAACTGTACATGTCCACCAGAGATTTGTCACTGTTTATATACAACAAATAAAACTTTCAGTATTAGATCTGTTTTGCCACAGTGTTATCCAACATACCAATAACTAAATGAAGAAACTGTTGTTGAAATACATGAGTGGTGATCTCACACATACATGGAATTTATTAATAAAACATTCAGCACTCAGCATTCATGCATTCACATTTGTACAATATTCCCTCAGTACAGCCTCACAGCACAAGATTCAAGAAAAAGTTATAAAAAAAACTTGAAATACACTTGTAAAATTTAGTCCAACCAATTTGCTTAATTAGAGGGATCATCATTGTCACGAACTGATATTATGCCTAATCCTCATGATTTTAAGAATAAATAAGCTGGCAAGGTTTCTTGCTATTAATTGTGGTTCTGTTAATTCAATAAAGTTCTGCTTGGTCGGTTTCACCACGTTCCTTTTCAGTGTTTTAGTTTTATCATTAAGTAACTACTGCTAGACCCTTAAAATGAAAAGAACTCAGATTTTGAAAAACAAAACCTAGATATCTAAATTAAACCTTCTGTAAATTTATGTTTCTCAAAAAACAGGATCAATTTATAGCTTTAAATGTAGGCAGAATTAGAACTGAAAACTCTCCTTTGCACTACTACAGCTTTGTGTATATTATCTAAATCATTTAGTATCAATAGTAATTGGGCAACCTAGCAAATATTGTTGCATAAAATTAAGATCAAATTAAAAAATTTACAAGGATCACTCTACACCTATTTTATCCAGTGCTGTCAATTTTGTGTCCTGAAAGAATGAAAGCTATAATTTGTTTGCATGCTGAAAAGGTCTAAATTACCTGTTTTGTCTGAGCTGTAGTGTTCCCAAACGTAAAGTGCAGCAGGTTCTTTGTCAAGGGTGACGATTAATCTAACAGCCACAATACTGAATGATTAATCTCTTTTCATACCTAAAGATTGTGTCAAAATCATGGCTCATTGTCATATCAAGTAATGCACATTTTTATTTTATGGGGTAAACAGGATAAACAAGAGAAGAAAACGACTAGCTTTAATTCTCTGACTAACCACCAGGTTAAATCTGGTGTTTATTAGTGTCCTACCATTATAAACAAAGTGTAACTGGTAACATAAGCCAAATGCCACTGAAACCTGAGTTTACAAAATCCTGTGGTCAGGGGTATACAGAACAAAGCACATGGATTACAGCTACTTGTAAAAGGGTGGCTGCATGGTTATGTCACCAATATTTAAACACATTTAAACTCGCAGCATGAAGCAGTAGCTGGAAAGCACAAATGAAAATACAGCAGGGATCTACTGACCAGGTGAATACTTCACATCCTGAGCAACAGCACTACCTACGGCTAGCACAGAGAATACTGCCAAGATTGAGCGCAATGGAAGGAACAATTCACAAAGCCTTTTGCAACAGGAAGTGCACATGTTCAAGTGTAACCTCAACATTTCATGATGGGAGAAAAAAAAATAGCAAGAGGATAAAATAATAATTTAATGCAAATTAAAGGTAAGTTCTAAAATTACTCAAGTCTGAAGTTTAATCATTTAATTTTATCTCCAGTCAAAAGGCTTAGTAAACCGTTTGCTCTTGTTATTGGGAAGCTTTGTGGAGATTAGCTTGAGACAGCATGGCAACATCAGTCTGAAAAGATCAGCTGTTTTGCACCTGCACCTATTTCAACCTAGTTTTAAAACATTTATTTGAAAACATTTTTAATGTCTGGATGGTATTTAAATGAGGCAAATGACAGTGCTGTACCCAGTGGTGCTGAGACTATTTCAGACAATCTGAAGCACCTTAGAATCGCAAACCACTACAAAACTCTACTCAGCATCAAGTTATAATGTTATGATCACTCCAAAGTGTCAGTATATTCCTGAACTCCATACATCCCTACCTCTGCGGATGGAAAAGGGTTCCCACACTCCCTTTAGGCTAATCTTCAGGGATACTTTAACCAGTTATCTGTCAAAACACTACCATATCAGCACATTTTAATCCCTCACAACCAAACGATCTTCTCCTTTTATAGCTGAAGACACATTACTCCTTATTACAGATGTCCTGATGATCTTAATCTTGGCTGTTTGAGGTTAATGCTTCAAATTTGGTTGCCCATCTCAATGACATTCTTTCACACAGCCATAACCAACAAAGTCCTTTTATCACATTTTAAATATGAACCTACATATTTGCGATATTTGCCATCACCTTCCAGAATCAGTAATGTAAAACAACTGTGAAGAGGTTGCTTTTTAAGGAGCTTTCCTCATTGGTTCAATACAAGAAATGACACATTTGTACCAGCTGCATTGTGAATACAAATGAGAGAAGCCTTCCAGGTCGTGTGGGAGCCCTTTAGCACAGCCTCTCTCAAGCCCTCAGTTCACCCTGCCGTCAGTGCTGCTGTGTGGAAAACGTTTGGTGATAATGAAGCGTTACTGACATCTCCTGACCGGTCTGGGTCCCTCTCCACCTGTGAGCATGTCCTATTAGATGAGCCGGGCCTCTCCTTCCATCTCGGGTGGAAGTTCGCACACCCCGATGAAGTTCATTTCCTTGCCACTGGACCGCGTTGCAGAGGGGCCCAACTGCGAAGACCTGGGAGAGGGGTTTTGGGAGGGGGTCTCGGGTACCAGGCCGCCACCCCCGGCCCGGCGCTCGTGCAAAAACCCCTCCAGACGCCGCAAGAGCTGTTTTGGATTTTTCTTGGCAAACATTTCCACTTCTGCAATGGAAAGACAATGTGGGGATTCGGATGAGCTGTTCTAGGACATGGTGTCCGAGAAGACAAGCTGAGGGAACCGTTAGTGTGGCTTTGAATAAAGCATAACCTATCAAAACAAGCAAAAGTTAAAAGCTACGATATGTAGGACTGAAAAATGTTTACAAGAAGAGTTGAGCAAGTCTGGAATAAACTTCAGAGTTATGCAGTGGTAGCTGACTGTAGAGGATCATTTAAGAAGCAGCTGAAGGACATTCAAGGATCATGAGCTAATCACACAATAAGGACCGACTAAATGTTTTTCTAAATGTTCGTATACATATTTGACAATGTACTGCTAAATGAAATGAGCTGTTGAGAAAATTAACAACAACTTGGACAAAAGCTCTGGGCGTCTAACACCAGACTGAGGATGCCTTCTCCATCATTACCTTTCAGTACAAAGCCAGAATCAGAGATGGTTTTGCACTGCGTCTTCCAGATCTGGTACAGCTGCAGGAACGTGGCGACGTAGAAGTCATTAAGCACCCCAACCACCTGCTGCCTGCGATTGCATTCCCTAAAAACAACAGAATCAGTAACCACTCCCACATACTCTTCAGCTGCACAAAATGCATTTAATGTCTTATTCACAATGAATTTTAAAATCCTCGTTTTCTGACGGACACTCCAGCTCCCATGTGGACATGTACTCCAAGGTCATCTAAACCGTACAAAGGAACAAGTAAAGGTTTATTCCATGCCAAATAAAAACAACGTTTTGGCTGTGGAGCCTTCTTCAGTTTGTGTGTCTTTTCTTCTTTTCAGCATGGAATAAACCTTTACTTGCTCCTTTGCAGCCTACGCATGCTGACACAGCTACCTACTTAACAAAGACAGGCTCTTTCAGTTAATGTGTCTTGTCTTAGACACTCTGCAGAGCATCAAAGAATCCAAGACATCCAACATGAGACTAAAGACACCTTCTCTACCTTTCATTTTTATTTACTAGTTATATTTTAAAAAATCCTGCTTGCAGGAAGGAAAGTGTATAAATTAAGATTTCACCTTACCATACAACAGTAGCAAATGACATTCTGCTACAATACGTTTTAATCAGGCAGGTTACCTGCACTACTTACTTAGTGAGGCACTCGTCTCGTAGGGCATGGAGGGCAATGCGAGTAATATTAATAGACATCAAACAGAAGGGGAAATTCTGTAAAACAAGTAGTACACAGTTAAATGGACTGCGCCAGTCTGTTCCTTTTGATTTTGACTAAGATCCAGTTCTGAGCCTCTACTTTGTAAGAATGAATGAAAACTTGTTCACCTTTTTGGTCAGTGTTCGGGGTAAACATATGACTGCTGACCTGAGTAGTATGCTGGGAGAGCTTGTAGATGTCTCGAGCCAGCTGGAGTGTCTCTGGGTCCATGACCAGGTACAGCGTGTGCATCAATCCCAGGAAGCCAGTTCCTCTCAGGTCCGTGGCAGGGTCTGTGCCTGTTCCACACATACACACACAGCGAGGAAACACCAAAAAAAAAAAAGATCTAAAAGAAGTTGCACCACTGATTATTAGAGACTGTCCCATCATGATAGCACCTGGTCATGAAACTTATTAAAGCGGAGACTGGAAAACCACCAGCACATATCTTAAATCTGTGCACAGAATCCCAACAGTCCCTCAAGAAGCAGAAGCCCCTCCAGGGAAAATAGGTTACTTCAAAATCTGCTTACCCTGGAATCCCAGCGCCTCCCAGTGTGGCCCATAGCGAGGGCAGTCCACACGGCTGCCAGTGAGCCTCTTGTAGATAGTCTGCAGCACTCGTGTGTGTACCTTCTGGCTGTTATCCAGAGAGCCTGCAGAATGCAAAGCCAGATCACAACACTAGGAAACTCTTCTTTCCTGGAGACATGCTGGACCTACAGGTTTTCCATTCATAAAATGGGGACAGGACAAGCCATCCCCAGCACTCCTGACCATTAGGAGGCTTTAGAATGAAGAAGAGCAGGGCAGTGCTTACAATGACCAAAGACATTGACAGGGCAACTTTAACTGCTACCCAGTTTAACTACCTTAAAGTAAAGTCACTCTGTGTCTGCATTTCACGTATTGCAGGCTTCATGGTTTATGTGATCCAGAAATACATTATACCCCCTTGACTACTATATCTTAAAAACAGTTTTCCTGAATCAGGTATTCCGGGAGTACTGAGGACAGAGTACTCTGAGGGCAAATGAGAAACAGATGGCTGAGTGCCCAGAGCCTGTATGCTGAGGTAGTGTGGAGTAGACTAAATACACCTTAGGCAAAGTGGCGTTGATGTGCAGGTAGGACAAAAAGAGATGGGCATTTGTACAGGACGTCAGTCACAAAAACAAAGCACGGGATATCTTGGGTGGGATGGGATATGCAGTGAAAGGCTGTTATTCGCTGGCCCTGTAGCAGCAAGCACTCACACTGTGCGATGGCAAACACCAGATCCCTCTCCTGCAGCAGCTCACGGTGCAGTCTGGGCGGGCCAAACAGGAAGTGTGTGATGGCGGCGAGGCCTGTACGTCGCACTGTGGGCTGGATGTTCTTCTGAAGGGGGATTGGGCAGAGAAATATTATCCTTTTAAAAGCTCGTTTGGTTTTAATATAACAAACAATATCTTCTTTTAAATTTTAAAGTCCCGAGCATTCTTTTTTTTTTTTAATATGAAGCTGACAAATACTTCATCACAAACCTCCTAGCTTTGCCAGGGAAAGTCCCACTAAAAGTTGGACCTCTTTTTTTTTTTTGAGTGTCAGTCCATGAGGTGTTAAGAGGGTCTCTGTGAACTCTGTACATTCTTTTTCTGCTGAAGTTGCAGTATTTTATGAGGTGGACATTCAGAACTGGAACAGAATGCTGGATACAAGGGCTACTACTATACACATTTTATACTGTGTTATATAAAGTAGGAACACATTCTATGAAATTAATTAACCAATTGTGTTAAAAGAAGTTACATTTGGAAATAGATGAGCGTGATCTCGGAAGACTGCCAATCTGATAAGCCCAGAAAAGCACAATAGATAAAAGAGAAATATTTAAGGACTGTTCTAAGGTTGCTAGTAAATAAGTGATCTGAGGACCTCAAACAAATGCTTCTTGAAAGAGTTTGATATTCTGCAATAACAATGCGTGTTAACATTCCAGTTGCCTTTATTTTTTTCTCTCACATTAAATAGATAAAGACGATGTGGCAACAATCCTCTCCATCAGACCAGGCGTGCCGTTTACAACTTACCATGTACTCCGAAAGGTCTGTGGTCTGGAAATGCTGCAGTGCCTCATTGAAGGAAATCAGGGGTGTGTGACCAGTTGAGTCCTCTGAAAAAGCTGCAGGGAGATGAAAAAAGCTAGAAACACCCAGAGGTCTCTCTTTTCTGAGAAGCCTAACCCCTATACATTGGCACTGCCTGTTACTGGAGAAACATGAAAAAGTCTGCTGTACAAACAGAAAAGGAAAGAAAAAACTGTCTGTTTTTCTTTCTGCAAGCTTAGAATTTAAGGTCCTGCAGAGAAGATGATGGATTTATCCGTAACATGCACACGAGGCTGGAAGCTCACCTGGCTGTATGCACTCCAGGGCCTCCCATTGCTCCTGGGCCTGTAGGATCTCTGGGCTCACCTCTGTGATAAAAAACAGCTGTGAGGAGAACCCGCTGAGCCACCTGCTCATTCAACACGAGATCCAGCGACCAAGGGGTACTGCAGGACAAGGGCTAGGAGCAGCCCGGCCAGAGAAGCTGTGAGAGGAGTGAGCCAAAGCAACTGGATTAAACTGCAAAAAGAGTCCAGCACTGACAACCAGCAATATTAGCTAAGCTCCCCTTGTGTGTCAACCTCAAACGCAGGCTGGTAACCAAGGCAAAAGGCTCACTCTTTGGGGAATAGGCAAAGCATGTGTGCTCACTGGCTCTCATCCATCTTTATCGTCCTCGTACAACTGTGTTTAACTCCGTGCATGCCTGGTCCAAGGGAAATCTGCAGCTACAAGGTGTTATTTATGAGTAGTTTCACTGCAGAAAAGCATATCAGTTCCAAGGTACATTTGGGGTACTTGTCATTTCACTTCATCAATTCTAGTTTGCTTCAGAGAAAAACATACCTTCTTTCTCATGGTTCTCCCTTCCAGCTGTGAGAGACTGCAATAGGCCATTCTGCTTCAAAGCTGAAATCTAAAAAACAAAACAAATAGAGCATTCTCAAACACATTCTTTTGGCCTTCTGACTCTTAACACACAAAACTGTTTGTGGCTAAAAAAATATATAAAATCAGGGTCCTTTATGACATACTAACGCACTGGAAATTGTTTTAATCTTGATCTCTCAAACCAGAAAGAGATGATTGGTCATTTCATACAATATCTAGCCATGTGCTTTTTGTGTAAGTCAAGGTCTTAATTTTCCCCAAATAATTGTGGACAAGCAACTCACTCCTCAATAAATGAATTTGGTCATGATAAAGGGCCAGAGCACCCGGTCTAGGCTACAAGATCTGAACATGCAAAAGGTGAACTATGAACAAAACCGTTCATGTGCCTGATGTATAAGGTACTGTACAAAGTACTGAAAACTAGAGTAATTAGATTCTTTCACACTCTACCTAACATTTGTGTTCATAACAAGTAAAAATACTTTAATACTTCTTTACATTCTTAAATTTGACAACAGCATTCATTTCTAGAACAGTAACAGATACAGGTGTTGTTACTCCTTGGCTCATTTTCAATAACAAACCCAATGACCAATTCTTATGTTTGTGTGTTTTATCAACCAAAAGACAATAGAAACTGGCAACAGGCACTTTTGTTTTCTGAGAGCTTCTTTACATTACAGTAAAGTACATTACAGTACTTTACATTCTTTACAAGCATGCTATATTTCAACCCATGGGGAGCACCCGCATACTCACTGGCACCGATTTGAGTGCTGAGCTCCCATTGACTTGATCCTTAGGGTTGTGACACTCTGATGTAATCCCATTCGTACCCTGTGGAAAACCACACAAAAAAATGGAGACCACTGTAAAGGCCTAACCCACAAAAACCAGGGGCAAACACTTCAAAACTCCAACCCTTCCAGTTCATAACTGGTGTTAATCAGTGAATGGTCAACAACAGCTATGAAAAAGGTTTATTCCATATTGAAAGGAAAAGAAAAGAGAAAGCGTTTTAGCTGTTGAGACACAGCTGAAATGTTTTCTTTGCTTTTCAGCATGGAATAAATCTTTATCTGCTCCTGTGCAGCCTATGCATGCTGACACAGCGACTGTACCTACTTGAACTTCGTGAAACAATCAATACAGGAAACATTCATCCGTAGGATGAAATCGGCAGGAACAACTACTGTAGCCTTTGCAAAACCTACGGGATCATATTTCGAAACTGAAAGCCTGTGTTCCTAGCTTTAATAATCTCTGAAGATATTCATTACTGATACTCACAGTTTTATGAGCAGAGCAACCATTGGTTAAATCTGGTTTGCTTTCCTGAGGTACCCCATTAGAACCCTGAAAAAGGAGATGGACAAAAAAAGCAAACTATTACCGTACATCTTACTCAGATAGAGGAGGATGTTTGCCACACAGGTCACCGCAAACCATTTTTTGTAATTGTGCTGTACACACATACAGTAAATACATTGGAGTTTAATTCATTTCAGTTTTTGCAACTGCAGGCTCTTTAGACAACATTTTGAGTAACTGTGCATACACAGGCACACAAGAAAATAAAATCAAATACATTTGCATTTCTGCTTCAGTGATACAAAATGTACCATTGTCTGTAGTTTCTTATAAACTAACAGGGCAAAAATCACTGATTTTAAAGGCGGTTTTAAGGTCTTACCTGGATACTCTTAATAATGTACAGAAAACATGATTTGTGGCCATAAATGCACTTTGAAAGCGAATGACTTGCCTATGAGTCTGACAGGGATGTGGCGAGAAAATGAGAACTGCTGAGTAAATATGAAAACCATCTACTCCACACAGCACAGAGAGAAGTGCAGATAAAGAACTTTCCGGACAGTTATTATCAGACCAAGGCAGAATCTATAACTATATCCAAATAGTTTGTCTACAAACTTCCTTTGAGTGTCCAAAACTATTGATGGCCAGAATTAGATTACAAATCTTCGTTGGGAGTTCATGAAATGCAAAGCAATACTGCCCAGTCAAAGACATCACCCATGTTAATGCAGTTACACAAAATTTTTGTGGGATCAAAAGTACCACTCTCAAGTCCTGCAGTAGCCTTTTCCATGCTGTATAAACCGAGACCCTGGAGATCCCCAGTGGGGCTTCCGATCAAGGGCACACAATACATACCTCCTCTTTTATGATGCCAGCAATATCCCCTTCCATGACATCCACCTGCAATGCTGGACCAACTTCTCTCTGGCTATAGCCCCTCCGCCCAGTCCCTGAAAGCTTTAGCACAAACTAAGAGGTCTCCAACAGCAGCCAATGTACAACACAGCTACTGCCATGAGGACACGCATAGTGTTTAAAATGAAGAGTCCATTTAAGATAACAATAATGCATATAATGGCAGTGCACCAAAAACCAAAAGAAAGGGAGAAATGGAAAACATGAGGCAGTAAATTCAAATGTTTGCAAGAACGAAGACACAAGGGGTAAAAAGCCCCAACAAAACAGTTCTTTGTGGCCAATTTCAAACTTTCAAAAACATGGAATCAAGTCATTGGATCAATTCATCCACACTGAAGCTCTGGATTCCAAGACAAGGGCAGCAATTTCTTTCTTACACAAAACCGGATTTTTATTTATTTTATTTTTTCCCCGCTCTTGATGCGTCAAGGTGACTGAGCAACAAACAGCGATGAATCTAGCCGACTCCTCTTCTGGTCGAGAAGCAGGGGCTAGAAAATGAACGGATCGATTATGGGAGTCTGTCATCAGCACACAACTTGCGCACGAGCAGCCCAGCTGTCTTCTTCAGCGGCCCCCCCATCAGCAAGACCGCCCTTCCTCCGGAGAACGAGGTGGCAGGCAAGAGAAACGGGCTCTGCCAGCCTCGCGTGGCATCACGCTGGCGCCCGCCGCCGTGCAACGCTCGGGAACCGGACCACTTCAACGGCAGCGGACAGTCGGACATGGACCTGCTGGAAACATGCCCATAACCTTAGCGTGTCCCGCTTTGTTGCATTGGGCTTTCGAATAAGCTACTGGGGTCCACCATGGAACATGGCAGATGATGGCCCAGAGACACGTTTGTATAGTGACCACAGTTCAGGCCAGTGGCCACACCAGGAGAGGAGTAAGCAATCACCCAGGCGACAGGGGCCTACATCGGCCCCCCACAATTCTGCCGTGCAGTATTTGAGGGGAAGGATTTGTCAACCACTGGAAACTACGGTCTGGGGAGCAGCATTGCAGAGCCTAGCGAATGTGGGGCCAGTAAGGTATTCCAGCTCCTCCTCTTCAATGGAGACCGGGCCTCTCTTGGCAGATTTAACTGAACAACTGAGTGTCTGTTGCTTGGTGCTGTAGATCTTAATTCTCTCCCCCACAAGTGCCAGGAGCTAGAGAGGAAAGACAATAGGAATCATTACAAGTGACAACCTACCTGTCAGGTGCACTTTTGCATCCTACCGTAACCCACATCACATAGACTACTTCAGACAAAGATAGTCCCACTGATTATGCAACAGGTGAGATAACATTGGACACCAAATAGTCAATTGGCTCTGTTTCGGCAGAAAAAAAGAAAACTTAACGACAATCGTCGCAAGAATACCCAACATGTAATGGTGTGCATTAAATCCACAGATACAGTATATAATGCATACAATGAGAATGAAATAAGCGTTAAACTGGCCATTCTTTCTTTAAGATATAACAGCTTCAGCTTTGCTTTACTAAAAAAAAAGTTCCAGTTATCAGGGCAACTTAAGAAGAACAGTATTATTTTCTAGTATTTTTTTACTAGTTAAAATAAAGCAACAACAACTTCAACAATTTACACTGGACCAGAAACATTCTATGAAAAATCATAAATATACATATAGACTACTAAGAAATTATAACCTCATTATAATTATAACCTCAACGAAAGCTGTCCCAAATAATAACAAGAGCATTTGTTTGTTTAATTTACTAGGCACAAATACAATTATTTTCAATGGTGTATTTTAAAAATTAAAAAATAATGCTGATGAAAGAATTAAAGAATTATTTTTTTTAAATAAAAAAACATTTTCTTCTTGTGTATTCTGTATAACCAGCTTTAACGCGCAATAAGTTTTCATTGATGCCACTAAAAACCCTTAACTTAAAAGCTTGCTGCATAAATTATATATTACTGAGTTTTTGCGCCTGCGACTCCATTAATTGTAAATACAGTGTTACTAAACGGTTTTACACATTAAGTGAATAAAACAATTAAAAAATATATTTCAAAAGTAAAATAAAACAGTCGGCATTTTAATACACACTGTACAGCTGACTATAACGTAGAACAATTCTCTCAAAACCCCTTTCACTCTGTGCAACTCCTCGTACATTTTTTCAGAAAGTTTGTAAATCAAGTTACCAATGTAATACTATTAATTCTTGTTCTAAACACATCACTTGCATTAGCGGATACAATTATAAATCTCAGTTTTTTATTTTTACCTCAGTTTCACTCTCTCCAATCTCGGCTTCCCTTCCCCCTCTAAGTTACTAAAACTCTGCCGAAACGTGAGATGGAAATTGTAGTCTTTACATCCTTCGGCTTCCCACTCTAATAGTGACCTTCCCACCGTACTTATAAACTGCGTTACCCAAAAACCCCCGGGAGCAAGTGCTGAGCTGCTGCGGATTTACGCTGCACTATGGGTATTGTAGTGTTAATGATCAGTACATGCCAGTCACATTACAGAACATTAAAACAACAACTTCCGTCAGCCTTTTAAACACCCAGTCGAAAGAGTTCTGTAACGGGAAGCAAAGGTGGTCAATTCACTTTTTTGTAGGCTTGATATAGGAGAAAACAGCTTCAAGTATTTTAAACCTGTTTTAATTATGGATCAAAACATTTTTGGTATTGATCAATAAATGAGATCTACTTAATGACATCACATATTTTTCCTATTACTAATGTATTTGAATGAGAAAACGTACAAATATAACAGTGGATGTTCTTTCAATGCTTCAAACGTTTCAACTTTTGCCATTCATTTTTAAAAATCACGAATATGAAACTGCTTTATTACATAATGCGAACGTGCGCTGCTATTTTGGTTTCTTTGCCGGTTTCCAATACCAAAGCTGCGATTTTAAAATGTGAACATAAAATGTGGCAATATGAGAAGAAATATGTTTTATACTTCTGAAAAAATGTATATTAAAACATCGCGAGATTTGAGTGGCGTACTCTCGTGGGAGAAAGTCGGTGTTTTGAAAATGGCGACCGAAGGAGAGGCGGTTGGTGTGCCTACTGCTGGATCAGAGGTTGCAGAAGGGTGAGCCTTTCTGTATGCGAAGGATAATAACGTTGTGGGCTTAAATATGTATCATCCTAGTAGTGATCTTATTTGGGGGGGGGATAGATGATTTACAGTGACTCAACTATTGACTTTGGGATTCAGAAATCGCTGAAATATCCATGCTGGTTAGTGGCTGTGTTTGAATGAAAATAATCCGAGCAACGAGTTTTATTCTCAAGCAAAGTGTTAAATGCAGTTAGCTTTCCGTCATTGGCGATTTGTGTAAGTTATAGATTATGTTCTTCTGTTTCTTTTCATCATGCATCTTGACAAAATGGGATCAATGTCTTCATGTCAAGAAGATGTCCATTGGACTGTTAACATTACAGCATGCAAACACCAGGGGAACTTCAATTTCAATCAACTAAATTGACATTGTGACGAATCTTGTGTAGAACGTGAAATCCAGCACGAGAAGCAGTCGATGCGAGGCTAGGAGATAAAACATTTTTCTTTCCCCATGAAGTGCTGATATTGACGCGTTGCGTGTGAAACTGTGACTGCACCGTATTTAATCTACCCTGAGAGGTGTACCCTTGTGCTGGGTAACATCTGTGGGTCTTTTTTTACGCGGAGGGTGGTAGAAAACGGATATCTCTGTCAGTAAACGATAAAAGATGAGCAAGGGTTAATAATAAGCTTTGTTTTCATTTCAAATATACCGTGCCTTTTCAGTGCAAGGAAAGCGCCATAAAAGAAGCGGAAGCCCCCGTGCAGAACCAATCAGGCTCGGGTTAAGATATTATTTGTCCAATGATCCCTTAACAGAATAGTCTGTTAGAAGTATTGCATTATTCTATGGCACTGTCTTATTGTAGCATGTTGTATGAACAGTAAATAATAGCACATTTAGCAATAGACTGCTCCAGCTGCGGTGTCCAAGGGAACGTTTCCGCAGGTCTTTCCTCCCGGCGGCTGTCAGGGTGTATAACGCTGCCCTTGGCTAGGACTGTTAGCCCTTCATTTACTCCTCTATGGACAGCATGTTTACTCCATTGTACTTTTTGGACAGTCTGTATAAACCTCTGCACATTTTGCACATATTTTATTGTTTTACAGTGACTATGATCAGCACATTTTGCACACACCCATGTATTTATTTTTATTTATCTTGTTGTCTTTTGTTTTATAACTATTCTGATGTCTGTTTTGTGTGTCTTGAGCTGGACTGCTGTAACACATCAATTTCCCTATGGGATTAATAAAGTATTATCTATCTAATAAAAACAAACATTCTTTAAGACCCAAACAAAGGATTCTTGTTTCTTGGATTTGCAACCAGCAGTCTAGAGGCCTTCACGGGTTCTTGGAGACCTGAAAACCTTTTTAAACCTTTTTCCCCTTGTCAGGTAATTTGCACAATCAGTACACTTAAACAGCAGGCTTGTTCCAACGATACTCACAGCTGTTAACATGTAATTTTAGTCTTAATATTTTTATTATTAAGTGTAGAATTAGAGACTTTAATTTCTCACCGCAGGTATCCTAGGCCGCTTTCTGGTGGAGTACTCTGTGATAACTTCAGCTTTTTTTCTTACAGCGATGCTTCATTTGGAGACTTGGGAACAGCAATGGACACAGAATCCACCAATGGAAAAGAAGCAATGGTATTTTTATACAGTTGAAATCCGTTGCATGGTATTGCTTGTCCATATGAAGTTACTTTTTGAAGGTTGTGTTTGAAAAAAGTCGCTTTAGGGTTTGTTGTGAAGGGGGTAGCTGCAGTGTCTAAGAGTACTATGCAACACGCGGGCAGCAGCAGTTGACCTTTTTAAAATCTGTCAACCTTCCAGGCTGTAAATTGCTCAGATGACTAAGATAAAAAAAAATGCAATAAGCATTTCATTCAAAAGTCATTTTAAAAATGGCAGTTTTATTTTACAAAAAAATGTGAGAGAAGTCCGGAGATTTTATTTTAACCTTATAAAATGGGGCAGTCCAAGGTCTCGTTTTCTGATCAGATGTGGTGTTTCAGGGTGTAGAGGTTTTGATTTGATATGGAGGATACAGGGCCAGTGTAAAGCTGTGCTCCATACCAGTTTTCAAAGCATAAGGTGAATTCTTTAAAAATTGGCTAACACAGTCCATACAGAACAAAGTTAGACCGTAGCTCTGCTTTCTCTGTGGGGTTTGAGGTCCACTGTGTTGCAGGAAGGTGACCTTGCTGTTCTTCTGCCTTGTTCAGGAAGCTGCGGGAGATGGCTCGGAGCCCCTGGAGGCTCAGGCAGGCTCTGTGGACGAGGAGAACGGGAGGCAGCTGGGGGAGGTGGAGCTGCAGTGTGCTCTCTGTATGAAGTGGTTCACAGCCGACACCTTTGGCATTGACACTGCGTATGTGAGGTTTTTCTATTTCCTGGTGATGATAGCGCGTTAGGGCATGTTCAGCGGTACTGAACACTCATGATCATCATCACCACCACCACCATCATCTTCAGCATTGCAATACCCAGCTGCCGATTCATCGGTTTATTTGCTTTTAACTTGGTTCAGCTTTCTGTATGAACGAAAAAGGGGATGGGATCATCCAAACCTTTCAGACATTCTTACAGTTGTTCACCATGACAAACCCCCGGTGCACTTTGTCGAATAGGCCTCTTTCTAAAGCTTGGGCACACTTGTAAGTTAGTTATGGCTATCCCAAGCAATATCTGTTGCATTAAGAGAATTCTGATTCGTTAGGGCTGAAGGATAATAATACTTTGACCCTAACGTATTTCTTGATTGATTGACCTCTAAATCCTGCTGGATTAATGCTCTGTGATCAGATTTGGGGACTATTATCCATGACTTTAGATCAAGAGGGTCACCCATTTAAGTGAGTATATAAATAGTTAATTTATTCCCAACTTTGAGAAATTTGAATATTGAATGGTTATTTGTAAAACCTGCTGTATGGACTCTGTCCAGAAATGCGGTTGGACCCCTGCTTTATAACTGTATGTTTAAACCTCAATAGTATTATTTTTAGATGTGTGTGTTATAGTGAGATGGGCTGCACTTGGCTAGATATACAAGGGCAGACAGTGAAATCATCGCTTAGTCTTAGCTGAAAGGCTGAGTTTTTTATCTTTTCAAACTGTAGAGTCAGCAGGCTACATAGTAATATTGATATGCAACTATGGGCCAGTTTATGAGCATGGCTTCCACCCTGGTTTTGGATTTTTGGATTTTCCCTGTAACTATTCATTGCCAGTGTAATGATTCTTCTTGTTCCCAGCAGAGGAGCGGTGTGTGATGACAGCTGGTCATGTTTTGTCTATGACATCTGTAGTGTGTTTTTTAATCAAAAGGAATTTGGAACTCCTGTTGTTGTATGTGCTTCTTGTTGTTTTATGGTGTGCTTCAGAAAAAAACGCTGTGTGTTCATTCTTGTAGGACCTGCCTCCCATTCATGACCAACTATGTGTTCCACTGCAATGTCTGCCATCACAGTGGGAATACCTACTTTCTGAGGAAACAAGCCAGTAAGTTATCTAGGCATTTCAAATATCTTTAATGTAGATTCTAAAGTGCTGGAATAAACCAGTTTTTTTACATTTTCGTGTCTGCCGTAGAATAATATGCTCATTTAGATATGTTTGCAAGAAGTGATAAAAGAGATAGGCTTAGTACCTACGAGGTGGTGTGTTGTGCATCCAGTGAAATTGCATAGTCCTTGCTGTAAAAAGTGCTTTTGATTTTGTCAGCTGTACAGAAAATGCAGTATTCTGTGAGATGTAATGACTTATGAGCAATGATGTTTGCTCTTTGAATTTGGGTACATCTTTGTAAATGTTCATGGAAATATTGAATGTTTTTCCATTAAAACAAGTTGAAAGGAAGGGTAAGGAATCTTGCAGATGGGGTTCAGAGTTAAAAAATATTGCACAACTGCCCTGGTTTCAAAATCATCCAGTCCTTTTACATATGTGCAATAGCGTGAAAATCAGGTAAAATTTAAAGGAATTATCTCGGAATACGATAGTTGCAGCAGCAACAAACCTACAAGGGAATACCACAACTAAATTGTGTAAATGCACTGTTCCATGGGTGTGATTACCTTTCTAGATCATGCTAACCTTATCCACAAAGGCTGATGCTTTCTTTTGCTCCCTGTATTGTGTTTTTATGATGTTAAAGTGATTGTGATTGGTTAATAACTCATTTGTGGTCCATAGATCTAAAAGAGATGTGCCTTACTGCTCTGGCCAATTTGACATGGCGATCACGGACCCAGGATGAGCATCCGAAGACCATGTTCTCGAAAGACAAGGTGAGTTCATGAAGCCAGAGTGAAACTGAATGTGAACTGTTGACATCAGACAGCTTCTGCCTCTTTCGTGTCCCAGTGTGTTAACATCTTAGAGATTCCCAGAGAGCCCCACTCCCTCTCCTTCAAGTTTTCATTCAGTGCTAAAGATTGCCCTGTTGTGCCAACGAAAAATGTACAATTGAGTAACAATGATCTTGGATTGAAAAAAGATTAGAGTACCCTTTAGCTCTAAAGAAGCAGGATTGGATATTCCTGCTTGAGGATTACGTGCGCTTGTATGGTTTATTGGTGAACACTCAATGAATTGGGTTATGGAAGACATGAACTGATTCTCATAACTGGTTAAGGAGTTTTCCAGTTATTTAGCGTGTTAATTTTTGGACACGCTTCTTTCAGTGTTGTGAATGATTCTCTTTACTCACAAGTTAGTTTTCACTTATTTGTGTATTTGCAAGCTGTTTCAGCATGTTTTAAAGATTTCTCAAACCTAGCTTTCATCAGATATGCAAAGGGGTGAAACTGGTGTTGTGCTTCTCCCTTCCCCATCACCTCTTTAAGAAATTAAACTATTTTTAGGAGTGTTAATGTTTGCTAATTGAGTTCTATTTTATTGTTCACTGTAGGATATAATTCCTTTTATTGATAAGTACTGGGAATGTATGACCACGAGGCAGAGACCTGGCAAATTGACATGGCCAAATAATATTGTGAAGACCATGGTAAGTTAATAAGTACTAATCCCAATCAATTTCTTGTTTTATTGCTAAGCGCTGAATACAAAAAAAGTTAACATCATGCGCTCGGCAGCTATTTTTTGGGGGGGGGGTCTAGACAATCTCATCTGTGTGGCAAATAGAAAATAGAGGGAAACAAGGCTGATTGGGATCATTTTAATTGAGATTATTTCTTTTTACTTCAGAGTAAAGAAAGAGATGTTTTTCTGGTTAAAGAACATCCTGATCCTGGGAGCAAGGATCCTGAAGAGGACTACCCAAAGTTTGGGTTGCTTGACCAGGTAGTGTATTTTAAATGTTTCATTTATTATTTTTTTTAACTCCAAATGAAATGCAATACTTTTTGATAACTTCCTGCTTTCCCTAAAGGTGTAGTATGTTTTAATTGGCTGAAGTGCTTTAGCGTTATAAAAAATCTTCTGCTCTATATTTTGAAAATGCAGAATTCTGGCACATAACACTATAGTGTATGATATGTCAATGTATTGAGTTTTTCACATAGTCACATCCTATTTTCTGAGGAATGTTTGATTGGACAGCTTTACCAGACTGAAATATAGCAATGTGCATTGTAACACTTTGCCACGTGGTTTGGTTTTCCTGCACCAAACAATTCTTTAGTGGTGCTGTGGCCATGTAGCCAGGGCAGTGCAGATTCCACAACCTCTTCGGTATCATCAAAACCAGAAGTTCATGATTTTTCTCAGCGACTGTTCAAATGGTACTGTGATGTGAGTGCTAAAAATGTCACCCTTATTCTGAAGTCTGTTAATTCAAGTCCTCAGTCTGGTTGCTTTGTTGTCGTTCTAGTTCATCTGTGGTATCCCCAGTGCATAGTTCCATGGTACAGTTTGTCTGAGGTGCGGTCTTTTGTGGGAGATCCTTTCATTTCTTCCAGTAGCAATCCCAGTTCATGCACGAGAAATTAGACTTGACAAAGACAACTTTTGAAATCATCAATGCAAGTATCTTTTAAATGCCTTGTATGTAGTTGGATGTATTCTTCTGAATTCTTTATTATGGGCACTTTCTGCAGGATCTTGGAACCATTGGACCATCCTATGACAACCAAAAACAAACTACTTCTGTAACAACCGGGGGAGGACTGAATGGTCAGTGTGTTTTTGAGTAACATTTTTGTATGAATTGTCTTATTTTAGGGATTGTGATAAAACCATTAAGCACTCTTTTATGATGTGCAGGTTACAATGAACAGTTTTATTTCTGCATAAATCAGTGATCAGAAGAGCACTTTGCGTCTTTGCCTTTACCAGCTAACTCGCTGTGATGTTGCAAGGGTCTGTCTTCACATTGCATTTGTTTACATTAGTCTCTTCCCAAGCTTTGAAAGTTCAGTTTTATGCCCAGTAAAATGATTTTAGCTGTTTTAGCTGCAATTCTTTAGCCAGTATAAAAGGCTAGTACAGAATATGTTTGGACATATGGTAATTGAGACCAGACAGCATTCACATGATATTATTTTGTACTTTTGTCTAGCAGAAGCCTGATATTTTTTTATTTGAAAATGTACATAATTGTAAGTAATATACTGTAAAACCACAGTTTAATGGACTAATTTGGGGAAAGAGGTGTCTCTTATTGCTGAATGCATATTAAATAAAAAATGATGGTTTTCAAGCCCAAAAACAATATAATATGAGGCACAAAATACTATGTATATGCTATCTGCATCTTCTGGCTTATTTTTTTAACAATTTCAGTCAACACAATGTAAATTTTTCTTGTCACTTTTTAAATAAAAGTTCTTTATTTAATGTATCGTAAATATACTGAATAAATCTGCAAAAGCATACGAAACTCAAACAACACCCATCATAAGAAATGTATATACTGCTATAAGGCACCATTGATATTTCTGAATTATAAATCTATTTGGTTTTTATTTTTTACAATGGGGAATGTATTTCTGATTATTCAGACAACATTCCCTTATCAGATTTTGTTTTGTAAATCGAAGTCCATTAAACTGAGTCTTTACTGTATTGTTTTTTAAATCTTGGTATTGTGACGTGCAACCCTAAACCATATATATATTGTATTCCAGGTGGACCATCTTTCTCAGGTGAATATTTGGTATTATAGCAGATGGATTTAAGCAATCCCTGTTTTCGTAATTTACCCTTTTGCTTGCTTTTCCTGAGCTGGGCATTCCTTGACCTCCTAATTTCTTGCTAATATCAGAACAAGTGTCTTTGTTAGCATACAAAGTCCCAGTAGTTCTTCCTTTTCAGTCGCTATGTCTGTGCTTTTCCCCAACATGAAATCAATACAAAATTAATCTTGTTTTCTGCAGTGCTGATGATAATGATACTGTCTCAGCTGGACATTATTTCTGACACGGCACTTTTCAGGAATGATTATTCTTTGGCTTTTTACTTTTATTTGTTTGCCTCTGGGGTATAGAAAATAGTTGTATAGAAGATCTCACAGATCATCATCGCAGTGCAAGTGTTATCTGAGGTGATTTGTCAGGCTAATGTTATTTTATGTGCTTCCATCAAGGTTACATAAGGACACTTACTTTAAAGAGATAGATGATGCAAGCTGGATGCAGCCACTTAACTGTGGTTCAATTGATGTAGAATCTAATTTAAGTATAGGGAAGAATAGAAAGTAAATGCTTCTGCACAGCAGAAGGTCATGTCAGAACCCACTTAAATAGACTTGCTGTGATTTTATGGAGATAAAATTTAAAGGTTGACAAAATATGGAAAATAATTTGCAGAACCCCTGCCACACCCATCTCTGTTGCTATTGAGAGAGGCTTTTTTTGATTGCTGTTTTGATATTGCAAATTGTTCCAGATACAGCTGTTGTGCCATGGCATTGCACGGTACATGTGGAAAGTGCAAAACACTCTGGTGGAAGTTGGTACCGAATTATACATAGATTTTCTTTTTCTGACCCACAAGTCATACCAGGTCTTGACCTTAGTCAGCTAGTGATATAGCCTGGCTTCTAGTCCATGTTCCCATGCTTTAGGGGAGATCCTGCACTCTAAATGAATTGTTTATGACTCTTCAGCTTGGGGCCCATTTCTGCTTTTTGCAGTTCCTTTGATAATACTTCTGTACAGTATGGTCTAGTCTGGTTTCAGAACGTTAACCACATATTTGGGTGGGGTTTCGGGTTCTCTCTCTCTCTTCAAAGCCTTAAAAACTATAAAATGAATACAGATAAGAAAATATATTTAGTTAACTGACTTAACGTGTAACATATTAGGTGCAATAGTATTTAATATTTATATTTGAGTTTTTGATTGATTTAAAGTTTGCAATGTTCTGAAAGGGTAATTAATTTTCTACATTGGCTCCCTGCTGCATCCAGATTTATGCTAAGTGCAGCACCTCCATTGCCTTTGGCTGTAACCAGAGAATATTGCATGTTGTTGTTTCCCCAGTGATTGCACAATATCCCAACACACTGGGTTTGGCAAATCTACACTACATTTGATCATATTGATTCATTTTTGGTTTAGCATTGTCTAGTTTTCTCCATAACTTTAAGAATAAATGAAAGAATATCAAGGCAATTTTATTTGCTTTTCTGAAACCCTTTGTGTATGTGCAGAATTTCTTCTGTTGTGATTTTTTTGTTTTCTGATTTGTGTTTGCTAATATGAATAAGCAGTCACATGGCACCCAATACATCTGCACTACCTTAGTTTGCAGCGCATTAGCTGTATGTAGATCCATAACATCATCTGCTTAAGAGAAGTTTCTTTTGATTTTTTTTTTCATGTTGAAATTCTGTGAAAAATCCAGAACTGCTTAGCACAATACAATAATTAATTAATGATTTCAGCAAATGCTTCTTGCATTTAGCTATAAAAAGTTGTTTTGGGTGCCATGAGCTGCAAAGATTGCCTATTTAGAAAGAGACCTCTCATTCAGCATCCTTTTTAAAAGGGCACGTTACAAACTTTTAAAAATTTGCTTAGCAGACACCCTTGTCAAGGGCAACATGTTTACAAAGAATCCATAACCAGGATGATTTGCAACTATCTATGCCGAATACAGTGCAGCTAAAATTTCTGTACCTACTCAATGGTACAAGAATTGGAACCCGTAACCTTCCAGTTACAAATCCAAACTTCTAACCACTTCTATACACTGCTGCCTTTTTACAAACTGACAATCTCTCGTGTCTAATAGCGTCTAAAAACAAAAAATGAGGCAGTAAATGAAAATATTAGTATGCAGTTTGTTTTTATTGGAGTTGCATCAGCACAGTGGCACTTTAGAGCCAATGAGCTGGTCCCATCTTGGGAAGGATGCTAAGTGCTCTCTGCAGCGGAGGCCTGTAGGGCAGTGTAGCATTGTCACTGTGCTTGTCTGAAAGGTGGATTAGCTCCAGGAGGCACAGGGAAAGGAAGAGGAGCCAAACGCAAGCAGCAGGAGGGTGGAACAGCTGGCACTGCCAAAAGAACACGCAGGTAAGGATGGGTGCTCGCCCTCGCCCATCCCATCACTTGGGGTCCGATCTAGGGAAGTGTTTTAGGTTTTCAGAAAACAATCAAGAAGGGGCTGGAGATTGCTCGTGTTTTTTGGTGTATTGAGACGAAGTGGAAGAAAACAAGGCTAAAACAAGACATTTTAACTTGCAGAAATATATTGAAATCTCCATTCACATCATTGCGCATTACACTCTGGGTTTTTGCAGTAGGTGGCGATGATATAGTTAAAGCAAGAGTGCCGTATTTTGCTTTTGGATCATGCACGGCATGTGCTAGCTAGTTACATCACGAAATTGTCAGCCCCGCGATTTTTTTACAGGCTGTTCTTGGTAACGTTTTTTTTATTTTCCCTCCTTTCCTCAGTGATCATTTGTTTTCGGCTCAGCGGCTCCCACCACATGGGTATCCCCTGGAGCACCCCTTCAACAAGGACGGGTACCGCTACATCCTGGCTGAGCCCGACCCCCACGCCCCCGACCCCGAGAAACTGGAGCTGGACTGCTGGGCGGGGAAGCCCATCCCGGGAGACCTGTACCGCGCCTGCCTGTACGAGCGCGTGCTGCTCGCCCTGCATGACCGAGGTGCGCGCCCCGAGAGAGAGGCGGACAGCACGTGCACGGCGCCCCGCTCCTGTCTGCAGGCCGCGCACGGCTGCTGCCTCGCACCTGTGGATCGTGTTTGTGCTGTATCCAAAACTTTCTTTTCGTAGTTTTGAAGCTGATAATTTTAAGTTTGATTAGGTTATTTTAATATTCTCCTTTGTTTATATCATATTGTTTGTGACTGATTATGTGCAAAGCATTTGAAGGCAAAAGAGCTAACTGTAGTGGTAATTTTGGTCTTCTGCTGCCACACATGGCCCTACCCCCTTCTCTCTAATAACTTTTATTCTACAGTAATGGTTGATCTTGTACCCAGATTACAGCTATCAAATTCTGAAGGTTAAAACATGGCTTGAGATGACAGGGATATTGAAAAGAAAATTGTCTTTTGTGATTAACTTGAGGGAGGGAAAATTTTACATCAGACCTAAAAGCTTCAAAATCCTATACATCAAAAACATCCTTTGACTTATCTGGAGCCATCCTATAAGGTTTTCCTTCCTTCTGGCTTTGGAGAAATTTATTCCAAAGCTTTTTTTTGGAAGGATAATTGCTAAGACTTATGCAAAAAAATGTTGCAAAGAAAAAGAACATTGCTGTGTGAGACTGGGCAACGGGCACTGGGCACTGGGCAACGGGCAACGGGCACTGGGCAACGGTAACCTTACGAGCTTGTTTTGTCTAGCTCCTCAGCTAAAGATCTCGGACGACCGCTTGACGGTGACTGGAGAGAAGGGATACTCCATGGTGCGGGCGTCCCATGGCGTGAGGAAGGGCTCCTGGTATTTCGAGATCTCCATTGATGACATGCCCCCAGAGACTGCCTCGCGGCTGGGCTGGTCGCAGCCTTTAGGTGTGGTATCCGTGCCTCTCGCAACTGCGCTGCTAAAAGCCGCCATCTACAGAGAACTCTGCTTTACTTGATATTTCAGATCGGGATGGCCAAGGTTCATTCGGTTTCCACTTACATTTATTCAAGTTTGACATTGGGAAGAAATAACGATACACAAGGAGGAGAGGCTCTTCTGCAGGAAGGATCCGTTTTAGATCTCTCAACAGTCTCTCAAATAGAGTTGGTACAAGTCTTGATTTCAACTTGGCACCACTGAGTTTTTAAATAACAAAATCACTCTGAAAATGACAATCAAGCATTTGAATAAAATGAGGGGAGCAGCCTGAAGAAAGAAGAATAAAGTTGTCATGAAGATGTGTTATGGATCAGTTAGATTCCACAAGGTCTGGAAAGACTTTTTTTCAGTGAACTGTTACCAGTGTTTTTATACACCTGAATCTTGCACTGTGTAATGAGATGCATTTTTCTTTAAATGCCCAGGTAACCTCCAGGCTCCTTTGGGTTATGACAAGTTCAGCTACTCCTGGCGCAGTAAGAAAGGGACCCGCTTTCACCAGTCCATTGGGAAGCATTACTCCGAAGGCTACGGCCAAGGAGACGTCCTGGGCTTTTTCATTGAGCTTCCGGACAACACCGAGACTGCAAAGGCACTACCAGACACATACAAAGACAAGGTAGGGTGAGCTTGGACAGACTCTCCCACATAGTGTCCAGCACAGATAGAAGTAGGCATTGACTTCGCTAGAACCCCTGCTCTTACTCTTCAACTCAAGAGGTTGGCTTTGGAGAAATTAAGCTGTTGTGTCAAAGCATTTTGTCATTTTGGTTCCAGGCAGATACAAATCTGTGGATAAATAAAAGAAACTGTCAATTTTCTTCAGTTTTTTAAAGGAGTTTTATATTGACATTCACAAAATGAGCACATGTTGGTACTACAAGCCTGACGTCTTAAATTCATCAATCTACAAGGTTTGAAATGTTTTAACCTGTGTTTTAATTACTTGTGTTCCTGCAGGCACTGATTAAATTCAAAAGCTACCTATATTTTGAGGAGAAGGACTATGTAGATAAAGCGGAAAAGAGCCTCAAGCCGACGAGTAGCAGCAAAGTAAGTGCCACTGATCACAGCTGTTTGGGAGAACTATTCATAGGACACCAGGAGCAAGGTTTATAACCTAGTGGAAGAGCATTTAAAACCAAAAACAGAAGGCATTTCTTTAACCAAAGGAATGTGAGAGTGTGGGACAAGGGACCCAGCCATGTTTAAATTGATACCCAGTTGTTTCAAGAAACAACAGGATAATATTCATGGATTAACTACTAACTACCGAACGATCTACATGGCCAGAAAGACCTCTCGCTTGGAACTGTGCTTATGACCCAAGATGAAACCAGACTGTAGCAAGCCAATAATCCTTTTCTTATGTGTTCAGAATTGATTAAGGATACTGATTTAGGTTTTTAGTTATTGATTTTTTTTTTCTTGGAGGAAAGCTATGATACAATTAGTGAAGTTAAATTTTATCTTCTGCAGATGATATTTTATAGGAATGGAGTCAACCAAGGAGTTGCCTATGAAAACCTCTTTGAAGGAATGTACTTTCCAGCAATCTCCCTCTACAGAAGCTGCACAGTAAGTTCTCCAGGCAGTCTGAAAGAACAGAATGGTGTCTGGGGCAAGGGGAGGTTTATGCAAAATGAACTGGAGAAGCTCTGATCTCCAGTGATTACCAAAGCAGTAAACCTCCCATGTTAAATTACTAGAATCTGGGAGCTGTGTGTTTCAATATGTCACATCTGTTATTGTTCGTTCAAGAAAGACTGTGCTAGAATATCAGAGATGCTGAAATTGGGGCTTGACGTTAATAGTGGGTTACTTGCTACTTTTTCTTCTCAGAAATGTTCAACGCCTGGAGACATTACTTAAAACAGGCACAGATCTATTAAAATAGTTTGAGTGTTAAACGACAATGAATGATGTTTCAAATTCTAACAGATTACGACAGTGAATTAATCACATCTCTGTCCATTTTGTACATTTTCCGTCTGCAGTGTGCACTTAATAACTATACGAAAGGCTATAAACATTTGGGTACTACACACTACATTATTGCTAAAAACCATCTAACAACATGTACGGATGTAAATGATCAGGAATGATATGCTTAATTCCTGATCAGTTTTGTGGCAGTCATGTGTTGTAAAATCCCTTGCAGTCTGACAAATGTGGTGTTTTCAGACTGATATTGGAAACAGTGTTTTGGGAAGGAAACCTGCAGTGTTCTGCTTTGAGTGATACTGGTCAGTTTCAGACCATTGAAAGGTGAACTGCATAAGTATTTAGAGACTTTTTTATAGGAAGCACATTGTCATTTATTTGGCAAATTCCAAGTCTTAGCAAATCGTATTGGGAACACTTTCTTTACTTCACAGAGCTTTATTAAATTATTTTTCAATAATTTTGTCAACATTGATGCTTCCTGGGATGGTTTTTGTCCTTGCAGATTTTTAATGCCCTTTTTTGTTACTGCTAGGTGTCTGTAAATTTCGGACCACATTTCAAATTCCCTCCAAAGGATGTCAAGTATCAGCCGGTGAGTGTTGGATTGCTGATTAAACTTTCAGCAAAAGTGATCATGATCAAGATTTTAACCATCTTAAGAAAATAAGCTTAAATTGTGTTGTTGAATAGCCGGTTATGTTTAGGAATCAGTCTAGGCTTTCAGACACCTTGTTCAGTTAAAGACTGAGCACAGATTGAAGGGCTGAAGATCTTGAAGCGGCTGTGGATAGCTGTTGAGGTCTTGGACTAACCTGTTGTATTTTATTGCCTCAGATGAGTGACATGGGCTGGGGGGCTGTGATTGAGCACACTCTTGCGGATATGCTGTATCACGTGGAGACTGAGGTGGACGGCCGGCGCAGCCCCCCCTGGGAGTCCTAAGTTCTGCAGGAGGATGGGGGAAATCCCAAGGATAGCAGATGCCAAACAAGAGTTCTCAGCCTTTCCGGCAAGTCCAAGAACTGAATGAGGGGCCAGTTTCATCGTGGTTTTGCAATGTGACGGACACATCTGAATTTTCAGTTTTATTCATTTTGAAGCATGGACATTTCCAAGAGAAGTTAGCCTGCTGTTAACGATGGATACGATCTACTAGGGGAAGGAAGAGGGGCCACAGGGGAGGATGTATAAACCGGAACCCTTCCGTCTTTTGTTTTCTTAAATTCAACCAATCTTCCATACCTTTCCTGCTATGGGCAGATCAGGTTCTGTGTTAAGAACTCAGTCTGATTGAGCCTGAATTCAGTTCTGCTGTTTCAGAGGAACAGATAATATGTATCTAGGATTTATTATCAAATTATACTCTTGGAGGTCTGCAGATTGGAGAGAGTTTACAGTCAGCCAGTATTAGAAAATGCCTTCTGTACATGACTAGCCTTCTTCAGATCCAAGTTAAAAACTTCATCGTATGCAAGGAGAATGTTCAGTGCTGGCCTTATATTGGTAAAGAAGCAGAGAATTGCTTTTCTGTTTTCTTCAGTAATCCCTGTATTGCAGATTGCTTGCTAATTTTAAAGGAAGTGAGATGTTGGTATGTCATGTTTAAATTTCTAACCTTGACTTTTTGATTCCCAAGCCTGTCTTTCTAAAACACTCCATCCACAATTTCTGCAAGTAAAGCTTAACACTATTTTATAGTCCACTTGCAGACCTACAGGATACCTAGACAAGTTTTCAATATTTCTGGGTTTCCCCAGACACTTACAGGAGGTAAATAGAATTTTCCTTGACATCCTAAACCTTAATTATTTGCAGGATGCAGTAAATTTTGAATGGTTGATATCCTGGTTCACCACATGCAGCAATGACCTGGGTGTAACTAAACGAGATCACATTCTTTTAGCCATTTCAATAGCAATAAGTAATCCGGGATTAACGTAGAAAGAAATCCCCAGTGGAAATAAAAGTAAAAAAGGGGCAGACTTATTTTTTGCTCTGATTTGCACTCGTATAAAATACTGTATGCATAGAAGCAGAAATGTTTTAATTCTAATTCCCGAGTTCCTTTGACGGATATGATTGGCTAAAGTATGCTTTCTTGGACGTAGAAAGTGGTGTCCTTGTTTTGAGAAGGAGTACGTTTTTTGTTCTGCTGTGGAGTTTTACCTGTAAAATTACTATCCTGGGTTTACCTCTTCAATCAAAACTTGCATACTCGTTTACTTCTAGAGCAGGGGGAGAGTCAGGCTTGAAAATCGCACCTTTTTAAAGTGTTTTGGTCCAGTGCCATCATATTAAGAAGTCTCTTACGTTTTTGCTTCTGCTACGGTTGCCTGTTGTGGGCTGAGTGTGTAATTACTAGCTTCCCCATTATTGTATCCATCATGTTAGGTGTAAAATATAGCAGGTTAAATGTTTTTTTTAATTATTGTTTTATATGGAAATTGGTTTTAAATAAAAGAAAAATGTTAAAAAATCAAAAAGTGGATAGTTTGTATCTTTTCGGAGCACTGCTACTCATATTTAGTGGGTCACTGTTGATTTCTGCCATATCACAGCTGACATTTTGTTAAAGACGTCATAAAAACATATCCGCATTGATGATTAGTATTGAAGATTTGGTTGCTTGAATACTAGAAAATTATTCGTTTGTACAATATGGAAAGTCTAAGTCGGTACGTATGCCATTAGAATTAAGCTATAATAAGGATGTGGTTTCCTGATTTAAAGTACCATGGTACTACTAGTTATGCTCGTTAAAGAGCATCCCAGCACATTAACATAACATAAAAATGCCAGTGGATCCATACGAATTAAATACACCATTCTCAAGTGAAAGGAACGCAGACAACACGGAGTGGACTGTTAAATAGTTACTGTAGCTACTAACTTCCAAATGGGGTAGGTGAACTAAATGGCTTCCTCTCTTTTGTAATATGTTCTTAAGTTCAGATTTTATCTTGCAGATCATTTCTTGATTTCTGTTTTAAGTGACTTTCATCATAAACCATGATCCATATTTGTCTTCTTCTAAATGGAATGCAGTACTGTTCTGCATAAAAAAAAGTCCCTAGTCTTGAAAAGATTTTTGATGTAAAGATTGTCCTATAATGCTGCCAAAAATGGTGAAGGAATGTCATTGTTTTATGATGCATCTTAAGCATGTCTAGTTTGTATTTCTTAACTGTTAGAATGATTCCTTGAATTTATATAGTGCTTTTCTGGACGCTCCACCTAAAGAGCTTTACAGGTACTGGGGACTCCCCTCCACACCACCAGTGTGCAGAATCCACCTGGATGATGCAATGGCAGTGCCCCAGTATGCTCACCACACATCAGCTAACAGCTGGGAGGAGGACAAAGTCATGGAGCAAATTCATAGATGAAGATTATTAAGAGGCCATTATTGGTAAAGGCCAGGGGAAACTTGGCCGGGATACCAGGTTTAACAATTTTTTTTTTTGGAGAAATGCTAAGATACTCGATGACTGCAGAGAGTCAGGACCTTGCTTTTGCTTTACAAAATGGCAACTTTTGTACAATACAGTATCCCCATCACCCACCACACAGACCATGGGGTGAGCGACCCTAATGGCCCCACTACACTTCTTCCAGCAGCAACCTTAACTTTCCCAGAAGGTCTTCCGTCCAGGTTCTGGCTAGGCTCACATCTGCAGAGCTTCAGTGGGTTGCCAGTTGTGAGTTCCCAGGTGAAATAGTTTATAGATTATGGCCATTACCCCCATAAATAGGACTGAAATATCTTTATTCCACCTCATTAAGACACTTGCACAATTTGAGAAGCATGGGTCTCGGTAAAGACATCTTCTAAAAACAGATAGACAAACTTCACAAAGCACATTAATTTAAAAAGGAATCCAGTGTCCCATTTTGAGTGGCATTGAAAATCTTTTAAACACTTAAAGTCTTGCATACATTTAAATAGAAAAATAAATAACTCCAATATATAGAATATATGCATGAAGGCTTTGTAATTGCAAATCAAATAAATAAGCTAGTTCACATGACATAATTTGCATTTCAAAACAGCAGATAGACAATCTCTTAACTGGACAGTTTTCTCTGTGTCTGCTTCAGGTTATATAAGTAGTGTCAACACCGGCTCTGTTGGGGTTAACTGTTGACTTGGATTTTCGTAATAAAAGTTCACAATGCTTCCCTTCATCTGATTCCCATAGCAGAAACAAGCAAGTACTTGACATTTTAAAGCATCATTGGGTATAGTCTTGTATGTATTGAGCACTTTTGTTTGTGGGCTGTGTTGTAGCAGTGGGGGGCAGGGGGCTAAAGCTGGGTGGGTTGCTTGAAGGGTGTGTCCACTCTGGTGGTCAAAATACACGTTCAATAAGCACATGGCCACCGAGCCCAAAGGTGGCATCAGCAGGCAAGAGCCGTTCCAACTTGGGCAGAAGCCATCCGTGCTCTCAAGTGCTGGGCAAAATCCACCTGCGTCTGGGACAGCACTTGATTGATTATGGTTTTGGGCAGCCATCCCTAAGAAAGTAATCAGACAGGAATTACATCAGTGAGGCTGCATTAATGTTTGACCAATGGTGAGAGTTTTAGTTAAACAAGTATGATTTGTTTTTGTTTTTCCTATATTTCAAAAAGCAGTTTAACTGCATGCACAGAGAGAGCCTGCATAGTCTGTTGCTTTATTGACATTGACACTTAGGGCAGAGATTTAAACTTATGTTATTTAGAAATTGTTAATATATTATTTTATTCTGCCCGATGCGTGACTGGTATTTTAAATGAGTCACATTTTCACATCATTTTTGATTATTTTGCATTAGATGAAATTTGTCTCTTTATTTTTTACGTTCAGACACTGATACCAATACATTTCCGTTTCTTGTAAGGTGATAAACCTACAATAGCACTGGAGGTGAAATGAATAGTTTTTGTTTTGGGACAAGAGTAATCTTTGATGACTTATTTATAGTAGGCTAGTTCACCGCTGTAAATGACAGCAGACGTCCAACAAACAAAACAATAGAATTAAATATGGGTCAAGCTTAAATGCCTTAGATAGAATTCATTCAACATTTGTTTCTAACATGTTTTACTCGTTAGTATGCCTCTAAGCTTTGGTTAATGATGTGCTTACCTTCAGATCTACACTAAGTAACCAGATGAACTTTGTCTTACGGGGGTCATCTGCATTGGGTCGCAAAACAATGCATGTTGGTCCGTTCTCCGCCCTGGAATAGTAAAGAACAGAAAGCACATTAACGTTGGGCTGGGAAATGAATCACTGTTGTCTTAACAGGAGTGATGGCACATTCCCAATACAGAATTTACATTGTGGTGTTCCTCCTGCTAAGGGTTCTGGTTGGAAATGAGGACTTCTGTGCCCCTTTGAGTGTTAGAATATACAGATTGTATCGCCATTAACTTTCTTGACAAATATTTGCTTAATAGTCTGCATTCATCAATCAGTGCCTTTTCTGGTCAATGGTGAATCCTATGCAATGTATATAGTACGTTGAACAAAAATGGCTTTTAAAGACTGCTATTAATATTTTAAAAACTGCATTTTATAAAGTATTTTTTTGCTTTAATTGCTATTAATTTGTGTTCATAACCAATTCCTCAATTTTAGTGCCATGAACATGTGGTATTCAAGTAAAGAGGGAATAAGTCAAAGTTAGCGAGATGTCACTGGCCAGTCACTTCACTATGTTAACCTGGAGATTTCCATGACTTTTTTAACAGGTTGGATGGGATTGGTGAGTCTGAACACACATTCCACGTGCAGGTATCCCTGTGCTTTACAGATGCATTTTTCTAAGATTTAAGAAATGCAGAATATGGTACTGAAAGCCCAGTAAAGGCTATATAGTACGTGTCATTGTGAACGCATTTTGACTTTCCAGTAATTTGGCCAGAGGATAAAAATTACATCAACAAATTCAATAGCCTTCAAATCCTAATACACTGGCTACATGATGATCAGTGAGCTATAAACATTCAAATGCAGAACAGGGGTCCAGCCGTCTCTTGTGGTGTACCTGACCACGCCTTTCTGTTCAGGCATTCCAGGATGATGAGTGGACATGCCAGCCAGGAAGCAGGAGGAGCCCCTCCTCTTGGTGCAGCGCACGCTTACAAAGTCCCGGGGGCCCACGATGTTCCCGGGGGTCTCTGCTGCCACCTCATGCGTCACCATAGTGTCCTGGCCAATCTTTTGAAGGATCTGTGTGATGCCGTGAGGAGAGTATAAGACAGCAGCACAACAGGGACAAGGCCATTTCAACTAAGTGGAAGGACACATTTTGGGGTTTTTTCCCCCCTTTCACACCATTGTTAAAGCTCCCATCTGAATCCAGCTGATCATCTGTTCGGTAAAAACGTAAAGCACTCTACTCTGTGGCTCCACATTCTCAAATTTTGCCTACTGGACTCGCTGCTACAATAACCGATCACCTAAGTCCAAACCTTAAGGGATCAAGATACTTCTGCTGTAGCCCAACTTTATGCCTGACTTCTTCCCTGAGGGACCAACTCATAATCGGATCCCCTCCCCGCTGCTAGCAAAAGCATGCCTATTAATCTCTTTATGTATTCAGCTAGATCTGTAGAAATCCTCAAAGACTAAAGCAAAGTTCTCCTTTGGATGATAGGGGCTAAAATGACTCTTTTTTTTGTGGGAGTGGTGGGTGGGGGGCTTCTATCTGCAGCCCACATTGCTGCTCTTCATCAACGCTGTCAGACTGTGATACCTTGACTTTCTTGACACTGGGGTTCCACTGGCCCATCTGCTCCATGTTGTCCACGAGCTCGCCATACAGCTGATCAGGGGGCTGGTCCAGGACAACTTCCAGTTTAAAGACCTTGCCCACGTCTGGGAGCACCTTGCTCAGGACCTTATCACCATTAGCCTACAAAAAAGGATAACAAACGTAACCAATTGCTTGGAGGAATTTAAATAGGCGTGCAGGACACTGATGCTATAAATGGACCTAAGCATCCAAAAATCCCAAGACCAAGAGTGGTTGTACCCAAGGCCAACTGAAGCATGAAATTACGGAAAGGGATGCTTTATTAAGGTTGCTGTGGAGGCACTTGCAGGAGAATACAAGTTGTGCTGGAATTACAGCTCAAAGGTATGTCTTGTTTTTTTTAAAACTGGTGCTTCTGTAGTTAAATCCCAATCAGACATTGCTAGTTTTCTCCTGAAATGTGATTCCATAACTGCGTCAGAGTGGTTTTATCAAGGGCAATCAAGACAGCTGACAAACAGGCATGAACTCTGCAGCTACTCACTGCCACAATCTCGGTCTTCCAGCCATCTTGGTCACTGAGGATGCTGATGGATTTCTGCAAAGCTTCCTCGCCCTGTTTCACATAGGCCATGTCCACCTCGCTGTAGGGCTTCTCCTCGATGCGGCTGCCTGTTCAAGCACAGGGAGAGTCAGTGTGAGACCGGGTCGTCTTTCTTCCAGTCTCCTGAGCTACAGTATGTTCTCATTTCGATTAGGTGCCATTTTCCTCAAGGGACTGCTTTCTGTCCTATCATAACAGCATACTAAATTATAGTCAAATAGTGGTAAAAGGCTTGAAAGTAGGGTAAATTACAGTAAAATGTAGAGGAAAAGAAGACTAAAACAACAGAATTAATGTCAATTGTAATTCACAAGCTTTCTTAGCAGAATGTTCTAGTCTAGATACTCGACTATCCTGAGGTCTGTGGGGCCACTATACTTACTGAGCAAGGAGCTCCTCCTGCGAACGTGATGTATCCAGCTGCTAGGGCCGGGACCTGACAGCCTCTTCAGTTCCTGGTTGATTGCGACCACAGCGGTCTTTCTCAGGCCTAGAGAGAGATGAAAAAAAAGTCTTGCTCTTTGAAGTCTTCATCAGCAGAATTCCTGCATAAGCACGGTATTCATGCAACACGAATACTGCGGAGAATAACTGCTAAAACACGGGGGAAACACAATTCGTAAGCAAGGCAAGAATCCGTAAATGTTAAAACTCGATGCAATTATTTATAGCTGTCCAGAATGAGCTCTAGTGATAAAATATGCTTTCACCAAGGTTTTTTTTTTTGTCAATCTGAAGTATCTTGGTAGATTTAATAATCAAAGACAAACCATTCTTATTTGGCAGACCCATATTTTATAATAAAGAAGAAAAGCGACTCATTGTCTATAATTAGACTCCATATAAATAAGCGATGTTCTAAGAATCTGTACTTGCTACAAATAACTCAGAACATTTTAAAACATGATGCACGTTGATAATTTCAGGTGGATTTTCAGTAAAGCTGGTAGGACTACTTATACGTTTATCGTGAAGTTTTTATTGTATTTCTACTTTATGGGTCGAATAATAAAAACCCTCTTTCCTTTAAAAAAACGTCCAGTGGTCCGTCACCAAATTTCAGTTTACACTCTTTTCTCCCAAAAAGAACACGCAAATGTTTTTGTTTGTTCACAACGACGGCACGATATGTAAGAAAATGTGAATAGTGAAATCGGAGGATCCAATAGAAAATACTATCTGACCGCCATCCACCTGCTACGTTTTCCAAATCGATACCCACACCTCAGTGCCGGTATGCCTACCGTGCGTGAATGCGCTTTGAACGTCTCTGGTGGTGTTCGCTTACCGGTCATGTTCCTCATGTGTCGGTAGGAAATCCCGGCACACAGTTTGAAAGTAGCTGGCAGCATAGTAACTATTAGTAGCAAAAAGAACTCGAGATCTGTTTACGGTCCAAGTGCAGTTGCGATTCTGCAGCTCGCCGGTGTGCACTGCTCTATTTAACTACTTTGATGGCCATGGCGTTGGCAGCTCTGAGATAAGCAAGCACATCATTTAACTGCAGCGTTAACCCTCGGCCAAGGACAAGAGATGTACTCGCCGAGCCTGTCACCGACACCAATAAACAACCCAGATGGGGAGATAAGGCCAGGAGCTTCCTGGAGTTTCCTCTCACCCTGATAGGAACACGTCAAGCTATGCAGCGCCGCAAAAGACACCATATTTTTTCAAGGTAAGAGGAGATGAGACGGTGAAGTCACGCCACGGATTCCAGTTTACGCGTTAGAATTAGAGAGATTGCAATTTCCACGGGGAACACCAGAATAACACCTGTTGCAGGAATCTTACCATTCAGTTGCTTATCGTTAAGGATAATGAATCATTCTTCATTTCAAACAGGGTCTTGAGCTATTATTTTAAAAAGAATCGGTGTATTTGTTGTGTGGACAGGTCACAGTTAATCACCGCTAAGAGGTACTCTATCTTGTCAGTTTATCTGAGGGATGACAACATCACTCGAATTACAGTTCCTCCTGGTTCTTTGCAGTACGAACTGTTTTCCCTGACTCCGGCTGTCAAGAGTTGCTTTATGCCACAGATGCAATGCTCGAATAAAAGCACGGCCTTATCGTTCAGATTAGTTTTTTTTTTTTTACTGCTCACGTATTTTGAAATTAAAGACCTCCTCAGCGTACAGAATATTTTGAATCCAATATGTTTATGTTTATATTGTTAGACTTTCTATACTGTAGCTGTTCGATTAATAAATTAAGATACTGATGCATTTTCTTTGCCCTCGTTCACACGGGCGAAACGGCAAAACTATCTGTTTCTGGGTAAATAAATCTTTAAACGCTAGGTATTAAAAGTCGCAAAATAGTTGCAACATCACGCGGTTTACACTGTTGCAAAACGTTAGAACGTCACACTGTATCTTTAAATCTTGTCACTCTGTCTGCACCAACAAACGGCTATAAAGAATGTCAGATGGTTACAAAAGCACACCTTCAGCCTTAACCCTCTGTCCCTCATATCTCATTTTAGAATTTATTATTAAAAACGTCCTTATTCTTATCTAACGCTTATAAAGGCGAACAAAACTGGGAGAACGGCCGAGAGGAATTGTCAGATTATTTCACAACTACTCGGGAGCGCTAACAATGTGACATTTCACTTTCTTTTAGTGAAAAGTGATTTTAAACATCAACGAGTAATGAGCTAAAAAGTGACAGAATTGCGTCAGAGAGTTTATTGATAATTCCTCTATTCGGATTCTCGATCTCGCTCGGAGCTTTTTTCAGACCGAATTATTCCCCATTTGATTTTAGTTTACCCCACGTTAATAGCTTCTAATAATGAATAATCTAATTTAAAGAAATGTTAACTTTTAAGAAAGTTCAAAAGCCGCTTTTGCCTTTTTCGCTTCACAAGTCTTTGTGCCTTTTTGTTTTGTACTGGTTTACAGGAATACCCAACCTTGTGATGGCCTTTAAATAATCACACACTGCCATTAATTAGATTGTCATGTATTAATTAAAAAAACATATCAAAGGCTTTGATCTACCATGTGTGTGGTTTATGTTAAAAATACAATTTCCTACTGCACATCTGGAGTAAAACGGGTTAAAATTTCCTGTAGACGTGAGGTGGAGAGGGGCTTAAAGACTTCCTTTTTAGTTATTAAATAGATTTTTTTAGAAACGCCACTCGCACTTGCTGAGTGATGGCGACGGGCTGCACATGGGGTTAATTTTATCGTGTCTGTCTGCTAAGACATTGCCAGTATGCTAGGCTTACTCCATAAAGTGATTAAATGTACAAAAGCAGAAATTAAGAGTTGTACTGTCCCCTGCCGTAGGATATTTGCCTGGTCGTCATCCAAATTAAAGTTACCACAAACTGATGAAGTACCTTAATCAGATTTAAAACCAGCAGAGCTGTTTAATTAGTAGTTTTTTTGTGTTTTTCACTGGATAAAGGATAAAAAGTGTAACTGCTTTTTTGTATCATATTGAAAATGTAGAAATCCTTTTAGCATTAAATATCCACATATATTTTCCTTTAGTACAGTGAATTATTAAAGCAAGGCGCAGTTGCAAAATAACTTTTTATAATCTTAATATTCATTATTATTAGTACTCAATTAGGGCATCACAGTGGCACAGTGAAAAGCATTGCTTCCTCACAGCACTGGGTTCCTGGGTTCAATTGGACCTTGGCAGCTATCTGTGAATGTTCTCTTTGTGTTCAACTGGGGTTCCTCGGGGTGCTCTGGTTTTCTCTCCCAGTCCAGAGACATACTGGTAGGTTAATTGGCTTGTGGGAAACCTGGCCCTGATGTGACTGTGTGCTCTGTGATGGACAGGCATCTTTGACAGGCTACCCTGTTACTTGCTGTGACAGGCCCTGGCTGGGTGGATACTCAAATATGATTCAAAACTTTATTGTCATTACAACTGATGGAATTTGGTTAGGAGAGCACATACTGTACAATTAGAAGACAGACAACAAAAATAAACCAAATAGAGCCAATAATAAACAGCATCCATCCTCACACATCATCACGTACAGTACCATGCTAAACACATAGCGGTAACTAGGTAAATGAACAGTGAGAACAGCCATGCACAAATTGCAAAATCAAGGTGCTGAATTCATGCTGGAGGTACTGTTATGGAACCTAGTAATCCTTGTTTTGATAGACCTCAACTGCTTACCAGATGGGAGTAAAAAGTGAACAGAGGATTGAAATATACCAGCCGTGTACTATACATAGGGAATCATAAGTATAGAACTGATTATTTGATTCCCTTTAGTGTTTCTGCAGGATTAGGTCATTTGTCTGTTAAGGAACAGCAGACCAGAATTTTTTGTCAGGGTGTTATGCTGTGAGAATGAAATCTGATCAACGGAACTTCACTCGAGTCATGGTCTGTAGATGTGATGGTGCATTTGCTGAAAGCCTGACTTAATGTTTCAGCTCAGATAGTCTCAGGGTTGCCAGGCAGCAGCTGATAAATTTACGAAACCTGCAACATCCATCCATTTTCTAACTCCTTTATCCAAAACGGGATCACGACGTACTGGAGCCTATCCTGGCAAGGAATGGGCACAAGGCAGGACACACCCTGGACAGCTCGCCAGCCCATCGCATGTCTCAGAATATATATGTTAATTTATATTAAATATATATTACATTCTAGTTTGTCAAAAAATACTTTAATCCAGAACCAGATCTCATATCCAGAATTTGAAATAAGACGGATAAAGTCAGTTCTGTGGATAGTGATTTAGTAGTATTGTTTAAACAGTCTTTTTGAGTGAGATGGAAATTCTTTTTTAGTCTCTGCTTATATAAATGTATTATATAATATATATATATTATATTTTATAAAGCATTTAGTATATATTTAAAACATTATACGAAAGCTCTGTAGTTCCTACTCAGTAATATAGAACTAAATATTCTGGAGTCAATGCTAAAACCCCAGGAGAAGGTTAGAGAAGGTTTTTTAGAGAAGACTTTTTAACATTACACAAATCAGGCATCACTTAAACCTGATGGTCAGTGGCCAGAGGCAGATGGTTTCTTCCCGTTCACCTTGGGATACGAACACTGCCTTCAGCACAGACCTTCGCATGCCTCTAGAATCAATCAGTCTCCCCAAAGTGATGTGTGCAGTTCCACATCCAGGCCCTGGAAAAGTCACGTGCTTTCCTTGAAAAAAAGAGCTAGTTGGATCAAGGATATTGGAACCCTCCATGGCAGACAGTGTGTGTGTTTGGGGGGGGGGTGGGAGGATGAACTGTTTATGATCGTTTAGATTTTGTTAGAAATTCCAAATTTTATTGAGGCTAAGGAGGAATGGTTGGGAGGGATGACAACAGCCAAGTTCAATCAGACTCAGTTGTCAGTAATTCATTATCATACTTGAAATTCAAAACTGATTCACGATCAATCCTGACACCATTTCCTCACCTAAAACATTACAAATACTGTACATGATCCCCTTGTCTCCCACGCTGCCGCCATCTCTACCTGTGTGGCCGCCCCTTGGTCGCTCCTCAGTCCACATGGGGCTCCCAGTCTCCCCGTCCCAAGGCTGGGAGGTCAGCCATCAGGCAGATGGGACTAAAACACTCGTTCAACCTTTCGATACGCTTAGTTCTTAGGTGTTGTGACTCCTGGTGAATTACAATTGGCTCAGGAAAGTAGGTTCTGCTGCTAGTAGGGGATTTTTTCAAGCAATAAAAGACTTTCTTACTGTATATCCGACTTCCTTCCATGGACACAGCTAGGCAGAGGGGGAAAAACAAACAAACACCTTGCACCCGTTCAGGCCATCACCGGTTTTATTGGGAGTTTCGTTACAAGGCACATTACAAAGTTTCATTACAAGGTTTCGTCCAGTGCAGTGGTGCTGTTGCCAGACACATCATGCACCACTGGATTGGATTCTCATGCTGCTGGGAGCTCACTGTCTACATCAAGCTGAGGAGGCTCTTTCACTGGTTACTGGAGCTACCTTCTGACTTAGGAAAACATGAAAACTTTCAATCGGAGTGCAACTGTTCAATACTGGCTTTATGGAACCTCGCCTGACTTGTTCTGGATGCAGAGAGGCACTTGACGCAAATCAAATGAAAACATTTAAATATTTCAAAAAAACTTTTTTCCTAGACTGATACAATAAAATAACACAACATGCTTAGTATATAGCAGGAGCTGTTTTTTGCTAAATGAACGTTCTTCCTGATATTTGAACGTTTTAACATTGAAAATGTGCATCGCCTTCCTGAAATGCATTCATGGATTAAAATCCGGTGGGATCTGATGTTCTGGCAGTATCTAAGGAACAGATATTGAAAGCACATATGGCCAAATTATAAGTACATACATATATAGGAAACTTTACAAGTTTTGTTATCCTGCATATGTGTGTGATACCAATTGTTTTGTAAAGTGACTAAACTGTTAAAATACATTTAAAAAACAGATCTTCCGTTCAGTTCCTCAACTGTTAATTTGCACATTGTATCTTCCCAACCTGGCAAATTGTCTTTAGATCACATTAGCTGACTCCACACTTCCCTGAAGGCACCTCAAGCCTCTGTCTTTATGTAAACTGCAGGACATAGACATTTGGTTCTAAGAATATCTGTGTCTTGTGTGGTGGTGATGGTGAGAGGAGGTTCACTCATTTTTTCCACCACATTCTAACAAAAAACAACTGTTTTCAGTATTTTGTAAATTAATTGGAAATGCATCCAATTTCATGTATTTTTGGGAACACATTAGATTAGCAGACACAAATTACATTCAAGCTTTTTAAGCTGGTACAATAGTTTAAGATGGTCCTCTCTGTCTGTCCTCTACTAATCGATTGTATTTTAACCAAACCTGGTGTTCTCATCTTAGATATGGGTCTTTCTTCACATAACAATCAGTGCTGGTAGCTTTCTTCTGTGTCATAGAATGTCATTTGCAACACGCCTACCATTTAAAAGCTTTAATCATCAAAAATAAATGTAATCAGAAGAAAGCTCTTTCAAATAGATATCCCATTCTGTTTTCACCATTGCCTACTTCTGCTTTCAGAATGTTGATTTAATTATTTATAAAATACTGAAACCTCCACTCTTTTAAAAACTGATATGAACGCAGCTCAACACATAAATAGCAATGATGTACAATCACAAAAACTAAAGTGCTTCATGTATGTTGTACTGCATAATCTATAGTTGGTACATTAGACCTGTCGGTGATAAAAAGGAAAATATAAAAAGGGTACATGGATATGGTTGAATATGTTTTGGGTTTTTTATATTATGCAGTGTACTGTTGGTTACCTATTTTGTGTACACCTGGGTTTGAAATGATGCACAATTGTTTCTGTATTTTTTTTAAAAGCTTACACTTTACTTTCCTACTTATTTGTGTAACAAGGTCAAGAAATGCAGTTATTGCCAATGGCAGTGGTACATTCTATGCTTTCCATTGGTATGGCTTCAAAAAGAGTTGGTAAAATATCAAAGTGATATTTCTGTATCAACACCAAACACACAGCCACACGTACTTCACAGAAATTAGAAGCACAAATAGGCTTTGATTGTTTAATTAAACTACTCCCATATACTGCACAACCCACTATTTTCTTTTCTCTTCTTTTGGGAGTTCAGTGCCGAACTTGGTTGGTTTTAAGGCTACATCTATTCAGAAACGGAATACAAGTGAAGTATTAATCAATATAATATTGATTGATTTTGGTAGAAGGACAGGTGACTGCCTGCACTTCTGCTCATCTGTACTATTGCCAGTATCCAGCCAACAAAATGTGATAACTATATATAAATGTGCTATATAAACTTGGATTTTGGACAATATCTTCTAAAAATGTAGGCATTTTTCATTCCTAGGATCCCAGCCATAACCGAACTGTATTTGCAATGTTGACATTGACCAAAGTGAATTGTCTCCCTTCCCTAAAGAAATCTCTGACTTCTTCTAAAAAAAAGTTTCCTTAGTGTTTTCCACGTTTTGAGGCTCCTCCTAGAGCTTTTCAGAACGGACTGCTCCTTTTCCTTTCTTCTGTGCTTTCTGGGAGTTTGATACTAGATTTCTACAGACAGCAGACTTTTTCCATCCAGACCACAGCAGAGAGCAGTTCTATCGCCTCTGTGACCTCAAGTCTTAATCCACCATCTACAGCAGCCTCCAGCCCATACAGCAGCCCTGTCACTCTACTGTACTTCAGATGGCTTCTCCAAATCATGGAGATGAAAAGGGTTTGTGCTCGTTGGGTGTCCATTGTACTCGTTGAATTATGTATGGCTATGGTATCCACTTTGTTAAAAAAGCAGACCTTCTTTTAAAATCGGTTATAGCAGTTTCTTTTCTGTTCAAATGTACATATTGTAAAAAAACAAACAAACTCCACATACAACATTAATAATAATAAAATTAATTAAAAAAATAAAAAGAATTAAAAAAAAATCTTTGGCCTGAGAGTATGCAAGGCAAACAAGCTTTGCCTTGAGGTTGGTGGTGTTGAGTCTTCTATTCTGCATTTGTTCTTTTTAGAAAACAAAGATTCACCGACTAAATTCCCTGCAGCGGTCTTCTTTTAAAATTGTCCCCTGAATCTGTGTCTCCCATCCATTGCAATAATCCTGAGATCCTGTGAGGTGACTTTTTTTTCCTTTTGTTATTTCGTTTAGTAAAATTGTCTTTTCTTCAAAGGTACTGGAGTGGGGGCAATCATTCCCCCTTGGCATGTTATACTTTTGTTGGCCACTAGGGGACAGAGTTTGCTAAAGAGTCCACAGAATTCACACTGGAAGACATTTTGCTGTAAGCCAAGGTGTTCTCTGGTGCCTGGAAGAGAATGCAATATGCTTGTGTTCAATATGAACAATACTAAAGGCCTACTAATGAAACACGCTTCTATCACCACAAAGAATTATTAAAGGCCAGCTTGCAGTGATTCATACTGAAAAATTAATTTCAATATAAGAAAAGCTACAAATGAGAAGTGGTCATTGGCATCATCAAAGTGGTTTCATTTGAATACCAAAGTTTACCACATTAAAAATAAGATTGTTTAAATTACCCTCCTTATGGTATATCCTCCGCCCTCCCAAAAACGTGAAAAGCTGTTTGGTTTTCATTTTATTTTTAAATTTATTGAACGTTCCACCTTTTGAAATTTGTTCCCTTTACTATCCTGAAAATATAGTCCAGCAAAGTGATCCTGACGCACAGGAAAAGAGGCAGGCTGAGACTGTGAGGCTCTTACATGTCTTCTGAAGAGTCTGTCCAGCAGGCTGCGTCGAGGCGGTTCAGGAAGGTGATTCCAGTCTAAATCAGGAGGCCTTGTTTCTTGTGGTCCAAAGACATTCAGGTCTTTAAAACACTCGGTCTCAATCATCTGTCAGAGAGTAAACACCATGCAGAGGGAAAGGGGTTCAATTTGCAAACTTCAGATACTGTGGAGGCAGGTATTTTACTACGAACAGAAGAAACTGGGTAAAATCAGGAGGCTCAGTACAGTTGCATCTCCTAAATTCAATCTGAAAAGCTCTTTCTACAGCAAATTCATTTACTACAATATTTGCACCTAAAGAAGCATGATGGAAACAATACACTAATGTGCATGAACTTCCATTGTGCAATGTTACATTGTACTTACAATGTGCCGTTGAGGAGCAAGCTCACATTATTTGTGGAAATGCGCAATCTTATCATGTTCATATGATGATTTCTGGACCAAAGCTTGATGACTCCAGCACTAAAGCCCTGTCTTAAATGTAGCCTCCTACCTCGTTCTGCCAGGGAATCGAAACGCTGCCTGTGGCAAACTTGGCATAGAAGTCATTGTCAGTTTGGTCCAGGTTGACCCCTTTGACAGTGGAGAACTGTTCAATGTCCAGGACGTCTTTGCAGTACACAGCTCTGGGCTGCAGCGATAGACAGAGAGATGGTTATAAACATACACAGTCTTGAGATGACTAGATGCAGGAAAAGGAACTCGAGTAAGGAAACTGTTTCTTACATCAGGCACGAAGGAAGGCTCCAGGATGCCAGCCTCAAGCCTCTTGAAGTTGATGTTCTTGAAGAAAGGATGAGCTTTAACCCCTGCTGCCCCATCTGACTGGCACCCAAGCCTCAACTTCGCATCTTTAGTTAACAGCTGCAAAAACCAGACACATGAGAGAGCGAGAGAGACAGTTTCATTTGCTTTTGAGCTTCTCAGTGCTGTAAAGGGAACAGCTGCCTTGGTCAGCACCAGGAATTTTTTAAAAAATAAAATGAAAATAAAGAATTACTTGATTCAATCTGACATGGTATTGTGATAAGGTTTTCAGTCATGAGAAGGAAGAAGAAAATAATGTTTCAAGCTTTAAGTAACTTTTAACTTTTTGTGAGCAAGAGTGCCACTTAATGTTTAGTTTTATTGTTATAAAGAATTTAAGACGAGTTTGTAGCAGGAGCAGTGGAAAGCTGCAGTTCAGAGGTCATGTCGATAGATAGGTAGATTTGTAACCATTAATAGTTTTAACAAACAGCTCAATAAGACTATCAAAATCAGACAAGCAATCTAGACCAAGATCTTGCATAGCAGGGATGCACAATGTCAGAAATGAATCTTATTTTCAGATTGAACTAAATTCGGTTCCCGGTCTTGTGCAGGATAAGCGAGCGGGCGACGATTCTGATGGCCCGGGTAGCTCACCAGCCTGCAGACGTTCTTGGTGTCCTCGGTGAACTTCTCGTTGTACTCCTCCTGCTCCTCCTGCACCCGCTTCTCTACCTCCTCCCTCTTCACCCGCTCCTTGCGCACCCGGAAGGGGGAGCGGCCCGCCGTCATCTCAAAGATCAGGCAGCCCAGCCCCCACCAGTCGGGGCTCATGGCATAGCGCTCGTTGTTGATCACTTCGGGGGCTGCGGGGTGGCGGTGGGAGAGAAAGGGCACGTCAGCACCACCGCCTCCGCTGGCGGGCCGGGTCAGAAATAGTGCTGCCCTGTCACGAGGACTGAGGATCGCTGCCACCGCGGGAGACCGTGTGAAACGATCCTTCGGGGACTCCGAGACAGAGGATTAGTTGTTATCAATGACAGACTGGAGAGAGTTCAGGCCAGTCTTCAATATCACCAGCAGCCAGCAGCCATATCACCCTGCAACTCACAACTGGCAGCCCACTGAAGCTCAGCAGGTGTGAGTCTGGTCAGTACCTGGATGGGAGACCTCCTGGGAAAAACGAAGGTTGCTGCTGGAAGAGGTGTTAGTGGGGCCAGCAGGGGGCACTCACCCTGCGGCCTATGTGGGTCCTAATGCCCCAGTATAGTGATGGGGACACTGTACTGTAAACAGGTGCCGTCCTTCGGATGAGACATAAAACCGAGGTCCTGACTCTCTGTGGTCATAAAAATTGTTATTTTGAGAATAATAATTCTCGAAAAGAGTAGGGGTGTAACCCTGGCCAAATTTCCCTTATCAATCATGGCCTCCTAATAATCTATGAATTGGCTTCATTACTCTGCTCTCCTCCCCACTGATAGCTGATGTGTGGTGAAAGTACTGGTGCACTATGGTTGCTGTCGCATCATCCAGGTGAGGCTGCACATTGGTGGTGGTGGAGGGGAGTCCCCATTACCTGTAAAGTGCTTTGAGTGGAGTGGAGTATCCAGAAAAGCGCTATAAAAGTGTAAGCAATTATAATTATTCAAGGGAAGGATTCCTGCAGGTTTTACAGATATGTATCAATTTGCTCCCGATTAAGGCATTAATTAAGGTTAAGGTATTAATTAAGCACTTACAAAGACTTAACAAAGTTGCCCATTTCTGGTTAAGGCATTGCTTTAAAACACCTGGAAGTATTCTTTGTCTGGTTATTCAACAATTTCTATTTTAATTGGAATCCATGGAGAATGAGGAAACACAGATGCCGGGTGAATAGCTTCCTTCTGTTATTCCACCGAAAGTGCTGATAAGTGAGTATAAATTTGCATGCAGGTTGTTTTATCGTGGCAATGACAAATTAGGAAGTTCTAATGAACACATACCCATATAGCCAACAGTGCCCACCCTGCCTCGAATCAGCTCTCCTTCAGGCACCTTGATGGCCAAGCCCAGGTCAGATATCCGAATGTGCCCTGTGATAGTGAGAGTGAAATACAGTATATAGCTTGAATGCAAAATGCCTCACTTTGTTATGCTGCTTCCAAAATGCTGTTCAAGTGAAATAATAAGCACCTTTACACTTCCAATTTTGCTTTCAAACAAATTCCAAACTTGCAAATTTGGGTTTAAAAATCCCTGTTTTTCTTCTTCCAGCATCACAATTCAATCAATGTAACCATAAACTAAAAATGAGAATATATTCCAACCACACAACAAAAAATTAAAACAAAAATAAATGTTTAATTTTACACATACGAGTTCACATTCTTAATTTGTTTTAGCACTAAATGCCCTTATTTTAGCCTGCAGCTGCACGTAAAATCCTTCATTCGATCCCCCAGTTCGTGATTACAAAAAATGATTACATCAGTTATTGAAGTCAGTGAGCTATATAGTATTATTACTTAGTGGACCTTCCTTACAAGGTTTAAATGTAATAAATCATTATCCCTCAACACTAAATCCTTAATGTTTCCCAGACAAGCACCAGCATATGACACTGGACCATCTGTGATGCACATGCATAAGTCTGTGCCAGATCTGGTATGCGTCCCAATATTTGAAGTTTGGCGCTTTGCATTCAAGTTGACCCACTTATTGTATATCCAAATCCTCCACTGAGTCTTGATGCCTTGAAGTGAAGTTTAGGCCATATCTTACACAACATATACTGTACATATGAACACAAACCAGGCGCAAGGTTATGCAACAGGTCACATACTCGAAATAGATATGTTCTGTGACACACTTACCATAGTCATCTAAAAGAATGTTCTCTGGTTTTAAATCCCTGTAGGTCCAAAGAAGACAGAAGAATGCAGAAGTTATAAAAATAGATCTAACACTTCTGTGAATCAAAACATGGTAAAATGTAACCACGACTGAGCATGGGAATTAGTACAGAAGCTGTGAGCGTTGAAATTTAACCTCTGACACTTTTTCAAGACATATGCAATGTATTTTAATACTTTATATCATCCAAGAAAGTAAGACCTAGTTCCAGGTTTTGAAATCCACATTTCTTGAGACCGTTAACAACTACATTTTAATAAGTTCCTATTATAAAGAAAACCTTTTAAGTGAAACACTTAAAAACAGCTAAAGATTCCTGGTGTCTCTTTAAGCTACAGAAGCTATTAATTTAATAATCACTCTCCAAAATCACTTTATTTTTAAAACAAAGGCAAATACGCTTTTCTTGGTGTGTAATTCTTCTTATACACACCCTCTTTCCTTTGAAAATATTAGGCCAGATGGTGTCTATTATTCCACAACACTTTTTTAAATAGTAAAAACTAAATAATTCCATGGAATAACAAGGGAATAACACTTGAAGAAGAACACACAGGCACGATGTCTGGAGTAATAAGCAGACCACCGACACACTAAGCAAACAAATCCTTCTAGTAGTGCAATAGGACAGGCTAAAGTGCTTGTAAGGCAAAGAGAGTCCACCAAGTGGTGCTACTGTACAATACAATTAGAGTCTGATCACCAACAAGTGCTGAAAAAAGTCAAGAAAATGAGAAATGTCAAGAATGTAAAGTCTCCAGCCTAGAACCACATAAAAACAAAAATCTCTTTCCTTCACAGTTTTGGACAATTTTAGGTTTTACAAACAGCAGAATCTTTTTCTAAACCAACAGTAGGTGCTGGACATTTTCAACCTTTGAACATCTTTTTTTAATCTGCACAGAGATGTAAGACACTCATTTTTAGGTATAGTGCCCTTCTGATTCATCAGTACAACTAGTACATAAACATTAATTCTGGGAAATCTGACATGGATGATCTAGGACAGTGCAGACTTCAGACCTTGTGAGCTACATACATTACGGCCCAGGTACAGCAGTCACATTGCCACCAGAGAGCCTAGGCTGGACTTGAAGACTGATTTAAGAAAGAAGACTGCTCGATTCCAAGAGAGGTGGGTGTTTGTGTGTGTTTATTTGCGGCCAAACCACAATGTGGATCACAGTCAATCCAGTACAGGGTGTTCTAATGCATTCAATGATAGGAGATTGGCACAACAAGTTCATTAAAGTAATTGATAATTAACTTCAGATAACTGGGGAGTTAATATAAATATATGATACTAGGTTGGTATTTGCCTACCCTCTGTGCAGGTGCTCTATCTAGAAAGGGATTCCTGAGCAGTGAGGGTCAGCTACACAAATGTACTGCGGAGGCTGACTTGAGTGAGATGTATTTAGTGTAAAAGTCTGGATCAAGCTTTTTTCTTACACTCTCACCTATAGACAATGGCTTCTCTGTGCAGGTGCTCCAGTCCACAGCAGATCTCTGCAGCATAAAACACCACTCTCTCCCTATCGAAGCCAGGGGTGCCCATGTTGTAGATGTGGAACTTCAGATCCCCGCCATTCATTATGGTCAGCACCAAACAAATGGCGTCCTTGGTCTCATAGGCGTACGCTAAACTAACCTGGGCACAGATCATTACAAATTATAATCAGTACCAAAGGGGCTTTAAGTTGTCTGGGAGGCAAATAAAACCAAAGTATTAAATACAAAAATGCTCACCACAAATCTGCTGTTCACTTTCTCCAGGATCTGCTTCTCATTTAGAGCCATGGCCTCTCCCTTCCTCTTTTTGATTCGCTTTTTTTCCAGCTTCTTACAGGCATACATCTTCCCTGTGGCTCGTACCTGACAAGCACATACCTGGCAACAGGCAGTGGAAACCTTTAAATGTCTCTTGAAAGGGTCTGCTATTCAGGTTTAAGAATACTCCTAAGTCAAAGCCCTTTCCCTCCCAGCATTCTCATGAGTTCCTGTCACGGCTGAGAAGCCCTTTCATTTTTAGTTGCAGCAACCCAAGGCTTGACGCCCAAGGCTGGGGTGCTGGGGTGAAAGAGACACCAATTCAGCAAAGAACAGATGCACACACAAGCACACAGGGATAATTTAGTGACACCGGTTCACTTGGTCTGTGTGTATTTGGAAGGGAAGGAGAAAAAACTGGAGTGTCTGGGAAAAAACTCATGAGAACATGGGGAGAACATGCAAATTCCACTCAGAAGGCACCCAAGAGCTGTAAGGTAGCCTAAGCGCTTGTCGGCGCATCACCGCCACTGAGGAATCCTGTGTCTCAAATGTTCGTAACTGTAAACAACAACTCATCACCTCAGTTAACATAAAATGTGCAACAAATTAAAATGATTTATGATTCTTTCCATGCAGCAGATGTCGAGACACTACTAGTGGAGCCTTACCTCTCCAAAACCTCCCTTTCCCAGCACTCGGTATTGTCGAAAAGTGTCTTTTGTGACAGGTTGTCTGAAAAAGACCATCATGGATTTGGTTAATTTGGTGAATGTCTTTTTGCACTTAAGAGGTTGGCTTCCACATTATTAAAAAAGAATATTCATGCATTTGCAAAACTACATGTTTCCATTTGAAGAGTGAATGATATTTCTCGTTGGTACACAATTTGTCAGTCCCTTCCCATTACAAAAGTAACACTCGCACCCAATGAGTTACAATATGTGAGAGACATACTGTAGAGGAGGAAAATGTGACATACAACAGTTTCTCTCTCCAATGAAAAATGGGACATGAACTGGACAGTGGAACACAAACCTTTCCAACATTTTCCACTGAAGGAAGCGGTCAAAGTACATGCTGTCCTGGTATTCTAAAAAGGGTGTTCCGCTTAAATGCTCGTGGAGCGCCCTGTGTCCGAACACAAACATCAAGAGGACAGTTAGAGAGGCAGCCATGACTACAGATGCAGCACAGCACATACATTGACAAGAAGGTCAAATGTTCTTCCCAGCCAGAGAATGACAATCTCCTCAGGCCTGGTAAAGGATGTACAAAAATCTCCAAATTTAAATGCAATTTTAATTTGAACCCACAAACCACATCCCTCCCCTTCTCCCAAAGGTAAAACAAGCACATATACAGTATAATAGAAAATATGCAGGTACAGAGAGCTCTGGAGAAAGGAGACTGAAATATTCCCATGTGTGTTTTCTCTTGCATTACTGCACTCAGGACTGAGTGTGCTTTTGCTGTGTTTATTCTGGGCCCTTGGAGTAATGGGCAACCGTGCTCATGCACAAACCATTTCTTTCCAGAACCACTGCTGTGTTGGTAAAAAAACAGAACAACAGTACACAGCAAAGCACAGGATTTCAACTTGAGGTTTATACTCAATGCATTTGAAGTTGGCATGCATTTACAACATTTTCCACGCAAATTCGTGCTATTTCCTTTACTGAACATGGTTTAAGCACGAACAGCTGCTTTCTTAAAAGAGCAACATTGAGAAAACGTTACTGGCAGTTCTCACTGACGGATCTATATTATAAACAACGCCTCTTCCTGGGTGACTCACTGTTCAGGTAAAACAGCTTGCAGCAGAAAGCACTTTCGGTTTCTACTTCCATTGCATAACCAGGAGCGTGGGTGACTGTTCTGATTGAAAGCAGGAATAATAGCTTGCACACTTGAGGAATGTATTCTGCAAGACAGGTTTGTTCCTGCCATGAATACGAAATAGATTGACATTTATTTTTGCTCATTGGGGAATGCAACTCACATAAATGCTATAGATATAAGAAAACAGCATTTCCTTAAAAAGCTAATGAGTGTAAGACTACCAGATTACTACAGTATACCAAGACACAACAAGTATGTACTGTATGTATCTCCAGGGGAGAGAGGGGAAAAGGCTTCAGACTGGGAGATGCAACAGCAGCCAGGAGCCAGGGGGAGCTTACTCTCTGCACTCGTTGAAGAGCTCTTTACAAGGGCTGAGCTCCAGGTTCTCTTTGCACTGTTCGATGAAGTATTCAGCCACCTCCGGCACATACTCCTGTGACTGCAAAGAGAGGACACCCAGAGAAAAATTATACCTCCTCGTTCGTATTTTCTACCCCTGGAAACCTGCGTTCAGTTTTATAGTTACCTCTAAGCAGCAAAGAAAGGGGACTACAGGTAGGCTCATTTTGTCCTCTGTAAGGACTCTATCATTTAAGACATTTTCCACTGAGCTGAAGAACGATTTGTCTAGCCATTGTTCAGGTGCAGATGCACAGTTCCTTCCTGTCTCAAATCTTCTTTTTGCACATGCAAAGTTAGTAAGTACTGGCGTCTGCACTTCATTCTTTTCAGCAGAGCTGAAGGAGCTTCCTTACACACCTCTGTTGAAAAGCAAAACCTATTTCCTACCTCACCAAGCGCCATTCAGTCTGCTGCCTCTCTGAAAACCAATGCTATTTTATGGCAAACTGGGTGTGGGTTTGAGGTCAACAAAATCATTGTCTGAGCCCAGTTTGGTGGCGAGGTCCTCTCACTGTCAGTCAGGATAAGGTTAATGATCTACACCCCTTGGCTTAAGTTTCTTCAGTTTAACAAAGAGGAGAAAACGCCTTATCGACCACAGATTAGGGCATCACTGTGGGGCAGTGGTTAGCATTGCTAGCTTACAGTGCTGGTGCCCTGGGTTCAATTCCTGGGGTGCTGTCTGTGTGGAGTTCGTGTGTTCTCCCTGTGTACATGTGGGTTTCATCCAGTTTCTCTGGTTTCCCTCACAGTCAAAAGATAAACTAGGCTGGTGAATTGGTTAATCTCTAAAAAACTCAACCTGGTGCGAGTGAGTGTGCACGTGTGTATGTCTGTTTTGTACACTGAGATGGACTGGCATCCTCTCCAGGGGTGTATCCTGCTGTGTGCCTGTTGCTTGCCAGGTTAGTCTCCAGTGTCCCCCGTCACATTCCTTTTACTGGAAAATGCAGTTTTAAAGATAGATGAATTACAAATTAAAGAGATGTCACCTTATTTGGCTGTTTGCCTGTGTTTAGGAGACTACCATACGATGTGAGTTCCTGTCCATCTATAATAAGCACAGAATCTGCTGCCTGTGCTGTCATGGTAATAGATGCTGATACCTTCTTACCCCTTTTGTGAAAAACGTCTTAATGATGTCTTCACCGCGCACCTTTCTCTTCTCGTCTGATGTCACTTCATAATCCTCCTGAAAAGACACAGCGGGCAGCGGTCACCACAACTGACCAGACAGTGTCTTACTCAAATATCTATGGCCCATTTCTGGCACATCGTACAGAAAATGGAAACAGGCCCAACTTTCTGGTTGGAACATTGAGTTCCTTTGCGCCTGGTTGGCTTTGCCCCTCCCGATTGCAGATTTTATCCAGGCAGATGCATTTTCGAGGTAGATGTGGCGTCCACATGGTTGGAAACACATCGCATAATAAGCTGACAAAAATGCACAGCAGACCTGCAAAACCGCATATACACATTTGCCCTGAAAGTGCATGTGCAGGCCATAGCCCTAGAAACTACTGTTTCCAGTATTGTAATAAAGCTCCAGGAATTTGCAAAGATTCAAATGTTTTCCCATTACAATCTGGGACGAGCACGGCTCCTGAGAAAACACTGTGAAAATCCAAAGGATGATTGTAACTGGATTGCATGCATGGACTTGATTTATGATATATCAATTTGGAATACTGGAAACATAATTAATTACAATATTGATTTCATAACTTTGCAGTTTTGTGATTTTTCTACAGCATAAAATATGAGCATACTAAGGGGATATGAACTGAGTTTCAGGTGTCTTCCACAAATTTTAAATGATGCCTATCCGTTTCTATGATAATTAGTATTCGGTGAGGGAAGAGTAATACTTGCTGCCGCAAAGCTTTCGACATCTTATATATTTTTAGAAGGGGTGTGGAGTATTTACAGACACACGCTGGTATGTCACTAATGTATAATAGCATCCTACTAGATCCAGGGCAAAGGGGAAAAAAGATGCATGGAAATCTGTGCGTACGACACCTGATCCTCAAGGCTTGGTGGTAATCCTCACGTGTCCCAACCTTGTCCCCTCTCACACATCACGGCTTCTCCTCTGGCTCTTGTTACAGAGCTTCTTCATAAGCCCCCCTGCCTGCTGGGCATGTCCAGCCCTTGTACCCCACCACTGCTATCAAGGCATGTGCTTGTGACACTCTGTTGCCTAGTAACATCCCAGCAAACGGCAGCCCAAAACAAAGCAGGATTCCCAGAGTTTCTCATGTGGGGTCCTGTTGCTACCGCGTCACGTAAAAACCAGATGGCAGCCCGTGTCACTGTGTTTCCACTGGCTGGCATTGTCACCTCCTCCGCCAGCCCGAGAATTCAGAAAACGTCGGCCTCTCCTTCGCTTGTAGTAATCGAAAACATTTGAAGGTGCAAACCTAGCAAAGAGCCAACCCACGTCCGGTTAAAAAGAACCTCATGTTTTATTCTTCTGACAAAAGCACATCAATCTGAAGACAGTCACAGCGGAACCCATTGTGTAATGAAGCAACAGCCTCCCAGAGTCATTTCCAAATTTTGTTGATGTTAACTTTTGCAAACAGTCATGGAATTCTTATCATTTAGCTTACATTACAGGAGTGAGATTCTCAAGTCCGTCAGAAGCAACATTGTTAGCAGCACTCATACAGTACATACATAGCAGCAATCACACTAGTACAATGCAATCTCGAAGGGAGGACTGTTTGACTGCTTCAGCTGTTTATGATTCTTTTGCCTCTTGTGCAAATATTAATGAAACGTCTGGCTCGCTGGGTTTAGTAAAGTTGTGGAGCTCTTTAAAAAAAACAATAGAAAAGGCAGCACAAACCATATGTATCAGAAGCGGGCTGCAATGAAGTCTCTTGTTATTTGTAGTAGAAGGCACAGATCCAGCAAGCTGTAGCTGCCAAAGTTCCTAAGGGGAGGTGGTGCTCAAAAAAGGGGGGAGTTTGGGGGGGCGTGCCTCCTCTTTCCCTTCATCTGGATGTGAAGCCCCCCCCCCCCCACCTCCCATCTCCCTCCAGATAACAATCAGCCACTCATTCCAAAGCCATTATCCACTGCAGTCAGGAAGCTGCAGTTGCACAATGCAAGCCGCATCATGGCAGGGCAACAATTGGAACCCGCATGGCTCTGACGTCAACACATCTCAGGAACACACCCTCCCTCCCTCCCCCTCTGTATTTTGTTTCTCCCATACTCTTGCACCCTTCGCTCTCTGCTTCATTCCTTCGCTTTCTCCTCTCTTTGCTGTTGCTCAACCGTAAAAAAAAAAAAAATGAAACCAAAATATGACATGCAGGTAAAAACAGAAGGAGGCCAACGCGGTGGAGTCACAGGCTCTCGGCGAGCGCTCCCAACGCGGTTTGCTCATTTCTCGGAGACATGACACTGCTTTAAATGGGGCTGTAATTGAACACTTAATTAAACAATTCGGTTTTACCACTTTTAGGAATTTTGCCCACTTTTCCCCTTTTTTATTTTCCACGGATTTTGAAAGGGCTTTTTTACTCTCCGTTCTTTCATGTTGTTTACATTTCTCTGACAGGTTGCTACAGTCACCTTGGAATGTGTGATGTTCTGCAATTCTTTCGAAATAAAACAAATGGAAAAATCAGCACATACAGTAGTGGGCTCTGTCGGCGCATTGTGGGGTCAATGCGACAATGCACTACAAAACACTGCATTTGCTGAACAATACATCCTTTCACTCGCAACGCATTCATCTTAAGATGTTTGGGGATTTACTTTACAGATTTAAATGTCATGTGAGAGGTATTTTGCCCGGAAACAAAGACGGGTTAAAAGGAAGCTTGTATTTTGGTCATTATCCAACTGGATTACACTTTGATTCATAATGGAGCATTCAGAAGGCCACTTAAATTGGTAGATGAGTCCTTCTGCAAACCATGGTTTATTTTCAAGACAGTGAGGACAGGTAATATCACCAACCTCATGCAATTTCTAAGAATCCATTATTTTTAAATTAATTCAATGGCATTAAATACAGAATTCATAAAGGTCCAAATTTTGTAATTATTTATCATTAGAAATAAAAATGTATTATTATTTATTTCTACGGGACATTATTTTTTTCTATGGGACAAAGAAGGGAAACAAGCACCAAGAGTTATGCTTGAGTGAAATACAGAAATACTGAGACTTTACAGCTGCAAGATACTTCAGCAAAGGATTACCTATTTAAATTAACAACAGGTTGAGGTGGAAACATTTTAAAAATAAAGCAGATAATGCAATGTATGCAGTGTGTGTCAAGTTACCATGTAAAGTAACATGTTATCTCTTATCAGCAACTTCCCCTCCCTATTTCTTATTAATTTAATAAATAATCCTTAAGGAACCTGTAACTGAAATGAATTGCTTATAACAGTGACTGTGGTCAGCACTGACAGTAGGATTATTTCAGCTGGAAATGATGGGGTATTGGAGGCAAAACTGCCTTAGAACTGACCTCAGACTTATTGTAAAGCATTAAATTAGTAATGTTTTGCTTTCAACATCCAGCCATTTTCTGTGCAAATGCTTGCACAGCATGAAAATAAGAGACTGGAAAATTGCTCCAGGTTTGCTTTTAAGTGACAGTTACTATATACAGTACCAGGTATAGGTTTACCACAGTACGTGAGAATGGTAATTTTGCCATTGTACCAGTACACACCGGTACCGGTGAATTACACACTGTTGTCTGCTGTTCTAAGTTTTCTTCATTCTTTGACTTTATTCTCATGCTAGTGCACAAGACTGAAGACATTAATGATACAAATTGACTCTCTGAATTGGAATAGAAATGGGAGTGGCAAGAACAAGAGCAAGAACAAGAACAAGAGCAAGAGCAAGAGCAAGAGCAAAGAATTATTACTGCTTCATCCCAGAGGTGCCCAAAAAGCACTTCACCTATAGAAGCTGATTCACTTCAACCACCTCTGGAGGTTGTTTAACCTCTCCTCTGAAGTGCACTCTCCTCAGTTACCATACTGGGCAACAGGGTTTGGAACTTCTGATCCAGAGGGATGAGCGCTCCCTACTGGTCCACCAACAACACTTGCAGCTGAAACCTGGACTTGATAAGAATGGAGGAATGTGAGTACGGACTGGAGAAGGAGCCACAGCGGAAAGCGCTACATTCTCACACCAAATCCTTCTTGTAACACTTTCAGAGGAGTCTGGATGATTAAGGCCTTCTGAAACAGCCCTCTAACCCACCCTTCCCCACCCATTGCGTTACCATGGCATCCAGAAGGTGGATGCACCGCAGGAACTTGAGGTGAGTCTCGCAGAACTGCCGAAACAGCAGCCTGCCAATGGGCTGCCTGTCACACAGGCTGAAGTAGTCCCGCTCTGCAACGACAAGACAGGATACTCAGGTTATCACCACCCCTGAGACCTAACATTTACAGTAGGTCTCAAGATAACCCCTTCATTAAAAACCACAATGGGCTTGCTTGTGTGAAGATTTGGAGCCAAACTATTCACATCAGGACAACCTCTCATTGGTGCTGGGGCTCTAAGGAGTTTTCCTTCCTACAGTACCTAAGGCGTGGCACAGTTTACATTTTAGCTCAGGAGTAAGATTATAAACTGACATGACACTTTGCCCTTTTCATTCTAATAGTCTACAAACAGTCAATAATTTGTGAAGCTAACAGGAGGAACTACAAATTTTACATTAGCATGGAGCAGCTGCAGACCACATGGTGGAAATTATGGTTGATCTGAAATACAAAGAAAACAGATGTCTGGTGGGAAGAAGCATTCAGACCAGAGGCACCTGAGGCACATGTGACACCTAGTGAGGCGGCGTTTTTCAGGGCAGGCAAGTCAGGATGTCAGCACGGAGTGGCTGGTGTCTTTTTACCAAATGGAAAAACAAACTCAATTAAATCATTATGCCTTGCCTTTTGCCTTTAATGACTTGAAACAATGCTCTCTACATACAAATAACCTGTACTCTCACTCCCACAGCACAGGGATCTGCTCAAGGACTTTACTGTGCAGAGATTCCCCCCACGTCTTCCTCAGCCAAGGAATCCCAAAACCAAACTGATGTTTTGTAGCCCATGGAGTTTCCAAAGCTTTACGAAAGAGTAAAGGCAGCTCTCATTAGAATTACATGAAAATTGCTGCCAAAAGTAGTAAAACAAAACCACTGACATATTCAGCCTAAACAATGTTTGTGAAACAAATTATAGTATGTAAATCTGGAAAACAACTTTAGCAATGCATAATCTGCTCCTTACTAAATCAACTGCCAACATTGAAAGTGCTTCAATAATATATTATAGCTCCCTCCGTCCATTTTTAACTGCTTCATCCAATTCAGGGTCCCAGGGGAACTGGAGTCTATCCCAGCAAGCAAGGGGCTCAAGCTGGGGTACACCCTTGATGGGATGCCAGTCTATTGCAGGGCATACATTCTCAGACCAGGGTCAATTTTCCCATAAGCCAATTAACCTACCTGCACGTTTGTGGATTGTGGGCGGAAACCTACATGAACAGGGGGAGAATGGGAAAACATACAAAGTCCACGCAGATAGAACCCCAGGAGTTCAACCCAGTGCTGGCAATGCTACAATGCTAATCACCATGCCACTGTGCTGCCCATCACTATTATACCAGTAATTAATATTACAGTTTATTTTTGACTGGCACCTTTATGTGGTGACTTACATTAATACATAAATACATCATAACATTGCAGCAGAATTGCATAGTGTTCATTAGAGCTTAAATATGGTAATACAGCATGCTAAATTGGTGCAATATATACAATGATGAAACAAGCGCAAGACGCAGCAAGCAGCTGTGAGCAAAGAAGTGAAGATCTAAAACAAATTTTAAGAACGTATGGAGCTGAAACATAAAGTTCATGGAAAGGAATGATGGACATTTTGTTTGTGGGAGACACAGTGCTGGTGACAGTATATAAGCTGCAAGTAAATGTGAGTAAAAAAACACAACCCATCTGTGAGCAATGGTCTGGAGGGCCTATCTCTAACACCGAGGCTTGTACTTGCATCTCTAAAACTATTAAAAGTGACATCATATTAAATTGCTTTAATATTGCTGATGTATCACCACACTATACACCACAAGTCATAAAAATGAAAGATGTATACTGAATATTTACTTTGTAATAAAAATACATGCAAAATGAACTACATTAATCCCCAAATGCTGTGTCATAATTTAAAAAATGCAATGTTTTCTATGGGAGGACTATATAGTATTACACAGGAGGATGGTGGACAGTTCCATCGTCAACTCACCGATACTGTTGCGTAGTTCTCCACACTGGCTGATGTGAGGGAAGCGCAGAATCTCCCTCCATTTTTTGCTTCGTCCTTTCCGTTTCCCGCCCCCGCCTGCGAGAGAAGAAAGTGACTTAGGAAACTGAGGCCGTTAATAAAAGTCATTGCTGCCATGTGCCTCAGTAATTGCTTTCTCAATTCAAGAATCAAGGACTAATGCAACGAGCCCTCTAGGGTAGTAGTTGGGGGAATGGGCCCCATGATTCCTAGTATAGACTAAAAAGAAGTAGCAATGTGTGCTATGAATAATAATAATAATAATAATAATAATAATAATAATAATAATAATAATTGCTTACACTTATATAGCGCTTTTCTGGACACTCCACTCAAAGCGCTTTACAGGTAATAGGGACTCCCCTCCACCACCACCAATGTGCAGCCCCACCTGGATGATGCGATGGCAGCCATAGTGCGCCAAGACGCTCACCACACATCAGAGGGGAGGCGAGTAGAGTAATGAAGCCAATTCATAGAGGGGGATTATTAGGAGGCCATGATTGATAAGGGCCAATGGGAAATTTTGGTCAGGACGCGGGGGTTACACCCCTACTTTTTACGAGAAACGCCCTGGGATTTTTAATGACCACAGAGAGTCAGGACCTCAGTTTTACGTCTCATCCGAAGGATGAAGAGCCAATGTGTGCTATGTCCTATGAGATTTCCCTCACTGTGATGTGTGATGGGGAAAGAAGTTTTATGTATGTGCCAAAGTCATTTTGGCAATAAAATCTTGTAAAAACCTTTCCCACTGCAGTATGAGATTTATTCATTAAAATAATAATTAATATCTTAAAAGTTCCCTTTTTTGAAATATATACAACAGTTCAAGCACTACGGCAACAGAGAGGCACAGTTCCTCCATCTCCAGGAGTCCACAGCTTCCTTGCACTTAAATGTCTCTCTCTATTTAACAGTGCTGAACTATAACACAGCTCCCAATGACTTTCATTAGCACACCTGCATTAAAGCACTTGCAGACTGTACCACCAGAGGACCATTAGAGTATAGCCTCCACCCCTGTTAATTTAAACTTGGGTTCATGCTTTTTAGAAACCTCAGTATCTGAATGTATATAAACATCTCCAGATGAGTATTACATATTGGAACTTCAAGACCATCACATACCAGTCAGCTGAGTAAGCATGCGATGATGACTGAAGAAACACAAATCTAATTCATATGTCACAGTTCTTTTCATGTTGTGAAACACAAATGTTATGCAGGGACAGAAATGTGTTTCTACAAAAGCGGCCTTTGCGGTTTTGAAGTTAACATTTTTTGAAATGCCATAAACCATTAGAAGAAATTCGTTTTTATTCCAAAAACTGTGTCTTTACACTGAGGACTATTGGTTCCATGGACATCATACATCAAGCTTGCTTATGTAAGTAAAACTCTTATATTTAAAGATTTCATCTGCCCCTCTTTTAGTCTAGGGAAGGAAAGCTCCCTCAATATCTTTCAGAACTTTGTCAATATTCTGTGTTGTTTCACCCACCCCGGTGGCCTTGCGCGATTTAATTGTAAAATTCCAGGCATAGCCACTGCTACACTTAAACACACTGGGCTCCCAGAACACACACGCAGACGATGCACTTCGTTTCTCCCCCCACGGTCAGCTGAAGTTGGAACACACTGGGAACGAATAAACGCGTCAAACAGAGTCCCTGCTTTGTTAAACGAACTGACTCCTGCGTTCTATGAAGTCATTTTAGAATAGCAATAAGGTTCATGCTGCTCTGTGGGATTACTGCTAGGCCAACCTACTCCAGCACTGGAAGAATTCAAATAATTGGCAACCTTACTCTTACCAGTGACAGAGTGACACTTCTCTCACTGCAGATCTCTAATCCCTATTGATTACGTTTTGCGTGAGCCATCAGTCATTCTTAGTTGCTTCAAACTTTGCTCCAGTTTCCTGCTGCCTCTGCATTCGCAGAACGTAGTTATATTTCAAACTAAAAAAAATATTCAGGTTTTTTCTCTCTGGCTGTTGTTTTAATACCATGTAGAAAAATACATAGTATTTTAAAGCCCTTCATCTGAAACATGATTATTTGTTATATGTCATCCTTGTATACAAACTATACCTTAATTTATGAACTATACTAACTTGAAGATGGGTTTTACCATGAAAAGACACTGTATAAAATAAAGAGAACCGAACTGATTCAGCTCGTCTCATAGGAAGAAGCTGTCGTTTAGGCATTCCAGAAATCATTGGAGATCAGGTTCAGTAATGATTCACACTCCAGAGCCCCCTCAGTGCAACACCTCTGCTGCTCAGGGCCGAGGGATTCATCTGTAAAATCTTCCGCTGTAAAATTGGCAACACAAGAAGATGCAAGTCTAAACTGTTGGTTACAGTCCACTGCCAGCATAACTGTGAACATCCAGACACAAACATTTGACCATCACAGTTCTACATTCATAGTGAGGCTTGAGACAGGTTTAGTTGGTCAAACATTCCAACTGAGTAGGAGCTGCACAATCCCAACCTAGTGCAGTGATTCCTCACGGCCCTCTGTGGTTCTGACAGAAATATTGCAGTTTAACGGAACAAAGACAGCTATTAATAATACCAATGATTCCCAGTACATTATTGTTTTTGCAGGGAAGTAACTAACATCAATAAATGTTGGACATTTATTATTATATGTTTCTGCCGGTACATAGAAGGGAAGGGAAATTATTGATATTCAGATAATACTGTACATAGAGCTAAAATTACACACAGAAATGTGCTAATAAAAAAAGACTTCCACTGCTGCAACTACTATGTTGCTGTATGTAACATGAATAAAAATAATAGAAAATACAATAATTATTTAACCATGGAGCATCTAATTCACAGTTACGTTTGTAGTCACAACCTCTCAAAAATACAGTACAGTACAAACAATGGATTCAGAGTGCGAGAGACAAATTCAGACTGGAATGGCTTTGTCAAGCTTGAAGCCACTTTAGCTAATGTTATTACTGCTGCCACTGTTCCTGCAGTTACTACAACTACTAGTACAGTATATCTGCTTCTTTTCATCCTGTTCTTGTCACTAAAGCTTCTGCAACTTTCTTGTTGCTCCTATTTAGTTACACTGGCTTACTGGTCTATATAAGACATACTGCAGTTTTTCTAAAACTTAGAAAAGCTGAAGAATTGTCCTTAAGCTTACATTTTAGAGTGTGTGGCTCCCAACTTTGTCAAAAGAAATCATGGCCGAAATGAGTATACAAGTGCAGATGTATAATTTGTACTTTACATTTCACTTCCTCTTGAACTTATGAGGATTTTTTTCAGAAACCTCTAGGGTCCACCACTGACACAGATGTAGCTAACCAAGAAAAGGAGGAGGTCACATCCACTGAGACTAACCCAGAGCACAGCATTCAGCCAGAGGAGATTCCAAGACACTGAATAATGCTGCAAAGATTTCTCAGGACTGTTATCACACAATGGAAGCAATCAGTTCTGGAAACAGGCAAGTGCTACTTAAAAAAGCAAAAGAATCCATGATCATTTTCAAATCACAAACTCTTGTAAACAGATGAACATAAGCAGTGGTTACAGATATACTAATCCACTAAGAAACATTTCAGAAATTCCTTCAAAAGACAAATTAAACTTGCAGATCAGAGTAATGCACACATTTCTAAAATAATATAGCATCTATCCATTCATTTTCAAACTGCTTTATTCAATACAGGGTCCCAGAGGAGCCATCAACAAGTGCAAGACTGGATATACCCTGGACGGGACACCAGTCATATTTCTTAGCAAATCTGAGAGCTCTCTGGTGCAGGTCAAGTATTTAAAACATGCATGACAGCCTTGATAGGCTTCAGGTCTCTGCTGATGAAAAGATTATTTAGATTTTTGTCTGACCTGATCTGTATGCTGAGGTTTTTAAAGGCTTCAGTTATTCTGAATGAAATCCTCTTGTCTTTATTGCTTCACCTGAAACAGTGTCAGGCACCTGATAAAAATATTGGTAAGCACAGCTGATCAAAGATGATCGAGTCTGGCAAAGATGTGGCAGAGATACCTTGCTGTGCAAAATGCAAACAGCTTTGGTGGTGATTTTGCTGAACTACTGTCCATGTGAATTGGGTTCAGCCATTCTTATTATAAGCCATTACATTGCGCGCCGGCTCGTATCTGTCAGGTACAGGTCAATATGGAAATCTCACTGTTGCTCCGTCAGCAAAATGCGCTCTAGTCATTTCATGGATTGTTGTCTTTTTCAACTGCAGTGCTGAATACTGTTTGCAAGCTAGACACAATCAATGTTGTTCTCTTTCCTAAACACGTGGAGAAAATGATAGGTAGGTAAGTCTCTGTCTCCATGTTGGAGTCATCACTTAACAGAGGTAAAACTCCTTTTACTATTATAGCAGAGTCACTTGGAGAGTGATTGTAGAGACATTTAAGGGCAAATATTATACTTAGGTGTCTGATCAAATATCATAATTCTTTTCCGTTCTACGGAAGTGTCCTAATGGGGCTGAAGAAGGGAAGCTCTGATATTCAGCAGAACATATTCATGCCGCTACATCTTTTAGAACTAATAGCAGACTTCTGAATCATCTTCACTTCAGAGTGCTTTTCTGGTTACCTGACAATTTGCAGACCAATTGGCACCATGTGGGTGTTTTCAAGTGAGTTTGAGCATTGAACCTTTACCAAGGAACTAAGAAGCCTCTTACAGAAACAGCCTGATCTTCTGGCAAACAAAAAAAAAAAAGATTTAACATCTTAGTGGAAAAGCTGCCTAAATATACGATTTCTTTATTAATAGCAGACTGGAACGAAATCCTTCACTTGGAGCATGATTTTTAGCACCGCATTCTGACCCCACAGCTGGTGCTATGCCCAACTCTGAAGTCATAGTAGATGCTCTTTCACTCTGAGCTGTCTTTGCTTCAGTCTCTGGGAGACATTACAGTGACCTGGAGATCAAATCCGAAAACTATAGTTGGAATAGAGAGAGTGGAGGGAAAAGACAGGGTTGCTACTAAAGGCTGGACACCAGCTGTTGTATCGGTAGACATTTTCCAGACAGAACTGCTCCCTCTGGGAAGATAAGACCACGCTTGTGAAAGCTCTGTTTGCACGAGCTGCCTTGCTGTCTCGCTTTCTCATGTCAGAGTGTCAGACCTGCTTCACTTTTAATTGGCCGATGTGGCCCTTGGCTGCTTTTAAATTCCTTGCAGAGATTGCCTTAGGTAAAGGACCGGCTCCTGTGAAAAGTTTAACCTGGATGACTCGGTGATAGTATCTCAGCATCCTGCACAAAGACAGGAAAAGGAGAGTTAGAGGCACACAAAGGATTTCTGAGGTGAATCTTTTCTTTATGTGTGAAAAGCACAAGGGTTGGAGGTAATGCCTACACAACACTTTTAGTGCAGTACTGGGTTTGCTCTCATTTTAACAACTGCAGAAAAAAAAATATGCATGACGAAAAGAAAAATACACTTAATTTTCTACTGATGCTTTTTTTCTGAATGACACAACAAGACAAAAAAAATAGCTCATCTGATTCACATCAAGGCGAAACAGAGGGACTTACACCTTGAAGACATTTCAAAAAGCCACTAAACTTCTTTTCCTCCAGCATTTTCTTATTTGCACAACATTCACTTTGTGGATGATGTCTAAATGATTGGCAAACAGGCAGGAACTGATGTGGAGATCCAGCACATCTCATGTCACAATCTACTTTTGTGTTTTTCTCAATTTTAGACACAAGGCCCCACAGTACAAGGTACAAGAGAAATAATAACAATAATACCCAATGCTACAGAAAAGTCTCTGACTCCAACTTGTGTGTCATATGAGGACATATCCTCATGGGGAACCACGGCAACCAGACTTCTGGATCAACAAGCCCAAACCGAGTGCCATTCAGGAACAACTTCGAACAAGGTTTCGACCGCTCCAAACACAACTACTTAGGTCTCAGGTTTCGATGCGATTTGATGAGAACTATGAGAAGAAGAAAGGGGAAGCAATGAAAGAGAAAAAAGGCAAAACCTGGCGAGGAGAAATGGGCGGGCCGGTAAAAAAAAAAACCCACCTGAGCAGTAAAAGAAAAAAAGGGGGAGGAGGGCAAAGGGAGGTGGAAGTGTGAGTGCAGGGGTATGGGATTTTGGAGATTCTTGCTGGTGAGCTCTTTTTTAAAAAAAAGCCCTCTTTCAGTTATCTTCCCTCTTGGCTTCCGGGTCACTCTGTCAGTTTGCCAGATCCGGAACAATAGCCTGGGTCAGAGGCAATTTGCACGGACTGTTTATTCATCTGATAGCGATGTTTGAAGTAGAATTACTTTCCAGAGTAAATATGAGAGGCTTGGGACTCTTCCTGGGAATGGACCTCTCCAGCCTGTGGCCTAGGGGTAAAAGGATTCACAGCTGTCGACTCCTGGCCTCCCAGTCCTGCGGCACTGAGCGAGAAGTCATATTATTATGGGACGACTGCCCACTATGGCTGCCAAAGAACTAAGAACTGCACAAGGGCCCAGAGACCCAGTCACAGTGCTGTGACGTCAATACATTATTTTACCATAACTTCCCTTCTGAAATTCTGATTCAGGTACATTACGTGAGAATTATAAAAATCACCATAAAGACCATTTTTAGAATACTGTCACAGTTTTGGTAACCTTATTATGTTGGTATCCTTATTAGGAATACTACTACTGTGGAATCAGCTTGGAGAAGAGCTACAAGGCTACCTCCTGGCCTTAAAGAAATCATAACCAGACAGGTCGAAGGCACATAATCTTGTTAGCCTTGAATAGGGAAGGCTACAAGAGGACTCGCGACATGTATTTAAAATCCTAAAAGGCTTCAACAGAGTCAACCTGGAGAACTAATTCAGGACTAACAGCGAAACAATGGTCTGAATACTGCAGCAGTAGGGGGTGAGCATTTATATGACGGAAAACACAGTATAAAGGAGTAAAGATCTGAAACACAGTGCCTAGACATATTTCCCAGCGCAGATGCCTACTATATATCCTTCACAAACAGCTAGATGAAATTCTTACAACCAAATGATCAAGATAGAAGGAACTGTGTCTTCTCATTCGGAACCTTTCTTAAAGTATATTCCACAAGACCCTGATTGTGCCTTCTTTGCTCAGTCAATGGATTCATTAAAAGGTATCCGGGTATTCTTTATTTGCAAGTGCTTCAGCTCACTTTTATTCTTAAAACATCAATGACATGCCACTAGATGACATGCCACTAGATGACAGTCCTACTTATTCAGGTGACTCAGACGTGTTCTTTTTCACCAAGAGCAGCAGAAACCTTATTTTCCTCCTCTTTGCAACCAAAAGTCATTTCCCGCAGTCTGAGGAGGCAATACAACAGAAGTGCTTTGTCAAAACTCTTTAAAAATGATGGATTTATCTATTTATTTTTAATCAGCTGTGATGACCAGGTCAGGCAAATATCAACAATGCTTTTTCGGGAGACAACAGGAAAGTAATCATCCTAGGACACTTGAAGTAGGTTCAGGAAATTTACCACGCAAATGAAAGTACAAGGTACAAGTGCTCTTAAGGACAACAGTACCAATTAACTGCTTACAGGGTCTTTCAGGAAACTGTATAAGGAACTATTAACACAATGTCACGTTGATGGTACTTATGCAGCAGGGTGGGGTATGCAGCAAAGGAGATACTATATAGCAAAGGGTCACATGTGACTTTAAACTGTACACAACTTAAACTCCCTGATAGATAGCCTTTTCTGTTAAAAGAATCTGCTTATTTAAGAACCGCGAGATGGATATGGTTAATTCTGAATGTTAATTATTCTGATTCTGCTACCTTGTTACCACAAGACAAGGGAGGAGCTGCAACACAGAAAAGTGAAAAATATCCTCATGTCACAAAAGAATGAAATGTGATCAGATGTCACAGTGGCACAAAAACAGCACTCATTTGCCCTGCTGACAGGAGCTGTGTGGGAAAACGGAAGAAAAAACTTCCATTCTGTTGAAAATCTTTTCAATTTCTGCAGGAGTAAACTATTTTTTCTCCTCTCCTTCAAAGGCAGAAAAAGAAAACAATTAGGTTTTATCTTGGGGTCTCAAGAGATCTTGAGCTGATGTCTATTGACAGCTGAAGACATTAACCCAAACAGAATTGTGAACCAGTGAGTGAACATAGAAAAGTTTTGTTTTAGGGTTTTTTTTTGTTAGTTACCAGGGGGTCTCTCTGTGTCATAAGCTCCGTGGGCACGTAATTCAACCCTTGATGCCTTTAAATGAAGTACTGATTAAAGTACTACTACAGAAATCCTTTGAAGCAGTAGTGGGAGAGGTGTTTGTCTATCCTCAGTCTCTGGCTTTGAGTAGAAATGCAAGCTGAATGTCTAGTTGGGATTGAGAAGTCAGGCCAAGCTCATCATCAGCAAAAGACACTTTGAAAAAGAATTCAGTTCGTCTCCAGGTACATACAGGATACAGGACAGAGAGACTGAAAACAAGAGTCGTCATGGAGTTCCTTCAGGGATCTTCATTTTAAAGCTTCAGTGTTCTTCAGTTTAAAGCGAAGCGATCATTTTGAGCTGCTGTCATTTTTTTCATTATCAGAAAATGTCTGGAGAAGAGACAGTGACAATGACGTCAAAGTTCTGTGATTTAATGGACAACCTGTCACAGCCTCTGTGTTCTGTATGTTCGCAAAATGCCAAAGAAAATCATGGTAGGGTTTACACTTAGAAAAAGGAATTCAGTTTGCAAACTTACCACTGTAGTCAATAAATATTGCCTCTCCACTGGAAGAGCTCCTACAAATATCACCACCTGCGTCTTTTTGCTTGAATTAGTGTGAAATATGCTCAGCTAACATTATGGAAACAAAGGGAGCTTTATTACTTCAAAGTAGCTAATTCACATACCTGTACATGTATTGTCTCTTACACAGACAACATCCCAGTTCTGCTAGGTTACTTTTTGTTCTCAGGCATAAAACAATTTATCAGACACAGGCTTATTTCCTATACCACCACTTACTTTCCATCTAGTTTTATGCCACTATCAAAGTTTTAGAAGCTTCAGATTATTCGGCTATGCTCTTGTAATGTTTCATTTACATGTGAAGAGAGGCTGAAAAACATCTTGCTTTGCCAATTATGAAACCAGTGCTTCAAGAGTATTCAACTGTCTCAAACAGGGCCACTGCAGTTACCCACTGCATCAGCTCTCAAGCACAGACTCAGAAAGGAAGCACACTTTCACTGACAAGACAAAAAAACAATGTGGCATTTTTCTCGACCATAAACCGCAACCTACATAAACTTTAATTATTCAGAATACATTCATAGTGACGTTTTCCTTGGTGAATTTTAATACAAAATCGAATCTAGATTTTCTTTTACCACAGCAAAACAGCAAAGGTCTAGGCCCCTTATGCATATCGGTTAATACCAAAAATAATGACACTCTTCCCCGAAGCTCCCTCCCCCTCCCAAAATCACTGAACCATTCATTTACAAAGCAATTACTACTCAAAAATGTCCTTTTACTGTTAAAAGAAAATCCAAGTCAGTGAACTTTACTCAGATTTGTGCACACCATCGACAAAACACGGGGACAAAGTCTGCTGAGAAGCTACAGGCCCTGCTTTGTCAAAGAGCACCGTATGTAACTATTTGATAAACTGTGTGTGTGTCAGCATGCTTAACACTGAACAGTAACAACCCATCACAGGGTTTAAGCCGAGAATATTGACAATGTCAGCAACATTCCATCAGAACCAGTTGTATTTTTACTCAATGTATAGCAAATTCTGAATATCAATTCTTTTTTCTGAATTTCTACATGCAGTATGCGTGTCATTTGTATCATATACCTGTGGGCTTGGAACATTATTGGTATTAACTAATTATGATCATTTGTATCTAAACCAGTGTATACAGTACATCTTACAATTAAAGTATGTGTTTTTTACACACATTTTCTTCCAGTTTCTGTGTGTATGTGTGCGTATATCTGTGTGTTTGCTGGAGAATTCTTAGTAAAGTACTTTGCTCAGGGCCTCAGCGGCAGTGGAGGTACTGTACATGGGATTTGAACTTTCAGCCCTCCCCCCATGGTGGCACAGTATTTGAAGCTTCTGATGTTCATTTCAACTTTGGAAGCCTGTGTGTGTGGAGTGTGCATGGTATCCCAGTGTTCGTGTGGATTTTCTGCAGGGACCTTCCCATCAAACCACTTGTTTTATATTTTGAAGTGAAGTTTTGTGTGTCCGGAAGTTCATATACCTTATGAACCTTAGGTGACAACCCTACTACTTACAAAATTAAAACAATCTTCTCTCCAACACTATTTACAGTTACTTAACTAATCCTTCAGCTAGCAATGAAAAACACAATCAACATGTAGACATTTAGGATTTGTTGTTGCAATTTTCAGGTTTATAATGCATTTATTAGACCTTGTTCCTGTATTTTTTTAAAAAGTCTTAATATACATTATGTCAGCATTGTTACTGGCACTGTCCACTACACTTTCAGTCCCTATGATAACTACAATATAACCTAGGAGGTTTGCGTGCTTGTGTAGTAAATGTATGAATAATGTCATGAAACACACACCAAATAAAAAGTCTGTTTATGCAAAGGAACTAGTCAGCATAATTTGTTCCATAAGGGTCACATACTGTAGACTACTCCCTTTGTTTCATGTTGTAGTTTATAGCGCTGACATCAGCGATGTAAAATAAAAACGATGTTTGAAAGGCTGGCATCCGGTGCAGTAGGCGTCCATTAGATCGTCTCTTGTTCTGTGCTAATGGATAAGCTCAGAGAAGAGGACAAGTTTTAAGCAGTGCTCTCCTAGGCTTACAGAGTAATAAACTGGCGCCTGGTAGGCCTGTCCTTTCAAGCGTATTGACATGAGGGAAACAGAAAGCCAATTAAATATCTGATGCAACCAACAAGAACATGAAGTCTGAACTTTACCAGGAAATATGTTATTTAAAAAGAAATATCTTTATTATATTATAAACAAAAAGGTGAATGTGTGAGCCTGTAAAGCTCTAAATGTATGAATGTATTCAAGTACTGAACACTCAAGGCTATAGCCCTCCGACAGCTGTATTTATTCGTCCACCTGCTGATATAGTGAAATGATCATTTCTTCATCTCAGGACCAGTTGCTGTTGCCAAATCCATCCAAAGACATAACGTTTTACTTGTGCTGAAGCCTGATTTAGACTTACTAGAATAGCTTCTACAAATGTCTGAATTAACTGTCCTGCTTGCCGTCTGCCGCAATCAACAGGTCTGCATATTGTCTAAAGTGGAAAATGTTTTCCAGCTATATCTCCCAGGGAAAGCAAGCGATCTGGCGCAAATCCTCCCTCCTAGCCAAATGGAGCTGACTACGTTGAGTCTCAAGCAGACTTCTGGGTAATTTCTGGAAGGAAGAAAAGTCCACGGTGGGCCACGAACACCACACAAAAAAATCACAAAAGAGAGCCACCCGCTAAATAAATATCTAGAATAGGGGGCCTGGAAGGAGACAGTACATAAAGTGTAAGAGATTAAACATTAACTGACATACTACAATCTTCGTAGAGAGGAATGTGTGAGAGGGCTTAGTGCTTAGGCATTACACTTAACACTACCTTATCTCTATAAAGCCTTCTACACTTCCCCCTACCTCTACACCTCCCACCCTCACCTTTACATCATCTTTGAGACCCCAAGACATTTACTGTGCTCATGGGCAATGCCACCCCCAGACTGTTGATTTTATCTCAGGTTAAAAGTCATTTCACCCTTCTTATAAATGTGAGTGGATTAACCTGTGCATGCTGCATAGGATTCATTCAAACATTTCTTCCTACATTCTGCCATTAAAAGCTGAGCATGCTGTGTACCTCACAGCACGAAACAGTACCTATGAGCTCTCAGTTTCAGTGGTTTCAAAAGGGGCATGATTCATTCCTGTCATGGGAAACACAGACAAATGTAATCCTGAAAGCCGGCTAAAATTTCAGAACAAAAAAACAACAAAATCAAATTAAACCCCGACAACAGGAAACCTAGACTAACATTACCGCCTTAAAAACTGGGAACTGCTGTATAGGAAAGACCTTGCTGAACAGCATGTACTGTAACTGTACAAAAACCCAGCAAGTCAGGTTAACAGGAGCAAAGTGAAAAGTGAAAAGGGATTTCTTTGCCAGTTGCTGTTAAAAAAAGCGAAAACAACAAACCTCTCCGCACTGTACTGTACTTGACCTTCCTTATCTCCTCCTTAATGGCAAATCTATGGAGTGTCTCTCTTTCTGACCCCAGCAATGCCGTTATCAGCTGCACTACCAAGGTGTGTACATTAGCTTGTGTGTGCTTTTAGCTCCCCAAACATCTGAATTATCACCTGTCAATTTTCTGTCTGCAGTGACATCTTCCAGGAACTGTCGTGACCGACTAAAAATAGCATCAAGGAAGCCTGCTGGGCCGGGACAGCAAAGGAGTCAAGGATTTACAATGCAAATGTATAACAATGGCACACCTGTTTTATAGCTGCAGTGCACATGTAGCTCTTCCACTTCCCGTAATGCAAGCTACCACACACGCACACACAAATGTCATTAAACACATACAGTAAACATACACACAGATACACATTCAGTACACATATACACATAGTAAAGAGTCTGTGCTCTGGATTTAATTTATACAAGATTCTTTGGATGTAAACATTTAATAGAACAATAAATTCAATTAGAATTGTGGACATACAGTATCTTCTACAGATTTGTTAGCTCAAAAACATATAGCTTTTAAGCACTGCACATTAGGCAGGCATTTGAGAGATACAGAACACTGTCATATTTAAAAGCAGTACTTTCCAAAATAGTACAAGTGTCCAGTTTACACTCAGGACTTCCATTTACACATAAGACAATATCAGCCGATGATACCACCTGTATCAGGTCCTTCAGGATACACAGGACTGAGCTGATTGATGCAGTGGTATCCATTAGGCTCTCTGCTGCAGTTATATTATATCCCTACATCAATTTTTTTTTCTGGCAAGGTTTGAAGAAGTCACAATAATTGTCGCTGGTGTTTCTATATAACACATGTACAGTAATAATAATTGCTGTTGCTGTAGAGGTAATAATGTCGATATCTATTTCACCTCAAAGGGTCAGTAAGCCTGCTTAGAAAGCTAGTGTATTTCTTTTGGAATGTAATTTTGGACTTGAAAGATTTAAGGACAAAAGGCACTGTCAACCGGAATGAGAAATCTTGCAGGGGAATGCAAAAGTATAATCAGAATCACATGATAGAACACTGTGCATCAGAGGTACAAACCAATAAAAGATCAGACAAATGCAAAGAATTTTAAAATCCACACACAACTGGAGCAGAAGATCCTCACACACGGGCATGGTGCTGTTCTTACCACAGCAAACAGGGCATTACGATGTTCATGACAGGAAGAGATATGCAAGAACCAGTTTTTCTGCTTCAGGTACCGCCAAAACAGGATGTAGCAGAGCAAAATTCCCGAGACGAAAAAAATGATGGTTCATTAATAAATGGTTCCCGAGATTTAAAAATACACTGATTTTAAATGAACAATTCTTCACTTTCATGCTCAACTTAATCTGAACTCTCCAATCTGTAGAGTACCTACTGTAGCAACATTGTATCATACAAAGTGCAAAAACTGGTATCTGTAATTTAATATACAAAACTGCAATAACTGAATTTCAAAGAATTTTTATACTATTCATACAGTATGCATAGAGACCTCAGTGGCTGGGTTTGCATGCACAGATATCTGACAAATGACAACATAAAAATGAAAATTCAATGCATCTAGTCTGATTGTCCTAGATTGTTCTGATGGAAACATGCATACTAAATAGGAAAGGCCCCAGAATGGAGCCTTGTGGAACGACATCATACGAGACCTGAATGGGACAAAAAGCTTTATATCAGGGATGCAATTAATGATCTAATTAAGGACAGGGCCAGAAGTCCTCTAACTGAGCGATGAGAACATTATAGGTTACTGTGTCAAAAGCAGCAATAAGAATCAAAAGAACTAAAACAGAAAAGAGTCGCGGCTATGAAAGTATCTATATATCAAAAATTAAGAAGAATCCGGGTTTAAACAAATAGAACTCTTAGGTGACACGTACTGTGCAAGTCACAGAGGGGCAGCAATTTTATATCCCACTACAGGACTTCTCCTTTATGTATGTGTGCAGTGACGGAGCTCACGCTACGCAAATCATACATGCCTCATTCAGCTCTCTTGAAAACATGCTGCATCATTAAATTTTAAGAGGCAGGAGTTCAAAAACTCATTCATAAAATTACGCATCTGTATAAATAATGCATGTTTGCATCTTGCCAGTCCATTGTACTTCAGATTATAAGCCTACCGGGTTCTTAGAAATATTGAGACCAGTTACAGAACTGTGTAGCGTAAAAACTGAATCTTATTTTACTACTTGTAAATATAGAAACCACACTGCTTAGCAACTTGATCAAAACCCACATGTACATTTGTAATACCCATTGTTTCATGCATTGTTGCAGAAAAAACACTGGCTGCAATTTAACAAACCACAGGTTTATAAAAACCATTGCACTGTAAAGGCGCATCATACGTTATTAAATGGTAAGCCACTTGGAAGACTTATACTCTATGGTTTTCCTTGTCTTCACAAGCTTTACAATAGCAGCTTAACCAATGGTTTGACTGCAGGGTTTCTGAAGCACATTTATGCATTCTTGAAATACATCTGTAAAAAAAACGAAGGAAGGAATGAAAAATGGAAATAAATAGAAACAGATTATAATAGGTGATGTACAGGTATTTCTAGTTGCATTTTTGAAATTGTGGATTGGTGAAAATATTTGTAACCTGACAGGTGACAAAACACTAACAGTGGGGTTCTTTGTAAGGCCGTTCAGAAACATCAGAAAGGAAATGCTGACCCTGTCTTGACCAGTTTCTGGCAACTAGCACCAGCACATTTGTTCAGAATCTTCGATTTAACCACAGAAGCCATCTATGCAGATTATTTCATGTCGGTCCTATTACACACCTCTTCACTTGCACATTTTCACTTTTCAGGCACAATAAGATTGCTCATGACAAACCACATCCTACAACTACACTGTCCGAAACGCAGCTGTCTTCAAGTGCAGAAACGGCACAGAGCAAAAAAGGGGCTTTCAATTGTACAATGCACTGTTTTACAATTTGAGTAACCTGCAATGCATCACCTTTTTTGCCTTTCTAAACAGAGTGATATTACTCTGCTCCAGTCAATAGTGTATCTCAGTATTCGTCCAAAACGTGAGAACTGCACAAAACAATCATTTCAAAACCATATTCTGTATTACACACAACTGCTCAGTGACAAATGTTAGATTAATTCTCCTCCACCTCTACAAAGAGAAACCTTTTGGTGGCTTGATGACACTTGCCTGGTGCCAACCAGCTGAATGGCGAAGAATCAGGTCTAATAATGTAATCTTGCCCCAACATTATCTAGGGCTTTGTGGTGAATGGGGCACTCCATACTCAATCTTCAGCTCATTAATAATACCTGTATGAAGTAAAAAAATCAGGGATACTTTTTAACCTGGGTAACAGAACACTTTGACCTGGGGCAAGCAGCCAGGATATTGTTCCACTCGACCAAGGCTGTTAAAACAGTAATGAAGAAACTGGAAGACATACAGTATCCATGTATTACAAATGCACCCATTTTACTCAGTGCTTCCACAATTCCAGTCAATTGTCTGGACAGCACCAACATCCCAAAATACTTAAAAGGTTCTAAATAAAACTTTTTTGCAGCATCTGGACAACTTCAGGCAGCATAGCAGTTAGCGCTGATGCCTCATGGTTCTTTGGTCATTAGTTTGTGAACTGGGGCACGTTGTGAAGTTTGCATGTTCTATCCCATGTTTATATTTTTTCTTCCTCCTCCTTGTCATGCTGATAAGATTTAATAGACTTCTTTAAACTGCCCCTTTCTCTATAGCCCTGTGAGGATGGGGGTCCTATTTAGGATGAGAGCAGTCGTGTGCCCGCAGTTCCATGTTGTGCTTTAGGTTTAGGGCCAGGATCGCTGCAACTCTCACCAGGACAAGTAGCTTTCTTTTCAGGAATGGACCCAACTTGTGATACTGAAATTTATGATAACTTTATATCTAACATCTTGAGAAAATGTGTACATGCCTTTTGCAATAAAAACAAATAAAAATAAACTGTGTGGATTCCAAATATACATCCATTACAAAACTGAAAATGTAGAAAGTCTTTTTCTAGCTTAAAGTGTTCAATCTGTTGTCAATGACCATAACCAATGTAAACGATAAGTGTGACAAACCCATTACGGTACCTTTTGTCATAAGAAATGAAAAATGCTAAATCAAATCAGTAAAAAGAACACTGGAAGAAAGCCATGTCTATTCTTATTACCCTGCATAGTTTGCAAAGGAACCGAATTTCGTACCATTTACACAGCAATCCAGGAAATTAAAATACATACATGTTATCCCAAATACAGGGTTTAACACTTCTTAATACTTCTGCAAAAGATGAAGGTGTCTGCTGAAGATCTTTTCACAATCACAGTGTAGTTGCAATTGGAGCCCTAATAAAATGGTACTGCAATGCCTGTAATGAATGGTGTGATGTCTTGTCAAAAGCTACTAACTTCAAGGTCAAAGTATTTTCTATAGGCCCAGTTCTACAAACAGAGATATACTGTATACCCTAGCACTGTGAGACAAAGGCCATACCAAAACCCAATGTGATTTGATGAATTGTTGCCAAAGCCTGCATTAGCAAACATGTTGTTGGTTAGGGTGAGATATAGGAGCATGAACAACAAGTTCTGACATCATTCTTGTGTCAAAAAGGCTTTTACAGGCAAACACATGAGTCACTCATCTGGCCTGCAAATCCAGTTTTCTCTTAGCTATCTCACAGGGTTTAAAAAATAATTGCAAAAACATAAGACTTCTGATTGTGTCAAGTGGGCATAAGTACTGTACACAAATGAATGAATGGGCTTCAGAAATATACGTCTTTCAAAATTAGGCCTTCTGACTACAGGATGCAAGCTTGCTGCATATTCTAAAGGTGGGAAATAAAACTATAGGAGGAAAAGACCTTTGTTTTACTTCACACAATGATCCAGCTATTTAATTTCATACTGTTATCAGTATGGAGACTCAAAGTCAATTTTATCTAGAGTAAAAAAGAAGTAAAAATATTGTGCTGAATCCTGCCTACGTTATGATTTAGCAAGTTGTAGGCAACATTTTGAAGGATTGACTCCTCTTTGTTCTACTGTAAGTGTATTTTAAATTGTGTGCTCTTTAAATGCATATTTACACTCCAGGTGTAAAATGTAAGAAAAGGAAGGAAAACAAGACTTCCAAAAAATACACATTTGCATTTGTTTACTTAAAAAATAAGAGCTATTTTTATCATTTCCAAATGATTCAGACTGCCACTGTGGTCCAATATGACAGTTGAGATGCATTATTGGTAAGCATATAAACCCTACTACAAGCACACCAGTTTCTCTGTGCAGGACTTTTTATTTACTTTTCTATGTGAGAAATAGTTCGTGAGACAGTGAGAAAAATGCATTGTATTTTTAGCACAGCCGTTTTAAAAATAGCTTATCGTAACTGAAAATCTTATAATGCTGGCATACAGGCTTGACAGCTCTGACGAAAAAGCTCAAACGTAGTTATACTTGTTGTTGGCTTATAGCTCAAGGGTGACCGAGCTTGGCTGTTCCCAGGTCAAACTCCACAAAACATACTTGGCACAATTGTCCTATTAAATAAAGCAATGAGATAAAACAAATGGGGAATCTAAAAATAATGCCAAAAATCAAACTAAATTTACCCTGTTTAAATGTTCATTTCCTGGTCTTACAGTTCAGTAACAAAAAGAAAAATGTATCTTCCTAATCTGTTTATCTCATGGAAGGCATTTTAAAAACTCAGCTTTCAATTGGTCCCTTTTTTATTGTTCTACATCAATACAAACATTCTGATATCTCACATCTCTCATTTTTTTGTTGTACACTTTGAGAGGAATGGTCAGAATATGGACACCCAGGTGCTGTACTGTATGGCCGGACTTCACACAAACAAGAAAAACATAAACGCATTCAGGAAGGAGTTAAACCAATTACCAGGCCTCACTCAGCCCTCGCCACTTCCTCTCCAGCTGTTTTCAATTTCCTCCCTCCAAAGACCTTTTAGCCCCCTTCAAAAAGCAGGACAAATTGCTTCTCTCGGTCTTCAGAATGACAACAGTGCCTCTGTGGCTTGCTGTGGCATCGTGAGAAAACTCAACACAGATGCTGCAAGCTTCCCCGTGTGACTTTTTAGTCCCTGAAGACAAAACCTCAATTTATGGACAAACAGAATTTTTTCGGGATGGAGATCACCAGCTCTGTTCCGCCTCCCTACCTACTGGGCTCCACTACAGTGACCATGAGCAGCACCAGACTTGAGGTTATCCTTTCTCTCATTGCACTTATTTAACCCCATGCTGTGATGATTAATAAAACCATCTGGCCTGTTATCAAAAATGTACCAAGACGTTTTCCTTCTTTAAAAGCCTTTAGTTTCTCAAGCTCATTTTAGCACTGCAGTGTTTTCTTGGAGTGTTTGAGTTCAACAACTCCTGTCTTTATTTTCCACAACACATTCCTTTTGGTTCACCACTCCAGGGAAACCTCAGCGTAAAGCAAAAACATTGGGCACACTGTACATGTGAAAAACTGTCTTGTCCGTTCTCCTCCTCTTCCACTGTTTTTCTGAAACCTTTTCCACAGGGGTCAACCGATGAGCCCCAAACTTTGCTTAAGCAGTGAGTTACGATTTTACTTATTTATTGTTCACACAGGAAATGAAAGCCTCTTAAATATGTCAAGACAGTTGAGTCAGCTGTTGCCAAGGAAAGCATAAAAAAAGTGTTGTGTGAAAGTTATCTCATGTTTCATTGCCTCAGGGTTACACCGGGTACTATTATTACCACCAAGTGGTACTGTATTTATGGTAAATATTACAACACCACCTCATAATCCCAATTCATTCCTGAGTCAGGTGATTTCCAATCTAGATTTATTTTTCCAAACTTAAACATCTAGGCGTACAATCATCAATCATTAAAGCTGTTGCCTACAAATTGACAACAATCACTGTAATAATAAAGTTCAGAAACATTCTTTGCATCAAATTCAGGTGCTTATCGTTCTCTGTTATCTACTGTTGATAGCTAGCAATGTCATTCCCTGTATTATGCTAAAATCAAAACAAAATAATGTGAATCTTCTGAAGGAGGATAATGTCTGTGGGAAATATTTTATATAAATGCTACATTGGGAGTTTTGGGCTCTATGCCTTAGGACAGCTATTTATTATGCTTGTTACTTGCAACCCCCTAATTATGTATTGTTAGTCAGTCATCACAATTTAAGCAATAAACCAAGCACTTGTAAAAATGTTGCAAAATTGGATGGAATTAAATAGCTGATTAGTCTAGAACAGAGAAGATTGCAAGAGAATTCAAGTATATTGAACCTTTACAGACATTAATAAATGTAATCCAATGGACTGCATCTTCATATTAAGTGCAATAAGAACTGAAAAAGTCATATTGAAATTATAAACAAGTGCATTGAGTGTTGAGAATAGGGAGCACTTCTTTATATGAAGTGTATGTCATCGGGATGTGTTTACTACGGTGTGATCAAGGATGCATCCAACACAGGCTAGAGAGCTGTCTGCACAACGTATCAACATTCTCAAGCTCCATGCAGTGGACTCTTCCAGGTGCACTGGGAATGGCTTGCTGCCCTTCACTGGCCGAAGTAGCTGTAGATTCCCCTCCTGGCATGGCTCATTAATAGTATTTCTCCACACCTAGCAGCTGCTGCTGCTGCTGCTTCAGCTGAATCTGGCACACTCTGGCATTGCACCGCAGCTCCGTCTTGTCTGACTGTGCCTTCTACAGAGTGCCTTCCATTGGACAACACCTCCCCATCCTGTGCTCCCTGTTGTCAGTTCTCTTCCTCCAGATTCCCTCCACCAGGTCAGTCTTAAACGACTATCTTGTAGCCAGTTCAGCATGTCACCCCCCACCCCCATCCCCAAGGTGTTCAGGTGGTCGTGGATGGCCTCTTGAGACTTCCCCCTTTATGCCTTTGTCATTAAGTCTCTGTCACTGAAGACGGTTATGTCTATTGGGTCATTCAGCATGGAAGAGTCCCCTACTCCTACCATCTTTGCTGCTACTGTAGGTGTGTGTCCTCTCTTCAGCCACAAGCCTCATTTTTCTTTGCAAATTTTGTCTCAGCTTCTCAACCAGTGGATCTGACTTTGTGCCCATGCTAATAAAGTCTACTGCACTTACCATCTTAGGGAAGCAATCTGAGTAAAGTTCTGCACTCTAGAGTCTAGCAACATTATTCCATTCAGGATTTGAATAGCGTCACTTAACACCTGGGACCAGTTGCTCGTGTCCTGCAGCATATGGACTCTGTGTAGGGCATGTGACCTGGCACTGTACCACCTGTTGGCTCACGTTTAGTTGCTGAGGACCTGGGGCTCTGCTCTTTGCAGGTCATTAGCGTAATCAGTTTGATGGAGCTTCAATCAAGGACCTCTGTGTGGTGGTGACACGGCCTTCCCCTCACACAGGGAATGAATGCAGTCCAACTCTGAGGTGGCTTCAGGGTCTTGCTTTCTGTTTCCTCGTCTAGTCCATGATTTCATGGCCATTGCCTCTGGCTACTTGCCCTCCTGTCCAACACAGCTGGAGCAGACTGCATTCCCAATGGTAATGACTACAATTCTCCTGAAAGGCCGCACTGGTTTATCATGACTCTGGTTCCCTGAAAACAAATGTAGTCACTACCTTTCCGAACGGCGTCACAGTCGGTCTCAGGAGGGTACATTTCAACAAAAGACGGTGGGGTGAACTGGTAGCCTCTGATTTGATGACCTCTGCATTTTTGCACTGTGTGGAGGACAGTGATGTGTCACTTCCCAAAGACTACATTTCTTTTCCGGGATCCAGGGTTATAATGAATAACAGGGCACCAGGGTTATAATGAATAACTTAAAGTTCTCACAGTAACTATTAAAGCTTCTGCAATTGCATGGTCTCATTTCCTTGTTAATTGTAAAGGACACTAGCACTGCATCCAGAATAACAAGATTTCTGTCTCAAATTTGCTTAGACCCCTGACCTCTTAATGTTTAAATAATATATGAGTTTTATAGCACTTACTGTGATTTTCCTATTAAAAATCTACAACGTTTGGTTTGCAAACCTACAATAAGGCAGCACCACTCTTAGAAGCTTGAAAAGAAAAGCACCTTTTCTGAACATCCACTGTGTATTCAAATTTTACAGCAAGATCCCTACAGAAACATACTTCTTGAGAGAAAACTACACTTGTTCAGTTAACTGCATCCAACTTGTTTTCAAAGGTACTGTACAAAATTGTATCTATATTTTTAGTTTGTTGTGTAAGATGAGGAGTTCCATTCTTATTTCTGTCATGCTTTTTATATCCATACAGTAATTTAAGGAAGATAATAAATATTCGCAAGCATATGATCAAAGGTCCCGGCCTTGGCTTTCATTTGAACTGATTTCTGATAGCAGTTGAGCATTCACAAACACGACAAATTTGCATGCAGGCAAAAAAAAACCAAGACGTGCGCAAAAGCCACAACTTGCCCGTGTGACAGGCAGTAGCAGGCGGACACCCCTCTGTGCATAAGGCTAGCACATTCTCCAGAAATACGGAGGCTCAAGAAAGAATTCCAATCAAAGCTTCAGAACCAGGGCAATTCTCAAAGTGACAAAGCACAGGAAAGAGCTATGTGGCTAGGTCCAGAGAGACCTAACAGATACAAGGACTGTTTATCTTCAGACGCTGCTCAGGTAGAACAGCACACCACATGCTTAATAAACACCACACCATAGAAAGTCAAAATCAGTACAGTTACAGTAAATAGGTACTTTTGCAGTTTAGCTGTTCTTTTAGTCTTCATCAGCTCTCCTTTGTCATATCCTGTCTTGGTTTGCCCTTGTCTATACTGCCAATTATTTGCACTGAAAGTACGGCATATTAAATACTGCAGAAAGGACCTTAGAAAGAATGTGAGAAACATTCTCAGAGATACCTTACTAAAGTGTACTGTAGATATGTACTGTGTCACTCCAGAGTGCTGGTCTGCAGTTAATACCAACCCAATTTCTACTCCATTCCCAAGTGCTTTCACTGTACTTTGCTGCAGTGTGCCACTGCTATCAAGTTTCTTCATAGCATAGCATAGAGAATGGTGGAACAAAGAATAAGAGGGATCCATTTAAAATGTTTTATGTGTTATTTGGAGTTGTTTTCCCTTTTACGATTGTTTGCAGTGCTAACCACTTATTCCAGGAAGCAACTCAGCCATTCAAAGACCTTGGGAAAAATATAAGAGTAGTCAGATTGGCAGAAAAGCAACAGAGCAAAAAGGACCATGGAGAATTTACAATAAAATATTAAATAAGAAGGCAGAACAGTTGTGCTGCCTCACAGTACTGGGGCCCTGGGTTCAATTCCTGGGGTGATATCTGTATAGAGTTTAATGTTCTCCCCTGTATTTGTGTGGATTTCCTCTGGGTGCTCCAGTTTCCTCCAACAGTCCAAAAATATACTGGTAGGTTAATTGGCTTCTGGGGAAATCGGCCCAGGAGTAGGTGTGTGCATGTTTGTGTCGGTGTGTCTGCCAGCGATGGACTGTTGTCCTGGCCATAATGTATCCTACCTTGTGCCTGTTACTCGTCGGGACAGGCCCAGGCTTCCCTGTGTCTCTGTATCAGATAAAGCGGTAATGAAAATGGATGAATGTTTAATAAACAGAGATTGGCATTGGGTAAGTAAATGACAGACCAAACATAACAGGTACCACTTCTGTAAACCCTCGTCTTACAAACCATCATACCTACACGGTAAAACAGTACAAACACATTTCTATTAAAGTTGTAGAAGTAAATCTAATGCTCCACAAGGGAGAAAGTTATTCTGGCTCTTGGAGTTGGGATTGTGGTGTTTTTTCTAGTGGCCAATGTGACATGAATTTGCTATGATAGAGCTGAAACAGCCCCTTATTTTTAGAAATGCTTCAAAGGTGTTATGCTCCCCAGCTAAAATCTTCTCCCAGTTTTCCAGAAGTTAATTTTCTGCAGGGCAAGATACCCCGGAAAGTGATCCTACTGTATATGTCTTCTGGGTTTTGAAATTGTGCCAGAAATGTGGAAATTATTTTACACTATCCTTCCCCAGACATTCAGGAAGTGTGAGTTTTAACTCGGATCAACTCAGATGGGTTCTTGGTGTTATACCATTATAGAAAATGAAGAACGCACTAAAGAAAAAACACAACAAGCAATACATTTATCTACTCTGATGTGTAAATAAATTGTTTCTTGATATCTGCACACAACCGCAGTGCGTTTAATCTTTCCCAAATATTTGCCCTTGCCCTTGTGCTTGTTTCTAAATATCACCCAAGGCCTAGCTGCAAATGCAACGATCCAGACATGATTTCTGCAGCACTGTGGTTTGTTGGAACAGACTAACCCTGCTTAAAAAATCACAGATTATTTTTTAAATTCTTTGCAAGCATTTTAAAATATTGAGTAAAACATAAGTAATGAGACAATGTTGCAGCAGATGACAACATGAGTAATGGTAAATCAGACCAGATTTTTAAGATAATTGTTATTCGGTATATTAATGTTATACCAAGCTTACAGTGCTAAGCTTTTTTTCAGCAGTGTCTTATTTCCTAATTTTTTTATTGTTTCAAGAGGCATATCCTTGGAAATCTTAAGACACGGAGCAAATTTTAACATATACTAAAAAAGCTATTTCTTTCTGTGGAATCTATCACTTAAATGTCATTTGTGGAAAAGGGGGAAATGCAGACTAAGCTGAAAATATTGTAGTAATATTCAGATCATGGTTCAGGGATGCTCAAGGCTACATTGGGACATTGTTCTGCAATGTTAAAAGGTGTGAATGTTTTACCTACATGGTCTACAGCAAAGCCACCATATGGTTTAAAACAATTTTCTCCAAAAAATGCATGCACATGACTCAAAGAAAAAAACAAACAAAACACCCGACAATATTTCTTTGTTCATTCCAAGCCTTTAAGATCACCGATCCGTTAAGTTTCGACAAATGTCATCTTGATCAACTGCCTATGAACAGCAAACTTTGCAGTTCCTAATGAGATTGAATCCAATCCATTCTGAGTTGTTATGCAGTAGTTTTGATATTTAAAAAAAATCAAAAGGCTAGACAAGAAATTCTTAATGTACTGTGACCCTTCAGGCGTTAGAAGCTAAATGGTAATAGTATTCAATAGACCACCAAGTAAAAGAATAACTTTTCAGACAAATAAAAAATCAACTTGAAATGTGCTTTTGGAAGATTTCCAGAGCAGTTTTTTTAGAATGTTTGTAGATTGCTCGGCTGCCTCAAAGGCTTGTGTATTTGTAGGAGGAATGCCCCCACTTGAAAAGCCCCATACAGGTATGTATTTGTTCAGTCTCTTTGTGAAGCATGACATGGGTCATGTGAAGAACAGAATTGCCTGGAGGAACAAGGCGCTTTTGAGTGACTTCACCCGTCCGGACAGCATCACGAAAGGACACCTGCTTTCTTCAGAGGGCTCAAAAGAATGCACCTCACACGTCTTGTCCTTTCATAGTCCAGTCAAACATTAATCTAGTTAGTATGAAGTTCCAGGAGTATAACCTAGAAAAATCCCTCAGGAGGGATTTGTCAAAAGTTTTACTTTAGCAGCCTATCCCTTCCCTTCAAAAACAAAGCAAAACCCTTGAGTTAAAATACTTGAGAACACTAAGCGGAAAATAATTTTGAAAATCACGCATTTTCTTGAGGGCTTCTCATTCACAATGATCTTTGGCAGTTGTTTTCCAAACCCTTACAACTGTATATAGAACTGCTTCCTTTCTTCAGTGCTGAATTCACAATTTCCATCGAAATTCCCCGGTCCTGAGCTCCGTGTTGCACTTAATGTAATCAGTCTATCCCTTTTGGGTTGCTGAATAGCTACCAAAAGCCTTCTTTTTTCCATGGAGAAAAAGATTCTATTCTTCTAACCTGTCCTGGATCAAACAAATAGTTCAGCGCCGAAATTATTCGGGGTGCGTTTCTCAAGCCCTTTTTCCAGCCTTCTTACCTTACTTCTAGAATGTAATGGAGATCATATTGTAATGTGCTTTTTCCCCCTCACATATTCAAGCTTACATAGTCCAGTTTGTTATTCTGTTCTACAGGTTTCCGATTACATGCGGCACATAGTGTTTTACAATGGAAAAATGTTAGATCAGATAATAAATACATCTGGAATTTATTTCCGAGAGGTTACCTCATGCAAAACTGTACCAGGAAAAGCAGAAAGACAAGCCAATGGGATTTTGTTTTTACTGTGGTATATCATGGTAAATGAAGAATTAAGAATTCTACAGCAAGGTATTAAAAGTGAAGCAAAGTGATATGGTAAAACAGAACATAACAAATCTGAAATCTGAAGGACGGCGCCTTTTTTTTTTACAGTATAGTGTCCACATCACTACACCGGGGCATCCGGACCCATGTAGACAACAGGGTTATAGGGTTAAACAAGATATGATTTCAATATGGATTTAATCTATCATTTTCTAACAGCCTGTATGAAACACACACCATAAATCCTCTGGAGTTTTATTAAGCATTTTGGTATGATGAAAAAAAAACACATTTCTAACAATTTATACTGTAAAAAAAACAATCTTGTTCATGTTTTGTTTTTGTAGAATAACAGTTCCTTAATGCATTTTGCCATTGAATGGTATTTTACAGGATTAGCTGTATAGTATTACCAATTGTTTTTCAAAATTGCACATCATTTATGGTACTGGTACTGTATGTACTGTATAGGAACAGACGTGCTCACCATTTACCATTGGTAACGCAGTTACTTATTTTCCTAAATGCAAAGAAACCCAATACAAGACACGTTGTTCTGTCTGAATTTGCTTTACCATGCAAATCAGGTGGTTATTTTCCACATGAACTTAATAACGCTGTAACACTCATCTGATAGCATTTTAGGAAAAACATACTGTACACCCCCTACAAGAGGACAGATCATCCTTGGCAGAAGGCACAACAAGCAGGACAGTGGTTGTTCACAGCTGTCAACTATGACAGACTAGAACTCATCTCCTTCAGTCTCGGTTGCTGACTTACAACTAATTGTGAGGACTTGTGCAAGGAACAGTTTCTCTTGCAGGCCACTGCTCTTTGATATGACCTGAGGCTACTCCCTTTGATGGCCAGTGAAGAATACAAAGTATGTAAATTGTAGGAATTCACAGCGTGGAAACAAAGGGGTGAGTGGAGTGGCTTCTTAGCAAACCTGTAATTGTACATGGGCACGACAATCTCAGGCCGTTTTCATGAACCCAAAATGGTTCAAAAGGTTAGTAATGAAAAACACTTTAACAACTCCAGTTAGTTGTTTTATATTATAAAACCAAGTGAAAGCAGGCTGATTCTTAATATAATTCCATTCATTTTTCACAGTTAGTGGACTCCAGAGTGGTGCTCAGCATTTTCATGCTGTCTCTTTTACAGATTTAGCATTCTGCAGATATGTTACAATACATCAGACCAGACATATATGGGAAGTTGCTCTAGAAATCAGAAAGCTTTCATTTCTTTCTGTGGAAAGAGAGGGCAGTGCACTGTATGATATAAACATGCTCTGTAAAGAAAGAGTGTTTATTGGGAAATGGATGTAAATATCCAATAATCATGGCTGTTTATTTAAGCAAGAAAATGAAAAATATTTGGAGACAGGCATAAGTTGCTAGCAAAGTGTCGCCCCCTTTTTAGACTCAGGTTTTACAGTTTTATAGACTTTCATGTCTCCCTTTTAATCAGCTTCCTGGTTTCACAAACGCAAAAGTAGTGTTTAGCAAATAACTGGCAACTACCGCAAGACTGACTGGCTCGGACATACTGGTACTTTAAATACAAAAAGGATTTGCAACTAAATGTTTCAGATTCTCTACTATATTTCTATGCACAGCAAATGTAGTATCTTTAAATAATAAAAATGCCCAGAGAAAATGTCAATCAGTCGGGTTCCCAGTTTTCTTTTTATTATTATTTAAATATTTCTGACCTTACTGCAAGTGTAAATAGTGATCAGTAATGGTACTGTAACTGATTACCAGATTTTGAACAGCTTTGTTTTAAGACTCTGCAAATTAACCCTAATCTTAGCCTAACTTCCCCTCATCGTTTATTCCCAGAGCTCCTTCAAACAACGCCGCCAAATCCAAACAGAAGTGTTGTATTGAATTAACCCTCCATGAATTTGGTTGAGTTTTTACCCAAGGAAATGAGAATGTAACACCTAGTGACTGAAAACTTCTCAGGTTTATCACTTGTCAAAACAGAAAGGCAATTTTTTCATCTGGGTTTGAAATACCTCTGTCTCCCAGAAGACAACATTTCTGTAAGCACAGCCAGGGAGTTCCTTAATTTATTTTCTTGACTGTATTTTCTGGTCAGGACTTCAAATACCAGTAAACCAACCTGCTATGTTTTTTTCTTCTCCTTTTTGTAGGATTGTGCTTTTTCCCCTCTGGTCCCACTACAAAACAAGTACTTTTCCAGTAAACTGACACAAAACGTTCCTTTTTTTTTTAGTTATGTCATTCAATTAATGGACCATAACCACAAGTTAAGTCACCAGATTTGCTTTAATGTGGCTGCAAGTCCATTGAGTATGGAGCTTCACAATAGTTCAGGCTATGCTGTTCACATGAGGGAAGTGCTGGTGTGGCATTCTCACTGCTGCAGCCTTCTGAATTCCCCCATCTCAGCAAAGCAGCTGATACTGCATTCTCTCTGATAGGGAAATACTGAAACACTCCAGCACTGGTGATATGCGGCTGCAGTCAAGGATATCACTCATGCCAGCACTGCAAGGAGATTTGGGTTTAGCCAAAACAGTGGCAGACACTACTCAGAACAAGCATTGACACTTTTGCAACAAGGTTACTGTACACTTTAAACACACTTAAAATGACATACAACAAAATAGTTTGGACCTGGTACCTTAAACAATGCAGTTAAGTGTGGATTGTTTTCCCCCCCTTTCTAACAAATGATTTGATGGCTAATTAAGATTTGTGTGACTTGTGTTTCGTGGAGACTTGCACAACACCAAACCCAATCCGCTCTACACGTAAATGTTAATAGGATTGTTAATAGGAGCCTCCATGACTCCCGCAAGAGTAGCAGGTGTATGGAACAGTCAAGACAATGCGAAAGCCAGTTTTGTGCAACCCTTGCAGCAATGACTTTGAGGAGCATTTAGTCAAGCTACCAGCAAGCAGATTAAATCAAGACTTTCACCTACTTGCCAAAACGCAAACTACAAATCCACTGCTTCACGGCAAGTTTCCACTGGGAAGAAGCAAAATTTTCTTGGCAGGTGGATCAAAGTTTATTATTTTGCACCGGACATTGATGATTTATGCTCTTGTCACTCAGCGTTACGAATAATACATGACTGAATGTCTTCTGATCAGAGTTTTAGACAGGCTGTTAAAGCCAAACCCAGGCATTTCCAACTACTGCAAATTTTTAGAAGTATAGATAATGGTTAAAAATGAATAACACTCTATTTTTTGGTGATCCACTGTGGTACTATGTCCTGAAAGAAAAAGAGGATAAAAATGACCTCAAAACTGGCTTCAAAGTGAAAACGCTAGTCAAAGACTTCCTGCAGATCAGGTAACAACTGCTACAGAGTGGTATGCTTTGAATTCTATGGGTGTTGCTAAATAGATGGTGCCAGTGAAAATACCCACTTTGATTTAATTGTGTAATAAACCTGTTTTATATTTGCAGTTTCCTTGTAACTAATACACCCTCCTTCAGCTTTTCAGACCTCCACTGGAAACGGCAAAATTCAACCTCGGTTTTATGAAGGCAAATCAGTAGCTGAGTGAATGGCAAAAACCTGGGTCTCTCCTCTAATGACACAGTGAGGTGCAGTACAATGTGTTCTCTTGCATGAAGAGGCAGTCAGTGTGATTGCATAATGCATTAAAACATCAAACACTTGTACACAGAAGAAGTTCAATGTCAATTTTAATTGCAGATCTCTTTTTACATCAATTTTTCCCCAACAGCAGAGATCAAAGAGCCCCTGTTCCTATGAATATGTTTCAATACCCTGCTTATACATGTGCTATGGAAACTGCAGGTTAAAAATAAAACAAATCCAAGCAGCATTCACCTGAGCTTAATCATTTTGTGTTAATGCAGGGTTATAGAAGCTCCTGTATTCAGTGTGTCAGCAATCAATGAAATAGAGCATACTGACAAAAAGAAAGACCATAGAAATGTTTGCATGATTTTCCTTAATATGAAACAACTCAATTGATTTTCTACATTTTCTTGTTAATGATACTGCCTGCTTGTTGCATTTCAAACTGGCCAGGTGCCAGTTTAGAATAGAGAGTATCACTGAGTAACAGTGTGCTGACTGTGAGTTTGGACTTGTATTAACATTCTAAACTCACTTTGGTCCATTAGCTCCATCAGCTGTTGCTAAAAAATAGGTCTTTTGTAGTGTTAACAAGTTCTGAAAAGAAAACCAAACAGGTGGAAATTTGAAGACCCATGCTTCTCCCCGGTTCAAACTCTAATTAACAGGAGCTGACTTATCTGAACCAGTCAAATGCAGGTCAACCTCAGGGCAGATCTCCCATTTGTGCAGCTCAACTACAAAAAGGCAAAAAACAATCTATACTGGTATAATCTTGCAGCTTCTGCAATGAATAGATTATTGTTCTCCAACACAATCATTTTAAGCCACAGTAGTTCTTTACATATAAACATAAACCCTTTGACATTTAAAATATCATACTTCTTTTTTCTCCTCTTCTGTCACCTCTCCAGTGTTTTGCATCATTTTGTTTTGTTGATTTCGTTTAAATTCTGTTTGCTTTAATATTTTTATACAGAAGAATATTCTCTGAAAAACCTGAATGTAAGTTCTATTACATTGCCAAACACCTACTTTTGCATATAAACCATATAACTGGATTTACTGGATGGTTCAGAAAAGTTTATATTTCCAAAACATTATAAAATCTCAGTACAGTACTACTGGTACTAAATCAGTTTTTATATTTGTAAGAACGTCCAACACATTACCTTTTCATAGCTAAAACGGGTTATTGTACAGTGTCCAACTTGAAGAAATTAGGTGGTGAATTACACATCAGTAAAGACTGCTGAACAACCAGCTATATTATGCCTGGCCTTCCATTTTATCTGAAACTCAGATACGAGTAGGTTCCATACCTTGCACATGTTAACACCTCACTTCATCAGAAGAGTCAAGACTCATACCATGAGCTTTTTAATATACAGTAACACACCCTTTATCTTAACCTCTTCATCAGTTAGCCTCAAAGGCCTATACCTCTATACCTACTGCCACATCTCACCTTTTTTTCCAAGTTAAACATTTCCTGACCAATACATTATAAGCTGCTGTAACCTGAGACCAGTCCTTATCCTTTTTGTGCATTGATAGATGTGGGCTAGTTGACCATAGACCAGTGAAATGTGACTGACTATGTGTTCTGAGGAGAATGTCAGAGAATTTGCACAAATAGGTTTTGTTTTCCCTCAGTCACAAATGGAATTGCTTGTGAAACGTGTGTGCTGTAAGAACCGGAGACATGCCACAGAAGGGAATGGTGCTGTCTATACATCAATCTGCCCTTTCAAAAGAAAAGGCAAAGCTAAAAGTTATGGTTTGCTCTTCTTTGTTTTTGTTGTGATTTCAAAGATTTCGGAAGCACTGGGGTTCAGCATAAACGGACCGCGTGGAGTGTAAACAGTACTTTCCTGCTGTCTCCATCTCCCAGCAGCTCCGCATGAAGGATGCATGCCTCATCGCTAACTTCTGGTAAAAACTCTTTGTGCTAAATAAACAAACAGGAATAAACATTGTCCTCTTCACTAACATTTCCTGTCCTGAAATATGGTTTGTTTAGTAATCTGTAAAACACAGGCAGATAAACACCTGTCTCATGTTCTTCCACCTTTGGGTCTCAAATTTTCACACAGCAGGGAATGGGAGCTTGTTCTCAAACAAACTCCTAAAACATGTATAGGGGCCCCAATTCGAAAGGCTTCAAAGCCTTCTCTAGCACTCCTACACTGTTACTTTTCTGGATATAATCTCTAAGCGAGCTACATAGTACTGGATTCCTAAATCTAAACTTATTTTGCACAACTTCTAATTGCTCATTTGAAACTAGTTGTTGGGCTATATGTGTTATGTAGAAATCAAGCTAAATCTCAGGCACTGAGGACACTCCAACATGTATAAGAATGTAAATGGGATAGACAGCATTCTGACAGACTGGGATTTTTTTTTAGTTGATTTAGAGCTATATGCAAACCATCACACAGGAACTGGTGTTGTAGTACATGCTAGTATTGCATTAATTGCATCTTTTTTCACCTCTAACGAAATCTGGCTACACGAAATAAGTTAAAATATATTTTACACACAAGCAAAATAACATAAGCAACAGATGTAGAGATTTTTTAATGAACTGACACAAGGACTCTCTCAGAAGCAAAAAATTAGAGATAAAATACAACACATGTGCATGATTTATGAGACCAATGTTCCAGCACGCAAGCACACACCGTTTCCAAGACAAGTTGTTTTGTTGATATGGCTTTTTGGGATCCCCAGTCAATTATCTGGGATGTTAGTAACATTCACAAAACTCGTATGTGTTCTAATCAGCCATGTCTATTATGACGGAAAACAGGATTGATATTTAAAACTGATGTCAGAGCAGTCATAAGGATTTCTATAAATTATCAATGCACTGTCTGTTGGGATAGCAGTGGCCTCACTGAGTAAGCCCCTCCATAGGAAATGGAACAGATAACTTTCAGTGGGTCATGCCAAAAATTGTGCAAAAATTGTGCAAACCCCATCTTGGAAGAAAATAACTGGAGCACATTTGTTTCCGTGACAATTGTTTTTTGCCTGAATGGTTTGGCATTGCATTTGTCTGCTTTGATGAACAGGCTGCATTAGGATATACTTCATCACAGCTCAAGGAACATCTCAGTGTATCCCTGTCAAGCCAACAGAGTGGGCAAAATCAAAAGCAATAGGACTCATAGAGCTGAGCAACACTTTACATTGGCTTTCATCAACTGATCCCTCACCTCAATTGTTTATTCCCATTGCTTTGTGATTCCATCAGTATGTTCAGCTGAATGCACAAAAAAGATAAAGGAAACTGAACATCTTCATGCATAGAACACAATCATTTCAGAATTAATATTTTAACAGATTCTGATAAGACAGAGTGTGTATGAGTCATAGTCTTTACGACGGTTTACCACGGTAAATGTATAAGTATTTTTGCCGACTTACCATGACACTTCACTTACGTAGCTAAATTTACTGTCTTTTACTACATGACATTCTACATTTACCATGGTACAATACAGTTAAGCTGAGGACTGTATTTTACTTTTAACTTTCTTCTGGAAAAACAAACACTAAACCCACGGTACTATTTTTGGATTCCTAACTGCATTCTGAAATTCCAATGTGTCATATTTTTCTTGGAAAGTTATAGTGAATATGCTACCGCAATTAAATGTTCAACAATACCTTGATACAACACCCTCACTCAGTAGTAAGGCCTCATTCAGAATATTGTGTACAATTATGGTCATCATGTTTCAAAAAAGGTACTTCTGCTTTGGAATATTACCATAGGAAGAGCAATCACATACAGTATATTCCCAGCTTAAAAGAATGTACTGCTTTGACGGGCTAAAAGAACCAACCCTTTCAGTCTTGAACAGAGTAGACTACAAAGCATCTGATTCATGTATTCAAAATCCTCAAAGCAACTGACAAAGATGTCTTCACAATGGATGTCTTCAGAATCAACAGTGAATCATAAACAAAAGGGCGCAAATGTAAACTTAAGGCAAATATGTTTAAAACACAAACCAGTAGGTAATTTGTTACACAGAATGTTGTGGGAGTATGTAACAAACCACACAGCCATATTCATTAGGTTGGTAGACTGGCTTCTTAGAAGAAAAGTTTGTCTGAAAGTCCTGGGATCAGTTAGCTGCTATCTTCCAAGAGGGTATAGTGGCCGAATAGAACCCTCTGGTTTGAAACCTTTCTTATGCTCCTATGAAACCCTGGCTTACACAAAACAGGGCTGGATGGGATCTTCGGATCAATTAGATACTAGCGTTCTTATGTTGCAAATCTGGCAGCGGTTATGCTGTACAGTATTCACTCAGTTGAACAGCGTTTCTTCAAAAACAATAAACACAAAGACATACTGTAGGACAAACTCCACCTAGACGACATAGAATAGTTCAGTTTTTAATGCAAACGTCAATTGTGCGCTGCTATTTTAATGTGTCGCATGGGACGAAGGCAGTTATGAAATTCTGTCAGCGCTTAGCTGACACTCCCTCCGCTGTGCTCAATTTTCACCTAACATGAACCATTTCCGTTCTGTAAGCGAATGCTCGTGCAAGTACAGTATATGGACTTGGTAAAAAAAAAGACATATGACCATGCACAAAGCACGGCTTACTTTGTACTGGTTTAAAACGTATTTTACATCTGCTGTACACACACACACAGCCTTTCCTTATGAATGAAGGAAAACTGTGAATGAGACGCAAGGTAGCAGTGTACTGTTAAACACAAGTACGTACTGTACCACGACTTTGATATGCTGTGCTTGATCAATCTGTAACTTTACAGGATACTGGATCACAAACGTTTTATTGTGACACCGGTTAATGCATTTATGGTTCACCCTAAACGTCAACATTGAACGAATTAGATGAATAACCCTAACGCTATTTTTGTTTGGATGTACAGTACGGTTTCCCCAACAGCCGGCACTGAAATACAGTCTGTCCACTATCCTTTCCAATAAATAAGTCGTCGAGTCTAGATTCCAAAATGCATCCTTACTAAATTTCGAGGGGGAGATTCTTCATGAGCAGCTCATAGAACAGTCCAGCTGTGAAACGTTTCCCATCAGACGGACGCGTTATTAGGACAGAAAACAAGCTAACGTCTGATTTCAACCGCACGCCTGCATAAGCACATAGTACTGTGTGTAAGAGAGAAAGGGTTGTTACCACGGACAGCTAGTATATTTTGGTACTAAAACGGAAAGAAATGAGAAGCAAATCGTTTGAAACAGATTTTAATGTTCAAGTTACCGGTTCTCGACCAGACAGTTTGGATTTAACTGCCAAGACGCATAACTTTCGTAGACACCTAGTAAATGACTGATCGGATCCAGTGTGCGATGACCTTAATCCTAAAACGGATGTGGGTAGCTCATATTGTTTTCCTTTAAAGATCAACTAAAGACGTAAGAAGTGACATACGTTAATACTTTAAAAAGTGATACAATGGTGAACTCAGGCTAGAGAGATGTCGACTCTCCCATAAAGTGGCTCTGAATACACAGTATTTGTCGACTTCACATTACATCTGTCTCAGAAACAACATCCGAAACTAAGCCGAATACCATTAGATTAAAAAAATGTTTTAGGAATTATGAATGTAATCTTTCAGGCCGAGATAAAAAAAACTCTCATTGCAGAGAGTTTTCGAAAGCGCAAACGCATCACCGTTTAGGTTTCATATTCACATTTAAAGACTTCCTTACCTTCTCTCGCCTTTAAAAGCACCGTGTTGGCCACAATATTTTCTAACTCCATTAATATCCCGTCTGTGTGACCACGACACAAACTCAGGGCGAGTGGATGCTGTCAGTGTTCGGGCTGTATGCTGGAAACCCCAATCCCCGTAGCCGCAGAGAAATTCGGTTTCTCTTTTTCTTTGACAATTCAAATCAAACGAGTAGACATTCTGAACTCGAAGAACTGCTTTGCACACCAGCACTTAAGTCTCCAGCACACAAGCACGGTAGGAGTTTACGGATATCGTTTTGCGAAGACATGTCCATTACAAAATATTTAAGATAAAACAGTTTAAATAGTTCAGTAAATAGTCATTTAATTTAGAGTATCACACATGCCGTTGTCTAAGCATTTTTTTCCCTGGTGGTTCTTTGATAGTGGCCGCGTCTGTGAGCCAGGTTAGATTGCAGACCAGTAATAACACTGCGGAGTTCGTAAAGTACACTTGGGGTTGTCACAATCTCAACATGCTCCCCCTCTCGGCGCGTAATCAAAGCAGGGCTGGGTTTTGGTTGTGGGGTTTGGCGACGCTCCAAGCGGCTTCCCCGTGCTTCTGGTCAGCTCTGGGTCAGAAAGTACAGGTATTGTTTCCTTCGGCCGAAAAACAGAAGAGCACCCGTTTATCTCTAACAGATTTGTTTCCTATAAAGCAAGCAAAACGGAGGACTCTTTTTGCTCGGCTACCGAGGCACAGTGGGTCGGAAGAGGCGTACCCACGGCTGCTCCTGACGCACGAACGCTGAGAGAAGAGGCATGTCTGGCTGTCAAAGACATCTGATAGCAGACTTTTTTTTTCTAATCCCCCCTACCAGCCCCCGCCCCGTACCAGGCGGAGGAGGGCTACCTCGTGGAAGGTGCTGTTTTACATCAAAACAGATAGCGGAGATACTCCTGTTAAATTGCACACCTTTACTACGCAGAAAAAAATAATAATTAATTATAATAATTATAATTGCTTACACTTATACAGTATAGCGCTTTTCTGGACACTCCACTCAAAGCGCTTTACAGGTAATGGGGACTCCCCTCCACCACCACCAATGTGCAGCCCCACCTGGATGATGCGACGGCAGTCATAGTGCGCCAAAACGCGCACCACACACCAGCTTTCGGTGGGGATGAAGCCAGTTCATAGATGGGGATTATTAGGTCTAATTTCATTCGATTTTTCGAAAGGTCTGGGGTTTATACAACACTTAAAAACCTCAATTTATCAGATGTATGTATAGTAACTATTCACTACGTCCGAGACAGCTGTATTTACATCGCTCAAATCTCAGTAACATCTTGCATATCTGCGTATGTCTTTGCGAACTAGCTGCATATTCATAGACTGACAGAAAAAAGAGAGGTCTACTGGCAAAATGTTTAAGTTTTTTTTTTGCAGCTTCACTGATTTGAATCGAGCACCGAACCGTTGCGCCATCTGCTGGGAACATTGTCTCTCCTGTACAACTTGCACGGGACAATGACTTACAGTACCAACATCAAGAGTTGCAGTCTGTTGCTTTAACACTCGCAACCGTGAGAGGATGAAGCAGACATCGATGTTTTTATATGCACAACCAACTCCACACATTCAAAGCAAAAAAGAAATAAGTAGATAATGTGAAAGAAAAATGTACAAGTAGTTTGAAGTATTCAAACTCTTTGCCAAGGCAAACCTAAATTAATTCTACCAGAGCAGAAAACAAATCCTCAAATCCCAAATTAATTCAGCTGCACAAAATAACCTTAACTAGCTACATAGTTAGTTGTGTCATTAAGGACTGGAAAGCACCCATACACTGCCTGCCTCAGTTTCCTCCTTGGCCAGCTGCTATTATGCTGATGGCAACTTTGAAAGAGCTACAGCATTCAGTGGCTGAGACAACGTCCATGACTCAACAATATTTCAATCATTCCACAAAGCTGTGTTGTATGCCAGAGCAGAAAACAAATCTCAAATCCCACACGGGGTTTACAACAAAACATTACAAGACACTGCAAGATATGTGGCAAACGGTTTTGTGTGGTCAAACATGACAATTTTGGAACCTTTTGGTCTAAATGGAAAGCATTTCATTTGATGCTAAACCAGCCTAGTGCCTACTTAGTCCATACCATTCCTACCACCAAGGACGATGGTGGTAACATCATGTTATACTTCTCCTTGTCATCAACAGGGACTGGGAAGTGTGTCAAGACTGATGGGAACATACAGTAGATGGAGAAAAGTACTGGCAAATCTTAGAGAAAAGTTGCTTCACACCTAAAAGTGGCACAAATATTAATCTTTCAGCTTGACAGTGATCCAAGGAGCAAGGCCATATCTACAGATATTACAGAATCTGTTAATATCCTTAAGTGACCCAGTCAAATTCCTGTCTTGCATCTTTTTTACAATCTACGTAGAGACGTGCAAAAAGTTGTTTGTAAGAGATCTCCAAGCAACTTCAGCTTGAGCAAATCTGCAAAATTATACTAAGCTGATGTGCAAAACTACTTGCAGTTGTAACTGCTGTCAACAGTGCTTCCATCAAATATTGAGTTCACAGGTCTAAATACTTAAATTAGCAACATTTATGATTATTAAACAAGTTAAGATAAGATTTTTATTGTCCCCTGAGGGATTTTTTTTTTTATGAACACCCACTTTAAGATTTGCTCAAACTGTCAAGTTGGAAGGGGAGCATCAGTGAACTGCAGTCTTCTAGCCTTTCCACAGACTCTCAGTGGGATTCAGGTCTGGGCTGTTGCTGGGCCATAGGGACTTCATTGTGACTTTGGCTGTGTGCTTGGGATTGTCGTCCTGCTGGAATGTGAATATTTATCCCAGTCTAGGGTCTTGTGCTTTCTGAAGCACGTTCTCCTCAAGGCTTTGCTTGTACGTGGCACCGTTTCCTTCTCTCCTGACACGTGGCCCAGGCCCTGCCACTGAAATGCATCCTTATAAAATGAAGCTGCCGCCACCAGGCTTCTTGGAAGGGATGGTGTTACACAGGTGATGAGTTGTGCTCAGTTTGCACCTGGCATAGTGCTTTCTATTCAGGCCAAAGAGATCAATACTTTTATTTACGACCAAGGACCATCTTGCCCAATTGCTCAGCTATGTTGCATACTGTACCCTACAAACCTGTCTATCTCCTCAGAATTCGGTCATGGAGATGGTTCCTTAGTCTCCATGGTACAGATTCTTTGACATGGACAGTTAGTTGGGGGATCGTTTATCGATAGGTATGGCTTCAGAAGAAATGCATCAACCAATTGACCTGACCACTGGTAGAATCCAGTTAAGAAGGAAGTTCGATGCAGCCAGGCTCTGTTTGGAGTGTCGTAAAAAAAATATTTTAAATTATATGCAAGACAATTTCCCAAACTCTTCATTCCCCTTATTTGTGCAGATCACTGCCTCTCTGACAGACCCACACGTGCACAAGCCGGAGCCGTTTAGATAAACCCACCCCACGCTCCCTGAGTGTGAGATGGTGCTCGGGGAATCCCACTCACAGCTGGCTAGTGGCCTGACTCGGGCTTGAACCCAAGGACCTTCTCCACAGAGAAGTTCAATTTTGTCTCTCACATTAGGCTAGAAGCCAGGGCTGTGGAGTGCTAGGTTAATGGGATGAGAGCTCATTTCATTTCCTCCGTGCACTGCAGTCTACTCAGAACTACAAATGAGGGACAGCCATGTGGTGGTCAGGTGTCCCATCGAGTATGGAGCAATGCACTCGTGTCACAGAAAAAAAAAAAAACTCTGGCCAGATAAAACACACTGCTCACTGTACAGATTTCCCTTATCTTCAACACACTGTTGGTGCACAATACCTGCTTGAGCTAGCCACAAGTAATTAATTTAATATAGCTGAAAAAACAATTCTAAATGAAAAAATCAGGATAAACTAAAGAGCGGGAACAAATACAGTAAGACATGGGTCTTTAAGTATTCCCAGCACCCTATATATATATATATTCAACAGTCAATCACAATTAAGTGTTATATTGCACGAAAACAATACACTAATATTTTTAAAGACCAAAATGTTGACAGTTTTTTAAACAATTCTTAGATTGTTCTCTGTTTATTTACATGGCAGCTCAAAACAGCCACCGTTATTCTGACAGAATAGTACAAAAAACAAGAAGTCCTTTTCATTTAAGAAACATAATATGAAAATAACTACAGCAGCTTAAAACAAGTGCTTTGTTGCGATTTGCCCTGGCGTCCAATGTGACACATATCAAAGGTAACAAAAAGACGATTAGTTTAGATCCATAATTCGCCATTCATTTGAAATACTATTAGACAAAACAAAACGTGGCAAGTTCTGTTAGGGGTAAATATTTTCTTTCCTCTCCCTTCAGGACATGATCATGTTAGTTTGTGAAAACAACAACAACCTGTCATCATCTTGGTTTTAAAACTGAAAGGTCCAATTAAAATAAAAGGGATTCAGTATTCATCTAGGGTGTCTGCTCGTGGGATAGACAGTCCACGGTCCTTAAGTGCTTGTAGTTTTAATTTCTCTGCCTCTTGTTTAGCCTGCTGTTCCTCCCTCTGCTCTTCCAAAATCTCCTCAATGGAAACTTGCTGCAGGACTGTATCACTCTCCTTCTCCAGATCCTAGGAATCAAACACAGACCAGTTTAAGGCTCTCTGCTGATTTGATCTATTTTTATTTGATTAGTTAGATGTGCAGTGTGCTAAGATAAAGCAAGCCTGGGCAGAGAAAAAAAAAGACAACAGATATTCTAATAAGGCTGAAAGTTACGATACATCATCCTCAGTTTCCAAAGTCCTTTATAGGATTACCAGTGGAGCGTCCTTTATAATGTTTTCAAATTTCTGATTTGGAGATAATTTTTTCCCTTCTACATACCCAGAAAATCACAGATAATTTTTTCTAGCATCAATAGATCCAAGTTTTTGACTTCACTTAAGTTCAAAGTCTTTCCAGTTGATTGCAGTGAGATACCTTGCTATCATATGTTCGATAAATTGATCTTTTCAGAGGCATGTTCACAATGTGCTGAAAAGCCCAACTGCGCTACACATCCAGTAATTGTATATGACAAATGTACTACCATAGGTAGTGCCAGCTTCACCCTGCTGTGAGAATCTTTTACTTCCATTACATTTAATCTTCTGGGTATAAGCCAGTGACAGAGCTGTTTTCAAGACAGCATTCAAAGGGAGTTTGAGAAACTGGGTATTTACAACCAGATCAACCGCCATTTTTTCAAGCCTATTCTTTTTTGTGAAATTAGTTTTTCCAGATCAGTTTATTTTCAGAAAATAACAAAAACAAGTCTGTGTATATAGGACTGATTCAAGGAAACCGTTTTCAGAGCCACATCCTTAGAAACATTCCAACTGATGAAACAAGCTGCTATAGAAGGAGAAGCCTACTTACTATTTCTCCAAGCAGAACAACATTTTCCCCCCTCACTATAAATATTCCTCGAGGGATGTCTCCATACTTTCTGCCCACATGGATACGTTCCACTGTTTGATGCAAGACTAAATTAGCTGCAAATTAAACGGAAATGCAGTTAAAAATCCATTAGCAAGGAACTCTCAAATGCACCGATTCGCAGTGATCAAGTTAAAACTTTTTTCTTTCTGAAATGTTAGCTCCAAGATATAAAAATGTGGAAGTCTCAGTTGTCACAACACAGAATTTAGGGATTGTGATTAACATAACTACAGGATTTACCTACCAAGAGAAAAAACAGCAGCCTTTTTCGTTGAAATTGATCACTAACAAAACAACTAAGAAAATTTAACTGAATGCAACAAGAAATGAACTCATTTTAAAGGAACCAATTTCATTTCCGAGTTGTATGATGATACGCATGTCCTGGCAAATTGCATTTTTACGTTATCCCCCAAGTTGAATGCAAGTCACGGAGAAAATCTTTAAAGCTAAACCCAAGTGATCCACAATGATTCATACCAAACTGATCAATACTTCGCAGAAATCCAATCAGTGTTCGCCCGTCTCGTAGAAGGACAAGATGTTTTTCTGCAAAAGAAAAAAAAACCAATACAGCAAAAGATCTTGAGGGTAATCAACAATCAATGTTTTCACTATCGTTCACCACAGGACGTGCAACGACATCATAGTCAGGAACAAATAAAAACAATAACTTAATTGAGCAATGCAATGAAACATTTGATGTTTTAGTCTCCACTCATCGACAAGTATTATTAAATGTTATAGGGAAATAACACATGCATGGCAGCTAGCCGTAATGTCTTATGTCCTTGTAGGTCGGTTTTACCATAACAGAAAAGTAAAATGATATGTGCACGTTTATTTTGCGATAAATTATTATTTTCTAAACCGTTTCGACATGGTTCGACGAGGTGAGAGTTAAGGGAGGAATTGGGACACCTAACCTGAGGCATTCAAATATTGACTAAACAACATCGCCGTTTACTGCATTTTCTAAGCAATACCAGTCACTCACATTGAAAAACAACACGGGGAAAAGCCGCTTTACTAGCTGAAAAAAATAACAATACACCGCTTGCTCTTTCACAACCGAGCAGAGCTTCACAAGATACATTGTAAGGTACGGATCAGCAGTAATTAAACGTATTACTTACTGTCGATATCCTCAATTAGACTCGCTGTTCCCGGCATATAATTCATTTTCTTAAGCGCTATTCAACTATGCTATTTTAAAGTTGGAAATAATTATAAAGAGCCGTTTTCTGGCCATGAATCATTCAAAATGTGTGTATCCTTGCCTTGACAGGAAGTGCAAGGTTAGTGTAAGACCTGCACTTCCTCTGTGATTTAACTCTTTATTTGATGTTCCACTTAAGACAATTTACAGATCTCGTGAAGAGTGAAAACGCTAAATTGGGGATAAAAACATATTTATTGGCATAGTTACTAGTGGATATGCATGTTATAAATTAAATACATTTCACATTTGTCGTGCTCTTTTGTGTGTAACGAGTTGAGTTCTATTGATTGCAAATTTGAAGCAAATTTCAATATCCTACCGGAGAATTAGATATTACGCTACTATGGAGTGAGAGCAGAGAGACTGAAGAAGTTGATTTGTGTTATATACTCCCTATTCGTATTCAGTTGTTTTTAACTTGTCTTGTTCCGATTGAGAAGAGTCAAAACGTTACTGGAATATAAACTTCCCACCATGTCTGATTCAAGGTTAAATAGTATTGATTTTACATCATTAGGATTACCTAACCAATTTATATAATTAGTTATGCAAATTATAATCAAGAGACCAAACTCAATGATGGTGTTAATAAACACAGCCGTTACACTGTGCCATCATATAGCACCACGAAGCTTAAAGGAACGTATTCTGCAAGTAGATATGACAAATATTGACGCATCAAGGATGCGTTATTCCATCCCAAATGTCCCTAGAGATACTTTAGAAGAACCTTTGACGTCCCCTTTAAATTCCCCGGCAAAAACCAGAAGTGACGTCAGTCAGAAGGGCACCAAGACCCCGCTTTCATCTATAGGTCGTTTTCCAGGATGTAGGTGGGACGTGTTTCCGAGTTCTGAACACCTATTGGTCAAAAAATGATTTAACCTATTGACGTAAGAAGAGTGTGCCCTCATGTAATAATTGCCATCTAGGACGAGGAAAGCAGAGTTCCTCAAACTTAAAGGGGCGGTACACGTTTCGCGTCTCATTGTTTTATGTGGTTGTGTTCCGTTTTAAACGCACAGCCACAGAACTCTAACCGTACACTGGTTTAACAAGGAATGTCAAGTTGGTAAAATCGGGCTCAATGGCGTACGATTCGTTAGGCAACGAGAGAGGTCGTGCAAATGGTGGAGATCCTGTATGGGCGATGCACCAAATGCAATCAAATCCCAAAGGAACCTGGCCTCCTTATAGCAACAACTCGGAAAACAACAACTGGAATGCCCCTATGGTGACAGGCAGTCGGGTAAGTAGTGCTTAGCTTAGGATGCATATTGGTGATCTTTCGTGTAACTTGTGGCAGCGTTGAATAGGCTATGGGGCTTATCTTCAGCAGCTACAGTAGGATACCTTATAGATGTTCGAATCTGGTTGAATACCTCGTTTCTTCTTAATTGAACTTTATTATTCATTAATTTCCTTCCAGTATTTTCACTCGAGTGTCACACATTAAACGACTTGTCGTTGTCGTTGTTGTCTTAAGTACCGTATTAACCCCTGTATATTTTTACTATACTGTGCTGATGTAACAGCACACAGGCTTAGATCAACAGAACTATAAGACGGACATTTAAGGCAGACAATAACTTAAATTACTTAAAGCTACTTAAAAGCCGACGTGTAGAAGCAGTTTTCTTAACCACCTAAAAATATTTACTGGCTCGGCATCGTACCGTACAAAGAAGAGCAAATAATTCAAATAATTCCTTATCTTAGGTGCATAGACATTTTACCAAATATAAGGCATGACCAGAGGGAGCATAAAGTTGTCAAATAAACTTTTATTTACAGTGCAGCAAAAATGTGTAAAACTTTGCAAGTTAATACTAAAGTCCAAACCACAGTTTATAAGTAACCAGTGCAGTGATCGCAGGAGAGGGGTGGCATGAATACACGTGATTGATATAGATTTTATGAGGGAGTAAGCAGCACTGCTTTGCACAATTTGAAATCTTTCAGTTGTGTTTTAGAGATACCAGGATCAGTCCTAGAATAATAATAATTAAAAAAAAAACTAAGACGAGTTTCTCAGCATACGATAGTCAAGCAAAATACAAGTACTTCAAAACGATGCTCTAACATGTTGGTGGCCAAACCACTGGTCCTGGAGAGCTACAGTCCAGTAGGTCCTATAGTAACCTTTTAAATCTTAATTCGTAAATACATTGAACTTGTTTCTCAAGTGATTTTGATTTCATTTCAGATCAAAAATTCGTCTCGGAACTGAATGTCCTGCTTCTGTGGTCAAAATGAAATTGTTTCAAGCATTTGAAAATGGATTTAAGGGTGACCTTATGACCAGCTGGATTGTGCCTCTTCAACACCACGGCTGGCCACCGCTACTGTAGCTTCTTATTATACACACGATTATCAAATGACTGCCTTAAACTTCTGGATTTGTCAGTCTGATGCTGAGAACAAACTAATAGAAACTAATAGAACCTCAGTTTTATTATTAAGTTATGAAATTTTGATACCTACAAGATTACATGCAAAGACTGTTAGAGTATGTGACCTAGAAATTAGGTCATTATTATCACCAGCATAGAAACAATAAGTGTTCTGCCTCTGTATTATTTGGATGAAGGGTAATATATACTGTACTATAGTTAGTGGATAACAGAGAGCCCTGTTTTATCGACTCCGATGAACACCAGTAAGGAACAGGTTTGTGGAAGAAGTACAGTGAAGAAGTGATACACACTGTCTTTTTGTACAGACAGGACACAAACTAACAAAGGACAGAGTTAGTAATGCAAATTTTAAATTGTTTAAGGGGATTGTTATAATGGACAGCGTCAAAGGCAAGCAACACAAGAATGGTCTAGCAAACAGAAATGGTCATTAACAAATAATTTACAACTCGAACCACAGCAGTTTATGTGCTGTTTTTTAGCCTATACAGAGACTGAAATGGAAAAGTTTCACTTAATTAATTTCTATTCAGATGGGTTTGCAACTGAAGGATCACACTAGAACAGTTGTTACAAAGAAAGATGTGAAATGAGTCTGCCTTTGCTCAGGGTATTTTTACTTAATTACTTAATAATGAAAACAGGTGGTCATTTTAAGTATTCCAGCAGTCAGGTCAGATGGAGTTTTTTGGAGATTCCAATCATATTCCTTTAGTTCTCAAAGCAGAAATATTTGATCTGATGACAGCTTTCATCTTCCAAAAATCAGTCACTAGATAAAACAGTTTTTGCTTTGGTAGAATGGACTCATAGATTAAACAGATTGAGTGTTTTCTGTCTGATTTCCATTTGCATTCAAATTGACGACCTGCAGAACTGGACCCCAGTTCATCAAGTTTCGGGACAATGATGCCCAGCTGAAAAGTTTAATCATATCCTTCAGTGACAGAGAACCATGATTATAAAGACGTGATTCTAAACTAAACTCAAAAAGATCTGCCACCAGGTTTGTTCAGTAAAACATTTTTTTTCCATGTGAGTGTCAATTAAACATTTTGACCATGGTGTGTTTAAGAATTTTGTTTTGCATTTTTCTTGAAATGACAGCCAAAAAAATAGAATATTAAAAAATCAGTTAACGTTCCAAGAGTATTGATACACGGGGAAATGAAAATATCTCCTCTAAGTAACTAATATAATCACATTGGGAGGATGGTGGTTAATCCCTATATTCAGGTGTAGACAGCATCCTTGGGGTTTGTTAGCCTACTGTTGATAAAGGAATGCAGAACTAGTACCAACATGTTGGACAAAGAGGTCCACATGTACGATTAATCGTCCCCTGAAGGAGCTGACAGATTTTTTGGAGGAGGCTGGTTTTTGCTGTTCTGTAGTACTGCAATACTCTTTGCCGCAGTAAACATGGTAACCTTCTAACAGCTGGTTTGTCTCATAGGACTCAGTACCCTACCCTGGCTATCCATCCAACTACTGGTACCCACCATCTCACCCAGCCGGTCCATATTCAAATACATATTCTCCTGGAACAGAAGTCAATGGACAGACTCCATACAACCCCCAGGTACAGTATTGAGTGATTCTGCTTCACTGCATGACACTCAATCGGTGGACTGGCTCACTCAAGTGTTCCTCCCCTCGGTCTATAAGAGAGGTTGTTTTAATCGCATTATACTATCAAGCTTGATATTCTCAATATTCAAGTGAAAAGCCATGTGCATCAAGTTGTTTCACAAGCTATTACAATAGTAATCAATAATTGATTGGAAAACTGTGTCATATTTTATACTAAGACTAAAGCAGTAGAAGTTGTGGATAATTACATTGGATTAAAGTGGCCAAGTTGGACTGAACTTATGGAGTTTAACATGTTGAAATGAGTCCCTGGCAAGACTGAGTGCAATAACTCTCTTAAAACATATGTTCTGTCAAAATGAGTAAGAAATTTCACTTCCTCCTCTCTTAGTTTATATAGGATGTAAAAGATGTAAAGCTCTGGATACCTTTTGCTTTTGTTGTTTGTGTGCTCAGAGATGCTTTACAATTCCATTTTGCTTCACAGGCAATGCCAGCCTACCATAACGGGGTCTATTCCGGTGCTCTCCACCCCTCCAACCCCTTCTATTGTGGTGATCAGCCACCAGGAACACCCCCATACCCGTCCCAAGGGTGCCCTAATCCTGCGACAGTAGGAGTGGGCCAGCACCCTTCTCACCACCAACGTTATCCCGTTCCACACTGCCAGGGGGTAGGGTACTCATCACCGCTTTCTTCTGGGCTGGCAGCTTTGATACAGAACTAAAGTTACATCACAAGAACCAACAGCTGTTATCCTACTTTTGCGTGTCTCCTCTCCTAGGCTCCTGGTTACCCTCCTGCTTCCTACTCTCACTACGGAGATGGAGTTCATTCAGTACCCCAGAGCCATGCGTATCCTGCTCAGCCTGCAGTGCCCTCGAGACCTCCAGCCGAAGCCTGGTCTCACCCAGGGGGCTACGGGCACCCTTCTCACCAACAGTGGCAGCCAGGCCCCCAGCCACCTCCTGGCCACTATGGAAACCCTTTCCTCTCCACACATCACTCACCCTGGCCCAGCCCTGAGCCTGCCACGCCACAGTACGACCCAAAGGTAACTGATGGCGGGCTGTGAGAATTCGAATATTTTTTGGATTGCTTTGCTTGTGTAACTGCAGAGGGAAAACTAAATGTGCCCGGGGAGCTTCTAAAACAAAATCCTGTTTTGTTTCTGTAATTCCTATAAATGTGTAACACATGAAAAACACAACATATATGTAATATGAAGTAGTTCAGGTGGGTAGCTGCGTCAGCATGCGTAGGCTGCAAAGGAACAAGTAATAGGTTTATTCCATGCTGAAAAGAAAGAATACCAAACGTTTCGGCCGTGGAGCCTTCTTCAGGTGTGATACTGTACATATAATGTAGGGACCTTGAGGACAAGTTGATCCAATTTGTAAGTAAGCTATATCTCTTGCATTATTGAAATTTGTTATGGATTTGGTTTATAGAGCATAGACTAGTGCCAGCCTGTATATTCTTTTGTTAATTATTTGCTGACGAGAAAATAATTCAGGTCTAGAAATAGTGGCTTGGCTTTTGTAAACTCCCATCTGTATAATGAAGTTATTTCTAAGATGATTTTGTTGATCTATACTGTATACCTATTTTGATTTTCACTTGCCAAAGTGTTTTGATCTTTTTCATGGTTTGTGTTGTCACCTGCCTTTCTTTTTTTTTTTCTTTTTCAAGCAGGACTCTCAGTACTGCGGCTACTCCCACCCAAATCAGCCTCCTCATCCCGGTGGACCCAAGCCCAGGTCACCGAACCCTAACCCCGGACAGGGCGGGGAGTACAGCGCCCCCCCGCAGTTGTACGGCAAGACGGGAACGGCACAGGAGCCTGCCCCGCCTCGGGAGGCGTCTCCGCCGAGCGACAACCCCGGCCTGTCCCGGGTGCAGCAGGTCCTGGCTCGGGTGGGCCTGCTGGAGGAGGACGTCGACGAGTTCGTGGGTCATAAAACGGACAAGAGCTACCGCTGCCTGGAGGAGCTGCTCACCAAAGAGCTGCTGGAGCTCGACTCGGTGGAAACCGGGGGGCAAGATCTCGTCCGGCAGACCAGAAAGGAGGCCGTGCAGAAAGTACAAGGCATTCTCGACCGCCTGGAAAGGAAGGCTTTCTAGAGCCTCCCCACGTTTCTTTTAGAAAGATGCACTCCTCCCATCATCCCAGCATTGGCACAGTGGCCCCACATCCTGGTGATCCCTCCTTTTCCTGTTCCACTGACCCCTGTAACTCTTACAGGATTCTCCCATGTATATTTTAGATGAGCAATGATATTAATCATTCAGGCCATCCCTGGTCCCCGAGAGTCCAGTTTTCCAGAACCCAGCAGGATTTATGGGTCACCCATGAACCTTCAAATTCCAGACACTTTCAGCAATTTTCCTTTGAGCACCGAACCAGGTGAGTTATTCAGTTAGACCCTTTGTAGATTCTTTGAAATGAAGCCCTCTTAGCCCTTAAGAACCACCAATGTTTGTTTCTGTCTAGAATTGATCCAAACCTCACATGCCTTCCAAGTTTTAAGAAGTGGAGGATTTAGGGGTGACCCGCAGGACTCTGACCCTCCAGAGCTGGTTTTGCCACCCATGATTTCAGAGGTGTCCCAAGAGTCGCTGTAGTGCACATTCCATAAAAATTAGATTCACCTAATCTTGCTGGGGTATCTACCAACATGGAAAGGGCTAAAGTACTGTTCTGGGGTCTCTTTTTCCCTGTATCGTTTTTTTTGTCACTGATTTTTTGCATTCATTCTTTTATTTCCACTCAGCTGTTGCAGAGACATTCAGAATTGGAGTAACTAGGAGGTGCTGTTTGGGGAAATAATAGTTTACATATAATCAATATGGATAACATTTTTTATAAAGTGGATTATTTATAAACATTTATTTTTACAGATATATAATTTATAAGCGTTGTACTTGAAAACGATATCCACCCTCTTCTGGGATTCCCAGAGTACACTAGGTGTTGGTGTATATGGAGCACAAAGTGCGCTAGGTGATCCACTAATGATATGAATTGGCGTCATGTCCTTGTATGAGTAGATTGGCACAAGGCCATTGGACTTTACTGGTTTGTCTTATTTCTTACACTTACATTTTTCCTTGTGAAAATGTGAAGTTCTTCCCCGTCTGTTGTCTGTTTGGTCTGTATCCCAGTACCTGTGATGAAACAAGTTGGTTCGGCTGGGAGGTATTGGGGTCCCCTTCCCCATTGTGAGAGAGCACAGGTAGTGTCCGGCTATGTTGAGGAAGCTGCTGTACAGAGAACTTATACAGCTCTGTAGGAAATAAAACAGCTTGATTATACTTTTAGGTTTGCTTTATTTTTACAACCATTTGTGTCTATTTTTAAGTGTTTCAAGGGTTGATGTGGGCACCTTAATGTACCTGACTGTTTTCAGTCGCTTATACTTTTAATATGTAATGAGTCTGTTGTTTTCAATTTACACATTATGTGAGTAGTGGGTTTATTTGATAAAACTTTTAGTTTCGTTTTGCGTTCAGAGACATCTGTCGGCACTGATCATGAACATTCTTACCAAAGTATTTCTCATAAAAGTAGATCATTATTAATGATGAAAAGTGTAATGTTTGTGACTTTGAAGTAAACAGCTGTCTATAGTCAGGTTCTTTAAAGATTACCTGTGTTGTAGACCGCTTCTATCCTTGGTTGATTTGGGGAAAAAATAATATTACTAGTCTTACTGGCAAAATACAAAAATCATTCGTGACTTAGCAAATGATATGTTTTGATAGAATTCCCATTGTGTTCATCCCAGCTAGGTTGTTTATTCAGACCGAAAACAGAGAGACCACCCTGCAATTTTCAAACATATTGTTTGAAATCCTTAATCCATCTCTGGGGGAAAATGACTATCACGTAAACATTTTATACATCTTGAAAAGAACTATCCATTCCAGTCACAAATCATTGAAAAAATCATACAGGTCTGAATTAACGATCCAAAAAAATGCATGTTGTTGCATATAATGTCCATATTGTTTGCTGTATGTGTAAGAATTATTTTCGCAATGGCACCTTCTAAAACTGATACTGCATTTTACACAGAACTCTGAGAGCAGTTTTTATTTGAGCAGTGAGTGGAGCCAGAGGAAATGACTGTCCTACACCAGTTCATCTCTGTGTTGTCACTAGTCACAGTGTGGGATACCAGGCTGTAACTTGCCAATATCAGAATACTACCTGATCAATCTTTCAGTCTGACCAAGACCAAGACCTCCATTTGAACATTTTGTGGATGCAAAGCTTGAGAAGATGGAAAACCTGCTTATATTCTGTAACTACCAAATAAATATCCTAGAATCACATTTTTATGGGTTCCTAGAGGCACAAAAGTCATTTTTTGTGATTGTAATGTTAGATTTTTGTGTAAGTAATGAAGGATATTTTTTTCTTAGTACTGTAATATTGGCAGGCGTTTTTATCATCTACCAAATCTGTGGAGCTTTGCAAATGAAAGGAGAAAATGTTTCAGTAATCTGATCAAATTTTTGTTTCTGCTTAAAGTTCCTTGACAGTCTGAAGGGAGGATAACTATGTACATATCATCAGTTTCTTTAATAAAAGTTTTCAGTTTGTACACAACAACGTGTTTCCTTTTTATTTCAGCAGCCTCTAACAGCAAGACTCCTAGTCGATTTCTTGTATTTTTACATTTCACAATTTTTATTACTGGTTGTATCATTATTATTTTTTATACAGTAAGGACATGTGGGATCCTGCCTGAACCGATGGAAGATGATCAGGAACCAGTTTGTATAAAATGCTCGTTTCTCAGAATGGGAATGATTATGTAAACCCATTTTTCACCGTAAGTGGGCAGTGTTTGATTCGTCATTACCAAAGTAACCATGAATGACTTTGGAGATGTTATCTGTATCCCTTGACAAGACGGCTGTGTTGCACAGCACATACTGTTGAAATCAACCTGGTTGTCCACATTATTGTACAATCATCTGATTGCTTAATTAGACTTTGTGCAAGAGATTTTAATTTTCAAACTAAATTGCTTATCCTCCGTTATATGTTGGCCGTGACACATTGTACGTGCGTTCATATTTTTTTTCTACAAATTTAACGTACCCATACACTTTTAGGTGTAGTTAGTCCTAATGTACGGTTGTATACACCTGCGAATAATTGAATTTCAATAATTTTTCTTTGATGCCAAAGAAGCGTAAATCTCTGATGTTCTGTATTATTTAAAGGGGGGGGGGGGGGGGAACACGATTGTCGAATTTTTTGGGTCCGTCGACATATTTGATGATAAGACGTTTAAAGTTGCGTGTTCTTACCACTGTGAGGTCTGGAGAGCTGCGGAGGACTGTCAGCCTAGTGAAAATCTCACCGTGCAAACCTGTGGTCAAGGACGATATTGAGCCGGACAGGTCGGACTGGAAAAGACCCAGACTGGCGCGTTCGCGTTGCAATGGGATTGTTCGGGGGGGACTTTACTGAAAAGGCTTGCTTTTCCCCAGAGACTGTCTCTGAATACATTTTTGATTGACAGTTAAACTGGCTTTTTAAATTTTCTCCACAATCTCAACAATTACACCTGACCAGCGTCCATGTGACCGTATTAGCAAAACAAAAGAAACTACTGAGGTTTTCCTCTTCTTGTTGGAGAGGGACGTTGTGTGTAGACGCGTAAAATAATAATAATAATAAATGCATTTCAACTGTTTTCTCAAAATGTGGTTTATTGCTTTACATCGACACACAAATAGCAGAAGGGCATTAAATCGACGGACGTTGTGTTGTCAAAATCGTATCTAATAAGCTGTATCTATTGAATCCCCAGTTTCTATTGAACACAGTATGAGATCCCGTTTTTGATTTTTTTTCAGTGGGATCACCATTATTAAATAATAACAAAATAATTTCGCAAGAGGTACATACCCTCCGTCTAGATTTATTTTGTGACGATTATAACATTCCGTTGGTGATTGTTTTGCGGGGTGGCAGAGGGGGGGGGGTGAGTGGGGTAAGGGCAGTGGGGAGGGTGATTGATACAAATTGAGTGAGGTTCCTCTGATATAAACAAACTCATCATCCGTCGTGCCGACTGCTTAAAATAGACTGCTGGATGTCAAAAGCAAAAAACATGGCTTCTGGTAGCCTGCTGGAATATTCGTTACAGGGCTGAGAGACGTCGAGATACTCAAAGCAACAGAGAAAAGGTAGGCTTACTGTAAATCCATACTGGATTCGTCGATTTTCACATTTTACGAATAAGAGACTGAAGAAGGAACGCAGCGCACTACGAAACCAACACGCTGATTTTTTTTCTACAGATAAATCCAGGGATTTTTGTTTATTCGTTTTTCCCCCCCTAGAATTAAAATACATGTAAAAATGGTGATAGCACGTAGGGAGCAAAACTGTTTACACTTTTTTATTTCTACACTTATTTTTGCTGGTTGATTTCTGCAGGAAACCGTTCGTATTTTAATTTATGACTTACCTGTTAAAGGACTACTACAGTATGTCTGCATGCATGTTGCTTACAGCAACTTTCTGTTAAGGTTTGAAGCTCGGCTCTAGCTAAAGGATCTATGCAAAAGTAATGTTTACAAATAAGCAACAATGTGCAAAATGTTTGTGGTCCGCAATGTTGTAGTATTTTAAAATTTTGATTCGAAACACTTGTGGAACTGCTGGTTGTTGGAAAAACAATTGCAAATACAATAGGTTACCTTACATATTAATAAAGGAAAGTGATTGCTTTTTATATTTCGTTGTAGAAAATGTGCACACAAACTGCGGATTAAAGAATATAATCAGGACAATATGAAACTACTGCATGTACCAGTATCAGGAAGAATATTTATTCATCTATTCAATATCTAATGCTTAGCCCCGACAATTAAAAATATGAACAGGTCTGTATGTAGTATATTCATTTAACCCAGGATGATAAAATGAGAATGATACCGTTTATGGCGATGGGAGATGACTAAAATGTTGTTTTTAATCTCAGCAGACAGTAATGTTCGCTGTATCCAGGGCCTCCAATGGCGTTCATGTCGAGATTCTCTCGGAGCAGCTCCAGGTCTCCGAATAGGAAGGACTCCGAGCGCAGCTCTCCTGTCCTGTCTGTGTACGAGCTGGAGCGGCTGTTGTACACGGGGAAGACCGCTTGCAACCACGCGGACGAAGTGTGGCCTGGCCTCTACATAGGCGACCAGTGAGTTGCGCTTCCAGTCTTTGCTGCTCCATATTCTGCATGTTGTCCTTGTGCTTGGTTTGTAACCTTCCTAGGATCAGACTAAGCTTCTTTACCGGAGCGCTCCATATTGGCTGACAATGTTCTTTGATTTTTCTTGAAATGCAATAAAAAGGTAATGATATTTTGTTAATGGAAAGGGTCAATGTTTATTATATGCTAAAAAGACAGTCACTACCATATTTTGGTTGCGATTTCATTCTGTTAACCTGTGACTTCTGCCTATTCTTTCAAGGTGGAGCAAATCTCCTCTGCTAACACTACTCCTGCTCCTCTTACTGCAGATGGTAGTGGTAGAAGCAGTGATATTAATGTTTGTACACTTGTTGCTGTTATTTTCAGGATGGTTGCAACAAGTAAAACCCTTCACCCCATTTGAATAGATATACTGTATAACTTCTGTGATGTCATGTTGCTTACAAATATTTTATGCATCTTGTGCTCAACAGCATGTGAGTATTTCAGATCTTTTGAAACTTTGCTACATTTGCTATAGACTGCGCGTTTGAAAACGTGTTTTTTAAGGACAAATAATGATGCTGACGATGAGTGGAACAGTGGGGCAGTGGTAAGCATTGCTGCCTTGCAGAGCTGGGGCCCTGGGTTCCATTCTGGACCTGGGGCACTATCTGCGTAGAGTTTCTGTGCTCTCCCCACCTTCGTGTAGGCTTAGTTGCTTTCTGGAAAACTGGCCCTAGAGTGAGTGTGCATGTCTGGGTCCGTGTCCTATGATGCACTGGTGTAACATCCAGCTTGCATCTGTCACGCCCTGTACTCCCAGAGGGCACTCTGCTTCTGTCCTGTTCCTAGTTCCCTGTGATTATTCATGTCTTTCTGGTGTGTCTTGCTGCGTAGCCTATTTACTTCCTGTGTCTGCTCTGATCCTCGTTCAGCATTGAGGGTCCAGATGTCATGAGACTCGCCTAGTACCAGATCGCCCCACATCCACGGCCTGAGGGCATAGGTTTCTATACCGACATCGTCAGACCCCCTGAGCCTGGGATAACCTCTGTTTTACCCCTTTTGACGCTACACTTAGGGTCTTTATTGCTCTCCTGGCCATTCCAAGGCATGCCCTCCCGACATCCGTGACAGCATTCCTGCCTTGAGTCTCTTGCTTGCGGGGATAGGTCCTGGCTCCCCTGCGACCCTGTAGTGAAAGAAGTGTTAGAAAATGGCTGGATGGGTGGATGATGACAATGATGATAAACATGGATTTTGCAGGGATATAGCTGCTGACCGGCGTGAGTTGACAAAGCTCGGGATCACCCACATCCTTAACTGTGCCCATAGCAAGTGGCGAGGCGGGGCGGAACACTACCAGGGCATGAACATCACCTACCAGGGTATAGAGGCCCATGACTCGCCTACCTTTGATATGAGTGTCAACTTCTACCCTGCTGCAGAGTTCATCCACAAGGCACTGAGCAGTGGAGGTAAGTCTCTCAGGGATCAGGCTGTGACCATATTCAATATTCTTTGATAAGGTTATTTTTAAATTTTAATAAGCAATTGCAGTACAGGAGGAATTCATTCATTTTTACAACACATTTGCTTTAACTGCATAGTACTGCATGATGGAAGTCCAGGTTTGAGCTTTTCAGTTTACTTCTGTTTTGTTGCGGACCTGCAGGGAAAATTCTGGTTCACTGTGCTGTAGGGGTCAGTCGCTCAGCCACCTTGGTGCTGGCTTACCTCATGATCCGCCAGAACATGACCCTCGTCGAAGCCATCAAGACCGTCAAGGACCACCGTGGCATCATACCCAACCGCGGCTTCCTCCGTCAGCTCAACGGCCTCGATGGCATTTTGAGAGACAGCCGGAAAACCTAAGAAGGCTCCGGTACAGTCAATGGCTAAAAAATACTATCTTGAGAAAATCGCGCCATCACTCTGTACCCTTATGAAAGTGTATTGTGGTGTATCATGGAAGAAAGACAGATCATATTCATTCATAGTTAGAAAAGCACAGTAAATCATGGTAGGAGCGCAGTAAATCCAGAAAAAAGCTGAAAATACTTTGAAAATCTGCCTATGTACATTTTCCTAAGGGTATTTATTTGACTTTTTTGTTTTGCTTAGTAAGAAAGAGATCTTAAAAAACCCTGAAACTCGTTATTGCACAGGTGGGATCTGGAGAGTCATTAATAGTGCACATTTTTCTATTTCCTCCTATTTGGCCAGCACTTCTTGGGATTGACTACCTTCCACTGAGGGCAGTGATCAAGGTCAGCAGGATATCCAGTTAGCTGTGTCTATTGTTAGTGTAAGTGTTGCTTTAAGCTCCTTGATATCAACATGGAGTTTCTGTTAACCACTGCAGAACAAAATAAAGAAACAAACAGCCGCAGACATTTAAATTCATGCCTTCTTTGGAGCCATAGGAAATTGTTATAAAAAGTAGAAAGATTGTGTTCTTAATCCCCCCTTTCCTGGTGCTTAGGTAGCCGAAAACCTTTGCTCTAGTGCACAATTTGCTCCATTTAAAAAAACAAGTGAAAAGCCTGACATTGACCTGGATGACCAATGATGATCCTCCATTTCCCAGATCTCTATAGATATGTAATAAGGTCAGGACTCAGTCAAACTGTAGCTATTGCTACTGCATCCATTTAAGCAGTATCCTGAGATCTCAGTGTCAGGAAAGTGTGATGGAATAAGATTTTCTTGTTTGCTATGTACTGTCATTGTGGTGCTGATGCCGTGCTTGAATGTTCTCTGCAGGGATTTGGGTTTTATTGGATGTGTCCTTACTTACAGTAACACTGGAAAATAGTAAAAGAAGGTAAACTTCTCGAACATCTTGAACATGAGCATTTCAAATGAAATGCAAGATTTTAAAGACACATCTCAAGTATCCTGCCTATCGTGGGAAAGACCCTTTCCTAAATTCATACTCTTCACTTTTTATTTTTCCAAGACGTCAGGATAATATTTTGTAGCACAGAGCTGTGGGAAACCTGTCTTAAAGGAAAGGCAGCTCTTTCAATGTAGCAATTTGTAGTTAGATGGTTAGCTTTAGCAGCTAAACCAGTGATTGTACTTGTTGTTAAGTGAAGTATAGAATAATTAACTTTAGCATTGTACTTAGAGTCTGAACCAACCTTGTATTTAGGAGTGAGATGCAGTGAAGGGAATTGTGCAGTATCCAGGTAGAAAACAGTGGTGTAGGTTAGAGTAGCCTATCAATGTGACTTGTTTGCTGTGTCTGGTGCTATAGTCACTTGGCCTTTGATGTAATTTGTGTTTCTTTAAGTTTCAGGTGTACAATGTTATGGGAGTGTTCCTTCAATTCTAAGGACAGAAAAAAAACATTCTGTCAATATATTGTTCCCTGATTTCTAGACTTTGATCACTCCAAAGTGTCTTTTCAATGACTCAGCTCCCTGGCCGTTTTAAACAGGGAGGGAAGGTTTGGTGTTATTTGTGTTATAACAACTTGCAATGTCCCAGGTGCTTGCAGGATTGCGGTGAGGGATACACCACTCCTTCACTTGGTGCAGAACCTGTCTGGGATGCCGCAACCTTTAACACATTCAAAAGTGAGCGGTTTGAAGCCAGGTGTCTGACGAGCGTCACTGCCTACACTTCCGCATTCTGCCCCACGTATTGTTGCTGGGTTTGTCCAGGAGCCGAGATTTGAAAAAAACACACACAAATGGCTTTTCTGAAATGGGTGGGTTTATCATAAAAATAATTGGTGCTTGCATGTTTTCAGAAGGCATATGTGGGAGAAACATTGCAATGGTGAAACCAGGAGCTTTCTAAGACCTTCCCAGAGGCCAGCCAGTCATCCGTTCTCAAGAAGGCCACTTATTCCTGGTAAGGATTACAGCACTCTGGAGCCTGTCCTAAATGCACAGGGTGCAGAGGGAAATATCAAACCATTGCAGGGCAGGCACACTTTGTTTAGAGCCAAGAATTAATTAAATCCAGAATAAGCTTGGAAGGTGAGAAGAAATCAGAGGTCCCAAAGAAAACCTGTAAAAACATGGGGAGAAGATACAAACTCCACAAGGAGGGCTTCCTAGGAACTCAGTCCAAAACCCAAGAGGGGTGAGGCAGCAGCACTAGCTGCTACACCATCATGACATCCCCCTTTCCAGATCCCTCATTAGTGGCTGGGTTAATGCTGTCTCTATTGTTATATTCTACCAGGAATTCCCAGGCTCCTTGGAGGCCATGTATTACAAGTGTTCTAATTAAAAAACACTGGTACCATGGAGGATTAATAGGATGTGCAAAATGCCCTTTCATTATCTGGGAGAGCGTCACAAGATTTTCTATTTTTAAAATTCCAGATCTGTGAGTTTCAACTTTCCTGCTTAAACTTAACTCAGACACAATCTTGATTCACTAATGGAATGAAGCTCCTGTTTGGAATGAGGAAACCAAGGTTTGATTTAGCAGATTGCATTGAAAATGCTGAGAAATTTACTGTACATTTTGCCCATAAAGCCCTAAGTACAGTATTCAGCACTTTTTCTGGGCCACAATTAGAAGTATGCCTGATAAAAAATATTGGCATAGCCTGCAATTTAGGATACTAAGCTGTAACCTTCACAACATCCAACACAGCTCATCTGGTGTCAGACAAAAATATTAAATGTGTACAGTAATTTTAATTCTGAAACATACCGGAGAAATGGGGTAGGTTGCTTTTGTATCTTTCTGTGTGTGTGTATGTGTGTGTGTTTTTTAAAAAAACCTCACTCCTGCCACTTTTTTATACTAAGGGAAGCCACAGTCACTGTTTTCATAAAACTTCAAATCCTTCCAATTCTAAGGACTATGTACACGCCGTTGCCTTCTGCAATCTGGACAAAAGTTCTGGAACCAGCAGATAAAATCCAGAAATAATTTGTGCATCTTTATTTCTTTTGGTTTCTCTAAATGTAAGTATTTTGTAATTATTTTTATCCAGCACTGTGAGAGAAAAAAAATCATTTATATCCAATAGGAATGTTAGTTTCAGGACAGGATCGGGTTTTTTGCTAGTTATTCTTTTTAAGGTACTGTACTTTCATGTAAGTACATTGAAGTTACAAGAAACATCCTTCGGGGAGTAATTTGCTAGTCTTGCGTTGAATGTTACTCACTAGTGCGAAACAGAATGTGTTTAATGTTAATGATACCCATATCAACTGACTGACTTTTCTGTGTTGGCAAACCATCTGTGGTGGAAAGAAAAGATTGTCAGGCTGTTGCCTTCAGAAGTCTGTAAGAACTAGCTGAGAGTTATAATGTACTTTACCACCTCTCCTTTAAATGCATTAGTCAGTAAAAAATGTCCAGACGCAGAAATCCCACATAATGTAGGCTGATGTGGTGAACACACAAAGCACATTGTGCAACAGCAGTCATGTGAAGGAGAGGTTCCTCACTAGAAAAGCGATGAGAGAGCGGTGTATGGCTGGTGGGGCATGATAAATGGTGCTTTGACATTTGTGTGTCCAGTCTGCCTTTGAAGAAATATTTACATCAGACCACATGAAACCCTCCCTGAAATCACATGTGACATACAATAACTGGAACTCTACATTACTTCCTATTCTTTTCAGAATATGATACGTATTCAATTCACTTGTGTTTTTCAAATATACTATGAGCCTTTACATTTTGGAAATGCATTGCGTTCTGTACCTTCAGTATATGAATTGCATGCTGGAATTACATGCATATATTAGGATTCTCTTATCAATATGATAAATAGCATTTATAATTTATATTGTATGTGAATTCTGTATTTTTTCTGTTTGAGGATTGGCACACAAAGTGAAGAGAGAGCCTTTGTACCTTGAGGGTTGAGAAATATTAATAGAAGAAAAGTGGAAATGAAAATTCGGGTTATTTGACATAGGAGGTCTTAAGTTATTAAAACTGACAAACAAGCAGCAAGCTGCCATTCATTTACAGAAGACCAAAGGCCAAAAGTTTATTTTCAGGCCCTCTACTATGTTCTTTATTCTAATAGCCTTAAGCATACAAGGAACTATGGAAAGGTCCCGTGGATACAGATGTCTGATTTGTGATTAGGACAGTTGTGGTTTCTGTACACTCAGTACAGAAACTGGACTAAAGGACTGCGGGAGCAGTCTGACATCAAGTAAAACTTTAGTTCTGCCTCACAAAATCTGCTCAAGAGGAGAAGAAACTCTGTTTGCATTTGAAATGTTTGTTATTTGGCAAGCAATTAAGGTTCCGTAATTTTAGATAAATTGCAATGAATTGACCAATTTACAGTATGTTATTCTACTATAGCAGCAGCACTGAAACACAGGTCCCACAACATTGCTGTTACTGTAGCCTGTAACTCTCCCCCTCCTGTGTCTCCAATTTTGAAAACAGACATGCTGCATCTCTGACTACTTCTGAAGAACCTTCAGCCATGTCCAGATAGTAATTTTAATTCTACATATTTCTACATTTTTACTTTCTTTTTAAAAACAAAACAAAAACCTTTCTATACAAATACTTGAATTATTTATATTGATCATGGTATCCTTTTTATATCTCCAGACTCCTTAGAAATGTGGGATGGAGGTCATATGCCTTAAGTACATTCATGTATTTAGCAATTTCAAGTGTGACTCCTGCTCAGACTGAATTCTTTGTTACCTTTGGTGTATTTGTTTCCTGTTGCTTTTCAATGCTTTTTCTAAATCAGTGAACAAATAAAACTGTGTATCAAATAAATGTGTAGATTCAGCAATGACTTGCCAGCTTTTTTTGTTGCCTGACAAATGTGGTTTTCATTATAATGATCTTATACGGAACCTCCATTGTGCTGAACAGCAACAATTCAGGATTTTCCTATCACTTCTCCCCTCTATCAATTATGTCCTTGCCTTTTCACAAGGATAGGGCTGAATAAAGAGCAATAAATTAAACTACACTATTAGCAATGAAAGATGAAGGAGTAAGAAAGTCATGGAAGACCCATGAGTATTATGTTTTTGCAGAACTTTGTAGTCTCTTCTTATCATGAATATGGTAATTCTCATTTCAGTTTCCACTGCAGCTTATTTCTATATGTATTCGTAACATCTAGTACTACTGCCACAAATGTCTTCAAACAAATATGATTAAGATTTAAGTCCCCAGTTCAGCAGGATTAGAATCTGAGATATTTAGCGGCGGTCAATTAAGCAGGTGGTATATTCAATAAAACAAGAAATCATCCATCTATTTTCTGACCACTTTATCCAATACAGGCTTATAGAGGATCTGGGGCCTATTCTGGCAAGAGTAGCTATCCATCATGGTGCCCACAGGCACACACACTCACATCAGGGCCAGCTTTCCCAGAAGCCAATTCTACCAGTATGTCTTTAGACTGTGGGAGGAAACCGGAGCACCTGGTGGAATGCCATCCAAACTTGGAGAGAACATGCAAACTCCATGCAGATGCTGTGAGGCAGCAATGCTAATCACTGTGACACCATGCTTCACATCATGTATATCAAAAATACCCTCCAGCCCTCAAGAACCTGTTTTTTTTATTGACCATATTACTTGTTTCAATAGTCTATACAAAAATACATGTTCCTAATCTTTAAAAACAAATGATTTTGGATGTCATGGCTCAATTCGACTTTGGGCCCTACATAAATCTCCCTTATTTTGACATGCGAAGAAGCTTCTCATGTTGTGTGATCAGCTGTGAAGTGGAGTTTATAGATCTTGTGTGTCTCCTACGTGGAAGCTGCACTTCACTGGTAGATAATGTTAGTCACTTCATACACTGCATGTGAAGCCTTTTCTGAGACAGAAAGCACACTACAAATAAGATAATTTATTATAGTATTCAATATTATTTGACAAAAAAATTAACTTGCACATACTGTACCATGTAGATAGAATCAATGTGGAAACAATCGTATAAAATCAGTCTCACACCTTTGACTATCCATACAAAAAACTGCAATACATTCCTGAAAATAACTAGGTTTATGTTTTTTTTCATAGCTACATCAATGCCTTACTATGTTATAATTAACCAGCCATTCGAATACTTTCATTCTTTGTAACACAATGCTATACATTTATTAGGTGGATTATTTTCAGTTTGCTTAACTTATTTACCATCACATGCCACCTTCCATTTGCTAGTGAAAAGAAATTATCAACGGAAACTTTACTAAAATCGATCTGGTAAAAATGTAGTACGGCGTAGTTAAGCTGTATGGCGTACTGTACGTCCTTTGCAATTCATTTTAAGTTGACGCCATGAAATGTTTATATTATAATCACTGGCAGATTTTAAAAAATGCAATGTATGTATACGGTATACACGCAATGAAGTTTCAAATATCAAAGCCAACAGGACAATGTCGGCCTTAGTGACTTCACTGAACAAAACATTCGGTATGCAGAAGTACCTAATATCTACTTCTTTCCGTAAAAAGAGAAAAGGATCTTATTTAGCATTACTTCTCAATCATATTTGTCAGCCTTATTGTTTTCCGTGACAGAGCTGAAGGACAAAACGGAACAGAAAGCAAAAGCAGAAACGGAAGCTGATACCGAGGATATTCCCGAGTTCACGTCACCCGCACACGGGTTCACGTGCCTCGGCTGTGCTTCGAACCGCTCCACTTTGCTTTATGGAGAGAGTAACTGCAGACTCTGATTTTAATACCTCGCGTTTCAACATTTTAACAAGGCATTTGAAACGAAGGAGGTAAAAAGAAATGCGCGGTCTCTATGTGCTTCTGTTCCTGACAGTCGGCTATGTGTGTGACGCCCTACCGGCCGCGTACCTCAAAGATCCTGTCAACGACAGACCGATTATCGGTAGGTACCGGTCTATCAGTGCTGCAGTGTAAGAATGTGGTTTATACACAGTATTGTTTTTCGCGATTAATGAATATTGAATAAGGCCAAAACAGCTACAATAAACCTAAATGTAATAATACTGTTTCATTATTAAAAGTGTTATTGGAGTGCAGAAATGTTAAGTTAATTTTCTTTTAATTTGATTTTAGGAGAAAATACGTTTTAATGTATTTAATGTATGCATGGGAGGTTTCAAACTTTGCAGACTGCATTGATTATGTTTTGACATACTAATTACGATGTCTTCGACTTTTTTGTATTTTTCAAACAGGACAGATATGCAGCCCATTTTCTTTCAAAGATTCTTGACTTGTCAACTTTCTGAAAATTCCTTAAACCCCAGTATCTCACTCATGCTTGCTGACAAATTTACAAGTGCAGGTGGTTTCATTTAAGGAAATGTATTCACACTCCATAACTGATTTAAATTGGATTTAAATTCAGTTGGATGTTAAACTGTTTCCAAGTTCATTAAACAGACAACAAAACAAAGCATAAAGAAATCGTTCATGGGAACACAGAACATTTTAATAAAATAGGAGACATAAAAATCACATTTATTCTGTTTCCTCGTTTACTTTAGTTGTTCATTATCCAAGTAACTGTTACAGTATATCTTGTTCTGGAAAATGCTACGGCCCTCACATCACTCTGCAGTTCAACCTGTTTGCCCGCAAGGCCTGTAAGTTAAGAAACTAGTTTACACAAGTGGGTTTGTGTCAGAGTAGTTAACACAATGTTGTAACTTTTTTTCTAAAGAAAAAAAACTTTTACAGTTTTATCGGTAAATACCGATTGGTAGGCAGTTGAGTCTGTGAAACCATAAAACAAACAATATTACAACAACAGGCTGGAATGGCAATTCAGCATTTGAAAACTGCTTTGAGGGAGTGTGTATGTGAGAAAAGACATAGTACAATAAGAACAAGAGGAACAGTTGTTAGATGTTTCTGAGAATCAAAACTGTGATGAGGGTAATGAAATGCTCCTCCCAGCCCCATCCAAAGAAAAATAGAAAACATTAGGATATCGAGGTGCTCAAATGAGGGTTTATAACCACATTCCATGGTCTTCCTGTCTCATTAGGCATTTTGACCCAGGAAGTAGTAGACGATGAAATGAAGCCCTATGGAAAGACATATATCCCCGCATCGTATGTGAAATACCTGGAGTCTGCTGGGAGCAGAGTGATGCCTGTCAGGTAAAACGATACTCTCCAGTAATGTGTAGGCTGTGAGGACTCTACTTGTGTACTACAGAATGTGTTATGTACATTACAAGCATTAATAAAATTGGATTTGAATTGGATTCGGAGTGTGTCAGTGACGTTGTTTTTTTCTCTATTTTTTATTTAGATTGAATCTGACATTTGCTGACTATGAAAAGATCTTCAATTCAATAAATGGGTATGTGTATAGAAATTTCTTGAGACGTACAATACCTGAAAGGCAGGTGATAACACTAATAAACTGAACAGACTAATAATAAACAACACACTTGTCTTGTTCTTTCATTCAGTTCTACATATGAATATGCTGTTAAGTGGTATACAAGCCTGTTCGTGTTTGATTTTCATAATAGAAAGTCTATTTTTTTTTAATTCAACTTAACCAATTGACCTGGTTAAGTTACTAAATCAGTAATGTTACTGACAGAAGCAAGAGGGAACACAAAGAGACAAAAAAAATGTATGTTGCTGAGAACAGCATTTTCTGGCAGGCTGTCCCTTTTGGTTTACTTATTCCTGGCAACAGGCGATTGTTTTATGACAAATGCAGAATCGCCAATTATGTCGGCGATTACTCCTGCATGTACTCATGCAATTTGGAACAGCTAATTGTGTCCTTATATTAATCCCCATATCAACAATTAAGTGGAGACATGTTACTCTGACCTGCTCCTACATTGAGCCGTGCATCTCTTGATAAATATTATAAGCTCCCCAGTGATACAGAGGTGGTGCAGTGCTGTTTGGAGGAGAGGCACATTCTTCTTGAACTTCTCTAACTGCGAGCCTGCAGATGCCCATCACAGATCACAGGGGTCTCTGTTTCACTATGACCCGAGAAAGCCCTGGCTGATTAACGCTAGCCCCACCCCCTCTTACTGTACCTACTTCCCTTATTATCCCACATGGGAACTCTGCTTTGCAGGCAGGTTCAAGCCATAACACATTACCTCACACATTAAACACAATATGAAACCATTAACAAGTAAGTAACATGCATGCATAAGATAAAAAAATACATAGCAGCTTTTGGCACTGATCAGGTCATCGGTGTGTGAAATAGATACCTACACTACATGCATGATAAAAAATAAATACAGTAAAATGTATCAATCAGTTGAAAAATTAAGCAGGTTAGTAGCTATTGGAATAAAGGATAACTTGGTTCAATTGCACTGAAATCTACTGTAGGTGGTCTAAATTGATGCCCTGAGGCTTCCTTGAGCTCAGAGTCACTGTGCAAGAGGTGGTCCTGACAGTTAACAATTATATTAGCCTTCAGTGTTGAGCCAATCATGTGCTGCTGTGTGGAGAATCCAAGTCACAACCAGCTTGTGAAATAGGTAAAAAACGTAGTGAATCGTTTGGCTCCCACAACGTTGTACTGCTGGCGAGTTAATAAAATTGTGTGATATTTAAGACGCCTCATGAGTTTCATCAGATCCTTTGGGGGTTTTAAAACTAAGAGAAATGCAAAAAACATTTGGTGGTGTGTGCTTATTGTAAACTGTGGCGACAAATCTTCTTCCTCTCATACAGGATGCTGTTTATTGGGGGTGCTGTTGATTTAGAGACCTCAGATTTTGCAAAAGCTGCTATCATTTTTTACCAGCTGGCTCTAAAGGTAAGCAGATCTGTTGCATATCAGAATGAGGGTTTTCAATATGAGAACGCACATGCTTTCATCACTGTCCCCCTCCATCTCACACAAGGAAAGTCCTGAGATACACCTTTCATTTTGCCTTGAGGGTTTGTTGTGAAACCATTGAGTTTTGCATTTCTTCACATTTGTTATTTTGGTGCAGCACAAACTCTTATCAAGTCAGTGGTTTCCAGTCCTGCTCTTAGTGACCTCCACACCTGCTGGTTTTTGTTCCAGCCAAGCCTTCAGTTACACAATCAAACCCTTCATTGACTTAATCATATTAAGATTCATTTAACTGTTTGTTCCCAGCTCATAAACATGTTGGCGCTTCAACCAATGTGTGGTATAAATTAAATAAAATCCCAAACTTGTGACTAGAAACACAATGCAAATACTAAATTGAAGCAACTTCTTAGATCAAGTAGGTCTTCAGTTATCCGATGAAGGCGGGCTGGAATGAAAATCAGCAGGTGTGTGGACCAGGAGCAGGACTGGGAACAACAGGATCTAGTTTTGCCTTTTGTTTGGTACCTAAATGGCAAATGAATGTGGTTGCACAGTATGGCCTTTATGTAAAATCCGCTTCCCGGTGTTTGGTGGTTATTATTTTATCTCTAAGAACAACAACTTTGTCGTTTTATAAATAAAAACACTCTACTTACAATACAGTATAGTGTAAGAGAATTCCTCTATTAATTTAGCTCAAATATGATTTTACTATTTGCAAGGACCTTGTTTAACTGACCTTTTAATTCTAGAAGCTGTTTTCTCTGTCCTGTCCAGGCCTATGACTCAGGAGACTATTTTCCCATGTGGGGGACATGTCTGGGGCACCAGCTACTGACTGTGTTAGTAGCCAAAGAGAACCTCCTAACCAAGACGCCTGCAGAAAACCTGGCTTTGCCTCTCAACCTGACAACCGGTATGCAGATCAAAGGACTAGACTTGCTGGACTTTCTTATTCTTTACAATTACGCTGTACTCTTTTTCACTTTCACATTAAGCATGACCTTTCATACAACTGATTGCTGTGCCCTTGCATCTTGTTTAACAATCAGTTTTGGCTATCTGTTTTTTAAAAGTTTTTTTTATTTTTAAAGGAGATACTCTTTGTGACCTAAACAGAAGATCATTCACTCTCCTTCCTCTTCACTCCTGTGAAAGGGGATTTACTACAAAATTACAACAAAAATATGCACGTTACTGTAGTTGCAAAATCATAAAAAATTGCAAAATAAGTTAAACTAATAGATGTGTAGCTTTTCTTTTTAGATTTACTCTCTAAACCCATTAGCTTATATCTGTTCACTTCAGGTGCATATAAAGTGTATGTAATGGCCAGTTCACTGAAAATGTGTTCTTTTGTTAAATGAATGTTGTACCTCTCCTGCAGTAACACAGAGTGCTTTACTTGTGTGATATCCTGATTTTGTTTTCTGGTGTAATGGAAACTCAATGACAGGAAAATTGACATGACCAGCTGTTGAATCTTAGAATCTGTCAGAATCATGAACTGATTTTTGAGAATGAAGAACATTTCACAGGGATGGCACATAAAGAGCTCTAAGTAGAAAGCCTATATTATGGTAAAATCATTTAATGAGTTTTTTTCTTAGAACATACAACTTATCTGTCATCCCTGTATTTCATGAAAAAAAGAGACAAAAATACTGCATTCTGCCATGAGATGGTGCCACATGTACCAGTTCGTCTCTCGAGCAAGCCTACACTGTTGTTTTTTTTCCAGACAGTGCTAAACTGCCTTATCAAGTGAGGCATTGAGTGACCTTACTGCCAATGCATCTGCGCAGGTCTGAAAAGTCACAGAGGTGTTAAAAAAGGTGTTAAAAATTTTGCAGGAACGGCCTGCTTTGAACTCCTACTCTGTTATCTGAAAAAATAAAATGAGGAAATGTGCACACATTGGGGATTTTATATTTAGAGATAGCATAAACCTCCTCACAGCAGTTAGCTGGCACACAACAAGCTTGCTTCCTGAAAATGACTGAATGATAAATTAGTTCAGCAGGGTTTTCAGTAAGGGGATAGGTGTGCCTTGACATAGCTAAATATATAAAGCCTATTGCTGCATTATAGTTTTTTCCAAGATCTATAAAAAACTATATTTTCAATTTTCTATTTTGAATGTGTTGTACCTCTCTTGTCTTATCTTATAATGTGCTTTGGCTGTAAGTACCGAATGAAACTCTGTATCACCAGCCTACTTTAGCTGAAAGAAATCTGTTGCCAATCAGTTTAATTATCTCATTTTCTTTTTTCTTCCTCTTCAGCCGCAAAATCCAGCCGTGTGTTTGAGAATTTTCCACATGAAACTTTGAAGGCTTTGACCCAGGAGCCACTGACTGGAAATTTCCATCACTATGGCGTGACTTTTGAGGTTAATGTCCAAGGATTGGGTAGTGTTTTGCCAGAGAGGACGAGACACTCAGAGGGAATCTGCTTCAGTTTAAACTTAAACAATGCTGTGCTAATTCTCACAGTCAAAACTGAAAGAAACATAGTGTTGCTGATGAATATATCCCCACTGTCTCTTTCTTTTTGATCACTGACCTTTGAGTTGTGTTGCACATTGTGCAGATAGTAAATCAAATTTTGAAGATGAGAAGTTCATCTATTATTAAGTGTGTATTGAAGCTGATCTTGGAGAGCTGTGTGTCCTCATTTTATGGTTTTGTTTTCACAGACATTCAAAGGCAATGAAAAATTGGAACAATTCTTTTCCATCCTGTCCACAAACATAGCAGAAAATGGCGTGAAGTTCGTTTCCACAATGGAAGGTACAGTAATTTCGTGAAGTGCTTATGCAGTTCTGTTTCTCTGTGAGCTGTTATGATGTTGAAGTTAATGCTAGAAGAAAGAATAATACAGTATAAGTATATATTGTATAATAATTCCAAGAAAATCATTATAATGTTTTGTTTAAACACAGAAAAAAATGAAACTGTAATTTGAGTTTTGTAAAAATATTGTGACACAATAAACAAGACTTGATCTTGAATTTTCAAGACAAGAATGTGAATAGAGAAGTCAAGTCAACTTTGCTCACAATCTATAAAGTCATGAAAAACGCTTATACCTTTCTTGCTATTATATAGCAATCTCCCTTTTCTCCCCAAGTAGACATAAATGCCAGTAAAATGAAGGAGCAGTAACACACTGTAATGAAAGGGAAAAACAATATTTTACAAATGTGTTGATGAAATACGTACTGAAGACATGACCTGATTTCTGAACATGTCATTGCATTGAAGCAAGGCAGAACTTTTGGCTATTCTGAAATGTATAATAATGTCATAATGGCTGGTACCCTATGGTTCTCTTTCACACTGTTGGGCTGTGATTCAGTTGTCATGATCTCTTCCCATGCTACTAGATAGGGTTTGGCGCCTTCAATACATACATTACCTAAACCGTTGGAGACATTTTTCCACTTCCCCTTAAAAGATAGTCAGGAGTCTGTTAAAAGACGTATTTATTTCATGCACATGAGAGTGAAACACACAGAGTTGCTCTGTGTATTTTTCTCCAAGTGATTAAATTAGAACTGTCCTTAAATATACTTTTCTGTTCTCTACCACGCTTCCCTCTGCTTATTAGATTGACAGCATTCCAAGATCACGCTCTTGAAATCCTCTTCCCTATTTGCCAAAGATAACTTCTTTTAACACAACTGGTTACTTAGTTTCGTAGCATGCGTTTCTATATGACTCGATATAGAATTACATACAGTAGTAGCCCTTGTGTGGAGCATTCTTCATTCAAGTTCAAACCAGCTCCGGATGTCCACCTTATAAAGTACTGCAGCGTCAGCAGAAAATGTACAAAGTCCACAGAGACCCTCTCAACATAACGTAACTAATTTTTTTCTTTAACAATCCTCTACTTAGGAAAGAAATATCCATTTTATGGAGTCCAGTGGCACCCAGAGGTCAATCGGTTCGAATGGGACCCAAAGGTGCAATATCCACATTCAAGGAATGCAGTTCGAGTGTCGTCTTTACTGGCAGAGTTCTTTGTCAATGAAGGTAATTTGGGTTACATACAAGGAGATTTAAGCACTATCGGAGAACATATAGAGATCTTTGTATTATAAAACATTTGCATATTGTCGTACATGCAAACATAATACAGTATAAAGGCACAACTGCACAGATGAATCAAAAGTATTTACTAGTGTTTTCGTTGATTATAAAATATAACGATATTGTTTTAAACTTTGTTTTAAAGTTAATATCACTTAACTTATATTAAATATGCACTCATCCAAATTGCTTATGTATGTATGAATGGGCTATGGGTATAAAAGTACAGTGTGGTACACTCAATGTCAAGCACATGATGTCAAGCACTGAAAAAATAGAACTCTCAAATCTATCACGTGTTTAAAACGGATATTGCAGAAAATGTGACAAAAATACAGGTTCAATAAGTTTTCAGTGTGAAACAGGACACACCACCGTAAAAAAAAAAAAAAAATGTTCTGTAATTGCTACTGGTGTTCCCTGAGCAATAATGGAATCCTGGAGCTGTATACAGTACGTGTATTCCTGACCAGTCTCTGGCCAGATCAGATTTTCCGCCATTCTTCCTGTGCCAGCTGGCGAAGGCTGTGCAGTCGAAATGCTCTCTTGTTGATGGCAATGGTGAATTGGTCCCACAGGTATTCTGTTGGACTCAGATCAGACACTGCTTTCTTGAAGTTTTTCCACTGTAATTCTCGCACTGTGCGATCTTGCTAGAAAATCAGTACTTCTTGACTGGGTTGAGTCTATACTGGTGGGTCAAAGACTTGGTCAGTATATTGCTGATCAGTACAGTTGCCCTCAGTCTGGCCCAGAGGCATTCTTGTGTTAAGGAGTTTCCTCCCCCCTCATCACACCTCCATCCGAACCCACAGGCTGGCTTGAGCAACACAGGGCTCAGCAATGTTATGCCTTCTGTCAGGTCTGGGAAACATGAAATGGCATTTATCCCTGGGGAAAAACACATGTTTCACCACTCCCTCTGCTGCCACCCCAGATGCTTTGTGGTCTACAGTTTCATTTCTCAGATGCTAACATTACCCCTTGACATCTGAGAATGTTGGTCATTTTCCTTCAGTTGGATGGGTTGGTTTTCCCTAGAATGTCTTGTGTTGTAGCCACTACTGCCTGATATCAATTACACGGATGGATTAAATGGGTGTGATGGTCCTAGACTGGTGTGATGACACATTCACCAGCTACAACCACTGTATCTCTTCTTCTGATACACCCAGACTGTGTGCCTTTCTGGATGTAGCTTGTTTACCAAGAGGACTGTTTCCTGCTTTCTCTAGACCACCTGCTTTTTCAACTGCTTTTTGCATGTGCACATATCTTTAATCTTTTTTTGGCTTAATTAAAATCATACAAACCATTGGCATGTTTAATGGTTTATCAAAATGAATCATTATTTTATTCTCATTTTGGCAATTTTAGCTCATACATTTTTGATAAAATCCAAAACCTCAAAACCAAAAATTCATTCTGAGGCATATTGTTGATTTCTTCTTTGGGAAACGGCCCAGTAAAAGATGCGTTTCATTCATGTAGGATTGCCCTTTCTTCGTCATAAGATTCCCATTATTCTCTCTAAAACTATTTCATTCTGGGCTGTTCTTTTGCTGTTAAAAATCCTTCAGTATTGAGCTCAGAATTTTGTTATCCCAATAAACAGTAGTGCCCAAGCAATTAACAAACCTCTCTGCTCATTATATAAAATGTAAATTGCCCATCCAGGAATAAGTTTCTTTCAGATGATGGATGGATAATTATGTATGGGCCCAATGACCTATTTATGAAAACTTAGATTGTTTCATTTTTATGGTGCATCAGTAGATATAGCCTTCAAAGGAAATGGAATAAGTCAGAAAGAAGAAATACATGTGGAAATAAAGCAGTTTCCCTATGCTTGGCATGTCAGCTGTCACCTGAGAATTCATACCGTGACAGCATCTAAGAAGAATACAGCCCAGATCTTTTCATCACAATACAAAACGGATATTGTCTGCAGAGCTTGAAGGGATAAAAGTAAGAGAAATACTACAACAGAATGCTTAAGGAAACATTTTTTTCACTGGATCACTTTCTCTGGGAGCACTCTTTGTGGAATTCAGATTATTTTTTAGGTGGTTACTCTAACACTATTTTTGGATGCACTTTGAAGCACAAATGCATGGAAGCACACAGTAAACCAATGACAAAAGTGTGAATTTCTTTAATTCGAGGACTTTTTGACTACATCCAAGGCTTTGGAGCCAAGTAAATGAGATTTGGTGAAGTACTGGAGAGACAGTATGGGGAGACTGTTTTCCTAAGAGCTGACTTATTCACTGTGGAGAAAGACGAAGGACATTTTGCTGGCAATATCCACTCTCTTTTTCCTGCTGTTCCATTCATAGGAACTGCTTTTTATCTTGAAGCGTCCCATAGTGGCTTCAATCAGGAGGATGACACACGCTATTTGAAAACCCTTCTTTAATATTGCTCACAGCGTGGTATAAAATGAAATTATACTACAAATTGTGTTTCTCTGTTACATCATGTAACTATTGTCTTAAGACTTGTGCCTTGGAGAAACAAGAAAACAGAACAATTAAAGATGCGAAGGGCAAAAGTGTGAAAATCTTTTCAGAGATGTAGACAAGCCCCTTTTTATCCGTTCATTCAGTTTCTGACTTCTGTATCCAGGAGCCTATCCCAGTGAGTGCAAGGCAAGGTACAGCCTGGATGGGACGCCATTTGATTGCTGGGCACACACAAACACCAAGGCCAATTTTCACATTACTAAGCACTTGCTGCAGACACGATGAGGACTTACTCCAAGAGTAAGATTAGTCAACATCCTGTGCAGTTCCTTCAGAAAACAAACTCTTACTTATATTTCACACTTCTCTTTTTCTGGCTTTCCGGTTTACACAGCAGTGTTTGTGCTTTGTTTACCTTCTTCGGTGATCAATTCTGCTTCAGCCGTCAATTCTGCTCTCAGGCACCATTTGATTTGGTTGACCTTTGATCATATAAACATCCAAATGGCACCAAATTCTGTAATGTGTGACAGAGGAAAGATCACAGCAGTGTCTCTCTGCAGAATAACACAAAGGGATATTGCACAGCTGAAAGAGAGAATCACATGAGCCATGTGGTTTTTTGGCAATAGGGTTGGATGTTTCGAAGACACCAATATTAGTTTTTTCATATAACATGCCTTACTTGCTTTCTATTGTAATATTTTGGTATAACAAGCTTATTAATCGATAATTCAATTACATTGATGAGAAACTGGTGGTGCTATACAGTACATTTGACTTGTAATGGATAGAAAGTTCCACTGTTTGACTGCGACTCGACTGCAAAGTTCAAGCTTTGAAAAGTGAACATTGTGAATCAGTGCTGAGACTCAGTAATATTACAGTACATAGTAAAATGTGACTTGAATCTGACGTGACGTTTCCCCTCTTGTCTTGATAACAGCCAGGAAGAGTTCCCATCACTTCTCCAATCCTGAAGATGAAGAGGCAGCACTGATGTACAATTATGTTCCCATGTTTACTAGCGCGTTCACCAGCTACAACCAGGTCTACTTCTTCTGATACACCCAGACAGAACTCAGATATCCTCAGTCTGAACTTCCTCAGGTCTCAACCACACAGTTTGATGGAGCAAAAAGGAGACATGCAATTCAGAATTCCATTCCATAAAATTGGGATCTTTTTATTCCAGAAGTTCAGTTTGGGATTGACCAGTATAGTTGTGTGCACACTTCCGTCTTTAATACGTTTGTACTCTCAAACATGACACTCTGTCTAAGCAATGATTCTCATTCAGCAGAGATGTGGGGTGACTCATTAAAACTCAGGGATGCAGAACTAGCAGGGTCAGACTAACTCTGCCTTTCTTGGTTTAATCTTTACACGTACTTTTTTTTACTCTTTACTATTTGGCTGTATTTTAGAATGGGGGATGCAAAAGTTGGTTTTCTTGGGTATTTTATGATGACACAATGTTGCCATTTTAAGGCTGGTCACTTGGTATTATGGAAAAATAGCTAACCTGATGACTACATTTCTGATGATAGCCAATGCCCTGCATTTCCACTAAACCTGTAACAATAACAAGCTGCCAAAATACTTGTATTACTTTATTCCTATGTTTACTGCAAAATAATTAAAAATGTGTTCTCAAAAAGGTTGGACTGTGGTGTTAGAAAGTACTTGCATTAAATTATGTTCTTTCCAAGTGTATTTCTGTACAACTATGTGTCAAATACTAGTTTGTGGAGGGAATGATTTTGTGCTCATTTGCTCTTAAATTATGTACTGTTTTTTCCCCTCCGGTGTGTGATTTTATTTTTACTCTTAAGTAAAGTGCATTTGGAAATTGAGACTGTTTTAAAAATAAAAACGTTTGAATTATCATCAATTATTATTATAGTTATACCGTAAACACTTCTGTTCTGTTCCCATCTAAAAGTCTGATTAGACTGGTGCACAGAATAATCCTTCTTCTGAACTTTTTACAATTGCGCGAGTGGTAACAAAGAAGTAGCGCTTTGCATACCTACTGACCTAACACGCCCGAGCGACTCATGTACAGCCTTTAATTCCTGTAGATAAATTGATTAACAGAAGAGCGTAGTTCACCCCCACATTGCTGAAGGCGGGGTCCCGTGAAAGGACATTCCACGCAAAAGATGAACAATAGGCAGGGGAGGATTGGTTGATGAGAATGCCCTTCACCCGCCGTTGGGCGGAGGTGGAGAAGAAAGCAAACGAGCTTTTGTGTGTGTGTCAGTACTGGCTGTTACTTGATACCGAAGAGGAGTCGAGTGCAGAGTGTTAACAAAAGACTTTCATAGCCGAAGGAAAAAAAAAAAGGAAACTGGATCATCGATGGTGTTTGTAACACTAAACAAATCGAATGACACCTTTCCACGAGCACAGTAACTCTAGGTAAAAATATCGGAATTATCGTGAGAGGCGATAACAACTACAGCACGGGCTCGGATAATTTTTTTTCTCCCTTTCTTTACCCCCTGTTGTCTTAGGAGTGTAATATTCAAGAAGGTGTATCACTGCAGCTTTTTTTTTCTCGTTTCACGACTTCCGCGGCACTGGGGGGAAAAAGAGAAATCTACCCCATGTATAGACCTTGACGAGCGTGTGGCGAATTGAAGGAGCTGCTTAACTGGGGAGGGGGGGTTCTTTGTTTATAAACAATTTCTTCTCCCACCGCCGAGAAGTATCAGTGATTTATTGATGCACCCGTTCCAGTGGTGTAACGGTGAGAAGTCTGTTTCTTATGGTTTGCAGCTTGTTCTGTGTCAATTTTTTTTGGTTTTGAGATGTATTTTTATGTTGTAATTTTTCTAGCATTTTTCTTCGTCTTAACATTTAGGTCTCGCGTTGGCTGCGTCAACGCTTGAGGTATTTGGGGCACGATGAAGTGTAGCTCGTATTTAATTAATCATTCATTAATCCCTGAAAGGGGGATAGCTAATTATGTGGGGTTTATTTGCCTGTAGTAGTCATGGTTTTCTTTCTGTTGCTGTTGATACATTTTAATGCTTAAGCCACGAAATGTAATTAAGTGTCATTTAGTACACGGTTTCTCACGCGTAAGATTTTCCATGCGTTATTCACATATGCGCTTATTTCTTCTTTTTATTCGTCCGTTTCGGTTGTTTTGTTTTAATTCGCGTCATGGACTGTATGGATTTAAAGCTTTTGAAATGTTAAAACCTTCGTGGTGTGTAAAATAGCTTGTTTCTGATGTCCCTGTAAGCAGTTAGTTGGTCAGACCTCCCGCTGCGAGGCTTTCGGAGAGCATGTCACCCTTTTTTTTAAAAAGTACTTAAAGAACTTAAAAGTTTTTATTTAATTTACTATCCGCCAGCTTTCCGAGCGGTGAACTGTACACGGAGGCAGCGAAACCCTTTTTCGTTTTCATTTCTGTTGTCGCTGTGCTTGGACGACTCCAGCTCACAGCACACCTATTTTTGTTTTTGTCAAGCAAACATTTACATATCTTTTAATTCTTATTACTAAGTAGTTTTAAGATGCGTTGCCACCTCAAGAAATTAAGTAGGAAAACAAAAGGAATGAAATCCTCTTTATACCTTCAAAACCCAACATCTCATTGACTGACCCATATATATATATAAATAGACCTTTGAAAGGTGGGTGTATTTTTCAGTACAATTGCACGCAAGACACTTTTTGGAGACTTTAAAATTCGTACGCCTGCGCCATTTCCCTCCACTTCATTATTAAATGCTTGCCGAGTCTTTATTTTTATTTCCATTCAGTTTTTTAACTTTTTGGTGGTCATTATCTTAACACTCCTTATACGAGTAAGTCAAAAAGGATACATTAGCAGCTTACACAGCGTAAGGCAGATTTAGAGGTAATGGCGACTAATTCTCTCACTCTGCAACCGTATCATTTGAGGCATCGAGGGGGAAAAAAAGCATCGAGTTAGACCGAGATCATTTAGCCTGGGTTTTGTCTAGCCTGATTTTGCTGAGGTAGCAGTGCAAAACGAAGTAGCCGATTACTACTTTACTGTTTCTTCATCGAACCCCCGTGTGCGGAAACGTCTATTAGTTACCTGTCAATACCTGCCGGTATTGGACAAGTCCAATTTTAGTTGGACTGCCAGTCTTTCAAGCGACACCACTCCAGTTTCTACTCGCTAAATTGAATGGAAGTACCTGCATATCGGAGTGCCCGTTGGGTACTTCGCACCTCTTCCACTTCCATCAAAACCAAGGCCACACCTTTTGTGTTAATGAATTCTTTAGTTATTCCAATGATGATGCTTTGTGCTTAAGTGTCCCTGCTTAGTGCAGTTAACCATGTTGATTACTGGCCCAGTTAATATAAAAAGATTAAATGGTTTGTACTCAAGATCAAGTTTTTTTTGCACACGCAGGGCCTGCATTTAGTGATTCTAACACAACCTTCATTCCTGGATCATCTGACTCTCATTCTCAAGACATTTCCTAATTAGCTGATTAACCAATATAAAGGGCAAAATCTTACTGCTACTGCTCAGTTCTGAATGGGTTTAAACAGCTGACCTTTTTAAATCCAGGAAAAGAAAAGCTTTCAGGAAGTGTCCAGACAAGATTTGGGGATCACTTAGCAACTAGTGAACAATTAAGTGTAGCCAGCTGAAAGACAACTTGTGACTCCTATCTTCTTATGTCTACTTTAATCAATAATGAGGTCTCTCAAGTTAATGGAGAGTGTGTTGCAATGTGCCTGGAGTTTTATGCCACTGGTTTGGCAACAAATTGCACTGATCCTTGGAGGAACTCGGTGAGCAGCCTTTATCCTCAGTGCCTGGTGGACTGTGCTGAAATGGGGTTTTGCATAGACGAATATAATAACCTGCTTGAATTTCATGGTATCGTACTGTATCTCTGAGAGCATTGGTTTCTCCCTTTACGAGGATGTGGGCAGCAAAGTTCCTGAAATAGCATTTTACCTAGATACAGCTCAGTCCTGTGATACAGTGTGATGAAGGGGAGGCCCCCATGTATATATAAAAAAAAAGCATTTGGGGTCTCCCTTTGTCTAAGTCAGGTAATTATACTGTGCCTGATCCCATAGCTGTGTCGGCCTGAGCTTCTATCTGCAGACTAATTCATACCGATTCAAACTTGAGGTGATCGTTTTAGAGGTATTCTAGTGTCCATGCATTAGAGTGTATAGTAGGTCTTGTCACAATCATGGTTTTTATTTGTTTATTCAAAGAAGCCGGTCTTTTTCTTTGAAGTGTTGCTGTCCAAACTGTTCTGGTGTACTTGATATTGAATACTGTATATATGCTACAATTCGGGTTTAACTGTTTAATTATTTCAGATTTGGGCATTAAAGATGTATGAGCTTTATATCTGAATTTATAGCTTGATTCTCTGGAGGTTTGGGTAAACATTGATAATTTCACACCAGAAACCTTCTGTGGAGTGTGCATTTAATGTATCCTTTATTAACTTAATAGTGTTTCTGTTACAGTTCTTTATATGTTTGATGTAATGTTTAACCAAGCTTTTACTGTTTCTTGGCTCAACCCCTTTGATAGTCGCAAAATCTGTATAAGACTGTAAGTATTTTTTTTTCTTATGTTACCGTTTGAAGCTTGTAGTTTATGTGACACTCGTGTTGCAGAAGTCTGTGTAACACAGATGCAGACAATAGCTGAAGTGTGGATTAGTGTTTTGTGAGGTAGAACCAATACACTGCCCATTGTTTAAAAACAACTTTCACTTTGTAAGATATATATATAAGGAAGTAAAGTCTTGCAGGATATGTGGGTATAAGGCCTGTGGTGTGCCAGCAATGTGCTAGAGCATAGGAAAAAGAGACAGGTGATTTTAGAGTTCCCCTACGTCCCATATGTAGTCTGTGTGGAGGGAGTCCACTTGAAATTGCTTGTTTTATCTTTTCTGGGTCTAAAAACATGAAGCTGTCACTAGAAGCAGTATTCCAATCAACACATCTTTGCATTATTCATATTGGGTTTGGTAGGCAAACAATTGGCAGTCATGCTCGTGCTTCAGTTTTCTTTGGTATTATTTGCTGGGTTATTATGCAATTAAGTGATAAACCAGATATGATTTTCTAAGAGCTCAGTGGCTCATCATTATTAAAAAAAAAATTGGTAAAGTGTGAGTATGAAAAATGCTGTTCCTTTCTGGATTAAGGTGACTCCTTCCTGGTAGATACAATCCCGATTAATCAAAATATCATTTGGACTTGTACAAGAGGCAGGGTGCTCTTCTTCTTAACCTCGTTTGAATTGTAGAATGCACAAAAGTTTAAAAAAAAAAACAGGGTGGGGGTTAAACTATAAAACGTACCCTCTTTCTGTTTAAAACTTTAACTCATTCCAGAACCGACTAAGGCTCTTGTCTGGTGTAAATTAGATGTTGTTTTACTGATGAAGTGAGCAGGTTTGTACAAAGGCTTCTATTTCAGCTAAAACAGTCAGGGCCTAGTGCATCAATGTTGGTGAACTGGAAATGTAAAAACGAATGGATATTTGAACGAAAAAGGGTGAACATGAACTTCCTTTAAGTCCTACACATTTCATTCCATGGTGCAGTTTTATTAATAATTATTTACAGGTACTGGACATAAAATAGAAACACCTGGGTTAGCGTCCTGAGAATTCCAGACTGGTAGACTGTGTGCAACAGCATGTTCATACGGTATTGAATGTACATGATGATCCCACATCCTATTAAGTGAAGTTACTTTGGTGTTTCATTTTATTATCTACTTCTTGTATTTCGGTATTTGAATTTCCAAAATTGGCTCCTCCCTTCCTCCACCGGTCAAAACATTTTGGCAAAACGTCTTTGCTGGAACTGCAGGACTGAATATTCACTTTTATTTTCAACTAGTCCTTGGGCACCCTTACATTTCAGATTCACTGTAGTACGGAATCACGGTAGGGATTTTTCTGCGTTGCTGTGCTTCTTAGTGGGTGTGTGATCTTTGTTTACAGATTTGAAGTTAAGTCGGTTCATCAAACAAAGACAAGCAGCCATATGCAGTATGCTATATTGCTGGCAGATTTCTGGAAGGCTTTTGAAGGACCTGATGTCTTCAGCGATCTGCATGCTATTAAAGGCAGATCAAACGATGTCATGTAGCAACAAAGCAAGTAACACGACTAGTTTAATTATTCACCACAATAACATTTGCAAGGAGTGCTGGGGCTTTAGAAATACCCCAAAATATTGCATGGTCTTATTTTGTCTTCCAAAGCTTTCGACCAGTTAATACTTAATGGAAGCAGCATTATATCCCTTTTGTTTCATTTCAGTGCATATACAGTAGTATGAAGAGAAATAATCAAGGAAGCAGTTGTGTGGAGTTGGATGCCACAGGAGATACTAAACTACTCTTGAACTTTGCTTCATCTTCAAATGACTTACACTTTTTTAAAAAGTTCTGCTAACTATCAGATTTTCACAGGACAAAGCCTGCTGTTCACATTTGCTGTACCACATCCTGGGCATAAATTAGTTTCATGTTGTACCAACAAGATGTCCACTCTTAGTATACCTCAGGAGCACCAATGACACTTCTCTTTTGAAGTTTGAGCTGTGATTTAAGAACTAATGGAACAGCATTCATGGCAAAAGGCAATCAACGCTAGAAAGATGGCAGTGAATCACAAAGATTCCTCCACAGCTGGTGGAGGGAAGGAAATGGACAGCAGTAGTCTGTACAGTTAATAGTTTCTGTGTCAGGTTACAGTATATTGTGTATTGATGACACAGATAATGGATTTGGTGGTGGTGGGTTATATGCACCTCTGTTTTTTTTCCTACAGGTTTCAAGCTATGACCAATTGTTCTGAACACCAGCTCTAATCAAAGGGATACGTCTAGGTCCTGACTTTACTCATCAGGTTACATTAAATTAAAAACAAAAACAAGTGTTTATGATTATCGTAGATCTTTTCCCTGTTCTTGGGCTCTTTGTTGTCTCTCACCTGAGTTTCCAATTGGACTTCAAGCTTGAAATACTATTTACTAGTTTACTTGCCTTGGTGCTCACTCGGTGATTGTGCCTCTGTTCTTTTTCTGGGAACCAACACCAAAATATGTTTTGCATTCTCTTTTGCCTGGGAAGAAAATAGATGACCTGAAAATAGAAATTATATCATATCCATTTATAACACATCTGTCATCCTGGGCTAATAGGTCTTCTGGATCTCGTTCCTTCAAATCTCAATTACTTTAATAACATTTATTTTATATAGTGCCTTTCATGGTATATCATATGAAATTGTGGGCCGGTGTAATTATGCAAGCTCCTAAACCTAAAGAGGTAGAGTTTCCAGGATTGGAAAGCATTTATACAGTACATTGATCTTAACCCCCTTCCGGTCTAGAGTGAAGGAGCCTATGAGTTTGTGTGTGATTTTGCTTTAATCTTTAATTACGCCTTTATATTAACCTTGAGCTGAAAACAAGCACATTGCATAGGGGGAAAAGTAGGTTACCATGAAAGCTAGCCAGTGAAGAGTTAAAGTAGACCAGTTTTGTTTCACAGTTCATTCCTTATGCATTTACCTTCAAAACTTAAAATAAAATTCAAAATCCTCTTGGGCTTTTTAATATTTGATAAAGGATTCTGCTGAATGGAGTTTGTACTTTAGTCTGTGTGTGTGGAAGAGCACTTCAGACCTTTCACTTAAGGGTTTTTGAGGAAAAAAATGCTGGAAAGCTTTTTGGTGGCTCCAAATTAGCCAAGGACAGCTGAAAAGAGAATGTCTATACAGATAGTCTTTAAAGAGGCTTTTTTTGTAAGGTGGGATGTCTTTTTGCACAATGTTGGGGAAAAACCAAGGTAAAGCTCTACATTGTACCTTTATTGAGTGACTTCTTGGACGCAGTGCAGGGTTTAGTGTATTGTTTTAGACCCCAAATCTGGTTTTAAGATGACATGGGTCACTTGGGTCAGAAGAAAGTCCAAGCTTCGCCCCTCAGTCGTCTGTGAATCACAAATGTGTCAGTTCGTAGTGGGTTTGTATTTGCTTAGGGGATTTAAGTCAATAAAACTGCTTAATGACCAAAATAAATACACCTACTGGAGATATCCAGTTTCAAAAAAATCAAAACATTGCTTTACTGTATGAATTTTAAAGTGGTACTATTTGTGGCAGAAAGTTTCTTCTGAACAAAAACAAGTTAATCAATTGTGCCATCTGTCCCACAGAGGGGTTGAATTTCAGATCCACTGTAAATTCACGAGGCCAGTGAGCCGTGGCCGGCACTCATCTGTAGACTTTTGCACGAACGTGTAGGCACAGGATACGGTTCGGTGTGATTCAGAATCCACTTATTTCAGTCTAAATCTCCATCGGGGGGGGGCTATCATAGGCTGCGGTGATTAGTGTTTAGCATTTTCTTTGACTCGCCACCATTTGAAAATCTGGCAGTCGCTTGAGAACAATATTACAGGGCTCCTGCGGGAACAAGAACATTCAAAATAATGCCAGCAAATGTCTAATTCTTGCTATTTGGACATGTTTAATGTTTGTGGTTTTTCTTAAATCTGAAAAAGAGGAATATTAAAACATAAATCTGACGCACTCAGTATTACATTTTCAATGACTACGATTTTAAACAGCTGCTGATAGAACTTAGAAAATTACTCGTCTCAGATTGTATTTTCAGTCCTCACGAACCTCCAGGATGTTTGTCTATCGATACAGAATTACCACGCCTGTTTTAAGTCTTTGGATGTCAGACATCTGAGTAGGAGTAAGTGCCCCTGGCCTGTAGGTGGGCCTAGATTTCAAGAGGAAAGGTAGTGAAATGAGTGTCTTTTATGAGCAGGCGTGGATAGACTGGCTCATGCAGAGGCCTGGCTGTTGCAAAGTTTCTTTTCACTGTTAGGATGCATTGCCATGGCAACACCAATTCTTTCCAGGGAATGGGAATGTAGGTGACTGGTGAATGTCTTTCTGGAGATGCAGTGACACTGCCACTCTCTGCCTTCAGATAGCTTTGTAGATCACTGAATCCCTTTATCTCTCCACACCTGTTTTTTTTCCCTGAGTGCTCTATTCTGTGTGACTTTGTGGGAAAGCTTTAGGGTGGGATTCCAAATGCTGTGCAGAAATGATCCATTATCTTTGGCCCCAAGCAGATAATCTGAAAACTTACTTTTTGCGACATTTTTTTTGCCAAAGTAAGAGAAAGTGATGAGAAATTAATGGTTTTATTTTTGTCCTGCAACATTTTAAAAGTTTAGAAAATCCAGCCCAATGATCAAATAACTATGGGTGCTAAGAATGCTCCAAGAAATTGTCAGGAGATGCATCTATGGTTCTTCATTTTCAAAATTCAGTACATGATGGAAAAGTGATGAGAAGGGTCATTTGTCATCCAGGAGTGTTTGCACAATGGTAAATCTGGTTTCTGTAATTGTACCATGCAGTTTCCCCATTAGGTGTTTTGTTTCACTAGGGTGAGGGATAAATAGGGCTTTCTGAAATGACGGATGCCCATGACACCTGTGTTATGACTCAGGGGCTGTGAATCGTCCCACACATCCTTGCAAACACAAGGGATGAATTAACCAGTTTCATTGCTTTCCCTCTGGAGTTCCATTTCATTCTAGGCTGAGATTTTCAGATAAAAGAAATAGAGCTTTTTTGGAATGGCTGGGGATTTTTAACTAGCTTCTATTTAATCTGAAACCATGACTCACGTCTATACATAAATCAGAAAGGTTGTTTAATTAGCAGTTGGATAAACATCTGATTTTGGGGGGGCTTTTTAATTCATACTGGTTTCCTGTCGCAGTGTAAATGTGATGGATTGTGATAGGAAAGATTGTTAAAGTGAGTGTTTCGGCTTCAGGAGGCAGGTATCTCGCTAGCTGGAGTAGAAGGTCTCCAAGATGAGGAAGGGCATGGAAAAGGCAAAGTAATTCATGTCAGACTGAAAGCACAATGAAGCTTCCTTTGAACACAGATGTACATAATTACACTGACCGGTTGAACAAAAAGAACCACGACAAACTGAACAGCTTCTTAAAACGCTAAAGATTTTCTTTATTGATTGGGGGGGTGGGGGGTATATGCAGGGTAGTTTCTAATGGGGAAAAGAATTGCTTTGCATTCTGTGAATCTAGTTTTGGAAGCTCCAGTATTGATCCTGAAGTGTCACAGTGTCTTAGATGGGGAGTTACATTTTCTTTGGCTCATTAATAATAATTACATTTCCTTTAGTCTGGAAAAATGATCTTGGGAAGAGTACGAACATGCAAAAGCCTGAGCCATGCTGAATGTAGCAACCCAGTGCTGAAAAAGCAGAATGAGAAGTAGGACTTTTTCTATTTATATTATTTGTGTACGGTAAAATGGCTGCACTAAAATGAATTTGGTGGAAACTATATTTGTAGATTACTACAAAGCTCAGTCTTACTGTGCCAGGTGTCCAGAATAAGTACAGTTCCCATGGAAGTTCTTCTTGAAGTGCATGCAGGCAGTTTGTCTCACTAATACTGTTAACTTGATTAACTTTTAAAATCCCTTGGTGGAAAATTAGGCTGTAATTCCCGGTCTTCTTTATCCTTCAGGGAGAAAACCCATTTTGTTAGCTACACCTCTTTTCTCCTGCCACATGGTTTTTTTGCTGCGGATCCAGCCGATGTGGGAGATGATCACAGGGTAGGCGGCAGCGATGCACGTGCTGGCCTTGAGTGTGCCGCGCTTTGCTGTTGACATTGTTTGATGTGCCTGCAGTACTTTAGTGCTCTTGTGTGAATATTGGAAAACTGCTGGTAATTTGCTTCACGGCATGAGATCTTTTGCATCAATAAATTCATACAGGAAGCTTGCTGGACTGTAAGTGACAGCAGTAGTAGTAGCGTGCGCTTCTAATTAGTTCAGTTCCATTTCAGCAGTTTTGTATGCATACAATTCATTTTTGTCCATATCTGACCTTTTTGTTGCCCGAAGTATGTCTGGGGGGCTGTTTTCTGCGCGGAAATCCAACTGTCACATACACATATACTGCTGGGAGCAATAGTTATTGGAATAACACCTTTGCTTCTGTTTTGGTTTTTCTTTAACATGAAAACAAGTTGCAGTCATTGAAAGACCTAGAAAAAGCATATAGCTAAATGCGAGTTAGGACACTCAATAACTGTGGATTGCATTGATGATTTTATAGGAAGGTTAACATTTTTTTGCCACTGTTAATGATTTTTTTTTATTCTATGCCTGACTGAATGCCAGTGTGTTACTGTTTGACTAAGGGTTAGATGTTATCGATCAAGTTATTGTTTTGTTCATGTCCTAAAAATAGATCCTTTAAAAAAATGTATTTACAGTATGGCTTATGTTCTTTAAAGGCCACTGGTGAACCCAGAGTCGAGAGGTTTTATTTAACAGTAATATGATATAAAGTCAAGCTAAGAAAACCATTATTGTACTGTTTGTACAGTATATAATAGGCACTTTAAGTCTGCTTCTAAGAACATATGAAGTTTACAAATGAGAAGAAGTTGTTGGGCTCATCTGGCCTGTTTTGTAGGATCTCATCCAGCTGTTTGGTGAGAGCCAGGGTATCTGCTTCTATCACATGGCTGGGTACCTTGTTCCACACTCACACAAGATTGTGTGATAAGTGCCTTCTGTTCTCGGTTTAAAATGCACTTTCACATAGCTTCCACTTGTATCCTCTGGTTAGTCCCACTGTTGATACTGATGAATTCCACTCCACCTGGAGTGGACCTTGTCAGCACCTGGGAAGGCTCTGAATATTACGATTGGTTCCCCCACATGGTCCTCTGTATTCTGGAGTTTCTGCCAATCTAAGACATTCATTTAAGCTTGATTAAGAGCATCTGATTCCAGAGTATCTTTTTTATATCATGGTGATCGTAATTGTTACAATATTCTAAAAGAGGTCTTTTAGTGCATTTTAACATCCCTTTCCTTATTTTTTTTTAACTGCAGCCTAACGTTTTTTTATTTACTTCCTTACATAGTTTTGAACATTAGATGAGTAAAAATGACTTTTTCATAAGTAGCCTCCTCTAGCTCTTACCTGTATCTGTAGTTTATTTTGCTTAGTTTTATATATGTGATTCTGTATGGTGCCTTGTGTATGGTGTACCTCATAATACTTCCTATAACCACCACCATTAAATACTTTAAAGATGCCTGGAATATGTGAAAGTGAATGCAGTATTAATACACCATTACAATATGTAACACGATTGTAGTGATCTAATGGGTGCCTTAGGGAGATGGGATTCTTTATGTAAGAAGTGGTAAGTGAAGTGTAAAAGAGACTTGAATAAAATAAGTCTTTTCCTGGCTTTGAATATTCCCTTTAAATCATTGATGTGTATGCGTCTGCTGTTTTTAGTTGTGTGCTTCTGAAAGGGAAACGACTGATTTAAAAGTCTTGCCATTTCTTCTGTGCCTTTTACCCCATCCCCCTCCCCCCGCTAGGACTATAAATGTAGATTTTAACAAACGTCTGTATGGAAGACTGTAGCTTCATTCTCCTTTCGCTCTGCTTACTTGTAATCATATTCCATGGCGTTGCTTCCCAAAAAGCTATAAATACCACAGTGAGCTCCTCTCTTCCTTCTATCGGTCGTCTCTGCATCCCTCCTGCAACTGTGCAGATGCCTCTGGCTCAGCTTCTCTCAGTCTGGGAGGCTGGATGTCCTTGACCTACAGCCAGGTGGTCGGTCCTCAGCCAAGTAGGTCAAGCCTGAGCTTTGTCATGTCTAATGTGTCCATAGATTCAAGCCTAAGCAGTTGTTCTTATTCAATGATAACTTCTTGTGAAAATCAGATTGGTTTTCTGTAGCTATAAATATACACTTGATATTGCTGGGTCTTGGAGCACTACATTCCAGTGCTTCATAGTTGCGAGATGTAAGAACCTTTTTTCACTCTGCTTTTTGGGCTTTTAAATGTCAGGTTTTCTGAATGTTAAGAGAACAGTAAGCACGAAAAACTCACTACATCCGATACAATAACCAGAGAAAGTGCTATTACTTAAAACGCATTTGTTGACTGATATGACAGTTTTTGCACTGTTTATTATGGGTGGCCTTGCAAGGCGAATTAGGAAAACAGCACAGCAGCAAGCTGGACTCGGGAGTTCTTTTGCATTTGGCTGTTTGAGGTTTTGACATAATCAAATAACATGCCAAATAAAAATGCATAAATATCCAATTATTTTTTCATTTAAAAAATCAGGGTTAGCAGCAAGTGTGGAAGGACAGGAGATGTTTCTTATTTAATGTAATGGTTGCCTGGTTACATGGTGCAGTGCTTTCTGGTATTCAGAATGCAGAGATGTGTGCTGACAAACCAGCAAAAAATCTGTCGCATAATAAAATGATCCTTGCTTGCCCTGTTTTTTTCTCTTCTTCTTGTAATGTGTGTTATAAACATGTCTTTTTTCATTTTCTTATGTGCTGGAGGACACTAATAAGGTTTAAACCATTAATCACCAGAAGGGGTGAAGGGAACCAGGTTAGTGTCTTGCTGTGCCTGAACAACTAAATGCTATGGCAGTGAAAAACGTTCAGCAGTGAACATTTTGCTCGGTTGTTCTGAAAATGGGCAGCCTTGTTTGGCTACAGCTGCAACACAACACCAAGCATATTAGATGGCATACGTGTCCACAGGTATGTCCTGAAGCCTTTTTGTTCTCATCATGTGGATGCCAGCACAGAAAAGTGACATTTGTATCACATGAGTGCGGAAATACTGTACAAAATGGATAATTATGGTCCTCTTTTATGTTGTGTGAAGCATGGGATCCGTTTTAACTTAGTGAAATCCCATTTTCATTTTATTCAGACAGTCTCATTTGTTGGTGGCATGAATGATCTGCTTCTGCAATGAATGATTCACTCTTTCTATTCTGCTTAGTGTGAGAACCATTGAGATCATAATTATTTTCTCCCGTCCTCTGCAAACCCACTGGTGTTCTGTTCTGTTCCCTTTCGTACACGGTATTCTATCTTTAGAGAACTAAAAAACGAGCACTTCCTTTTGCTGCAGAACGGCAGTCTAGCACTGTAACCACAGTGCTTTCCTATCTACTTGAATGCAGGATCTTTGTGGGTTGGCAGGTTTTGCATTTGCAAAGTATTTTTCTAGTTCAGTTGAATCCATAAATTAGTCTGATGAATTTCTTGGCTATAATGAAGTTTGTTTCTTCACTTCTTTTGTCCTAATTTAAATGACAGTTCTTTCAAGTGTTAAATTGATTGCTGCACAATACAATGGTCAAACACATTCAAGTAGAAACTTTAATTGTCTATTCCTGTATTTTCATAACGTTTCTTCTAATTCAGGGTTACGGACGGGGGTGCTGAAACTATCTTGCAAGCAACAGGCACAAGGCAGGGTACACCCTGGAGAGCATACCAGTCCTGCACAGGGCACACACAAACACAGACATGCACACATTTGCAACTAGGGCCAATATTTCTCTAACGTCAAATAACCTAGGAGTTTGTTTTTGGACTACTGGAGAAAACTGGAGTACCTGCAGGAAAACCCACGTGATCTTGAGAACATACAGACCCCATGCAGATAGTGCCCCAGCTCTGCAATTGAACCCAGGGTCCCAGCACTGCAAGGCAGCAATGTTAACCAGTGCACTACTGTGCTGCCCATGTGTAACTGTAACACCACAAAATCAAGAGTCTAACCTGTTCATCACAGTTCCTTTTTAGCTTCAGTTTTTATGTATGAGTCTGGTAATTGTTCTGTATCTGCAACAGGAAGACATTTCATTCTTTGTGATTCTGCAGCTCTGATCAACCCGGCACTGAGATAATTTTGATAGTTTGAAGAATGACCGACTCAAACTGTCAGCATCAACCTAGGCCAAATGCCATGATTAAAATGCTTTTGGCTTTGTAAAGGTGGTGGGTAATTGGTTGGCTTATCCACCACCTGAAGGGTCTTCGGGTTTCTCAGATGAACAGAACTTAGTCCATCTTTCAGATATGATGGTTTGAAGCTTTGTCTTCTAAGGGAACTCATAAATGAGTTTAGTCATAAATTCGGGTGCCTCATCCTGATATGTAAATGTTTGTAACCTCCATGTGCTTAGTGTTTTCTTTGTTTTTTTTATATAAAAAAGTTAAGGTGCCTGTTTTGAAAGCCTTTTGACTTTAGAATAGTATTGTCTCTTGAGTTGGGAGGTGGGATGGTAGAGGAGATTTTTTTTTTCTCCCAGTGAGCAGTCTCCTTTCCTTTGTCAGTTTTCTTCCGCAAATGTATCGTGAGCTAGTTGATAACAGCTGATCTTCTTCCACACCTTAGAAGTTGGATCGTAGAGCACTGAACTCTAAAGGACATGGTTTATCAGTTGCTTCTGGTGTTATTGAAAGCCTTTGCTGGCGTGCCTTTTAGATGTAGAAAAATATACGAAATGTGCACCAGCTGGCAAGGCTAAGCAAAATGGCATATTCGATTGCTGACTGAGCATTTCTTTTCACATAGTGGGTGTCATCAAGGTCACACTCCACATGTCTGTCACAGAATGAAGTCGGCAACAGTGAAAGATTACAGAGTACCTCCTGTCTGTCTTTGTTTTATTTGGCTGTTTCTGTTGGCACCATCAGGCATTATTTCTTAGTGTTCAGTGTAATGGTATGCTGGAACAGTGGTAAAATTGGACATTTTTTCTCTTTTGAAGAGAATGGGGTCTCTGATCAACCAAGTTGCTTGGGGTGACCTAGACTCTCTCTCTTGTTGATCGTCAGCATCAGCAGTTAAATACAAAGTAGGGGTCATAAGTGCAAACTGTAACTTATATCTGAGGACTGGAGGCTCATCTTTACACAAAGGTTGTGGAGGAATGGAAGAGGCTTGCCCAACCATGTTTAAACTAAAACCCTGGCTTCTTTCGAGAAACAGCTGGATGAGATCCTTGATCTATTAGCTACTTATTATCAAAAGGACCAGATGGGCCATATAGCCTCCTTTCATTTTTAACCTTCTGTTTCTTCAGAAAAAAAATATGGGGGGTTAGCTTCCACTTCTGCTAATGTCAAGAAGTTCTTCCATTTTTGGGATGGGAGCCCATCTACTTGATTGTCATGGATGGGGAAAAGTGCAATAAATAAAAATAATCTTGACAACTATTACAGTGGAAAACTCATTTACAGTGTTCTACTTGACAAAAAACAGCCACACCTGAGAACAGGACTACTGTATGTTGTGATTAATACTTGGTACATCAGCCAAAACCCAAATTAATTTGCTGCACATTTTTAATTACAATTTCAATCTTTGATATAGGACAGTTATTTTATTATTCTCTTCCAGAGTATAGTTTGCATTCACTTGCCTTAAGAGAGGTTTCGAAAGAGAGGAGACTGTTCAGCCCATCTAGTTAAATTGGTATTCAGTTGCTAATTGATTGGAGGATCTCATTCAGCCATTTTTAAAAAAACATACCAGGGTTCCATACTCCCACAGTCCTCTGGGGGGGAGTGCTTCCTGCTCTTGAATTGAAGTGTAGGGAAAAAAAGTATTTGTATTCTCTGGTTTGTGTCGTACTGTTGTTTCTGAAGACGTTTGCTGGGTTGGCTTTTTCAGTTCTTTTGAGGATTTTGAATATTTGTATCAGGTCCCCTCATAATCTTCCCTGCTTAAGACTAAAAAGGATCAGACTTGTTAGTTTATTCCTGTTAGTAAGCAATTAGATCCCACAAACTGGTCCCAGGGCAATGATTTTGCATATTTGCCCAGTTCAGACCTTGGCTATCGCTCATCTCACTTGGGTCAAGACATTTGGTTTTCCTTTTTAGTGGTACCAATCCCATGTAGAGACAAAAGAACATTAAGTGATTTTTCTTGCGGTTCTTACTCTTTCAGAAATCACTGACCTGTAAGTACATTCAACTTGGCACAGTTTCATAGCTGAATGCAGAACGAGACGAGGTGTAAAGAGCTGGTGAAATAATAGCAGTGCTCGGAAATGCTGAGTTTTACCAGAATATATGTATTTAATTCTGTAGACCGGTTGGATACATGTGAACAAAAAGAAAAACCTGAGAACCCTGCCAATACTGCGGGGAAAAGGTGTTGAAATTTGTTTCTGCTTGTCACTGAGTTTTTTTTTTATGTGTTTACACTTGCACTTTTTTAATGACTGCCATAAACACAGGGATTTCCACATCTGCCTATAAACTTTCATTCCTGGAAAGTTCTCCTCATGACATAAGTGCACTGGCTGTTTTGTGGGCTGTGAGAAGTTCCCAGACTTGATCTTGGAGGACCACACACCTGCAGGTCTGAGCTCTGGCAGAGCTCCGTGACACAACCGAACCCTAAATCGACATCATAATAGGATTGATTTGAACTGTTTGACTGTTTTCAGCTCTAGGACATGTTGAAAGTTGCCTCTCAATTATAGCATTTCATAAGTGAAATACAAATTCCAAACATTTGCATAGAATAAAAACTGCATATATTTCAATCAATTAATTGTTCATTCAATTAAGACTTCAGTTAGGGAATTAAGCTTGTTTGAAATGAAAACCTGCAACTGTGCATTTCTCCAGGACTGGGTTTGGAAGTACTAGAAATGGGTTACTTAGGCCTCTATCGTTAGTTTAATCATTAAGGTGAGGACTACATCTTGAATTTGAAGAATAATGTGTAAAAAAAAATCCCATTGCATCTTTGGAAATTTAGCTGTAGAAGGGAATACCAGCACAGTCATAAGCATAAGTCTCAAAATGAAGAGCAACAAGAAATGACAAAGGCATTGCAATAAAAAAGGTAACCAGATCTCACATGGTCAAAAACAAATGACCTCTGTAGGACTGACTTGGTAGATCTTTTTCTGCATGTCATAGCTGCCTGTCTGTGGTGATGTCTGCTTGCAAGGCCAACCTTTACACACGCAGTGAAACACTGAAATGCACAGCATGATTAATGTAAAGGTCATGACACAGGTTGCAAGTCCTCCTCAGTGCATGGAGTTGTGTAGAATCTTGTCATGTCATGGAAATAGTAAGGATGAGGTGCATGCAAAGCCTTCATTCACAGCAAAAAGAGGCGATCAAGATGAGCAGGGACCTTGGAGTCCAGCAGCCTATTTCATAAGATGAGAATGGTTGCTGCATTGATGAGGGGAAGCAGACCTGTTAAACTTCCTTCCTTGTCTTAAAAAGGTCTGGAAGCTGCAATGGCTAGAATGTTAGCTCGAGCTTGTGTGAGCTAACTTATAACCTAGTTCTCATTTGGCGCATGGTGCTGGACGGCATTTTCAAGAGGCCAACCATCTTTAAACTGATATTGGTGTGATGCTGAAGACCCTTCCTGGGCTCATAATGAAACAGACAAGGGTGTTGTGCTCTGCCAGCCCACCAGGGTAACTTTTTAGTGTGAGAGGTCAGACCTTAGTGAAATTCCAAGCAAAAGGTGGCCGGAAGTCACAATATTAAAAGAAGGTCTGAGCATTGAGCCTGTGACTTATCAGACCATTTTGGTTTTTGCACATTTATACTCTTCTGCTGTGACAGCCTCCGTTGGAGACGTTAGATTAATTGACCACCTCAATTAAAGAACATCTGGGTCTGTTACCAATTTCCTTGACATTTATCAGCAAAATCCCTGAATTCCCTATTTTTGTCATCTACCTGTGCAAGGTTGAATCACGGAATATCCTGTTGCTGCATTTATTTGTGTGTAGATGTATACAGCCTTGTTAAATTCATCTTTTTTTTTTGTAGGGTGCTTCTGTGGTCTGGGGCTGGTTTACACAAATAAATCGTGCACAATGCCTCCAATCACCTTCCAGGACCTTCCTCTGAACATTTACATGGTCATCTTTGGAACAGGCATTTTTGTCTTTGTCCTAAGTTTGATTTTCTGCTGCTACTTTATAAGGTAAGTGTGTTTTTCAAGAAACGTAAGCAAGTAACTTTTACATCAACAAGAAATGCATATGTATATTTCTAGAATCACTGATACCTGCACTGTAATAAATATCTCTTAAGTTTTTGAATAATTTCATTATTCTGTTACTTATTAAATTACTACTATATATATATATGAGGTTTAAGCTTATTTCATTTGTAGTCTAATATGGTCCCGATAGATTTACAGGTCTTTTGAAATGTAAAATTTCCCTTACCTTTTCCTTCCCTTTCCCTTTGTTATAGAAATTCTAATCACAGTTTTCTGGATAAACTTTCTGCCTGTTTATGTGGACCCAAAGTAGCTTGATGTAGCCTCAGTCGTATTAGTAATTTTTTGGTTGAGAATGTAAAATATGATGGATCAGGATTTGTAATGGGGTGAATGGAAATGGCTATCCCCTTTGTTAACCAGGCTGCTGATTCTTGTACGGTGCTGTTCAGGGTCTGTTTTTTTCCCTAGTTGTGTATTTTCACAACAGTTCTGGTTTATTTGCTTTCTTTAAATGGCACACTATCCAGTAATTTCTTCAATGGATCCAGGTAGCATCCCTAGCTTTCTGATGTGATTGGGAGAGCAATATCCATGTGAGTTTTATTGCATCACAAATCCACATAGAAAAAATGTCCCGAAATCTGCCACACGGTACAGCCCGCCTACAGATCAAACTGGAGAACTTGTGTTCCTTTCCTTCGTCACACATCACCGAAATGTATGAACTGTAATGATAGAATGTGCTTTCTGAAAAAGGAGTCTTGTTCATTTTTAAAAGGTAACGAAATGGTTAGGATTCTTGTCTAGTACAAGGGTCCATTCATGTTGTCAAGATCCTTAGCAATGCAGCGATGGTGAGTCGAAGGGTTCAGCGATGTAACTGAGCAAGGCACCCCTCAGACATCTGTTCAGCAGGAACAGTATGGGTTTTGGAAAGCATTTCTGGAGCTGTCTGTTTCCCTCCCCCCTCCGAACGCCCCCACCAAGGTCAGTGAGCAGGAGGCCATGAGTGTGCCAGTCTGGGTCCAGTCGCCTGGGGGTGGCAGGAGGAGGGGGGGACCGGGTCTGGCTGAGATAATCTATACCCGTCTGTCTCTAAAAGGCCAACTAGCCAGATGGGAGCAGCTACTGCTTCTGAGCATGTAAATTAGCATCTCCTCACTAACCAATTCAGTTTCCACAAAAACATTTTCTAATGATGTGAATACGAGAAGGGCCTTGTTTGAGTTTCTGAAGATTTTGAAGTCTGTAAATTCCTTTGACGATGATTTCTCATGTTTAAAAATACAAGGTTCTAAATTCAATCTTGATTTCTTTTGATTATAAGGCCTGCAGAGTCTTCAAGAAAGGTCTTGGTATTTAATTTTGAGTATAACGTTTGTGCTTGACAACTGCCAATCCTTTTATACATTTTCAATACGTACCCCACTTATCAAGATATCTTGAGCATCTGGCTGTGTTGTTTTTGCATTTTAGATTGTTGCACACAATTCAAGCCCAATGTGAAGCTGGAAATGTCATTTAGATCTTTAGCTATCCATGTGTTTTTTTTCTATACCTATCTTTTAAGGTCCACTACAAAAAGTAGGATGTAGATCTATGAGCAAGACCAACCATGACCAAGGTATCCTGTAATAAAGACCTTTACAGTTGAGAAGTTAATGAAAGTTGTTTTGGACAGGGTGAAAGGACCCCCTAGCATGTAACCTTCACGTAATACGAGCCCATCCTTGCTACGGAAACGAAGTATAAGATAAAGAAAAACCAGCCTTGTTTTGAGGACAATATATACAGTGGTGTGAAAAAGTGTTTGCCCCCTTCCTGATTTCTTATTTTTTTGCATGTTTGTCACACTGAAATGTTTCAGATCATCAAACAAATTGAAATATTAGACAAAGATAACACAAGTAAACACAAAATGCAGTTTTTAAATTAAGGTTTTTATTAAGGGGAAAAAAAATCCAAACCTACATGGTCCTGTGTGGAAAAAGTGATTAAAACATAAATCAACTGTGGTTTATCACATCTTTGGAAAGCTGAGTTCAATTTCTCTAGCCACACCCAGGGCTGATTACTGCCACACCTGTTCTCAATCAAGAAATCGCTTAAATAGGACCTGCCTGACAAAGTGAAGTAGACCAAAAGATCCTCAAAAGTTAGACATCATGCTGCGATCCAAAGAAATTCAGGAACAAATGAGAAACAGAGTAATTGAGATTTATCAGTCTGGAAAAGGTTAAAAAGCCATTTCTTAAGCTTTGGGACTCCAGCGAACCACAGTGAGAACCATTATCCACCAATGGCGAGAACATGGAAAAGTGGTAAACCATCCCAGGAGTGGCCGGCCGACCAAAATTACCCCAAGAGCGCAGTGACGACTCATCCAAGAGGTCACAAAAGACCCCACAACAACATCCAAAGAACTGCAGGCTTCACTTGCCTCATTTAAGGTCAGTGTTCATGACTCCACCATAAGAAAGAGACTGGGCAAAAATGGCCTGCATGGCAGAGTTCCAAGATGAAAACCACTGCTGAGCAAAAAGAACAGGCTCAAAAAGGCTCGTCTCAGTTTTGCCAGAAAACATCTTGATTATCCCCAAGACTTTTGGGGAAAATACTCCGTGGACTGGCGAGACAAAAGTTGAACTTTTTGGAAGGTGTGTGTCCCATTTTCATCTGGCATAAAAGTAACACAGCATTTCAGAAAAGGAACATCATACCAACAGTAAAATATGGCAGTGGTAGTGTGATGGTCTGGGGCTGTTTTGCTGCTTCAGGACCTGGAAGACTTGCTGTGGTAAATGGAACCATGAATTTTGCTGTCTACCAAAAAATCCTGAAGGAGAATGTCTGGCCATCTGTTCGTGACCTCATGCTGAAACCCACTTGGGTTCTGCAGCAGGACAATGATCCAAAACACACCAGCAAGTCCACCTCTGAATGGCTTAAGAAAAACAAAATGAAGACTTTGGAGTGGCCTAGTCAAAGTCCTGACCTGAATCAGATTGAGATATTGTGGCATAACCTTAAAAAAGCGGTGAAGGCTCAAAAGCCCTCCAATGTGGCTGAATTACAACAATTCTGCAAAGATGAGCGGGCCAAAATTCCTCCACAGCGCTGTAAAAGACTCATTGCCAGTTATCACAAAAGCTTGATTGCAGTTGTTGCTGCTAAGGGTGGCCCAACCAGTTATTAGGTTTAGGGGGCAATCACTTTTTCACACAGGGCCATGAAGGTTTGGATTTTTTTTCCCCTTAATAATAAAAACCTTCATTGAAAAACTGCATTTTGTGTTTACTTTTTATCTTTGTCTAATATTTCAATGTGTTTGATCTGAAACATTTCAGTGTGACAAACATGCAAAAAAATAAGAAATCAGGAAGGGGGCAAACACTTTTTCACACAACTGTAGGTTTTATCATGCTATGAAATCCCATATGATGCTGGGTTCTCAAAGTTTCGTTTGTTCTCGGAACAGTACACTGAATGCAGGAACTACAATAAGGCAGAGTATAGCACAGCTTCAGCCTCTGTTGATTTTCTCTTATTTGCACAAGATTCTCTTCATTTTGTTTTGATTAATAAAAAAGTCTATTCCCCAAGAAGGTTGCCAAGATTCTGTCCTTACATGTTTCATTCTAAGGAACATCCTTTCATAACTGAACTAAATGAAACAGTGTTTATATCTTCTGAACAAAAGTACACATGACAAATCTCAGTCCTGCTATCGGAGCAGGTCTCGCATTCACCCTTCCAGCTGACTTCAGTGATTGGGAACCTGACTTATTTTTTTTTTTCTGGGTTTGGAAGATTCGTTCACACTAAAAAGAAAGACTGCTTTGTCTCCTCCTCCTCTGTGTGGTAGTCTTCCTGCAGCTGGGCCCAGGGGCTCTTGGGAGATCGGCCAACACTTGTCCTTTCTTGAATTGAGCCCCAGTAGAATCAACCTGCTTCAGCAAGAGGCTTTCCTTCCCACTGGGCCCAGTGCAGAACAATAAACTCCCTGATGAGCTGTTCAGTATTGTGCGAGGACAGGAATCAAACTTGGCACAGGAAATTGGAAGGCAGGAAGCTGCCAATGAAGTTCTTGAGACAAACGTCTCGGCGAAAGTCTTTCAAGCTTGGGTTCACAATGATATTTGCTGTAGTAGAGAATAAAGTTCCTCTGATGGCAGGGTACAACTACGGGATGGGTTTCTGTGGTGATGTTCTAGATGTTATCGTTGAGATCTGACGATGGTTCTGTTTGGTATGGTACAGCGGTCTTCTCAATCGGCTTGGATTCTGACATGTAAACCAAAATTATTTTAAATTGCATAGTTTCAAGGTATCTTTAATTTTTCATAGCTCCTCAAAGACTGTTTGAATAAGGCCCCAAAACCTAATTCTGTCCATAATAAAGGAGAATTTAAAAGAGCCTAGACCTTTTTTTTGACAGGTTTGTTTTTATGGTGTGGTAGACTCAAAAGAACGAGTCAAATAGTTGATATGTTGAGATGTGATTCTGTCTGCCTCCTAGACTAAAGGTCTATGAAACCTCAGATCTTTCCAATCCTGGCTCGCATAAGAAAACTTTCAAATTATTCCTTTTGAGAGGTTTTTTCTTCCTTTGATATCAGTTTGTTTACATTACGGGTTACATTTCTCAGTATTCTAAAACTATGTAGACATAGTGCTAAGAAGGGTTATTCAGCCCACTTTGCTCATTTAGGTGCAAGTGGAATTGGTAAGCTACAAGAAAGCAAAGCGCAAGGTGGGCTCTTCCTACTTAAGTCATGTTTTTGTTAGAAATGGTTTCCTAAAATATAAAAATGGAAGCATTGACAGTTGTTATAAATGAGCAATTTCTTTTACATCTACTGTAGCACGTGTTCAGCTTGTCAGCATGCTGTTGTATTCATAAATCATTTAGACCTTGTCTTGTAAGAAATGTTAATGTTGATTGATCAGGGTGAATCCATTCATTTATCTTGTGCTAGATCGGCTATTCTGTCTATGCAAATAAGTGTTTTTTTCATTTGAATTGAAATTAAGATTGAGTTCTCTTTAGGATATACCATTCAAACCACAAGTCTGGGTATTTGATCAGAATGTAAATTTCTCTTTCATAAAAAGCAATGTTATGTCTCATTCTTGCCCACAAAGTGCTGCAGCTGTTCTTCGTCTGAAGTATTAATCACTATATATAGTGTCATTCTATAAGGGAAAAACCATCCGAGTGGCTGAATACCCATTTTATAGCTCTCTAGACTCGTATCCCCACAAAACGCATCACAAGATCTAAAGCAATCAGAAATTACATCACAGGACAAGAGACCCAATTTTGTATTTTTTCTTTATGCAGGATAATCCAAAAATTAATGAAGAATGACTTACTCAAGGATGGCATCTATAAAATTAATCAAATGCACTAACTTCGAATTCTTTTTTTGCTTTGGGTTTATGTGAAACTTTTTGAATGTTGACCACAGTATGAATGTAGCCTTTAGAACAACGTTGCAGTAGTCTTTTGATTTCCTTTAACGATGAGCAGTGGTGAGTCAACTACCACTGTGCTTTATACCAGTACGGGGGAGGTGGCAGTTTGAACATTTGTGATTAACAGGTGTTATGTGTTGAGCTCCTAAAAGCTACATAGTGGCTCCTAAGCTACCAGCCTCAACTTAAATTACCAAAGGGTACAGTGTGTTTTGAAATAACCTGTTGGCTGTTTATGTGCATCATAGACAGGACTTCTTCCACTATCTTTTGTAATCTCCTTGGGTCTGACAGACTAGCGGAGGTCTTTCCCCTGGCCACAGAGAGTCACAAGTATGTATATGCTTATACCATGTGTGGTTTTGATTGGAGTTTTCTTTTGGTTGTGGAAGCTCCCGGTATTTGATGTAGAAAGCTGACTGAAAGGCACAAAACCAGTTAAAGGCCGTGGAAAGGGCCAACTGGGGGACTTTTTCTGACCTGCAGACCGAAGCTACTATACAATGCTTTGTAAAAGTGAGGGGGTGGCCTTTGCTTAACTGAAATCTTAGGACCACTATGCATTAAAATCTTGGGGGAGTCCGTTCTGGTAAGTTCTCCAATTTGAGAGAGAGGAGTGCAGCGTTCTTCAGATTTGTTGTTCTCAGGACAATAGTTACCTATACCCCTGAAACAAGCGGTGAATAAACGGAAGAGACACTTAAGAAAATCGGCTTGCATCCTTTGATTTGCATGGCACTCCTTGGTTCAGTTCCTCTGTCTTCTCTGGGAGTTTGTTACATTGCAAGTGTAAATTTATGGGGTGAGTCATGTAGCACCAGCTTCTGACCGGTGACGCTGATGCACTTTTGTGCTCCTTCAGTCGAACAGCAATTTTTCCACATCAATTACAGCGCGAGAATGGAGTTGACGTGATGAGGTGACGTGAGCCGACTGAGCTTGGTGACTGAATCTTTGCCACAGTGTCCTTGGCTTTTGTATGATGGTTTTTTTTTTTTTTATTCCCATCTCAAGTGTTGCTCGCAGCTAACATACGTCAGCAGGCTGATTGCAGTGTATTAAGGAGTCTTTGAAGTGTTTTTGGAGCAGCGTTTCGAAATGATCGTGCTGTCCACCCTTCAGAATCTGTCGTCCTTCCATGTTGTTGCTGTTTTTGTGGGTGCTTGTGGACGCCTGCTGATCTTGTCTGGTTGCTGCAAACCGCAGTGGGTTGTGTTTTTGGAGTACTATTCTTTTGTTTTTTTTAGAGCACATTGCTGAAGGATAATGTGGGATGTGAGTATTAATTACTGAAGGGCATGCTTATAATGTCCATGGAGTTAACAGAATAAAGGGATCCCCACTGCACAAATAAAAAAAAAAAATTATGGTGATGTAGAACAAGCCTCCCTCTGTCTAGGGTTCCAGTCAGTTTCATTCCCTTCTCTTCTCATGCTTCCCTTTTGTGCTTTTTCTCTTCTTTTCTTTGCTCACTTGTACTCGTCTCTCTCTGTAATTGGTCTTTGAGGACCTGGGAGTGAGGCAGAATTGGCTCACATCCTCTAGTCACGGCTGGAATATGGAGTAGTGTACACTGCCTCCAAATACAGCATTTCCTTCAACCTTAACTACTTCCTAACTCAAACAATTGGGAGAGTGAGCAAGGAGATCTTATCGTGTCTCTCTGTTCCTGATGTTATTTTTGGCTTGTTGCTTTAACCGATTGTTGAGACTAAACTTAGATTCCTATTATTCTTGTTCTGTTTTCCTGCACGGAGTAAATTGTCGTAGATACTGAGCCAGCAGTAAATTCATTATTTTGGCCTTTTCAGTACAGAACATAATGATAAAAGTTTATCTGGATAATATAGTAAACACTTGAGCAGTAAGATTCCACTGTGAGTTAACGCCAGAGCCTCTTAGTGGTCAGGAAGGGAATTTTTTTTTAAGCTCTAAAGGAACAGTTTTGCTGAATCTACTTAGATAATTGTTTCTGTTGGAGACCTATACTATACTGTATGGGCTGCATCAGTATGTTAATGGTCTTCAATAAGTTATGCATTGCCTTTCACAAAGGTTTGGAAACATCTGTAAAAAGAACAAGATTTGTACGGCCCCCTTAAATCATCAACTGCTTGAACTGAAGAAGAGATTAAATTTAATTCAGTGAAGGCTTAATTAGAGAGATTTTAGTTTCCCCCACAGTTTTGAAGCTGCACTCATTTAAGAAGTATTACACTACTTGCACAGCTGTTCCTTTTACATACTGGACTTTGGGAACTCTACATGTTTGGCTCTACTACATGAATGTTTTACAGGCAAAATTTGAAAGGGAAAACTCCCGAGTCTTTCATAGGATATACAATCACTTAAATAAAATTCAACATTTTGTAAAAATACACTTGTGGATGTTAGTCCCCTATGGAAACTTAGCTGAATTTTCCCTGCCTGTGTTCTGGGCTACTATGTCATTTGCCCTAAGAGCGTCAGTTTAAGCGTGACTGGTTTGACATTAGTTTTCATGGTGTAGTGGGAGTAGACAATAGATGGCACAATGGTGAAGACATTTTATTCAAGGTTTATTTTCCAGAAAGGTAATGACAGCGATGCCTTTTGACGTTCGTGCTTGTGGCGCTTTGCTAGCAACTTGTATTTTTGGGATTTGTTCCGAGATGTCAAGATGGTGAAGAAGCAAGTAGGTTATTAAATTGGCAGTGTAGCTTTACCTCCCCCGGCTTTCTATGATTCATAAGAAAGCAGCTCGTTTGTCCTTTTGTGACGGTCTCGCTCATTTAAAAGTTATTAGTTGATGTGGCTTACTAGAGATAACAGATTTTTTTTAACTGTTGTGCTGTTTCTTCCTCTTTATTTTTTCTTAATTGTGGTGTGGTAGTTTTAAAAAGGGGTCTCCTTAAATTTAATAGCGATCCTCCAATGAAAAATGCCAGTACTGATGGGTTTCCTTGCTCAGAATGGCGAGATGCAAAAAGGAGGCTTGCTCCTCTGGTAATTTTGCTTTGCTAACAATTGTGAATATAGCTGAAGACTTTGTGATTTTTAATTGCTGGAATTAAGTGTATGTCTGGTAGCTTGACATAGAATTATTATTCAGTTAACCAGGCTGTAATCGTGTATACCTTAAGATCACCGCTGCATAAAACATTTGCTAAAGGTCAGTTTGCTGGAGGAGTTTAAATGCCTGTTCTAGGCTGAGATAATTAAAATTAAAGAGCAGATGGATACATTTACATTGATCAGCACCATTGTTATAAATGAGACAGAAAACATTCTTCTATGACATTTTGTAATTGTATTCATTACTACCTGTGAACACAGGCAAGATTGTTAAAAGTAGTTGTTGGCACTTGATGGCTTGACTTCATTTTGGGGGTTTACAGTCATTGATGGCGCTTTTGAAAATTAATCCTTATTAATCCCAAAGTAATTGTTTATGCTGTTCTACTTAAGCCTTGGTTCTTTTCAGCTGTCTTCCATATAGAGCTTTAAAGGTTTCTTATGCCAATATATCATCCTCTCAGAAGGGACAAAGTTAAAAAAAACTTGTTGTTAACATGGTAGCAGATGTGTGCAGTGTTGCGAAAAAATGAGAAAAGTCTCAAATTTTGTAAAGCTCCAGGTGGGATTACCAGAAATTGTCAGAGAAGCCCGTTCTGAGTTTTTTTTCCAATTTTTGACATGTGAATGTACAAGTTTATCCAGACAGCCCACGCAGTAAACACAGCTGAGTTGATAGTTCAATGGCATTCTGCTGCAGAAAACAATATCGCCAGAATAATCCAGGGCTGGGCCAGGAAATGCAGTGCTGAGGTCAATGATCTGAGTGCTCTTGCAGACAAGCTGTGGTTTATGATCTGAAGACTGTCCATTACAATCAGACCTTGTTTTTCCTTGTTTTGCAGTAAACTGAGACACCAGGCCCAGAGTGAGAGGTTTGGCTACAAGGAGGTAAGCACAGCACTGGACTTGCTCTTAACCCAGTCCCCCCCTCCTTATACTGGCCTGCCAAAGCCAGAATCAAGACGTCTTTCCTGGTGCTGTAAATGCCTAACCCGTCTAGGCCAGATGTTTGCAAAGTGCAGGGAGTCTCCAGGCACTCGGGACATCCCATTTCTTTTTGTTTATTTAATATTACAGAGTAGTCACAGAAGAGACATTAAATTTACACTTTTTAAGAGAATAGCAATGAAATGAAAAATTAAATTAAAGGAAAAGAAGAATGAAACAAAAACAGGTACAGTCACAGCTACGTTTACCATAAAAAAGGCATAAGGTTTATATTGTAATTATATATAATGGGTTAGGAGTATATACTGAGCTCCTCTTTTAAACCTAATGCTCTCAAAAGCTTATCCCACAATTCTTTAAAACGTTCTAAAGTTCACCTTTTAGGATGAATCTTAACTTTTCTAAAGAGGGACAGCCCATTTCTATATAAACTGGAGCAGCACTTGTCCGTCACTTTGCAAGAGCCCCTCAAGAGAGGGAGCCTGGATTATTAGCAATGGTTAACTCTCCATGAGTTCACTTAATTGAGCATCTGTTTTCTCTAGTAATGGCCTAGGTTAGATTTTAGACCCCAGACTCTTTTATCTGGGGATTTGTCATTAGCCAGCTGAGCCTGGGGTTCTGACTTGAGCTGTCGCTGGGGTTTCCTCAAATTGTCATGCAACAGCAGCCCAGCCACCTGTGAGTTTGTGGTGCTATCAGTGATAGCCCTGTCAGTTCTGAAGTTTCTGGTCTCCTTTGCTGTGTGAAAGGAAACAGACGGAAATGCGAAGGGTCTGACGTATTGAGTGAATATTTCTGGAGGATGTGGCGTCTTAATCTTTCCTGTGCATGTACAAGACTTGTACTGCTGAAGACTAGAATTTCTCCCTGGAATACTAAAAAGATCAATGCATTTGCCAGCAGCCAGAACTCACTTTATCAAAGGAATGATTTAAAAAACAGGCAGTCACCAGATAGCTTGATGGAGTCTTCATCAAGGGAATCTATTGACATCAGTGACATTAGTGAATGAAAGACTGAAAATGTCCAGCACAGGACATACAAGGAATTTTAAAGGGATGTGGAGGGGAGTCAAATCCTCATAGCTACACAATACTGTAGAACTACTTTGTGTCCTAAGAAAGTTATCTGAAAAACAGAGTGGGGAATTTTTTTCTTGACATTCAGTCTAAGTAATAATGGCAAATACTACTGACTGAAATACTGCAGTTAAGATCTTGGCTATATAAACAAGGGACACATTTTCTCCTAGAAAGGCATTTGGTAGTCTCTTTTTTTCCAAGCCTCCTCCTGCTCAGATACAGGCCTTCTTCTCAAGGTGGTATTCTAAAATCTAAGCTCAAAAATGTGCTTCTACAGTTTGTATTAACACATGTTAACACATCTCATTCCACAGGTTGTTTTAAAAGGGGATGCCAAGAAGCTGAATCTGCATGGGGTAGGTTTCTTCTCTGCACACGCACTTGAAATATGTTTATGCTAGAAATTCAATAGCATTCTTTTAAAGGCTATTCATAAAAAGCTTTTAAAACTACTGAGGAGAAGTAGGTTGTGTGTATTTCACATGGAAAACACAAAATAAAATCAGAAAAATAAGGAGAGGCCGGCATTGCTTTCCATGTTGGCATTGTAAGAACTTTGACCCACACGGTTTGAGAATCTAAAGTACATCTAGAGGAATTGACTTCCATTGTGTGGCTTTGCAACTTACTCCTCACACACCTCATCATTCAACCCTATAATATTGCGCAGGTCTGAATGCTTTGTAATTTTGCAATCGGGTCCTGCTTGCTTTTGTTAGGCTTTTAAAGAAGAGGCTGGAGCATTTGTTTGCTTGACAAGTGTGCAAATGTCAGAAGGCAGGCTGGCATGAAGTTGAAGGTCACACTTTGAGATGAGGTGTTTTTATGTGCTGTTTGAGCTCGAGCTTCATATTACTCAAGTGTTTGATATCTCGCCCTCTTCTTGGTGTTGCCATCACAGCAGACATGTGCCGTTTGCCTGGAGGATTTCAAGGTGAAAGATGAGCTGGGAGTGTCTCCATGCCAACATGCCTTCCACAGGAAGTGAGTAGCGAATCGGAATGTGCAGGGATGACCGCTTTGGACTATATGGGCTTCAGAGGTCTGACTGAGTAAAATTAGCCTCTAGAAAAAGGCCTTGATCTCTGCCGTCTGTCGGCAGTGGTTCACTTTAATAAATACATTCAGAATCATTGTTCTGGCTGACAGCATGCATGATGCCAATGCTTGGCCAAGTTCTATGATAGCTGCAGTAGCATATCAGCGCTGGCAGAACTTTTAATAAAATTGGAAGATTCTTGAAACTTCATTTTCAGGTCATTCTTTACATGTGTGCATTGAAGTTATGTTTCCAAACACACCTGAATAGACCAATCTCTGTAAACCGGAACAAAGCTATTGCAGAACTGAAGAGTGGTTTACACTGCTTAGGTGGGAACGATAGATCAGAGCAGAAAATTAATTTTCATCCGTAGCATGATTTTAAAATATACTACAATGGAAAAGCATGTTTTGCTTAACGTAATTAATGCCAAGTCTGACGACTTAGTTTATTCCATAAAACCTTTTGAAAGCTAAACTTTGTAGATCACTTATGGTTGAATTGTCAACCTTTAGTCCTGTGCACATCATATAGACATTTATATAATGCATATATACTGATGAGGGAAAAAAGAAACAACACCTCCTCCACACTGCGTGGAACAGGCTGAAGAGTGACTCCATCCCTGAAGAGGACCTGATGCCACTGCTGACGAGTCCATCGCAGCCTCTGTCTGGCCCAAGCCAGTTGTTGTGACGTCTAGGAAGTGTGAGCAGAGGGCCTCTGACAGGTCGCCTTGCTCTAAGGCCAGCAGTATTGAGCCTCACTGTCCTGTCACTGATACGGGCATTGTGTCTGCTGGCAGTTTCAGTAGGAGTACAGGTGGCAGATCTGAACAATCGCTCAGATGGACCAGTCTGATGTGTAGGTCCTGCTCTGGTGTGGTCACTCAAGGGTGATTGGATCTTGGACGGTCATCTGTCCTGAAGTTCTGCTGAAACCTTCTCTGCAGATGGGAGCAGCTTACTCCATGGTGTCTGGCAACGCTGGCACATGACATGTCTGCCTGCAGCATGCCAATGGCCCTCTCCCTTGCTTCTGGTGACATTTGAGGCATTATGGAATGCACAGCAAACTAAGTGTGGCCTTTTTCTTGCGGTGACCAAAGCTTTGAATCATGGCCTCTTTAAAGGTGACTTGATCAGGCATTGTTCCACCTGGACTTCGTTTGGTAAAAGTGCACCTAACAAGCTTTTGTGTGATTGGCAAGTTGCAATGCCTCACTGCACAAGCTATACTGCTGGTCAGAGGGCTTAAAACAAATTGACAACTTTTTGTGAAAGTATATAAGTTATAACTACAGTATTCTCATTCCAGAAAATGTTGCGTTTCTTTTTTCCATCAGTATATATAGATGTGTATCATAGTTAATCCCTGAGTGTTTTTGTCTTGTACTGTAAGCAAACATGTTTGGCCGTCTTAAGGAGGAGTGTCTTTTAACCTCTCTTCACCAAATTGTACCCTTTTAGTGTGTCTGAGTCTGTTACAACCTTCAGCAGCTCATTGGGACACCTTAAAGTTTATAAACTTGGCCCATCAGGCTCATTTGTGTTCCTGTAGTCCCATAGTCTGTGTTGTTTACTGGGAAAAGCCCACTTCCCTGGAAAGGGACAGTTAAATCTAACCTGCCTGTCTTTGGGAGGAAAAGGGAGTGCCCAGTGAACACAGGAGGACAGGAAACGTGCTAACGCCCCATAGACAAGCAGCAAAATAGTTGAACCCAGGACCCTAGGGCAATGAGGTAGTAGTGTTCACAGTGTAACAATTTTGTTCCATTTTTCTGTTCGCAGGTGTTTGGTAAAGTGGTTGGAGGTGCGATGTGTCTGTCCGATGTGTAACAAACCCATCGCTGGGCCTCCAGAGCAGCACCAAAGCATTGGGACACTACTGGATGAACTGGTGTGAAGGGCTTCAGAATTCAGACTGACACTAGACCACTCTCTGTAAGATTAAAGGCAAAACTCCGCCAACCTCTTTCCTGTGCATGACAATACGAGTCAGCCCCAGAATACCGTGCTCAAGTGAAAAAGAGAGCAGGCTGCAACACTGGACGCAATCGGAAAAGAAATATAAAATGCCAAGGAACAACAGTTAAAGCTCTCAGTAAGACGGGGAAGAGGAACAGGGACAAACAAACGGCAAGGGGGGAGGGTTTTTAAAGCAGCGCTTACTGTGCATCTGTACCACATACCTGGTCTGCAGACCTTTGTGCTGCTCTGAAGTCGAATGGGGAAACTGGTTCATTTTCAGAAAACCAGAAATGGGCTATACTGATCTGGAGACAGGGGTCTGCCAACATTACTACACAATCCAGTTTTTTTAAAGACAAGAGAGCCCATGATAAGTGATCACTTTTCTTTTGTTAACCTCTTGCTAAGAACTTTTTTTTTAAATCAGAACTGACTTAACAAAAAGTGCATTAAGTCTTAGTAACATTTTGGTGTTTACTGAGATTAACAGTTGTTTTAATTGTTGCCAAACTTACATTTTGTATGGTTTGTAATGAAATCCTTTTCCCTAAATATCTTTAACTACAGCCAGTGACCACTGATCTGAAAAATGTAGTGTTTGCAATGTATGTCAAACAGGGTTGAAATGCTTTGCATTAGTCTACAGGCACTAATCTAAGGAAATGGACGGTCAGTTATGTTTGCTGTCATATCCAAGGATTGTGCCTATAAAAATGTATTCCATTTAAACGGGCATAAAATGGAAGGAAATGACACAAACATTATATACAGTACATTTAAAATAAAAAGTAATTGTGGCATAGCTTCGAACAGAGATTTGAAAGTATCTCTGATGGGACAGAGATCTGCTTGTGAAGTGTCTGAGGTTTGTAATGCACATTGTCTGCCTATCTGATCCTGTCTCTCTGCTAGTGAAAACTACTATGAGGTTGAGTTGCTTTTATCCCTAATGTTCTGTGTCGCTGAAAAAGACACGCTGAAGCCTTTTTTTTAGAAAAAAAATGGGTGAAATCAGGATAGGGCCAGATAGTTCTTAAGTGTTCAGATTGCTAACCTGCATTTATATTGCACATGGCTTTCATTTTCCCCAAGGTGGCCACAAAAGAGCTCTAAATGGGAAGTAATGGGAAGCAACCGTTTTCTAAGTGGTTAAATTCAGCTGCTGTTTGTGTACCGGGGTCGAGCAAGAGTCACTACCCGAGTAATTTCTATAACAATTGTACAGTCTTTTATTCCTTTGTTGTTGCATTTGTTTATTGCGTAAATGTGAAAATAAAACACAAATTTGGAGATGCTTCTTTTAAAAGTTGTATGGATGTTTTTGCAACAGAGGGTTGAATACCTTACTCATTCTCTGGGTTCTCAAAGTCAACTAGAAAACTATGCTCTTTAGATGTTGAGGGCAAAAATGAGCAAGACCTAGTTTTGTCAGCTGCAGCACCATGAATTATTTCTCCCCACTGACTGGTTTAAGATGCTGTTTATAGACAAAAAGATTTGATACAGAAGGAAACTTTCCTCTAATGAAATGAGGCCCAAAGACATGTTCATAACCCGGGGGGTAAGTCACAAAAAAACAGTCCTCCAAACATTCATTGCTCTCCAAAACAGGCACGTAGAAACTATGGTAATTTAACAATGGTTAGCTTGTGATAACTTAGCTTATTTACATCCAGCAAATGAAAGAATTTACCAAGGCAGCATACAGTATATGCATAATTTTACTATGCATAAGGACTAATTACCCACTATTTCAAATGTATTTTAGGCACATTTTCCACTTAGTTTGCGTTCAGGAAATTTGGGTACGAGATTTTCACAATGGACATTGTCTCAAATGTTTGAAATTAAATCACAGGGGAAGCAACGAAGCTTGTAAAGCAAAAGAAAAATGGTGTAAACATGAACATTTTAAGGACAGTGCTACAGCATGCTGTAGTCTCCACTAATTTTAAAGAGAACATGTTGGTGTTCCTGTACAGCTGGTCAGTATGTGCACCATTCCTCTGGGTTTGATGTTTTTATCATTACTGGCATACTAAAAATAAGGGGCACGATGATTAGTTTTGTTCATTTTGCTGGCATGACCTTACATTGTTGGATTGTTTCCCAAGAATAAATGTACTAGTTTATTCAAACATGAGGAAAAGCCAGTGTGAAAACATCAAACATCAACCAAAGATTGAAAATGAGAGAGGAGCAATTGGAGATCATCACTTGACCCACCTGCTCGGGTACAGTAGCCTGTTGAAGAAGGGGTGTGAATGGTGTGCCTACATAATATGGAAAAATGGACAAAGTGTTAATGGACACCTTGTCATTTTCCAGGTAAGATAAAAAAAGAAGTTTGGGTCACGAGGATTTCCATGAGAGAGTGGCTGTCATTCGGGGCCTGCCCCCCATATGTTACCATATGTGGAAATTTGGGGTCCATACCGCTTATTTTCTGCAATCCTGCTTTTCCAAGAAAGTTGTAAGCTGTTAGGTTTGCATGCAAATTAGCAGACGCCTTATCAAATCATGTAATACTTCTAAGGGCACTTTTAACACTTAAATGCAGTTTCTCTGCAGCCAGAAGCAGATCTTGGGTCTCTGACTATGTAATGGAAGAATTTTTCCTTTTGATATTTTAACATATTTGCCAGCAGAGGACTAATTTTATTAGACCCCTGCCATGGATAAATGAATCACAAAAATTTAAATACATATCTTAGTTATTTTTTTGCTTCATGCTTTCTTTTTTTTAATCCTGTAATAATGCTCAGCATAAGCATAACCTTGCTGGAGATCTGAGTGTTCAGACATTCTTAATAGGTTGCTATGTCAATGTCTTCTTGTTCCATGTGAGTAATAAAATGATTGCATTTCATTGTCTGTCAGTGAAATGGTATTAGGCTGTTACGTTTATGGTTAAGATGATTATACACCTGCTAAGAAGCCTTTTAGGTAGAGATTGTAGGGCAATTTCCAATGTCCATTACAACAGTAATGTCTCCACTTTTTATTTCAAATGCATACCTGTACTTGGCGTCTCTAAGATTTAAGTTGAACACCCTGCACAAGTCAAGCTGAGTCATTTCACATTGGTATTCATCAGATTTTGCTCTTTAAAAATGCATCCCCAGTTTCCTATTTAAAAGTGGAAATTGGCAGTGCTGTTAAACTTTTACTGAAACTTAATCTTTTTTTCAGTTGGTTCTTAATACCCAGACATGACTGTAATGAACTACAAATTTAGTGATTTCTCAAACCCAAACTGGACAATTGATTCTTAAAATTCCAGCTATCGGACTGTGATGTTTGAACTTTCTTGTAACTGAAACAGCTCACACAAAGTTAGATCACAAACACCTTACTCCCTAGAAACCCACATTGCAGGGTTTACTTATGCAGGGCCCAGCAGATGCAGGTAGAGGAGGCAATGAAATGAAGCACTCAAGCAGAAATCATTGGTGAGAACCAACTGTCTTTTATTGTGTTTAATGTCTTAACTTTGTTCAGAACTGCTCAATAGAATAAGCATGGAATGGAGAGTTTAAAAAATCACAACATAAATAAAACCAAAAGTATAGCTTAAATAATACAGTAAAAGCTGCAGGAATAACAATGCCCTTTAAAAGTAAGTTTCAAAAATGTATGTGCGGAGGACCACTGCTCTTCCTTGTGTATACCAATGATTTAGACTCGGGACACCGTACGTCAAGTTCGCAGATACAAAAATTAAGAGAATTATCAAAAACTGTAGAAGCTGCAAAGGAAATTTAATAAGATCTAGATCAAATTCAGGACAAACACTTGATAGATAATGTTTAATAATGAAGTAAAAGTAAAGATGGGGTTTAAATTAAGTCCCTTATGCTTGAAGATTAGACTTCTAAGCAACAGGGGTTTATGGCAGGAAAGGGAGAACTGATAAGGATTCCAGATGCGAGCTAGGAGAGCTAGGGAACCCCCTGGGGACTTAATCCCTGACCGTTTGGCCAAAAAGCTGCAAACTGGCCAAACATGTGACCTCCCCCCTTTACCATAATAACGAGTGATGTCAGAAGTGGAAAGGAAAGGATATATTAACCTAAAGTTTGTACCGGCACTTTGAACAATCTTACGGTTTTGTTGTTTCTTGCGGGAAACAAGACTTCGGCTTTATTGGTCCTTGCATGCAATAAACTCATCTGTTTAAGTTCATCTGGGGATCCAGAACCTTATTCTTTCTGTTACAACAATATATACAAGTGTGATGCGCTTGTAAAAGCTTTTGCTACATGCATGTAACACAGCTTCTCCCATTTTATATTTATAATGTAAGGAGTCTTGCCTGATGCATCATATTAATCTTCAAGGAAATGTGGAAAACATATCAGCTTTTAAGTACACATTTGAAATCAAAGGAGGTTATGTTAAAACTGTACAATGTGCTAGAAAGGCCTTATTTTAAATCCAGGGTACTATTATTGTCATAAAAAATTGCAGCTCTCCAGAGAAGAATGATGGGGTACATATTCCTGAGCTCGAAGAAGTATCCCACTCTGAAAACCTCCAAAGACCTGCATCTTTTAATCCTGAGGAAGGGGAACTTGTTTAATTATTCGGACATTGACAACATGAACTCGGGAGAACCCAATTTGAAACTATAGAGAAGTGCATTTAATACTGAGCAAAAAAGTTACTGTACTTCTTTAAACAAAGGTATGTGGGGGTTTGGAACAAGCTGTCTCCTTCCATTTGCAAACTTTGTTATGGGCATCTGAAAGGATGGGAGAATATATAAACCTGAGGTAAGAGGTAAGGACTTTTTTTTAAACAGCATGTCTTTATTCCTGTATACCTTCTGTTGTCACTATCACCTTCCACTGTAACCAATGAATCTGCACACTCTAAAAAGATAGTTTTGCATTTGACCAAAGGTTTTAAAAAGATTACCATCATTTCTGGCTATTGCAATATGTCAGCCTATGCTATTCTTTAAAGATTAGTCTACTACATTATCAAACGGTATGGGGTTTAATGGAATTTCACAAATTTGGAAGAAAAGAAATCGAGAAATAAGAATCGCTCCAGTTAAAAAAAATGAAATGCAAAAAGGTCAGCCTGGACTCGAACTGATTTTATTTAACGCCAACGGTGTCTGTCGCCATCGCGTGTTCAATGCCTGCAATGAAAACGTTTAGTTTAGTGGGGAATACAGACAATAATTCAGACATCAGTAATGTGATATTCCTCATATTGGCCAATGTATGGTTTCCGCTGTGAAAAAGCCCAGTTGTCTCTTTTCTCGATGTTCTGGTGTGCGAGTATCACTGCTGCACCCTAATCTTAACCTTCACGTATCTAATGCTGCACAATTATATAATCCTGCAAATATTACATATCACCACCACTACGTGGATTAACCCGCTGGGATGGCCTGCCTGAACGTTGATGATGAAAGGCAAGAAGAAATCTTCAAAAATATTCTCAAAACAATTATTAGCATGTTTAAGATCTAGATCAAATCTTGAGTTAATATTAATCATGCCTTATCCAAAGAAATTGTTCTAATGATAATTCTCTTGTTATCTTTGAACTGTCAGTTTATTTTAAGACATCTCCATAGCACCTAATTTTACATTTGCCTTGGTCTACTTTTTTGGTGCTTTAAATGTGTGAACATCCATCCATTTTCTAACCGGTTTATGCAATACAGGGTCTCCGGTGAGTCGGAGCCTATCTCGGCAAGCAGCGGGCGGAAGGCAGTACTGTAACCCTTGGACAGAACAGGACGCCAGTCCATCGCTGGCACAGATGTGTATTCAAAATAAACCGTTACTTACTATAATAAATGGACATAAACATGCTATGATGGCGCAGTAGCGTTTCCGCCTTCTCAGTTCCTTGGAATTTAAAGGCGGTTTCACTGAGTAATCTTTTCAACGTTTATGTTATACAAACTTAATCTGTTACTTGATCTGTTCCAAACCACCCTAATGTACAGTATTGTTGAGTTTTGTTTTCTTCCCTCTTAGTTGAGTATTAAAGCGGGTTGTCAAGAGATTTGAATTGTGATGTCTTACAAACTTACTTTCCTCCCAGCTCTGGTTCTCTGTAATTAATAGTGCCTTTTGAGTCATTTCGTGTATCTTTTTTCTCTTGTACGGAAGTTGAAATCACCATATTTTTATTGGAACAAGTAATAGGTTTATTTCGTGTGAAGAGAGAAGAAAGAAAACACAACGTTTCGGTTGTGGAGCCTTCTTCAGGTATGATCCCTGAATCCCTGTTTTCTTTCTTCTCTTTTCAGCATGGAAAAAAACCTATTACTTTTTCCTTTGCAGCCTACGCATGCTAACACAGCTACCCACATGAACTACATTAAATGCTCGTTATTGTGTATTTTTTAAACAATTTTAATTATTTAGTTTTTTTTCTGTAGACGAATTGTTAGTGGTCGAGGTTTGTAACTTATTGCTTGGGTTTTATTTGTTGTGGGTGGCATTTTAGAAGCGGAGAGAGTGGGTTGTTTCACTATCTTATTTACAGTGAATACTTCGTATTCAGGGGTGATTTTGTAGTCCTTGAAGCTAATGTACAGCCATTCACCTAATGAGGCTGGGGTTGTTTGGTGTCACTGTTCTGTCCGAATTTAATAAATGCCTAATTAAGTCATGTTGGTGTCTTGCCTGTGAATTAGTCTGGCACTGCAGAATAAAAAGAACGCGTTTTATTTTTTGCTAATCTGGACCAGGTTAAAAGGTTTCCTCACCTTTATTGGCGTAGTCAGATTGCATATGTTTTAAAAATAATAATAGGGGAAGGGTGGGAGGCAAAATTAAGTCAAACGGAAAATATTTAATTAGACTGGTTTATTTGGTGGAACCAAATAAACTTTTTTTTCTGTCTCATACCACACTGTAAAGCACCTGAACGCACCCGGTCCCAACCTGAGGAAGAGCACTATCTTCACACACACACCTCATGTTCGGAGGGGTGTGGTTAATTGGGTACCACACTCATTTTCATCCCTTTTTACGCCACATGAAGTTTTTTAAACCTGGTTTAGCAAATGACGTAGCGAAGTGTGGAAGTTGGCTGCTCGGAAAGAAGAGGCGTTTGTGATCGCTCGATTTTCAGACAAAGAGACTCGAGTCACAAATGCAGACTGCCTGTAAATCCACAGGTATAAAAAGTCGCCCAAGAAACAGCTGGCCACCTAAACTGCCTGGGAGAGTGCGCCCTCTACTGGTAGTGTGAAGAAGCCTCACAGGTAGAGGCCTGAAACTGTTGCCCTGAGAGAGATCGTAGGTGTCAGAAGCCTAGAGAGTTGCTCATCCACAAACTCCACACAGGGACTCGGCGAATCCTGGGCGAGCGCGCATAATCACCAACACTCGAACTTTATCAGAACTTTCTTTGGGGGGGTACAGAATTAAAAATATATATTTTATTGAACTGTCAATACTTCATGTGGAGGTTGAAGTTTATTTGGTATTTTTGTTTCTATTGAAATAAAACACGGAAAAAAACAGGCTAGTGGTTTACAGTGCAGAAGTAGAGAGCGTTTTGTAAAACATTCCTTTAAAACTCCCTCTCAGGTGTTTAAGATAAAACAACTTGTATCTTAAATTGTTAGACCTCTGGCTCTTTGTGCTTTAGATTGAAGTTTGCATGGTTCAAATGGGATAAATTATTAGTAGACTTGTAAGCTTTTGTTTGCATTGTGATTATTGGGTTGTAAATAAACTTGCAACTACCTCAAAACATACAGTTTCCAGACCTGGTTTAACAAATGTTAACACTCATCTTAATCATACGGATTTAACTGCTGTTGTCATGGAGAACGAAGGAAATTCTCGACAGTTTTTGTCCTACGCCCACTCACTTCACAACACTGTTGTCCATGCAACAGAGCAATTTGACTGTAATTAAATAGCTCTCGAACTGGAAGAAATTGCATCTCAAGTGTGCTTTATAAACACACGATAGCTCTCTACGATCAATTGAAATATAACACGCAGTAGTTCTTGTAAGAAAAACAGAATATATGCTACCTCTGGCTACATCTAACTAAACAAAACTAAGAGAATTACATTTAATGTGGCCAACATACACATTTATTCCCAAACTTCAGACATTACGTTTCCAAAAGGTCCGAATGTAAATCAGCCAATGAAAAACTCCCAGAAGGTAGCAGTTCTGAATAAATTAACTAATTCGTTGTAGCGGGGTTCAATGTAAGAAATATTTAAGTGGTAGAAACATTCCAATTTAGAAACGCAGGATAAACATTAAGTCGCGTCACCCCCTTTCCGTTCATTAAAATATTAAGCCCTTTTGAAACGCATACGTACCTACCATAGGAAGAAGATAAACGATCTGTGTAGGGACCTTCTAGTTGAGGGAGGTGTGTTTAGATCCTTCTGGTTCATGAAAATGATGAATGGGGTTTTCACGCTAGCACTGCGTGAGATGTGCAGCCTTTTTTCTTGTTACGCTTTGCACATTACCCATCTGATCCTGAACCTTTAAAAAGTGTTATAAGAATATTAAAAACATTGTTATAAGGACTTAAGAGTATTGCGTTCGCTCTTTTGTGAGTTTATGATGTAATAGAGAAACTTACATTGAGCTTTGTGTTTTGAGTAGGTTCTTACAAGCTGGTTACTTTGCTCTAGGGTAGAATATCCAATATGAGGTTTCTATGTACTGCATATTTGGTTGTAAATATTGCAATAAGCAGGGGTATTTGAGTGGGAATAATGTAACACTGAACGCGGTGGAAATTGACCTCGTGTATTATTTTACGACCATTTAGAACTAATAACTAAACTTTATTTTCTACAGCGCCTTTAAAGGTGGCCCATCAAAGCGCTTTTACAGGATGATAAAAACAAAACATATACAAGAAAATACAGAGGAGACAGTAGATAGTGGTACTAAATACAGTAGGAGCAGAGGGGCAAAGAACAGAGCCAGTAAAGTAAAGGCTCTTCTAAAAAAGGTTTTGAGTGTGAAACTAGACTGCCAAATTTGCCTGTTGGAGTAACGGATTATTTTATGCAATATGACAATCCATAAATTGGTGTCGTTACTTTTAATACATTTAATAGTGATTTTCTAACAACGCTACGAATTAGAGGGCTTCCGGAGCAGTAAGTGAATTCAGATTACATTTATCTGTGCTATTGGGTCCCCCCACCCCAAAAAACGTCTCCATTTGGTGTCTTTTCAGCTTCCCTACTATTTCTGCACAGGCTATGACGTCCCACCGACGTCATCTTTTAAACCAGCACTCGCGAGACTTACTCTTTCCAAAATGTCTGCTTCCTGATTTCACGTGTACATGTTTCAGAAAACTGCTTATTCTCGTGTTTTAACACCCTCGCTTTATTAAAACAGCAGCACCGAAAGTTGACATTTCACGCCGAGAGGCAAAATGCAGCACGACGATGTAAGTAACAGTTTTAAGAAATTCTGTTTACATTTTGCAATTGAGTGGCGAGGTGGGTTGTTCGTTTCTAGCGAAACCACGTTTAAATTTCGCCAGTTTCAAATGTGTAGTTCACAATATAATCTTGTCTCAGCGCTAATAAGAAGAATGAAACCCCCACTGTCCGTTTTTTCTTTTTCTTTTGATTCTACATGCAGGTAGTTGAATACCTAGGAGGTTTAAATTAAATTCGAGTTAAAAGTTTCTCTCTTTCTAGGTAATTTGGGATATTATTGGAAACAAACAGTTCTGTTCCTTCAAAGTCAAGTAAGTGTATCGTTTATTCTATATTCTTATTAAGGCGATTGTACTTTATATCTTCTTTATCTTCTGCTGCTATACCTTTTAGTTGAGCTCGAAATCGCCAGTATTAATTGATGCCTTGAATTGATCTGCTTGCTTGTTTAGAAATGTGACTTTTTGAAGTTAAAGTTCAGTTCAGTTCAGTTTCAGAAGTACCCATCATTTGTATTGTTGGAACCGCTTAAGTGTTCAGAATTGCAAGCAGTCTTTCGTCAATTTATTCGCCATGATTTTGGATTAAAGAGCATCCAGTCAGTGATAGTTCACCATACATTTCACAGTGTCTGCTTTTCTTTCTTCTGATAAATCCAGTTTATTACATTTCAGGTGACACTTAAATGAAGGGATTTCTGAAACTTAGAAATTGTTAACGGATTGAAATCAGTTACAAATCAGATTGGATAATTTCTGAACTGAAAGCATATTTAATGATAGAGTGTCACAAATAATCGCAGGCTAGTGGAATTTATTTTTAAGCACAGCACTGGAAAAATTGCCAAACGATACAGAGGTTTCCCAAAGCTGGAAACTGCTCCTTTAAATAAATGTTTTTACAATTTAGTAAAAAAATAGAAATCAATTGTTTATTATTTTAATAAAAATGAAGGATGGCTTCTTGGTAACTTCACTATATGGTTGTTTTTGTTTTCTTTTTGTACAGAACCAAGTCGCAGAATTTTTGCCGAAATGAATACAACATCACAGGCCTCTGTAATCGCTCCTCCTGCCCTCTGTCAAACAGTCAGTACGCCACTATCCGGGAAGAAAAGGGTACGTTGGTTTCACTGCTTAATTCAAACGCAAAGTCTATCCCAAAATCAGACACATGCTGTTCAGATCTCACTTTGCGTGTCCACACAGTCTGTGTAAAGCATGCTTAGGCTCGCTCGCGTCTGATTTGGCCCATACCGTCAGCATGTCCTTGTAAGAGAGGCTTTCAGTTTAGTTGGATTAAACATCGTAAAGAAAGCTAGTAATAAAGAACATCCAATAAATTGTTCTTGGCGTTTCGTATGGACTACCTAGTGTCATATATTTTGGTTGTTGTTCATGTATTTGTTGGTGTAATAAATAAATAAATGTTTATTACACCACTGTTGCTTATATTATCCTCGTAGGTTTTGGTGGGTGTATACTTCACATGTTTTTTCAAAATAAAGTGTTCTCTTTTCTGTTGAGCTTCTTTTCCAAGAAGAATTGGCATGTAATGACTTTGCAGGAATGAAGGACTACAGAATACTCTTGACTCCTGTACTGTATTACAGTAGTACTGTTCTGTTTGTGGTGTCCTGCGTAGTCGCTCATGTCCGTCTGTTTGATCTTTCCGATGACAGGCCAGTGTTTCCTTTATATGAAGGTGATTGAGAGAGCAGCATTCCCGGCTCGAATGTGGGAGAAGGTAAGCACTCTTGTCAGGTTGCTCTGTTTAATAACACAAAAAGGTTGCAATCAAGAGAAGGCCACTTGGGCCATCTAATCTGTGTGGTAGATAATTGATCCAGTGATCGTATCCAGCTGTTTCTTGAAGGTTAAAAAATGGATTTTAAATACTTGTTGGTAGACTATCCAGTGGCTGGAACAGCAAGCTAAATATGCCAGTACTTAAAAAGAAAACAAATGTGAATTGTGATTCAGACTATTATTTCTGTAGCTGCATGTGTGTACATATTATATTTCTAATGTGATTTTATAGATGATTGATTTGATTTATGTGATTTGTTATGCATGGTGTGTCATGTGGTAACCTGATTTAGAATGACAGCTTATATCTGTATACTTTATATGTTGTATACAGTATGTGCACTGTATACATTGTGTTCTTCTATATGTTCAAAGCTTGATTTTTTTTTTCAGGTAAAACTGAGCAAGAATTACGAGAAGGCGCTGGAACAGATTGACGAAAACCTCATCTACTGGCCACGTTTCATTCGACACAAATGTAAACAGCGTTTTACCAAGATCACGCAGTATCTCATCCGAATCCGCAAACTCACCCTCAAACGGCAGTATGTTTTTTTGTTTTTTTTAAATCGAATAGACTTTGATTTAACTCTACAGACAAATTCCTGTCCTAATTGAATGTGATGTGGTTGAAATCAAGTAATGCACTACATTCTAGATGTATGATGTATGTCCAGTGTTGTACATGATAATTTTGGTACAAGACAATGCTAATGTTTTGTGGTAGCAGTTAATGGGCAAAATTGTGTGATGCAGAACCTAAGCGTTGTTCTTTTTTTAGGAGAAAACTTGTTCCACTCAGCAAAAAAGTGGAGAGGAGGGAGAAGAGGAGAGAGGTAATTTTGAATAAATGAACTAGACTTCAGCTTCTTTAATAAGCTAACTTAGGTAGTCTATGAGTGTCTTAGTTGAGACTTTGCAAGTGTGAGTGGATTGTATCATAAGCTGCCTGTGACTAGGATTCTCTATGTAGTTGCACACAATTGGCAAAGAAACCAGGGTCTTGATTAGTGAAATGGGGGGCCGTCTTAGTTTTCTGGCGGCACATGGTGACACCTGTGACTTGCCAGGCCTGTGCAAGTCATGTGGGAGTTGCTGCCAGAACGTTTTTGGCCAAAAAAATTCCAAATTGCCAGGTTGTACAATAAAAATATTTGGTGATTCCAAATGAATAAAACATGTCATAGTAGACGGTAACGGATATTTTGTTGACCATTTTTATATCGGGGATTGCAGTTCTACAGATGCAGTGTAAATTACTCACAAAGTGACCGTGGAAGACACACAATGTACTGAAAATCTGATTTAATTTTTCCAGAATTTATTCATTTGTTTTCTGATTTGTGTTTGTAGGAGAAAGCCCTTATTGCTGCCCAGTTGGATAATGCAATAGAGAAGGAGTTACTGGAAAGACTGAAACAAGGAACAGTAAGGAAAAATGCATTTGCTTGTCTTAAGCTTAAAAAAAGATTGCATTAAACTTAAGTTAAATTTGTAGTAGAGTTGAATTTGGCATTGAATAAAACACTGTACCTGCAGTACATTTTTACTACAAGAAAGAATGCAGATTAAAGAAAGGAATACCACGTATAGATGTTATTTGACTTTTATGCCTTGTTGCAGTATTCATACTGAAATAGTTCTGCTTTGACAGTTCATCAGTATACTATATAAACTAGCTGCTATTTCACATCAGGTTTCATTTCACGTTCTGAGAAAGTGGCTTTTTTTTGCAGACGCTATACTTAAGACCAATGTGTTCATGAGGCTTTATACGATTAAGAGTTCTTGTATTAACTGTTTATCCGAGTACTTGAGTTGATGAGTATTTGAGCATCTCAGTAATTCTGCTACTCGGAACAGGAGCAGAAATTCTGCTGCATCATCTGCAGCTGCTGAAAGTACAGTATATTTACACCACAGTTCTGTACAGTATATTTAACTCTAGGTGCTGGCGGTCTTGGGTGTGTGACTGGGCTTCTGTTTTTGTGTTTCAGTATGGTGATATCTATAATTTCCCAGTCCATGCTTTTGATAAAGCCCTTGAGCAACAGGATGCAGAGAGTGAGACTGACTCCTCGGAGGGAGAGGAGGAGGAAGAGGAAGAAGATGATAAGGTGAGGGTTCTAATCCTGTCCTAATTTTAACTGATACTTGTATTCTATATTGAGTGAAAGAATAACAAGAACCTCTTACAGTTTAATATGTTAAATTCTGTTCTGTTATAGTCTATTAAATGTACAGTAAATGTGCGTCCTACATTTTGCAGTAACTGAAAATTGTAAATCTATATAGAAAAACATAGTATACATATCTTTTATTACCTTAAATATTATATATATTCTGCATGAGGCAGGTAGATTCTTTATGCTGTAAGTTTTTGTGACTGAAGAGATGCACGTTCCTCTTGTTCACTTCAGCGGAGATCATAGGGCAATTTGCTCCAGTGTCTTAAAAGTACTACACGCTATTGTATTCTGTAGTGCTTGAATCAGGGATAATTGATTCTCAATTTTCTCTTTTCAGGATGTTGGCAAGAGAGAATATGTGGCAGATGACGAAGTAGAAGAAAGTGACCTGAGTGATTTTGAGGTAAAAACATCCATCTTTAAGTAGGTCCCCCAGATGGCACTACTTCTGCTATTTTGTAGATGCAATCATCTTGAGCAGATGAAAATTACTGCCTATGGGCCTCAAAGGAAATGATGCCTGATTGCTGATGAACAGAGTAATGTCTGTGAACAGCATGTGTTGTCCTGGAAACTGCGGTTCTTGATGTTGTTTAACGATGTTCTGTAGTCTTCATAGGATGTTTAAGCATGCTAATAGTTATCCTCAACATGCTGCTTCAGACTGAAAGTAATTATGATGGAACCTTGCAAACCTGATTGCTCATCTTCATCCCCTTCTTGAAATTACACGCCGTAACTATGAGAGTGCTTCACAGGGCTCCAATGGGGAATGAATGCTGGAGTACATAATACTCCTATACAAAGAATATGACTTGGGTTACAAATCTGGGTTTAACTTGTTGCTTCATTGAAAATTTACTGATTTGATATAAGCGAGTCTATTCCTGGGACTTTACAAGATCCTCCTCTATGTATTGTACTATAAAGAGAATGGACAGGGTTACCTGTGAGTAACTTGACATTCTCTTGCAGGACATGAACAACCTTAAGGGCAGCAGTGAGGAGGAGGAGGAAGAGGAGTCAAGTGAAGAGGAAGAGTCCGAGATGGAACTGGAAGAGGAGGCAGAGGGAACATCTTCTGCCAGTAAGAAGTCAAAGGGCAAGATGCCACTTAAAGGACCATTCAGAAGGAAACGGGCCTATGTTGAGATAGAGTATGAGAAAGAGACTGAGCCAGCAGCCAAAGAGAAAGCCACATAAACCTACAGACTCAACAACAGGTCACCAGAAAGACTGGAGGAATTCTGAATTTCCTCTGAGCAACACAATCCTTCATTGCTGGTTTCTTTGTGCACATTATGTTTTTAAGACCTTTGAAGTGCTTTCATGAAATAACGATACCTGTGTTGTGCTACATCACTTAAGAAATTGACATAATATTTCCGTGTTCAGAATCTTGAATCTTGAATCTAGTTTTTCTGCACATGCATCTAAAGTCGGATTCAAATGTCTGGACTGCATTAGCCAAGTGGCTGATTGTTCTCTGTATCGATATGTTGGATATCCTCATAAAACATTTTTTTAAAAAAAAATCAGTATTAGTATACATTTACTGGGGGCTGGGTTTATACACATGCATTTTCTATACACAAGTAAATTTTATAGAATCTTAAAAGTAAAACATCACTTAGACATGTGTAAATTTGGGTACTTCCCCCTGTTTAATTCTAATTTCAAAACATTTACACAAGCTTGCCTTGTGTGCAACATTTAATATGAGCGACAGTCTTTAGAAAAGACATTTAAAATATTAGCAAATTCAAAAAAAGTAACTATTCTTGGAACTTCAAAAACAACTATAGTAAATTTCTTTCAGTGTAGAGGCAATTTTTCTGTGTTAAAATAAGAATTATGGGAATGGGTGGCTGTCCTTTCCAAAACAAATGCAGTCCTCTAGTAATGTTGTATTTTCCCTCAACGTACAGAGCTGATTTTTTAAGTTCCAAAGAAACAAAAGCTACATGAACTGGATATAATCATGCCACTGTAATTTTGATCACATCCTTGGATTCCTCTGATATTAGTTTTATTTCTTTTTAAAAAGACCAGGAATGTTCTGATACAGGCCATTACATTACATTGAGTAGGCAAACCACCCAGATTTCATCCTACAAATAACATTCACAGTAGAGACCACTGTGTTAAAGCTTTGTTGATTTTAAGCATCAAGGGGGGCTTATTTTATAATTCCTCATTTTCATTTTGAAAATGCAGAATGGATAAATGAAACATTTCAATGTAAAATTCAAAAATCACTTTAATCTTCAAAAATAAGAAAAGATATTTCAAATTTACAATACTTTTATTAACCATGCTGGAAGCAACATTACAGTGGCTTAAAACATATTCAGTTAAAACTCAATAAGCTGAGTCCCATTGGTGAAACACAAGATGGTATGTAAATGTTTTATAAACAATAAACAGCCCTTTCAAATGTCAAATTTGTATAATTTTTATAACTTGGACAATCTTCATCCTTGAGTTTAAAGGCAAGGGATACAACTGTGGTTTGAAAGCCAGATTTGAGCTGGTATAATTGAACCAACTGCAAAAACCTGACAAACAGATAAATAGACTCAATTAAGAACTTGGGTGGAATTCCAATGATTTTAGTCTCTTCTAGCGTTGAAGCGTTAATATTTAGTAGAGCATAAGAGCGCTCTTCTTTTGCTAAGGGGCAAAAGCACCTTAGTCTCATTCAAGACTTACAGCTTAAAGCAGATTTGGAAGTCCAGTGCCTTAATCAGAAATACTCTTGCTAAATGGACAGATGGCACAGTGAATGTTTCATAATGTAAGAAAATGACTGTGGAGAGTGTCTTCATTATCTACACTTGGATGAGTATGGCAACAACATCTGATTATGTCAATATTCAATTCCACCATTAAAGGAACCGACTCATGTTTTTGAAGATTCTCTGCAAGGGTTGGATACAATCCATCTGGAATCCCTCTGTCCTGGAGAGCTGAATTCCTGTAGATTTTATAGGTCTCTTTAGATTATCAGCAAGTGAAGAACCTGGAGAGTCTGTTACACTCTTATAGACAGAATTCAACTACATCTTTAGGAGTTGTGCTGAATTAAAATCTGCTGGACTGTTGCCCCATAAAGGGGTGTCCTGTTGTTGAACTTGCTCAATGCATTCCAAAACACGGATGTGTGTGCAGCTGCTGTCAACCTCTTTAAGGAGGACCTAAAGGAAAATCGGACAGGAACAGGTTACCACTATGCTGCAGGAGATGAGGAGGCACTGTTGCAGTAACTGTGCAAATATGCACACAACAGCATATTCTGCTGCTGTGCACAATTCATTTTTTAAAAACCTAGTGTATAAATGCTTTTCTAGAAAACAATCAAAATATTCCTCATTGAATTAGGTCTGTACAAACCTGTGGTTACCTGGGGTTACTATCAAGAGCCATTTATGTGAACAACTGATCTTGCCTTCTGATTCTAGTATTGGATCTGAATTTTTTAGTAGAGGGACAGTAACCCCATACCTTTAGTGTGCCCTGACAGCTGTGGTCCAGGAGAATGAGGCAGCGTGTGGCTCTCTTCATTAGTTCCTCTCTTACAGCCGGTGGAGTGGGGCTGAGGTCTGTTGCTACATCATAGAGGAGCCTCAACAAGGTCTTAAGCAGCACGTTTATCCTGGATTTCATTCTGCAGGGAGAATTAAAATTATTTTGCCACAGACCTGCATTCATAGATGGATACTCATTGAAAGATTTATATACCAACTAATGTAATAAGATATAAGATCACTCTCATTTGCCATGAACAATTTCTTGTATTAGGAATTTGTCTTTTCGTAAACCCTAAGTTGCTTTCCATGAGACACACAGACGCTGACAGGGAGAGAGAAGCTTGGGGTCAGCCCCTTGAGCAGTTGGGGTTAAGGGCCTTGCTCAGGGGCCCAACGGAATAGGATTCCTCTGCCGGCCACGGGATATGAACCGGCAACCTTCCAGCTACAGGCACAGATCTTTAACCACAGAGCCACCACCCCGTACATACTCCATTTCTGTGTTGCATAAAGTCTTACCTTGGCCAAGCATGTTGAATTGTTCTTTCAAGGGCCTCCAGGACACACAATCTCGCCTCTTCTTCTGGTCCATCATAAACCTCCAGGTATCCCACAATCACCCTCTCCAACCTCTTCAGGTGGCGAACAGTCACAATGCCCAGCCTAGCACAGACATTGAGACAGAAAAAGGTGATCAAGTTTTTATCACAATGTAACTGTTTATCCTTCCCATGTGCCTGGTGATAATTATTTTAAGGCACATCCCCATTTAGAAATACTTTTACAGCAGCACATTTGAATCTAATTAAATCATGACTTAGCCTATGATATCACTGTAATTCTGTCAGCTGATTTAAACCAATAATGCTGGAATTAGTAGAAACAAACAGCAGACTAGATGCTAACAAACTCCTCTGCCCTGCAGTGTTTTTGTCACAAACATTGAATAAAACAAGAATCAAAGTTGGGTTTCTCATCATTTTTTTGTCACAGAGCACTTTCCTACCTAGAGGTGAAGAGAGGTAGGTTCCTTGCATATACTCGGCGCAGAGCAATCTTGTGTTCCATCTCCATGTGTGTGAGGAATAGCCTCAGCACCTCATCATAGCGATTGGATTTCCTGGGGGCATCTATATTAGATGGAGGTTTTTCAAGGACAGAGAGCAGGTCTAGCAAGCATGGTAGGACTGCCTGGAATAAGGCATCAAAGAAGGATAACAGACCATTAATTCTGATGAACTGCAGATTGCAGATCAGATTTGTCCTTACTTAAAAACTCTCCAGGCACCTCTGAATTCTCCAGATTTCTGCAGTCAGCATCCATCAATAGCATTTTTGTTACTGTAATTACACCTAGCCTTGGGCCTGTAAACACCTGCTATACTTCAGAGGTGGCATTAGGATTATGCTTTGTATTACAGTTACAGTGGGGTATTGTCCAAAGATAAATGGAAAGATGGACAGCTGCAAAAAATATTTTAATTTATTTTGTTTTAGTAGAAAACTTTGGCTCCTTAGGCCTACCTCTATTAGCTGCGGGTCAGACTTGTAAAGATGCTTGAAGAGAGCATGGTACAATACTTCAGCTCTGTTGTATTGACGTAGATCAGCAGCAGGCTGAAATGGAAGAAATAAGTCTTTTAAGAAATCAATCAACCTCTCATATCACCTAAAGACGAAATATGTATGTGAGTATGAGGAAAGTACGAGAATGCACTCCGAATCAAGTATTACATATTTATTTAATTCATGTTCATAAGTTTATTGTATTATTTCAGTTCTGCAAAATAAAAATGTTCGTCATCTACTTCAGTTCAATGTGAAATTTCAAAAATACTAAAAGAACAATACAGTAGCTAACCAACAGTTAATAATAACCTAATAGTTAACTCCAGGAAATAAAAACTTACTATCCAAGTCTTGTACTGCTTTTAAAGCATGTTCTATTGAAATTATGTGAAAAATTCTGTATTGTGATATATATCGTTACCGTCCAAAATTAAAATTTACTGTGAGATATATATATATACACATTTTTGGCCACATCGCCCAGCACTAATTTGAAACCACTGATAACACAGGCTTTTAAAGGGGAACTGCTACAAAAATTGTTATGAAGTTATGAAGACTCAGCATTGATGAGTGCATTTTAAACCACAATAAAAGTAAAATGTACACAATAACGTGTAAAACCTCTGATTTACATCACAAAATTAGTGCAATTTCCAGGTAATTGCAGCTTAAATTTCCAGTGAGGTGAAGTGGCCCAACCACATTGTAAAGAAGGAGGCTTGTGAATACATCTCTTTTAACCACTAAAAATACTGCTCTCGATTTCAAGACAGACAAACAGATTTCTCACCCGTGGCAAGACCAGGGGTTTACAACAACATGGGGTTACATGGGGTTACGGAACATTCACAAAGTTCACGATTTTGTGCTCAGTTTGAAGTTCGTAAAAGTTGTCTATACCGTCGATGAATTTATTTTTTGACAAAGATTTATTAACCGGTCTGAAGAATTGCAACTGTAGCTCCCTATAAATTGCTGTATGTAAAACTGGTTTCAATTGCTCCTACGTTCTTCTTTTAAAGTTGGAATCGCCACTCATTTTTGTTAGACCCATCCCAGCTGAAATAGGCATGTGGTGAGTTTTTCCCACAGGGAAAAGAGGGAGCGTAGGCAGATTTCTCTGTCCCGCCCACCTTCATGGCAGCTCTCTTTTAACACGTTACAGGCCACACTGGCCCATACTGGAGCTTCAGCGCTGATCGGAGGAGAGGGGCATCAGCAGCACGGCTTGCCTGCACTCAGAGCCCTGATAACCTACTCCCGCTCTAACCCCTGTGGTGCTTAGCCAATTTTGTACAGCAACTGGGAGAAGCCTGGGCACAGCTGATCTGTGCAATGCCACTGATCTGGAACAAAAGTCACAAGATGCAGCGTATGGTGAAATCCAAGTTGGGGAAGTAGAGATATCCGAACACAGTTTTACAACTGGAACTGCAGAATCATTCAATGAGAATTGGATTTAGAGCACTGATGTACCACAGTAAGCAGGCATTAGTTTGAGACGATGCATCTTTTAATCTCTTAAAAGCCAACACTGCTCCAAGTTCAGAACTTAAGAGTTGGCTACTGTAAATGACAGTTCAGACGGAAACCGGAAGATTAATGCTGGTCCCAATTCTACGGCATCCCTTTAAAAAGTCAGATAAACCTACCACATTAAGGATGATGTGACGTAGGCAGTGGACTCCCAGGACTTCATTCTCTGTTCTGTAATCGTCCGAGAAGAGCAGAGATGGGGGGAAAACGTGGTCCAGGAATTCAGACAACCAAGGACGACTCACTTGAGTTAGTGTCCAGGAAAAGATGTGCTTTGTGGCCTGGTTTCGCATCCAGATGTCCCTTAATCAAAGCACACAACACATCTGTAACCAAGACCCACGGAAACGCAAGGCAGACGGTGGGACCGAAGTCCATTGCCTCAATTTGTAAACCAGGTTAAAAGCCTGAAATTCATGATGCTTGACTCCTGTGAACTTGGTGAACATTTGATGGTGCACAATGAGTTATGGGCACGTATCTTTAATAAACAAAACACAGAACAGGAAGTGAATATTCATGCAGGGAAATCATGGTCCTCAACACTTTTTATACAGTGTCTGGTCATAATTGTGTGTGGAATGTAAGTACTTAGAGAAACATCATATTCATATTCATACAGTAGTTTATACATGATCAGTATCTTACATTAAGACCATTAAATACTTGCACGAGGTCACCATTTTCTATCATCCTGTTCAGTATTTCATAGGTTTCAATTAAATTAAAAACACAGCTAATTCCATCTTCAGGACAAGTTCAAGAAAAAGTTCACAAGTACGGTGGGAACTTAATTCTAAATGATTGTATCTAACTGGCTACCGTTACAACCACCAGACATTACTGTAAGCTCTTACTTTTTCAGTTCTGGCTTCAACATTTCCAAAACAGAACCTAAAATCCCAGAATCATCATCTCTGGACTTTCCACACAGCAACTCGGCAGCAGATGTACATCCAGCAGCCTGGATAGTGGCAGATAAAAGTTCGCCAGCGGCTTGCTTGGACTGGGTACTTGTCCATGGCTCATCTTGAGAGTGTATTACCGCAAAGACAAACAGGGAGGGCATCAGTCTGAGTGCCAGTGATTTCACTGGGGTGGCAGCCCGGCTGCAGGACACTAAATCCTTACTGTCCTCCAGCCTCTTGATGAGGGAGAGAAGAACGGCACTAACTTTTACTGCCTTCTGAGGGATCAAGGCATACGAGCTTGTGGGCAGCTCCCCACTGTCAGTCTCGCAGGGTGGAAGAGCTGCATACTGAGTGAGGGCACTGGTGAGATCTAAGTACACTCTCCTGACACTTGTGCCTTCATTGTTGCAGCAGTCTGAGAAAAGCCAGTGGCTGTCCCCAGTCGCAAGAAGATGCTGGATGCTCTTTAAGATGTCCTCTTTGGTTCTGGGTGAGGCCTCTGCTTGGAACAAGTCCTTGATCTGGGATAGAACCTTCACCACTGCGAGGGACGGACAATCCCAGGAGATGGGGGACCCTCCCTCTGTCCCTCCACATATTCGAAGGCTCTGTAGAATGTCTGGCAAATCCATGATCCAGGAAAGGCCTACTGTAACACACACAAAAAGGCAGGAACACATACTGTGTCACGTGATAATTTTATATGGGATCTTTAGAATTACTCAGAAATGAAATACAAATTCATTCCTTATATCAGGGGTGAACAACACTGTGTGTCAAGAGATCCCCTGTTAAAGCAATTGCTTTAGTAAGCCCAAAATAAACAAACTCCGAATTAATTCTAATAATCACGTTTTCCAACATGTTATTGCTAATAAAATATTTTAATCTAATTTAATATTACCACATTACAAAAACATTAATTTTGTCACTTGACTGATTAAATGTTTTGTGACCCATATCTTGGGTAACAAATGGAATGTTAGAGGGCCGATAGGTCCAAACCCAACCGCCCTCCCAAAATAATCACAACTCATCTGACAACACTGGTGAAAGGCGAGGACAACTGCTCACAAAAACACATCAGATAACGTCGCTCTTTTCGCATTTGTTTCTTAACTGGACACAACAGTTCGTTCAGGCCGCGGGCGTTCGTTTATTTGATGCTTTTTCGAAAAAAAAAAGTTATTTCTCGCACGCCGACAACCTGTTAAACTGAGCACCAGTTTCATGTCCGTAGCTACACAAATACCTTCGCGTCTTGGTTATTTAAACTTTTGTCTTATAACAACGTTGCATCTTTAAACCCTATTAACGTGGAACGTGCAACGCTTTTCACAATTTTCAGAAACCACAAGAGCCATGTTAAAAGTATGGATTAAATTCATACTCGGTGGAGGGAGTAATGCTAATCACAAGATCATTTTTTACATATCACGTAAATATTAACCTCCTAAACTTTGGAACAATACCATCAGTGATGAAAACAGAGAAAATAAAACATGCGAAAAGGACATTAAAAATCCAACAAATATTTGCGCTGAACGGTTTCTTACAATACAAAATTATTCATTTGATTTATTTATGGTTAGACGAGTATATAGAAATACGCATAATTCCTTACGAAGACTTATTAATACAAATTACACCTTTCTTAAAGAGTGATTCGGAGCTAAAATATGAGAGGTTTTATTTATGCTCATGTACTTTCTGCAAATAAAATTTACCTTATCTCATCTCGTAATTTGTGTCTCCCGCTGTATGTTCCCCTGGTGCACCACAATAATACGTCCCCTTTCTATGGAAAACAAGGAGCAATCACGGTCCGTCTACTTTCTACATCAGTGCACATAATTTCTATATGAAATCATTTTCTGGGCTTTTAGAGGACTATGTATTTTCTTAAAATAGTGAAAGTATACCCGTGAATTCTCTTTATTCATTACTCATCATTACTCCTATTTAACATTAAAGGGACTAATTTATACATTAGATAGATAATACTGTATTAATCCCGTAGGGAAATTGATGTGTTACAGCAGTCCAGCCCAAGACAAGCAAAACAGACATCAGAATAGTTATAAAACAAAAAACAACAAAATAGATAAAAATAAATAAATACGTAGGTGTGTGCAAAATGTGCTGATCATAGTCACTGTAAAAACAATAAAATATATGCAAAAAGTGCATAGGTTTATACAGACTGATTGTCCAAAAAGTACAATGGAGTAAACATGCTGTCCATAGACGAGCAAACGAAGGGCTAACAGTCCTAGCCAAGGGCAGCGTTATACACCCTGACAGCCGCCGGGAGGAAAGACCTGCGGAAACGTTCCCTTGGACACCGTAGCTGTTCAAGGGATTAGCGGGATACTGTAGTCTTACAGGCTATTTTGGAGAAAGAAACATCCCTGGGCCATTTACACAATGAAAGCACTATATTTTTTCATTCTTTTTTACATAATATCCTTCCCAGATTTATAATAACATCCACCTCTGGTTTTAAATGTCTTAAAGATGTCGCTCCTCCCCAATTTCTACCATTCAGCACTCTACACGAACATCACAAGACATTGTTAACAACCATTTTGTCCATAATGCAAAAAAATGGGCTGACATTTGCAGACTAGCATGCTACTTTCAAAGTAATTTACATTCTAAATCGAAACGCAAGAGAGCGCCAAACCCCCACAGATACAGTTGATATCATAACAGACTTCCGTGGTGAAGTTTTGCAAACGCTGTCCCCATTTGATCTGCTTTATATCTATCCCCGAAAACAAGAACACATTGCAATTCAAAATAAATGGAAGCATTTTCATAACGCGTGGTTTAAAGTGCTTTTCATTGTTCGTTTCTCATTGCATTTCAGCCCATCATTGTCAACATTCCAATTTCCTGAGGTCTGTGAAAAGGCACCTCTTTGTTATCACAACAGGACATTGTAATGGCTTTCGAGAAGATCACACCATTCTTCAGAAAAAATATAATAAGAAAATGTTATGTCCTTTTATTTAAATGTCATAGCAAGGAAATAAACGCTTCTAAAATAAAGCCTTTAAAATGTTTTATCCGGAATGCCAGGGCTCAAATAAAGTGTTTTTTTCCCATGCCTTTTCATATCATCTGCCTAGAACCCTTTATTAGCCAAATGTTTCTTTTTCAGCTTTGCAGCCCCATTGTTTTACAGCTTAAGGGAAGTGAATAGTTGAATTGTGTAGCGTTTACGTGTTGTTTGAAAGGATTGTGTAGCAGTTACAAGTTGTATAAAGGTGCACAGCCATAGATCAATGTTCCTGAACATGACTGTTGATTTTCGGATTCATCAGAATGTATGAAATATATAGACAACTTTACTAAGTTATGGTTGTTATTAAAAGGTAATAAATATCACTAGAATCCACCAGGATACAAAATTATCCACCCCTCCGTTTTCTAATCACCTTTTTCGATTACAGGCTTGCAGGATAGCTGAAGCCTATCTCAGTAAGCAATGGGCACAAGGCAGGATACACCCTGGATGGGACTCCAGTCCACACAAGGGACACACAAACACAGACAAGCACACACTCACACCAGGGCCAATTTACTTAGAAGCCAATTAACCTACCAATATGTTTCAACTAGAAACGTTGTTTGGACTGTGGGCAGAAACCAGAACACCAACCAAAAACCCACTTGAACACGGAGAGAACATCCACACAGATAGCTTCTCAGGTCTGGAATTGCTACCTGTGAGTTCATGTGATCTATTTACATTTTTCTGTTTATTTTTTTGAAGCATTAGCAGGTTATTTTTTTTTCCAGTTTTCAGAAAGGGTAGCAATTTTAGTTTGGTGGAAAAGAAAAAAGACACGATGTATCTTATTTGTCCCTGTATTTTCCAGAATTCTGATTTAATGGGCAACAGTAAGAGACTTGATATGATAAAATCCTAGAACTGGGGCTGATGGCACATGTCTGTACAGCTGAGAGTCACTTCCCTGCGTTCTATGATGAGGCTGAAGAGAAGAAGCCAGCAGGGAGTTTGGTTGCAGGGGTTGGGCGAAGGGCTGTTGTTCTCAACAGGCTTGTGAGTTCGCTGTCTACAGAAAAGAATCCGTCTGCAGTCTGCAGTTAGAAGAATCCAGGTTAGGTAGGGGGCAGAAGTGTCAGAATAGCAAAACACAGGGTAGGATCCGGGCTGCTGAAGAGATAGCACCTCTAAGAATTGATTGTAAGATTGGGCCTGAAAGTACCTTGGATTGCTGCTGTTTTGTATTTATTTAACCTTTGAATGAATCGCTATTGGTTTTACTTTACATTAATGTTTAGTCAGTACACTTGGTGCTCATTTCCAGTACTAACGTAATGTATAATATCAATGTAACATATAAATAAACAAATGGAAAAGAGAATTGATATCCCATCAATGAAACACATCCAGGAGGAGGGCCCCAACACTGGCTGAACTAAGACGTAAATGGTTTTAAACCTGATGGGCCAATACAAATGCTTCTAGAACCTCTGTAGGTTGTATTATATGGTAGCACCTATTATCCCTCTAACAGGAGACAAATAATTTGGTTTGCAGGAAGGATTGTGGTAGTTGTGTCAGCTGGTGTGCTGTGTGCTATCAAAGCCACTACAAGTCTCCTTTGTCATCTAATAATGATCCTTATCAGGACTATTTTGTACACTGTGTGTTGCCTACAGTTCAATAAACATGATTTCATTGAGGTCTTTCTGCCTCTTGGCTTTAGTCAGTAACATGACCTGTAATGCTATTAGAAAGATGGGCTTTTTGGGAAACACGGAGTACAATCTCTGGTTTCACACAGCAGGTCATAGAAAAACTGCAATGTCAAGAGAAAGAGAAGCCCTTTGATATCTGGAATTGTGGTGACTTAAACTAAAAATTCTGCCATTTTCTCTATGTTGAATTGCTTGCTCCATATGCTTACTCCCATTGTGTGGCACTGTTATTTAAAAAATGGAAATAAACAGGAAAAAACAATTCTGATTCCTCAAAACTAAATGAAAGAAATATAAGAGGAAGAAAATGTCAGCTATGCTGAAAACATACTTGCTGAAATTGCTGAGATTTTTTTTAATTTTCTGAAATTTGCTGGAACGGTTATAGACAGGACAAGGACAATCAGCTCCCACAAGGTTCTTAGTAAAGGGGTGCCTCCTGCCCTCTGTTTTAAATGAATTTCCATGAAGTTTTGACTTGTGTTCTGCGATGCGTGTTTCAGTTTATTCTGAAAAAGTCCACAGGATTGTCTTTGAGTATTGCGAGTACACGTATCAAGTCCCTTTGTAGCTTCTGTTCAAGACTAAAGAGATCAGTTCCTTCAATCTGTTCCAAAAAGCCCTAGCATGTATCTGGTTGTCATTTTCCAGATTGATTCCAGATTCTGCAATGTCTTCTATAGTGCTTTGACCAAAATTGTTCAAAATATTCTAAAACAGATCTTAATATATTACGTTGTACAATTTTAACATAACATCCTTTTAGTTAAATTCTATGCCTTTAACTCTATATCCTAACATTTTGTGTTTTTGATTGCTTCTCCACATTGTCCAGAAGATGCAAAGACGTCAACAGAAACACCTAAATCTTTTTCATAAGTTTTTTTCTTGTCCAGCTAAAGTTTTTACTATCTGCATGCAAAACCCTGTACTCATTCAAATTTGCTGCTCCTACACTATTTGCTAATCCTTCCGATTTGGTATTCAGAATATTCATAGTCATAGTAAAATTGTCTTAACAGGCTTGGCTGTGGGACAACCTGCAGGCCACAGGACGGAGAGGCTGGAACCCCTATGTATAGAATGAGGAGTGACCCAGAGGCAGCTGCAGAATTGGAGGAAGGATGCAAAAGACATTGAAAGGAGAGAAGAGGCTTAAAAAAGTACTTACAATTTCTGATGCAAGGAAAAGACCAGAATGATTATGATTTAGGGGAACTGATTGAACTCGGCTGTTGTCATCATTATGAATTCCATTCACCTGCAAACCTGACTAGTTTACTAAATATTCCAGAATGCAGATCATCAATATAAACTAGGAAAAGCAGTGATCCTCGTACAGATCCCTGTGGTACTCTTAATTACACTAATTATATCACCACAGTTTGAGTATTCACAACTTACGTGTATTCTATTTGTTCTCTGTTTTTTCTATTTGTTAACCAATTGTCAATCCAAACACATGGGTCTCTGTGTACAGTTTGAGAATGATTGTTGAAATGTTATCCAAAGTCTTCTGAAAATCTAAACAAAGCACATCATAAACACTGTGTGTATCCATTAGTGTTGTTGCTTATTCAAAGAATTCTAACAAGCTGATGAAACAGAATGTTTCACATTCCATCTGTCACGGACGTCCAAAAGGACTAACCGTGGGGAGCAGGAGAGCGGAAAAAGACCCATATGCGTAGCGGCGAGACGGGAAAAAGGCCCGGGCTCAGTAGTGCAAAGAGTTCAGGAATGCCGTATAGAAACCTATGCCCTCAGGGAGCGGACGTGGGGCGCCCTGGTGCTAGGCGGGTCTCAGGACATCCGAACATCAATGCTGAGCCAGGACAGAGTGCAAAACCCGGAAATATATAGCCCAAGGAAGAGAGGGACAAGAAGGACAGCAGACCGGAAACTAGGGACAGGACAGAGAAGGAGCGCCCTCTGGCTGCAAAGGGCGTGACACCATCTTGACTATACTGTATAGTCAATGATGATCCTCTGAATTAGTTCTAATAATTGTTTCTGTAACCTTTCTATAGCTGCTTATTTCAATTATGACTCTCCTCTTATGGAGTTTTGTCTTCATACTTCCCATTTCTTTCTTGTCCTTTCTACTATCATTTTTATCCGCTCTTGCAATTCACCACACTTTTTTGATTCACTTGTTTTTCAGTCATTTTATAAAATGCTTTCATCTCCCTCGTATTTTTCCAAATTGATTTGTTGAACCATTTTCTGTGCTGTATTTTAGATTTTAATTTTAAACCAGCACAGTTTCAAGATATACTGTATTTCAGAGTATACGTAAAATCCCTAATGGTTCTTTTATCTTTGTTTGCCTCACTATGTCTTGATTGCTTTAAAAGACTAAAGCTATACAAGCGTTTCGTCTTGCAGGTAGTCTGATAGACTGGATTAAAAAGCAGTCTTTAACTATTTCCTTTTCTGCTGATGACAGACCTATAGCTTCTTCCCAATAAATGTGGGAAAAGTTGAAGTCGCCCATAACAACTACTTCTAATTTTGAATAAAAAATCTTAATTTCATTATACAGTGTTTAATTGTACAGTGTAATTAAATGGAATACCATTTAAGCTGATTCCCTGGCTTTCTTTGAAAAATGACTGGATGAAGCCCTTGAATGAATAAGCTACCCAATGGGCTAGATGAGCTGAGTGACTCACTTGTAACCGTTCTTATGTGATTAAACTCCTAATACCATGCCTTTGGAAAGTGTTTTAAAAAGTTTGATTTAGACTCAAAGACCCTTAATTCCTCTAACTTGAATTTTGTTTATTGATAACTTTTCATGTCTCTCTGGAACAGTGTAGACATTCATCCGCAGTACATTCATCTCCATCGATTTCAGTTAGCCACATTTCCAGTAACATCATAATTCCCTGCTAATGTGGCATCATCTGTCTCATGTAATTTGTTTCTAACAGTCCTGGTATGTTTGTATAAGCTGTTAATCACCTGGTCCTTTGTTTTGTTTTTCCCTTTGATTCTCCAGTTGTCTTTGCTTTCAGTGCTCTTAAATATTAGAATATTGGATATAAGAGAAAAGAACAAGTACTGGATACAATACAATCTAGTTAATATAGATAAAATCTATCTATATCATAATATATATATATAAAAGAAAGTATAGATAAATAAAAATGCTGTAAAAGTGTAAATGAGAGTGTAATGAAAAAAGAAACAAAATATCATGATAATCAAAGGTAACCTATGATTGCTGGTTCCAAGATCACTGCTACTTCAGCAATTTCTATTATATATAGATTATAATCAGGACATGACCCGTGGTACTCTACAATGCAATTCATCTTATGTCTTTTAAAAAACATTAGTCAGGTTTCTAACATGAATAAGGACTTGGAGATTATTGTAACATGACTAATTTATCAGTGCTCCTTGGGTTTTGGGTTTGATTGTGGACCAGAGTGTCTTTTGTGCAAATATTTTCTTTCTTATGATGGATAATGCAAGGTAGGGCAGTAGTTAGAATTGCTAACCGAAAAAATAAACCTTGTTGTTTACTCCCATATTAAGTTCAGATCTTTTTAAAACAATTTTGAATGTATGTTTGCTGTGCACAAGCTGGACTGCTCACAATCATTCTTTTTGATGTGTTCCAATGGTATTTCCTTTGCTCGGAGAGAAAGAAATATTATTCAGATGCAGACATAGCAGAGTCTTAGCAATTTTTCATTAACGAAAAGTTTTTTTCTTAATCTTCCGTATACCAAGTAATATACCAAGTAACTAAAACAAAATGCCCAGTCACTGCTGACACAGTTTTCATACACCATATGGGTTGGAGGGGAGTACAGGCAATGAAAAACTGGATTAAAATCCAGTTCATTTGATGTCTTCACGGGAAAACTATCAAACTTCACATTCTGACTCAGCATCCATTCTTTGAAGCTGACATTGGAGAAATGGTATTTGAAACTGAACACGTTTAATGCACTCACACATTCTACTCAAATAGGCTGAGGTGTTTTCCACCTAGATGCATAAGTATATGTACTGTAGAACTATTGTATAGAAACTTAAATACATGGAAAAGTCCAAACAACAAACACAGTAAGGAAAAATTGATTATTTTCATAATCACAGTATATTTCATTTTTGTGTGTTTTGTAAAACCCTCCTAGTAAAATATTCAAGACTTTCAAGAGCAGGAAAAAGTGGTGGTTTACATCAAGCACTCAGGCGGCACAGAAAACACAAGAGACACTCTAGCCAGGGCTAATAGTGAGGGCCAATTCAAGGAAATTTAAAATCAAAATCCTACAAATATTTCTCCTGCTCATACAACAGTCAAGTAAACGTATATGTGTCATCTTTATTTTCCTTCTTTCCCCTCACCATAAACAGCTTTGTCTGGCTCTTAATTGTTCTCCTGGCTGTAATTTGTGCAACAATCGTAAACCAGAAGGATTTATTTTGTTTTGGAAGATTCTATACATACTCTGGGAGGTCAAAGGAGCATATTAGGACCCTAAATTATTAATATTAATTCAGCATCTAGCTTTTGTTTGACAAGCATTTTATTTGCAAAGCACAGTAACCAATTCTTGTACAATCAGTAAGCCGTCAGCCACAGAGGCTACTTAAGGCAAGACTTTTTCCAAGGTAATTGAATAAGATGTCTACAGAAGGCTCCAGAGGCTAGCTCTCTGTTCCAGATGCTTGTTTGTTATTTATGGGACCTGGAAATTGGATGCATTGAAGAACAACACACCACTGATGCAAATCTTTCCCATTTTCTCCCTTTCTCTCTCTATCTGTCTCTCTCTTGAATAAGTACCAAGTTGTGCTTTAAAAACATGACCAAGCTTCAGTGCAGAAAGGAAATTAAAAGTCTCAGCAAAAACATAGACCCTCCAGCTGAAGATAAAATTGTAATATCTACAAAGAAACACTAAAACAGTAAAGAAACTGAGGAAAGAATATTGGATTTTATAATAGCTAAGACGTAAAGGAGCTGTGTAGAAGAAGGCTACAACATTTTTCTAGTTAAGGTAGTAATAATATGGAATATATAGATCGAACAGTAAAGATTTTGATTTTACTGATTGAAGAGATGTCCTTGAGAACTGTCCTGTGGTAACTTTTGAGTATTTCTGCACAGGAATAAGAGATTATCTCGAAATAAGAGAAGATGTAATTTTATTGATTAAATTTGGCCCTATGAATAATCTTTTAGTTATTGTTTCAGACACAGGGGTTTGAATTTAGGTCTAAAAACTGAACTACAAAGTGTTGTGGGCAATCCATAATCCAAAAGGATTAAAATCCCCAGAGGCATTGACAAAGGGAGGGAAAGTTTTTAATCTGTACATTTTAGAATTAAAACCAGATTATGAAACAATAATCTTTTGTAGCAAAAATTCTAACAATGTAAAAAAAGACAAATGTTGTAGCACAAGCTACACTACAGTATTGATTCTTAAAAGAACCTGGGAAATACTCTCAATTCCACCTGAAGAGCTCTCTGAGCTTTGTGCTTTTACAATATGTCAGGCTGGGCTCTGGCACCTCTGAAACGCAAGGTAGTTATCACAAGTCTTCCAACCACTTAAGAAGTTGTCCTTAAGGACCAGAAATTGAAATAAAATTAATTTTCATTTCAGTTTTGTTTCATTTCTAGTTGTTTTCATCTACCTCTGAATACAAAACAGAAGTACAACAAAAAAATCCTTTAGAGCAAAACTGAATTGTATGCTTTTTAGCTAGCCTCTCACTTTTTATCACTGTACCTTTCCACATAAAACGAGAAAGCAAGATGATTTGTTTGTGAAAACAAGAAAAGCAGCATCCAACATCCAGTGGAACAAATTCATTATAGTGGCAAGTCTTTGGTTGTTTTTTTATTTTTTTCAAGTCTGTTTTCTTGTGAAACAAAATGTTTTTGCTGTGCAAGACCACAAAGAGTTGTTGTTTTGAGGGTGCAGTACACCTATGCTCAAGTGTAGTACTGTATATCAGATTGCATGACAGCGTGTCTGGCTGTGCCCTGGGAATGTGGTCACTCTTCAGTCTCCTCCTCATCACTAGCGTCGCTCAGTGGGAACTCCCGGTACGCCTTCTGAGTGCTGTAGGTTTTGACGTGCATGGGGCACTCCTGGTTTATTATGGCCTGGGAGAGAAGACACAGGGATGAAGAGCAGGACATGATTCTCCTTTTCCTAAAAGATTCTCCTTGTGACTTGAAGGAAAATTAATCTTACCTTTTCCTTTCCTGTTTTTTTCTCTGGCAGTGAGTGGTACATAATGGATGATAACTTAAATGTGACAGGGTGAGACACTTTGCTCATGAGTTTCTTGTTTTCTTGGGAGATATTGTGAAAATATAAAGTTTAAATCTAGCAGGGGGCAACTACAGGGCAGCATGTTTTTTTGCATGTAACTAATATTATTAGTTACATGCAAAAAAACTAATATTTTTTATATGTAACTAATATGAACTTATATTATTAGTTACATAATTATTATTAGTTATTGTATCCTTGAGCAAGGTATATTACCTGAATTGCTCTAGTAAAATAAACTGTTCTATAAATGTGAACAAACGTTGACTGGTTTGTTTAAAGGCGTTAGACAAACAAATGAGCAATATCAGGAAAGGGCAAAATGTTTTTAATTTTATTATTTTGTGGTTGGAGTATATTTGAGGTATGGTGTATAGGTACCATTGTTGCTTGAGGCAATGTTGGGGCCACAACACAATCTCAAGTCCAAAGGCATCCTGGTATAGCAGGCTAAGTGGCTTGTGGGTAAATTGGTCCTGGTGCGAGTGTGTGCATGTTTGTGTCTGTACATGTCATGCGATGGACTGGCATCCTGTACAGGTTGTATCTCACCCCTGCACCTCTGGGGAAACATTAAATCTGATCCAGTAGTGCTTTACACTGCCATCTTTTGAACAGGATCAAAGTCGGTTTTGTTCTGGCTCATAAATAACAGGTAAGAATCCATCAAGTAAGAATTCAGAACCCATACCCTAGGGAAAGGGCACAAAATGAATTCTAAAATCTCTCACCATTTTCTCTTCTCTTGCTGCAGGATTTCTTAAAAAGCAGCACAAAGGGGCGTATAGTATGTTGATAATGCCAATGATGACCATGAGGTAGTGGAAGCCGATAGCTTCCACAATGGCTCCAGCTGTGGAGGGGCCTGAGACCACAAAAAGAGAGCTGGCATTATACCCCAGAGATCAAATGTCCAAGATACTCAGGGTCAAACGGTCAAACATGATATCAGTTCACGTGATAGAAGTACATTTCTCCTGATGATGTTCATGGGAAGATTATGATTAGAATTAGCATTCTGCTATTTTCATTTGGAATCAGTTTTTAAAAGCGTGGTCAGGTTTTTCAACATCGCTGATCTATGAAGACCTCCTCACCGATAGCGAATCCCATGCAGAAAGCAACATCTGCAATAGCGTAGACAGTTCCATAGACTGAAGCATGCCGGAGATCTACCAGGTAGCCCATTATAGGCATCATGGAGGAGTCCACCATACCTACAGGAGAGGAGAAATGAGAAATTATAAGATGGTTTAAATCCATTGTTCGGGTGTTCTGTTGAATTCTAACAATGGCTAAATGAAGCAATGGATATTAATACATTGGCTTTAACATCATCTGGCTGAGGAAACGACAGCGCCCTTCACTCAGAGAAATGAACTAGAGAGCTACTGCAACAGTGAAGCCAGGTGTGTTTTATACATGGGGAATTGAAAGTGCAAGATTAGAGTTTGTCTTCCACAAGAACACCTGCTAAATAACACCATTTCTGAACGAATGTTAAAAAAAAAGTTGTGCAATTAGGCTGTCAAGAAATCCATGTATCAGGAAATGGGTAGCCCTACAGAATTTACACTGACAGGATAATTCCAGGCTGCAGGTTTTTGATGGGCTACACTTTTATTTGGCAAAATATTCACTTAATGAAATTTTTATGAAAGTAAAAAGTTACGGGCCCCCTCAGTAACTGATGTGAAAAACAGCAAGCAACTGTTTGAGAGCTGCTTTTCTTGAAAAGAGAACAGACATTCCCAGATACAAATCAGTGCATGAGAATATAAAACATTAATGGTTTATTAATACAATAAATGGATATAAATAATATAAAAGGTTGTGAAATGATTTCCCAAGGGATGGTGCAATTGAATTTTATAGATGGGAAAATGAAAGATAGAAATGGCTAGTTAAAAGTGTGTTGTTTTTTCTGACCATTTCAAATCCTTGTCTAACCTAGAAGTCTAGTGACATCAAGATCTCATTTCCAAGTGAGGCCTGTTTGAAACACTTTGTCACATCATTTCTACCAACATTAGGACAAGAACAATACTACAGTAGATACATTTGATAATTGATAGAATTATTTCAAGAAAAAGTACTCTAAAAATAGTAACGAGTATATTTATCAAATGTAAAGATCACCTATATCCTATCTTAAAAATGGTACAATGATAAGTAAAACAACATTAAATCTTTCTGAGGCATTTTCAATGACGTGAGAGCAAAATAACAATGTTTTGTTTTGATTCATACAATCTTTAAAACTGTGAACTATAATATTGATCAAGATCTTAACTGATAAGAACTATGGTTCTAAGGTAAACTGGACATTTTCCCAGAACCACTTTATAAACAAAGGCATACCTGAGGTTCGGTTTACAGTAGGTAGTGCAAGAAATATTCACCTTACTTTCTTGCACAGTTCACAGTAATGTATTTGATATCTAGAATTTGTTATTTATTTCCATTCTGCATGTAGAAGTGTCTAATATCCTTGTTTGTTACCTTTGCACAAAACCCAATTTTAATTTTCTTGAAATGTTATCTGAATTCTGAAACTATGGATCTGGTAATGTTTTAGTCTATCATTTTTCAAATTTCTCAGAATTTGACTTGATTATTGACATTTTTTTAATTTAATAAAGCTTGAATTCAAAGAGTTTATATAGAATAATATTAAAAGCTGTTTGTAAAACTTCAGAAATAAATTCTCAAGGCGTGTTAGAGGAAAAGAATACAGTATCAGCAGCATAAAAATCAAATTATGCATTGTTCATACTCTGACCAATGTTCTTATTTATACAGTCAATACAATTGGACCTAAAATAGAACCCAGTGGCAATATTTCATGGAATAAAAAATCTAATAAAATAATTATAATATAATTATAATACATCAGATTGATGCACTTAATTAACATTTTTGAAATAATTTTGAAACCTATTTAAAAACGACAGTAATTAATTATGCAACAGTCTATACAACATTAATATATGACGTACAGAATAAAAAGCTTTAGAAAGATAAGTAAAAAGGGAAGCACAATATTTATATCATTAGCTACCTTTGCTGTAGTGATTGTACCATGATTACTTTTTAAGCTCTTAATCACTTAAAATATTCTTCTCGAACAGAAGCTCTTTTGTGTATTATACTGAATGGAATGAAGGATTTAAAAATTCATATTCTTGTCAAGATCAATGCCTTTTGATGTTTTCCCTCTGTATTGATGGCAATGCCAATTAATCTTTTTTAATGTGTGTTTTGTTTAATATTGTCTTTAAGAAAAGAAACAAGGTTGAAGGTAATAATTTTGGAATAAAGCTCTGCAGCTGTCAAATTGTTTGTTTAGTTTTTCATGGCTCAGATAATATTGTAAATTTTCTTTTGTTGCATGTAATTTTTTAAACGTACTCTATACGTAAGCTCTCCTTAACATACCATGGGTGAAGTTAATCATCACTAAAATTAAACCATATAGATCCCAGAAGCATTGCCTTTTAGGAGTATGGGTGATTTTACAACGGTCTGATCACATTCTTAGGAACATTAATACAGTATTTATTTTGCATTGTTTTTAAAGCTATATGTTAAAGCTTGTATTTTCAGATTCCAGGTGAAATGTGTGGCCAACACATGTAGTATTTTAAAGAGTGTAAGATTCTGTGGCTAACTCATTACTACCATCTGTTTCATTTGAGCAGACTATAATAATATTACAGAGGTCAATATCCTGTTTTCACAATAATGCCTTTTTAATTGGTTAATTGTCATAACCCCACTTTGACACAATTGCCAGATGTGTGTCTTTTCCATGTGTTTGGGGATTCCAGAGACTGTGCCGGAGTAAGCTAATATTTACTGATTATTTATTATCATTTACTCGCAATTTAATCTACATCATGTGGGCAATGGTTACTTGTAATTTTCTAAAATGTCTGCAAATTAGGTATATGAAGTGTCACAATAATTTCATTGATAAAACGTTTTCACTAAGAAATAGCAACATTCCAGATTAAAGCGTCGTGAAAGGATTATGGGGTGAAATTTTGGCTTATCCCGCTTGGCTGAGGCCTGACCTCCTGGCCATAGGACAAGGAGACCAGGACCCCCATGCAGGGTGACCAAGGGGCAGCTGCAGAGGTGGAGAGGGGGTGGAGGTGGGATGCAAGAGACATGCAAGAGAGAGAGATAGGGATCTCATAGGTATTTGTGGAGTTTTGGGAGAGGAATAGATTTCAGTAGCGATTGCTAATTCCTGACAACTGAGTCTGATTGAACTTGCTTGTTGTCATCCCTCCCAAACTTTTGTTATGAACTCCATTTATCATTCTGAGGTTTAATTTTGAAGGTTGTTATGGAAATTGTATCTGCTGTACTGTTAATCTACTCTTTGCTTTTGGAAACAAAAGCCAGATAACAATTTCAAACTAAAGCTCACCAAATTAAATTTATTAAAGTACACTTTCAATAATTCAGATTTCAAAATATTGAAAATGTAATTGAATTTTCAAGCAATTTGAATTAACAGAGGTATCCTGATGCATACGAAGTTAGTGTTGACATATAAAAAAATGTGATTGCATTAAAAGCTGTATCTTGTAAAGTTCCATACTGAATGTATTTAAAATCAAACGGATCTTCATTCTGCATTTTAAATAAACATTGGACACAGTTTGGATTCAGATTCAATTTTTGGATCAGATTCAATTTTTGAATAGTGGCTTATCAATAATGTGACTTGTTCTTTGCATTGAAAGAATCAACACAAAATATGAGCATCACTTACCAATCGCAAGTCCAAGGCCGGCGTTAGGACCAATGAGTCCATAAATATCATTTGCTAGAGGAACCTGAGATTTAATTTAATTGAACATCAGTTTTAGGAATTTCTGACCTGAATACAAATTTCTAAATAAGTTTCTTCTATAACACAAATATAATACAAGTGTAATTAACCTAGGTAATGAATTAAGTAGATACAAAGACAGTTATTGGCTTTTAGCACACTGTGCTGTCAGTGAAGGATGCGCCTGTCTTCCAGTCAGTGCTGTCCCTCCAGTATGGGGCAGTTGTGTCTGTGATGTGTCAAAAGACGATTGGCTCAAAGATAAACAGGTGGGAGGAGGTGCCTGTACTTTCTCATTCGCCCCTCTGTGCAATTGTGAGGTTTGTAGTTACAAGCTGAGATGTGAAAAACACACCATTGTCTATACCAAATTCAGGTGGGCATTACAAAAGTAATAGATGGTTCTGAATCACAAAAACATGTAAAATGTCTATTAAAGAAGCACACCTACTCATCTACAGTAGTCTTCAATGAAACGAACACTACTAAATAATGTATGTTTTTTTCCGTCAAATATGTTTATGTATATGTTTAGTATACTCACACAGAGCAGGCTGATTCCAACAATCACCATTCCAATCAATGAGCAGACCCACCTGTAGAGAGATCGACACTGTCACTGCACCTAAAAGGCCAGCTCACTTACACAATGGAACATACAGTAAAGCACTGGGACCAAGGAGGTTGTGAGTATTTATCAAACTATCTAGAACTTCAAACACAAAAGACACCAGAATAGCCATCCATTTTAAGTCCTGTTTTTAAGGAAATGTCTTCTTTTTCAATAGAGTATGAGCTCACAAGAACAACAAAAAAAGAAGAAAAAATGGTATTTAAGATTAGAAAAGGCATCTTGTAAATTTTGTGCTGGCCACGCGTCTCTTTGTAAGAACCATTTATGCACATGAATACAGCTAATCTAGGATCATACATTTTTAATGAAGAATTTTTAATAGAGTTCACAAACTTTTAGCAGGAAACCAACTCAAAGTGTAGTTCAAATGCAAACCCAATAATTACTTACTGTACCTAATTATAAATTCAGACCTTATTACAAGTCATTGGCATCTGTGATAATAAAGCTTCTCACTCGAGGGTGTATGCCAGAAGCATTTTATGAGCACATTTACACTGCTGTTATTCTTTTATGAGAATTTATAATAATAAGATTGGAAAGCAAAGACAAAACAAATGTTATTAAATAAGCACAGTCCAGTGCAAAAAGGCCAACGTGCCAAACATATTGACCACAAGTTAAGCACTGGGCTGAAATTTGTTCAACAAAATAAAAGAATTATACTGGATGATTAAAAAAGCCCTCTTTTCATCTTTTACAATTGTTGTAACAATGTAAAAAATGTAACAGTCTAAAATTACCTGCCCATTTTGTTAGCTAGCAAGCCAAACAGGTTAGTTCCAATGAGGTACGATATACTCGCAGGGAGAAATGCTATACCTGAAATATGTTATCAAAGAGAAGGTTAGTTCTTTGTTAAACATGTGTATCAAACATTTGAGATAAAAAAATAACATATAAAGTACAATAAATCAGTGTAAAAACACATAGCCATTAAACAGATTTTGTAAATGATAAAATGCCTCTATCCTTCCTGACTTTTTAGCTGTACTTCTGAAAATGATCGTTTTAGTATAAATTATAATCATTATCCCTTTATTTTATATATCAAGATATATTGATATGTTTAAGACAAAATTTGAAGATTCTGACACATATGAGCTGAGGGATCATGCTAAAGCTTTTTAGCAAAAGAATACAAAGCATGGACATCCAGAGCTTCATTTAGGCAACTAAAGAAGGCTAAAGAGTCCAAACAAAGTTGGGGTGTATATTAATGGTACTTTGCACACACTTTGTCAGTACTATACACTGATGCAGGCAGGAGCCAAGCAATTCAAGCCTTGAAAAATGAACCATAGAATTTTGAATTTTATTCTAAATTCCACAGGAAGCCAGTGGAGTGAAGGTAAAACAAGAGATACTTTCTCATACTTATGCATGTCTGTTCTAGTTTAAGATCAGAGAAGCTGAGTTTAGAACATGCTGCAATTGGCTACGATCATGTTCGGAAAACACAAGCAAACATTGTAAATGATTATAAGTTTGGAAAAAGACAAAGTAAAGTATTAGCTTTTCTGCATCTGATTATGAAAAGATACGAACAGACATGGGCAATACTATGAGGATGAGAAATAGATAACATTGCTAACATGAGCTTCAAATTCAAAGGCTCAGATCAAAGATAACACCAAGATTCCTGACCTGAGCACTTGAACCGATTCCAGGACCATCAATAGTCAATCTTTAGATTTGTTGAGGAGAGCTAAACAGCATAACTTCAGTCTTGTTAGAGTTCAGATGTGAAAGGTTATTTGTATCAATTTTTTAACATTATTGAGACAGCGTGACATGGCAGACAGTGCTTGACTAATGATGTTTCTTGCAAACATAAATTTGGGTGTCATCAACATCAAAATTAAAGCTGTTGTCAGACTTTTGCATTCATGCAGCATAATCACAACTTTATATCTTGGAAAAAAAATTACTTGACATAAATTAATATTTTTCAAGTAGAAAAATATCCTACTTGAAAACAATTTTCACAGCACTTTGAAACACGTGACAGGCACAAGTTAGAGGCCAGCTTTCTTTCTCACCAAATTTACATCAAATCGAGGTAGTACAGCGATTTAAACACACTGTACAGTTGTAGCTTATGTTTCTAGTGTTTTATGTGTGTAGCTGAGTTAACAAATAAAAGTGACTTCTAGTTTTGTAACTTTATTGTTTCTAAAATTAAATTATCCTCTCACCATAACTTGAAGGGAATAAAAGAATTCCACAAGCTTGACTAATATTTAACATTAGAGAGAGCCTTTATTACTAATGTTTAATATTTAACAGTCAAAGTCCTCAAAGCACACTAAATGAATATCTGCATTTCAGGCAAAGTGAATCAAAATTCAGAAAGTCTCAGTGGTGGTTGTAGTACACAGGGTATAGATCATCAGATGTCTCTATTTCAATAACAGATTCACATGTGTGGATTGGCATGTGTTGGGCACAGATTGCATTACAGAACTCTGCATTACCAGGGCTAAACAACTGAACTGTCTGGCTCCCACATTACATAAAAGTTTTAATCTCCTTTTTATGGCAATATTTATATTGAAGCCGAAATATTTATATAACTTGAAACTGAAATAACAACAGAAAGCCGTATAATACATTTCACATAGAAACGATTGCAGAAACAGAAAGCACCATACCTTGGATTCCCATTACCCCTTTTAAGCGTGGACTGATAGTTTTTTATAGATATGCTGTGTCAGAGCACTTATGAAGTTTTAACCACAGTCTGAGACAGAGAACACATCCACATACCAAGTTGCCATTCTGGAGAACACATAGTTTGCATCATCCATATGGGTAGTGTGGGTTCCAGCATGGCCACCCCCATGTTAGCAAAGCAAATGGACCCTGTAATACAGAAAGGTATATACTACAACTGGGCCAGAGGAGTGTTAACACTGGTTATTTATAGAGAGAGAGGTTAATGCACAACAGGCTGAATATTAACACAGTATGGGAAAATAGTCTTTTCAGTTTCTAAAGCGTGACAAATGTTTTTAATGAACCAGAAACAAGCAAACTCACACAATTCACAATTACACGGTTTTCTTTCTTATGATGCACCTAGGCAATTCATGTGGTATGATTCATAATTCATGATGAAGCATCACAACCCCCAGAATTGTCACCCTGCTGTTCTCGAGATAGGCTAAGACTCACTTGGTAATCAATTCTGAAGCTTACACTAATTTCATTATTTTAAAAAAAAAATGTGTTATGCTTAACAGCTGTGATTTTTTTTCTCAGCAACAGATGAGATGATAGTTCTTAAATAACTCGGAATCTGTACTTACCTGCACTTATTAGAATATAAGGATCCCGTAGTAAGGTTAATAAAGGTGTGCCTTCTACACTCTGGAAAAAAATCAAAGGTATATTACTAGGCAAAGCACACTGGTAAGATTTCAACTGGATCTACACCACAAATATTGGCATTTTTACTGAGAAAAAAAACTGGTCTGCAGCCATTATTATCTCTTGAGGTTTATGTGCTACAGAAATTAACAGCGCAGAAGTCTCTGGCAATTTTAATTAGGAGATTCTCAATGGAGTTTTTACCAAAAATAACCTCAATAAAAAATAAGTGGAAAATAGTCTTAAATATTAATCATGTTAATGTTAAGATAATTACGGTAGCTGCCAATAATAAAAGTAGGATTCTAGGTTTGAAAGCAGTTTACCTTCCATAAACCTAGGGCTGATAACAAACGTTCTTTCCTGTATGTTATAATTTCAGATACAGAAAGTGCAGTCTGTGGCTTACAATTTAAGATTTAGATTTAAGAAAATGTTTAAACTTACAGGTTAAGATTTTACTAGAGCTCAAATGCAGTTGTCTAGGGAAGACCACATTTTTATAGTGAATCATAAGCATTTTAATTAGTCAAATGGTGGAAGGAGGCCTGCTGGAATTGTGGGCTGAGACCTCACAAGATCAGGCTAATTGCTATATTACAGGAAGACTTTTGTTGGTCACAAGAATTAACAGGATGTGTTAATCAAATCTTTTGGATCAGCAGCATTAGACATAGTCTGTATTACGCTGTGGCTAATTCCTGTAAATGAGAATACAGTTCCTTAGTCAGTATTGGACTGCTTCTCGATTGCCTGCCAATGAAGATAACAAGCATTTTGTCATATTGAACACAGTGCTACTGGGACATACTAACAAAATTGGACATCTTTCTTCCAGTTTATTCTTCAGAACTACATTTGACATTCAAGGTTTTCCCCTGCCCCTGGTGATTTTGATTTTGTTTAAATGGAAAGGGAAGAAACACTCACCCCAGGAGAGATCTTTGATGGCCGCAGTATGCAGAGCTGTAATGCTATGTAGGAGAAGGGAGTAAGGAAATACAATTACATTATTATTTCAATGAGATTTTTACCAATGCTCAAGGGTTATTACCAATGTCTTAATGCACCTTGGTTGAACACCATTCATATTAGCCTACCAATACTGTTTACCCAATACCAGGCACTTATTCCTAGGGAATGTTATGGCAACGTGGAGCCTGTACTGAAAGCACAGGGCTCAAGGTTGGACTATACCTTGGAAGAAATGCCAGTGCAATGCAGGTTACACACACAAGATGTGTGGACAATGTAGAGGCACCATGTGTCATAGCCAGCATGTCTGTGAAAGGTGGAGAAAAGTGGAGCACCCCAATAAAATTCACAAGAATATGGGGCAAACCCCCTATCTCAGCACCAACTGCTATGCCACTCACCTCACTGCTAGTACCCTAAATAAACTGCAACACTTTTGTTTACTCTGCTAAAGCCTGTCATGATTCATTATTTTGTAAGACTTATGAACACAAAATATTTCATTTGTGACGTTGTGACACCTTACCTTATTGGGAGAACTTTAGAAAACGTTACATGGTGTAATATGTGTATAAATATATACTGACTTACAGTACTTACTAACTTACCTCCATCAACTAAAGCCAGGCAAGCTAAAACAATGAACGGGGCACTTTTCCCAACAAACTCATACATGACACTTCCAAATGGGGCTCCAACTGTCAGAGAAAAGGCAAAAACACAATTTTACTGAAGCACAGTAATTTTGTAGTCACAGTTCTGTCCATGACAACTGACTCTCTCAAAGAAATAGAGAATAAATTGTGCTTTACATTATACACGTGACTTGTTCCACGGTTAATTATGAGTTATAAAAACGAAACTCCTCATTGCATGAAGCTTTCTGAGACACTTAACCCATGTAGTGTGCGGTTTTAGTAATGGGTAGAAAAATCAAGGAAACATTTTTACACTTTACTTCTTTACCACTTAGCGATGTAATCACCCCATGAAAATCAGCATTAATGCAGAAAATATTTGTTTAAGATCTGATTTAAGATTTAAGAGAGTGATTTTGTGAATGTGCATTTGTGAAAGTACCACTTTTCCGGGTATTAGTACAGATGCAATAAATGTAACTGTGTATAAATGTAACTGTGAAACACTTGTGTATAAATGATGCAAAACTGGAAAACAGGATGCTACTTACTAAGAACTCCCATTGCTAGACCTCCAAGAGCTAGTCCCATGGCAACACCTCTCTCATTGTCATCTGTGTAAACACTGGCCAGCATCCCCAGGCCTACAAAGACAGCACAGGCCCTATTGAAACGTCTGTTTCCGAATGCCTTCTTTTAAATATGTAAATTAAGTTGTTTAATGTACAAAATTCCTGGTTTCCATATTGGAAGAAAACCAGCCACCCACTTGTTGGTTTGCATGCGTCACCAGTATTGCTTCATTTTTGACGTACAATTCTTAAACCCGTCTTTGAAAAATTAACATATTTCTGTCTCCATTGTCATGTAGTAATAGTGAGGCTGGCTCAAGGCAACAAGATGAAGTCAGAAACAACTGCTGGCTTTAGTTCAAAGTACTGTAATGGAAAGTATAAAGGGCCGTTTATAAAAGGAACTCAGATATATTAACCAAATTCAAACTTTCAGTTTTTTATACAAAACAATATGGTTCATGCCAGGTTCATGGCATAACATTTTATTAAGTCATGGTGCCGGGACTAGGGGGCAGGAAGGGGGTCTCTTGCCACTCTGTATGTCCCGGAAAGATCCTGAGAAACAATTTACAAAAACATCATCTTCAGCAGTTTTTTCTATATAAGATATGAAGCTAATAGTTCACTCAACAGTGCAAGACGAACCAGAGGACACAAATGGAACGTACATGGAGTTTAGTGCAACCACATAGTTTCTGCCTATCATATGTGCTCAAAGGTTCCCAACCTGCTACAGAGGAGAATGAAGAACCGAATCCTTGCAGGGCTCGAGCCACAAATAGAAGGGTGTATGTTCCTGAAAAGGCGAACACTGCAAATCAGAAAGACAATAAGCAAAGATTTGTTAGTTGATCTCAGGTAAGTTGTACAGAACAGTTAACTGCATTAGTGGACCATAATTAGCAGAATGAAAGAATAGCATTGATCATATTTGTATTATGCCAATGTATATGTACTGACTGCAAGTTTGTAAATGTATATATTTATGCTGGAATTTTTACCCAAAATGCTTAACACAATGAAACACTTCATTTTTCTGCAATTAAACCCTCCCCATTAAATGCTAAAATCAGAAGGATGTGACTGAGTTAAGCTCTATTCAGGACTAAAACTTGCCCAGGCTTTTCTGATTCAAACAGGCAAGAAATGCTACAAGCAAAACTAAAATTTTTTAGGATAAATTCAAACATCTCCAAGGCAAAACCTTTGAGGCTTCATACAGTAGGATGAAAAGTTATGAGAGTTTATTAAAAAGTCCATAATAACCCCAATGATGACAAACTTCGGAGAGTCCATTAGGAGCTCTGACATTCCTTGCCAAAAAGTAATTATTATTATTACTCTGATGAATCTGTATGTGCTAATACTTATATTTCATGTTTATTAATTGATGCTTACTTATTGTCGAGAAGAACAAGATAATAAATCCAGCAAACATTGGGATGTGGAATCCGATCCTGGAAAAGGGAAAACACACAAGAGACAGTCAGGCTGAGAAAGTGGTTGGCTTATTTATTTTGTGTTTTAGATTGGTGAAAGGACACAGTGACTTGACTATTGTTTATTTTAAGGAGCTGATATTAACTTTGATAATGACTGACCTTCAAAATGGAGGGCAAACAGACTTGGAGACCTTGATGTTTTTAAACAAATCAGCAGGCAGTTCCCAACACACTAGAGTAGGGCCCCTCATTATAGCACATGGCAAATATTTTCATCTTTTTCCTACTGTTATTGTGTTTAAGGGGAAAATCAAAAACTGCAGCTAACTCTCCACTGTATTCAAAAGGGCACATAAATGAACAAAGGGCTGTCCCTGTGCAAGATCGGATTTATTAGAACCCGCATTGCGGTGTGAGAATATACTATAATGAGTTGTTAGGAAGAGTTACCACAACAAAAATAAGTTTTGTTTCAGGTCATGAAAGTGCTATAGGCATCAAAATTAATAATTTACAGGTTAAGCACAAAACCACAAATAGTGACCTTGTAATACAAAGTTCCAGCAAATAAACTTTCTAGTGTCTTGCTCATAAAATGACTCCATATATCCACTGCATGTATACTGTACATTGGAGCACCTGTAGTTTAAATCAAAATTCCCATAATGAACAGATTCATTACACATTATGGGGTGTGCTCGTCAGCTGACTTATACAGATACAGTATGAATCTGAAATAAATGAGCTTTGGTGCCCAAGGACTGTACAGAATCTACTCAGACATTTGTGTTTAAATTCAGTTGGGATAGGAGGCAAAGAGAGCTGATCTTCCTCAGCTAACTTGTCACATGCTACTGCTGTGCTGTAAGCATCAGCTTGATTACTATTTTGCCTGTTGAGATTAGAATGAACTGCCGACATGGCTTTGATACACTTGAGCAGCATAACTAGCACAGTTCAAGACAGGGAGAAAAGCTGCATGCTTGATGTAAGATGGGCCAAATTACCTCAGTTCACGTGTAAACGTTCTTATGAAGAAGCATTAATTAGCACAAAGGTGCTTATAAGACAAAATAGATATTGAATTTTCTGTTTCAAATGAATTTAGACATAACTGAGAGGAAACAGCCTTACTCTTGTTGAAACAGCCTGAAGGCAAAGAAAGAAGAACCATATTTAAAAGCAAAGAAGAATATTGACCCTGGTTTGAGTGCTCTCCTAGGCTTGGGGTAAGAAGCCTCAGACAGTACCTGTTTGTCAGAGGGCCAACAAAGGGATTAGTCAATAGCTGTACTAAAGCTTTGGAGGCGAACAGCAGCCCCACACGAACATTTTCTTCCACGAGGTAGTCACTGTTCTTCACACAGTTGTTATACGGTGCTGACGTCACGGCCTCCCTTTCGAAAGAGCTGTTGACATTCACATCGGAAATGAGGTCTGACACGTTGACAGCAGAGTCACTAACGACGTAGGTTGCGTTGTCATAAAAGGAAAAAACAGAGGAGAATGTGGTGGCTTCATAGGCCTTCTGTGTTGGAAGTGAGCTGTCGTTCAGGGTTACAGAATGTTCTGACGTCTGGTACTCGGTGGCATATAGGAAGCTGGGGATGATGGGCACTACAAAATCAGAGATGACAGTTGTTTAGTTTGGGGAAAGAGATGCACTTTAGAAGCAGACACCAGTAAAACAAGAAACTAACCAATTGACCTCAGTGTTCAAAGACGTTTTGTCACATACAAATGCACTCCAAAAGTTTGTGTAATTAGAGCAAAGATGTAAAGTGACCAAAACAAATGACAGAACAGTAGTTGTTTGCTCTGTCAGGTTTGCTCCACTGAAACCAGAGTGTGCCACAGACCATGTCTACATTTTATTCAGTTTATCCTAAAGGTTAGCTTCCGATTTGAATCTTATTTGAATTTGAACAGAGTGAATTTTGGATTTAGTTAGAGGGAAAACAAAGGTACACATGCAATGTGTATGCTTTCCCTACCAATCTATTTTTCCTTCATTAACGTATATGTTTAGGGTTACGAAAGCCTTGATATGTATGGGTCAAACTAGTACCATTTACAGTTTGTCTACGATTTAAATTAATTCACTTGTTTGGTTTTGTTCCACACTGGTCACATCTCACATATTTGTTGGGAGGTTCCCTTATTTTTAACAACTTCCCTGACCAGTTCTTTTAAACATTCATGCACATTTTTTTTTCATTAGGTGCATTGTTAGCTTTCATTCAGATTTGCATTCTGATTCAAAAACAAAACAAACATCTTGCTCAGAAGACAGAAGATTGACTTACCCACGACAGTAAGCAGCATGTTATCTACCAGCAAGGCGACAAAGACCACCACTAACACGAGCTTCCGGGACTCCCTGCCATCCTTCAACCATCGTAGAGGGTTGAAACTGGGCATCGTTCAGAGTAAACTGGTTGGATGAACTATAAAACCTGGGTGAAACAGAATGTATCACAATAAGCCTGATGTTTAGGCACAATAAGACCTCTCTGTCATGAGATCAAACCTTGAGGCTCTGAACTGCAGTAAATACAGTATTCTTGCCTGGGGTGTGTGGGATGTTTTTTTCCTTTTCTCTCTAAAGGCACCCTTGCTAAGCTTTACTTGAACGAGCAGTTCCCTCATTTTAGCGCTAATGAACATACAAATGTCATGTAGTAGTTTAGAATTGAAGTGAATCTGATACATAATAATGTCTAACAGGAACTCATTACTGTTGTAAAACCAGACATTAATGCCAGAAATACATTTTGCTTCTGGAATATACAGTATATACACATACTGTATATTCAACAATTAGATTAGAATCCTTTATGTCTAAATTTGCTTACAGAACTGTCAGCAGCTGTTTGTTGATAGGATGAGCACAGAGCTTTATACAGGTAGATACAGTATTCAAGAGTAGTCTAAGTAAAAATTGAGCATACATATTAATTTTATTAGCAGCAAAAACACATAAAGCATTTTAGGTAATGTGTTGGGAGAGAGCCTTGTTGTCCATCAGGCTGATATAGTAAAAGGTTTCATAATTACTGTTTTTCAAAGCAACCTATAGAAATTAATTCAAACTTCATTCTCACCTGGAAGACAGCAAGGTCTGTCTCAGTTAATTCTACATTATTTAACATTTACATACATTTATTTAAATAATAAAAGTCATTTTAAGTACTCCTTTTGGGGCTTTTCTTATAGAACAGATCTGAAACACATGAAATCCACAAATTGGGAAGATATGTCCATACAACTACAACATTAAACTGTACAACTCCCAAATTCATGCAAACAGATTTCTGTTCCGCTTTCCAATATATAGTTATAAATCCTAAAAGTTTATTTTATGACATTTAAATACTGTAAGTACAATGTTAGTAGGAAACAGACACGTTTAAATGTGTATAAATCATAGTAAAGCTTCTTATTAAGGTTTGCATGCGAAGCTAAGTGGGAAAATAGCTTCTGATTAGAATTAACTTGTACGTTCCATTGACATAATGATTACTAACAGAATGTAGAATATCTCCTACAAAGTTCCCAGCAGCTGCAACAGCTAACATTTGCTGAAATGGTCCAAAGCCCAGAATAAATCGGTTTGACTGTCCAGGTGTCCATAACACCAGAACAATGAACTTGCCTTGATTCTTCTTTTCGATTTTTAAATGCCCAAAAAACATTTGTAAAAGTAACTTTTTCAAACTTACACAACTTTAAGCCTCACTACTCCCTTAAAATGTAACATAAATTAGCATTAGCAAGTGCCCCTAAAGCCCAAGCCTTTGACTGTTATCACAGCCACGAGCTATTCGAAAGAGGGAAGAGCTACCTTACCTTGTAATGCATTCTGTTGAGATACACCAGGTGCAAGTCAACACGATGTTCCCTCTTCCACCTCCTCTATTTATTAGCTCCAATGCCTGCAGGATGTGCCTGGCCTTTTTGCAAGAAATAATTTAAGAGGCAAACCTTTAATAAAACACACCGAGCTCCGCAGCTTCTCGTACGTCACAGAGAGAAGTAATTGTTTCGACCACAGGCCCTTTATTGGAGAGGCAGGAGGAAAGCAGGCTTTTGCTGTTTGCAATAAGGGCTTATCTTTGATCTGGAGATGTTAACCCTTTTCAAGTGGGGGGCGGGGAGGACAACTCATGGAAACGTCTGCCCTTTTCACAAGCCATATCCATCAGTGTCATCGGGACGTGTGTGTTTGCACTATGTCCCTCTTCCTGATGTGTCTGTTAATAGGGCTCTATTCCTTGCTGGTGAAATAAAGCCTGTACTAATTTTAGCTTACAACACATTTGCCCTGTATTCACATCCATGCTGCAGAACTGCTGGAGCTGGTATTCCTATAATCTAAATGGTAAATGCTATTAGGATCTTTGCCCAGTGTGTCTGGGTTCTGCCTACGAAACAGTGCTTCTCCACATGTGAGAGAATATTGCTTTGCCTTTGCAATGTACAGTGCATCTTTCTCACTGCCAGGAGCAGACCTTTAAAAAACTTTTCCTGGATTATTTGATCAATGTATATCATGGAATTTCCATGTTGGAATAATACATCTAATATACTGTATATATTTAAAGGTTATTGTTTTACTTCAGCTTCTTCCATATTATCGTTCATTTTTTCATTATTACTCAGTTTCAATTTATTGTAAAACAGTTTTAGTTTCATCCATATTGTAACCACATACTCCTGGAGAGGGTAGTGGTGGTCAAAGCCGGAGCAGGGCAGACCAGAGATTCCTATTCCCAGTAACAGTCTCCAGCTCCTCCTGGGGGATTTCCAGGTGTTGCCAGACCAACTGAGAGAAAAAATCCTCCCAGTGTGTCCTGAGCCTGCCCCCGGGGATCTTTAATGACCACTGAGAGTCATGACCTCGGTTTAAAGTCTCATCCAAAAGATGGCGCCCACTACAGTATATTCTCCCTGCCACTATACTGTGGCATTATGACTCATACAGACTGCAGGGTGGGTGCCCCCCACTGGCCCCACTAACATGACTTCCAGCAGCAACTGTAGCTTCCCAGGAACCAGTTGAGAGCTACAGGGCGACATGGTTGCTGGCTTATTGCCTTGGGGCCATCCTCTCCAAATACAAACTACCTCCATTTTGTAAACCCAGCAGACCTACAGAGAAAAAACAAATTTCTGCTCGTACTCTCAATGTCATTTGTTTGGGCACTACGCAAAGCTCGTGACCATACAGTAGGTGTGGAGAGGGACAGTTTTAGTTGTACTTTAAAATTTTGTTAGCTTTAGGTGGTTTTACCTAAAAAAAATACAACTTTTATATCCTGAAGTTTTTTAAATGGCAAACTTTTATCTGTCAATAATCAGTCACACCACTCCATAGCAGGGCAAACGCACAAGCTGATAGGAACAATCCTACAGACACCAATCTTTTTTCATGTTTGGAAGGTGGGGGGAAGCCAAAAAACATAAACCTCTTTCATTTGAAGAAAAATGCTTCAGTATCAGAAATGTGTATTTGGCCATTTTGATAAACTGTCTGTTCAAGTGTAAGTAAATGTGTGTAAGCCCATCCCAAAACAGAAAGGAACTTATACTTGACTTTTACTAAGAGATTGCTTTTTCTAAAAGAAAGGTACTGTAGTTATGCTTTGCCTAATTATGACGTAATTATTGACATATATTTCTAGATTAAAAAATCAGACTGGCGTAATTTCCAAGCAACTTAAAAGAGATCATTTAGAAAAGACATCTGTGACAGTCAGCTCAAATGACTGCCTAAGAGGAGCCAGCTGTCGTCCCTTACAATCCTTGTACCTGACAGCTAGGCTCCTCCCTATTTAAACTGGTGTTCCCTCATCCCTCATAGCAGGTGTTTGCTACATCGTTGCATTTGCGAGAGGGAGAGGCTGTATCAGGAACTGCTGTGGGAGAGCTTTGGAGAAATCAAGAACAAGACAGTGAACCTGACAGCAGAGGGGGCTAGCAGAGTAAGAAAGGTTTAAGAATGAACTTATCTCAGGGAACCCGAGTTCATTGTTAAAAGAATAAATAAACCACAACCTCCTTTTGGCTGCATTCATTGCCCTGGCTGTGATAACATCCTAATTAAAATAAAAAAGCTTGTTTTGCCATTTGTTACAGCAGGGTATCAGTAGTAGAAAAATAGCTGGCCCCACTCCTAAAACACCTTGAAGAAATGCATTTAGAACTCCATTTTAACATCATTTTCCTTGAGCTCTATGGTTGATGTACCTTTGTGCAAAAAGATGCATCCTCTTCCTTTTTCTGGTGTCCTATAGCACCAACACGTTTTGCCTGATAAATGTGTACACCTGTTGATCTTTGTTTCTCAATGACTCAGTGACTGCTGGCCAGGGCTCTGGTTTCTACCACTGACTGCAAATTGGAGGTTTGGAGGAGAACCCAGATATTACATGTCATTCAGCATTTTCCAAGGTTCAGTGAAATGGTAGTAACTATTCAGCTATTTATCCATTTAGTCTTTATAAACCACTGTCACGGTTAATTCTGTAACTTAACTATAATGACGAAACAGAGTAAATCGAATATTTTACTCAATCAGAACTAAATCAAATACAGAAACTGCATACATCGTGCTGTGCTTATTGCTTAAAGGTTGGGAACTGACTGAAGCTGAAACAGGTGTGAAGAGGACTTCTCAGCCCATGTCCTGTTATGTTTATAAATAAAGATACTTACAAACCACCTCTCTCTCCCTGCACGACTGTGACTCAAGCCTGTTTTCCCCACTTGCTCTTACAAAGCCAGGAAACAGCAGTGCTGGCTGCGTGTTTACCTCATCACACAGCCAACAAGATAAGGGGACTTTCTGTAATAAGGAGCTGTTTACTCTTCCAAACTGGCCGGCAAGAGATTAAATGTAATAAAAGCAAAAGCACACAGAGTCTGGAAGAAGGCTGGTTGACATAATTACAAAAGATATTTGAAAAGGAAATGATACTTTGTGTGTGTGCTGGTGGGTGGGGGGATAATGGTGGAGGGATTAAAAACTGGCAGAATTTTTTTGCGGATTTACACACACTGCCTGGGCAATTAATTAACAGCTTAATGAAATTGGTCCTGCCTGGGTTAGACTAATTACAAGGCTCTGACAGAGACATCTACTGTAGACAAAAGTGATGTGGTATTTTTGATGCTGTGATTAATGCAGAACAACTCAGGGCTTACATTAGCACAAGAGGTGTTATAATCCACAGCACTGCCAGTTTGCTTTGAGAAATATATTTTCAGACTGGATTAGATGATTAGATGAGTTTGGGCACCATCTTTACAGCACTCGCTGGCCTTCTGTCTGTTGTGTGCTCTGGTCCTCTTGTCATCTACAAAATCCTGAATGTCCTTGTCAGCAGCAAAAAGGGTTTCTTGTCACCTCATGGATGATTTTTGAAAGCTTGTTTGCTTGATAGTATGGAATTCTGCTAGCTGTATGAAATTGTCATTTTGTTCAAGATGGTGCTGAAGAAGGACATTCCAGGAATCATATTGAGCTCAAAACTAAGCAAAACAGCCTCAACAGATAGTCATGACTGCATTGAGCAGTATTTCCTTAAAATTTCTTGTATTTCCACAGTGTTTGTGCATAATGTACACACTTTAACCTGTACTATGCATATACATTTAAAAATAATACTGATAAATATTGGTGCAATTTTCTGATTGTGGTCTAAAGTAGGTAGAGAAAAACATATTAACATAGAAAGGAGTGGTAACAGATTGATTAAACCCACCATGATATCCCTGATTTATTGTGTTGTTTTACTTTATTAGGACAACACTTAATTTTTAGATGGCACGCAGTCTCTGCGGCAGTGACACCTTGTGGACAGTTGACATAAACCTGCAGATTTTTTTTCAAAACCTGTAATTCTGATTCAAAAACTGGGATTAATAATCATTATTGCTGGTTGTTCACCCATAATATTGTTGTGTTAAGGCAACATATATATATAGTAAAATAAAGTATAAATAAAAAATATCTATTTTTTAACAACTATATGCTAGACAGGTGAAATGCACACAAATATCTAATGAAAACATTATCCCTTAGTAACAACAAACAATAAAATTATGCAAGGATCAAAATATCTCTAAAGAAACAAACAAGTAGAGGTTAATTCCAGACAAGTAAGAATAAAGAAAAAACTCACAACATTTCAGTTGTGCAGCCTTCTTCTGGTGTGTATAATTAACTTTCCTCTTGAGCAACTGCTCACCCGAATGTATCTGGAATTCTAAAAAATTGTGCTATTTAACAAATGTTCTGGAGGAGGTCATATTTTAATGTCATACTTCCAGTCTCCTATGTTTAAATACTCCCTGGCTGCTCACAACTGCGTGTGCATTTTCTAGCTCTCTTCCCTACACAATCTCCATTGTTGCAGCTGCCTCCCTGGCTCATTCCTTATCTTCGGCCAGCACTGTCATTTTCTCAGCCAGTTAATGCCAGTTTTAAGAATGCTATCCCTCTATATCTGGCAACTCATTTAGACTTTTACCCGACTACTGAATAATACAGTAATTACAAGAACAACAAGTTCCTCAAGGGGGAAAAAAAAAACTTTTTATTCAACTAAATGTAAAGGTTTTTCCAACTGTACATTTATTTTCAAAAGGCTGCATATACATTTGCAAATTCTACTGTACAGAAAACATCCAAAATGTCCATAATTTTAAATACAATATAACACACAGCTGCCCTGGCATTACCAAACATGTACATCTGTTCAGCACTAAAAAGCTGTTGCAGCCTAGTAATTCATTTTTTTTTAATCAACCCCATCTTTATTGTACAACATTCAGCATTTACAGTAGTTATACAAGGCACGAGAATTGTGACATGAAGCCAAGGCCATGCTTTATGGAAAATGTCTTTCTTTAAAGTTGTTGGGGAATAAAGTCAAACCAATCCAAAAACAATGGCATTTTTAAGAAACTGCACTGGCAGCAAAACGTGAAGAACTCAGGTGTCAAACCATAATTAAGACACTGTTAAAAGTGTTTATTATATAAAAGATTAACACAGTGTACAAAGATGAACAAAAGTGTAATAGAATTATGTTAGGAAGCTATGGATATGTCTTTCACATTTACATGGATGAAATGCAGTTGAGTCAGATCCTTTTTCAGATAGTTTTCTTGAACTTGTTTGAACAAACTAATTAGAGACAGAAACTAGACTAGACCAATCTGACACAAGTTGAGCATGCACTAAAGCACACTACTAGAGTTTGGCCTTTTTAAAAAAAAAGATTGGTTTTAATTTTCTTTCAAAATCAGGCATTGAATTTTTGAAGAACTTGGGGACCGGGAGGGGGGGGGGTTGGTGTCTGTCTTTAAAAAGTCAATAAAGGGTTGATGTATTTTTTCTGCAATATTTGCTAGATGTTAGAAAGAAGTTTTTATGCTGATCTTTATGCTTATGCTCATATGATCTTTACTTCTATCTTGAACATTTCCATCTGTCATAAATGTGTCATTTTCTATTATTGAATCAAAAATGGGTTTGTGAGCTTGTGATTTTGTGGTCTAGGTTTTTACCTACTTGAGAAAAAGCAATGGCACATTGTTTCACACAAATGGATAGTATTGTTTAATCACACTCATTTTGAAAATCGTTTGCAGATAACATTGTAGATAAAATGCTGGTAGGGAAACAGCTCTATTTTAAAATCTTTGTAAGTGATATATATATATACTACAGTTCAGACTTTTTAATCAAACAAACCACACACAATAAATAAATGGAAACAGTAGAATATGTGGGTGAATCTGATTGAGGTGAACATAAGAGTGGATTTACAGTACTGTTTGAAAATACCTTTTAATATTTAATGTTGAAAGAGATACAATGTAAAGTTGGACACTCCACACTGTTTCACAGCTGTTTTTTAGTTTGAAAAGCAGCATGTCTTTTTCTTTTTTATTTCCCTGATCTGCTCATCATTTTGTTTTCACCACAGTGGGAATTCAGTGGTGAGGTGTGAATCAATGTAGCTCCCACTGAAAGCACTTACTCACACACAAGCACAGCCCATTAAAAATCCCACAGCGCCATGCCACCTTCTCTCAACTAAATACACCATTGCTGGTACGAATGCTGCCAGTGGAAATTGCTTGCAACACCCCTATGAAAAGCAGTGGTAACAAAAAAATGCAGGTGAACCTCAACCCTTATCATGAAGTAAATTTTAAACAGAAACCTTACACATATGTAGAAAAACATTAGCCTTTCACTTCAAAACATTGCAGTAAACACAATCACCTAAGTCACTCTATAGATAAACATTTGCCCAAAGCACTGCTGCTCATCCTTTTCAGTTTTGCTTTGGACAAGCCTGCACAATTAGAGAAAACTTGTATTTTCCACTTCCAAGATAATGAGATAAGACCACATGTAATACCTGTTTTTCACAGTCAGCTCTCCTCTACAAAAGATTACAACAAGTGCGCATGCTGTATGTACTGTATGTTTACCTCAATTGACGTTATCACAGCTGTCTTTTTCCTATCCGCTGCAAACAGCAAATGCTCACGATCTGATTTGTTAGCCTTTTGAAACTAACAAACAAAAAAAAAAACGAAGGGGACCATTGCATGTCCAGATGTCATCAGAACGTGTTCTGAATTTCCTAACAAACAAAGCAAACATTGCAAGGCTCCAGCATAAGTTTAGTCAAACACTTTTGTCTGTAGCTTTGCAAGGTTTCCAGAGCCAGACTAAAGACTGTATAATGAGACATTGTAAAGAAATCCCACTTCAGAAATCTCAGTGAGAACATCTACAGAAGAGTAGTAAAGTCTAGCTTTTGCGGTGTGTTCCTTTTGACGAATTAATTGTGCAGGTTTTTGCAGATGGTTAAGACTTGTCCAGATCCTAAAAATAACATACAGTTTTGAAATAGCAATGATAGACAAGTGTAGGTCCAACAGTACTACTGTACATATAGGTAAGAAACTGAGGTTTAAGTGTTCATAAAAATAAAATAAATAAAAAATATTGTGGTCAATAACCCTGTAGCAACAAGTGCATGAAATTGGGGAATATTCTTTCTAAATATTTTTCATTCATTGAGGTGAAATGATCCCAACCAAAAATATTTTTTTTCTTACTGTAATCAAGGTAAGATATACATAGGAAACATCCACAGTGCCCAGGACATCTTGAGACAGAGTAGAGGTATGTTAAGACTCTATAATATATCTCTTTGATTGCTGCTGAATAGTATTCTATCCACCAAATAGAGGTGGAAATACTCACCTTCGGTACATAATGAAACACAGTTCTTCTACCCCTTTGGTCCTTTAAAAAAAAGTCTTACCCCATCAATTAAAACAAGCCATTTCTGGGATCTGAAGCACAAGTTTCTGGAAATGGTTCATCCCCTTAAAATGAGAACATATGCTACCAAAGGTGTCTTGGGCATGGTGCCTAACATGAGGGGAAAGCTCATTACAGAAAATGGAAGAGAGAAATAGGACAGCTTAATGGTGCAACATTCTGTCATGTTGAAATTCGTGAGAGTCTGTAATTGTACTATGTGTGGGATGGAACAATTATTGTTAGGAGAAGCAATAAAACAGTTTACATGTAGTAAACAACAAGCACCAGAAACCACAACATATCACAACAAATTTTCAAGTCCCTTACCCTGTTGTCTCTAGGGAGGCCAATTTACACTAGTAGCAGAAGAGTTATACGGCACAGATTCCTTTCTATCCAGTTGGATCAGAAGGATCAAAAGATACGTCCCTGTGCTCAGACTACAAACTCGGTAAAGAGCACGACAACAGCTGTTGTCTTTCCAGCTCAATACACAGAGTCCCTGTCTTGCCTTTTGAGAGTTTCCCCAAATAACTTTAAATGCCCTTAATGGGCTTCGCCAATATACAGACCATTGAGCACAAAAATTAATTAAGCGAACAATATCGTTAACATGGAATGCAGAATAAGCGTAATTGTCTACTGTATCCCAGTGGACTTCTGTGATTACTCTAAACTGCAGTTTTTCTTTTGTCTTACTATAATTGCAACCGCTCCCTGGTTTATGTTCTGTCATTACACATAAATCAACCCGGCAAACGTTGTTTAACTAGATAAGAGAAGGCTTTCCTGTATTCACGTGTCTGGGGAAAGACATAGGGTTCTTGAGAATCAGGTTAAGATGCTGTCAGAATCTCTTTGTAGCTGCGTGTGTTTCTCTTACCACTGAAACAAAAGAATCACCTTCATGAAATGTTCTATTTTTCCTCATCCCAGGTAAATCGTCTGTATCTCCTTTACAAAAGCTACAGACTGCCCAGCAAAGCCCCTCCTGCACTTAGAGCTGTATTGCAACAGGTAATATGAATTATTACAGTTGGTTTTAGGTAAATATAATGAAAACTAAGTCTAATCAAGTTGGTCTTCAGTTTAAGAGTATAAAAGGAAAAAAAAAACATTATTGAATACATTCCGAAATGTTTCACAAAATCATTTGAGTACAAAACACATATTCTAAAATGTAATGGTGTTTGAACATTTTAGAGAGATTATAGAACACATCTTATTCTTTTGTGCTGTTCTTTGAATTTCATCTCTGAAGAACATCTAGTTTGTTTATTTAAATGCAGTCTTTTGGAACACGGGGCTGCATACCTGTAAGTCTTTCTGTACTTTGCTCGTTGTCTCAGTTTAACAGAACCTAACATGAGACATTCAGAAATGTGCTTTAATCTGTTATCTGTAAACTAGGAATATAACACTCCAGGTAGCACACAGCTCGGCTTAGACAAATTTATATGTATAGAGCAAGCAAAACAATTATTGAGAGGATTACAGAAGGATAAAGAGATGAAAAGAGAAAGGAAACAAGAAGAACTCAGGAAGTTTAATAAGGTAAGGCAAGTTTGCAAAACGATCTGGACAACACAATTCTTGATCTCAACAGGCTTATCCTATGTAAATAAACTCAATGGAAAAAAAATCAAAGGATTATAAAACTGTCACAAAATGGAACAAAATAAAAAAGCTGGGTGTGTGAGTGACACTACCAATGAAGTCAAACACTAAAGGTCAGATGAAGCTCTTTTGGGTCATGTTATTAAGTAACTGTAGCCAACTGGCAGCCAACTGTTGGCAAAACATTGCCAGGGTAGAATGAGTGTTACTCAAAGTTGGGGCCCCCTTCCTCTTAGTTTCAGGCAAAAAAAACAAACATTGAGACTTGATGGGTGTCAGCACCTATTGGTGCTCATTCTCTTGTCAGGCACTGTCAGGGTGTCACAAAGTGAGCATGTGGTCATTGTCTGGTCTGCAGGCCCTCATATTCCCTATGTAACATTTACCAGAAATCTGCATTTGAACCCTAGAAGGAAATGAATACAATAAAAAAGCATGCATTAAGATAAACGATACATGTTGTTAGATGTTCTATCAAGATGTTTGTGAAATTCAATCCATGGACAAACTACTAATCATTTCAGTGTCAATCAATAGGGCACCTTGCATCTCCCCATGACTTTGCTTGTCTCGTGGTAAACTAAGCAGATACTGCAGAAAATACTGGTGTAGTCTATAACATCCGTCTGTTAAATCAACAAAACTGCTGGTTTGATGGACAGCACTCCCATGCGATCTGATCACCTCTTTTCTTTGCACCCCACACTACATTTTTAATTGTAAGGTGCATCCTAAGTTCTAAATGTGAAGTTTAGAAAATTTGGGTGCAGAAGTATAAGCTACACACAGACTGCTTTATCTTTCAACAGGCCACACTTCATTCACAAAGGCTCTACTGCTTGTTTTTTAAAATATCAGGTTCTTGTGTGCTGTGACAAACTGTGCTGCCAAATGAATAACACCTTCCACACCGATAAGTGGCAGCTTTGAAGAGTTTCATGGCTTTTTAACACACTACATGACCAACAATCCCTTTCTAGATCAATTGAAAAGAACTTATTTGATCACTCAATTGTGTTAACAGCTTTGGGTAACCAGGAGTGAGTTTGTTTTTTAAACAAAGCTGATTTAAAAAAACAGGGATGTGAAACTCAAAGAAATACAATCTCTGACTTTCAGGCATAGGCAAAAGTGTCACATAAATCCAACCTGTTTTCCATTGATTGTTAAACAGTTACTTTTACAGCTGTAGGCAAAAGAACCCTGTTGTGAAATACAATAGTTTGAAACACAATGACAATATGCACCTTCTCCCAAAATCTGTGTTTTTTTTCTTCCAGTTTTAAAAACATATTATTGACAAGCCATTCACCTCACTGGCATTGATGCTCATAAAAAGAAAAAGCTTTTTCAAACATTTCTGGTAATACAGTTCCTTCTATGCCAATCCTGAAGATCTTTTCTGTAATAAATTGGGAAGATTATAAAATCATAGCTCTATTAATAAAAGCAAGACCCCGCAATTTGTAAAATGATGGCAATTTACGACAAAAGCTATTCACTACAGCTACAGAAATCATTCAGAAAGCCAACAACTTGTTTCCAAGGTCAACAGGTCTGGTCGGTACCAACAGTGTGAATATTTTCCATGTGATGTTCTCATGTTGCCTTTACCCATACAGACAACTCTTTTTAGGAATTGACAGTCAACAGAATTAACGGTGACCTGAGGGTTTTTTGCAGAAACACCCCAGATGGATTTTGTTTGGTAAGTTGAAAGCTGAAGAGCAGTTAAAAAAAAACAGACAGAAACAACACAATATCAAGGGATGCTCCCTGGCAAATACTGTACTGTAAGTGAGGAGAAATGAGATGACCAGGGGAGACGGGCCTGACTTTTACTTCCACGGTAGATGAGCCTAGCTCCTCGCACACTTCCAAGGGACAGTAGAAACCACTCCCAAGATGCACCTCTCACTCCCCCTGCAGGACAGTCACCAAACCTGGCTCTTCAGCATGCCCTACTTTCAATCTTTTAAATCACAGAATTTTCTTCTGCTCTTCTCAGCGCTATATTCAGTAGTCCAAGCCGTCTCAGGCGATAGGGACAGCTGCCAGAGTTAGTGGATTTCACTCTACTTCAACCTTCCCCGGCTCACACCCACCACTCCCCCGAGCTCTAGCCCGCGTAGCTGAACTCTGTGTTTTCCACTTGGCCCTCAGTGTTCACAGGGCTTTTCGAGTGGATTTTGCTGATTTCTTCCAGGGCACTTGCCAGTGAGTCCAGGTCTCCATTATCCTGGTGCCGGGCTTCCCACAAGTTTAGGATTACTGCTGATGGACTCTTCTGCTTGGCAAAGTAGGACAGGTTCCTAACAGGATGGGGGAAAAAAGGAACAGAATTCAGATAGTGACAAAAACCATGCATATTCTTATATCTGGGCAGCATGGTGGTGCAGTGATTAGCACTGCTGCCTCACAGCACTCATGCCCTCGGTTCAATTCTGAGTCTGGGGTGCTATCTGTGTGGACTTTGCACAGTATATGCTGACTGTCATCTCCTGAGCTTCATCCGGGTGCTCCGGGTTCCTCCCACAGTCCAAAGACATACTTTTAGGTTAGGCTTGTGGGAAAAGTGGCCCTGGTACGTGTCTGTGCATGTCTGTTTGCCCTGCAATGGACTGGCGTCCTGTCAAGGCTGTACCCTGCTTTGTGCCCACTGCTTGCTTGGATTGACCCCAGCTGCCCCACGACCCTGAATTACAAGAAGATTAGAAAACAGATGGATTTTTACATCTCATAGAAACTATTGCAGATACAGCAGTAGGAACTGGAATGTCCTCAATATTTCTTCATATCTATGCAGTACATTTAAGAGGGCAGCTCAGAAAAAGGCTAACTGAGCGTTTTGAGTGTTTTGAAACATGGTACAGTACTGTAAGTCAAGGTCTAACATTTAGACTGGGTGTTCTTCAACAGTTTTGGTTTACTAGCAGTCGACTCAACCTTTTATCAGTCAGGCATTGTGAACAGAAAAATCCCTATAACTCACTGCTAGATAAGAGTCCTACAAAATGAAAGTGATATATAGTTAACCTGTTGGTGACAGCAAAATGGAACATGATTGTCGGTGTACAGAGAACTGTAAGGAACTAAAAACTAACTCTGCTTTAATTCCTAACAGTCCTCGTTTTGTGCTGTCGAAACTGATCAGCGAGCTGCCTGCCCATTCTAGTGATCTATTGCTTTTATGCTCAGCAGTAAGAATAGACTTACCTAGACCTGTCTCACATTAATATAGCCCCCTTCACAAGCTCTGTTTCTGAGTAACTGTATGTTTGAAAAAAAAGAGACCCTGTTTATTTTATTGTTCAGTTTATTTTCCTAAAAAGATTTCCCAGTGTAGAAAAGAAATATATTTTCTGTGAAGTTCTTTGACTAATTTAATCAAGTGTTGTAGTTCACGTAAGTGTCCAGCAGAGGGCAATGTAACCTTGCATTAAAACAAGTTTTATTATTCAACCGCAGGAGTGCTTCCTCTTGATCCTCCTTGCAACTGAATTTGGCGAAATAAAAACCGTAGACACTCAAATTTTTTACATTTGGTTACATAAAAAACGTATATTTCCCTGCAGATTTTGCTGCTGGAGTGCAACCAGAATTGCATTCAAAACGTTAAAAATTATGGTCTTTCCCTCCTTAAATGTGGAAAGAATAGAATTTCTTACCGCATTGAGCAAATATTAATTGTGGAGTTTTTTTATCGCTAAAAAAGGAATTTTTCCTTTTAATATACATGGCACATTGAAAGATCAGATATCCAAAACATTAACACATGATTTCTTTTTCATACTTGAAAAGGTGTGGTTTGTTCCTGCTAATTTTAAAAGGAATATGTTTTTCCCTTGGGTGCTCATTTGTACCTACACCCTCATGAGTGTCTCTAACAGCAATTAATCCTCTGAGATGTATTGTGCATCTTACAGCCCATCTACAGTTTTGCAGGTGTTTTACAAAAACAGGAGGGATTATAGTTGTACTACAAGCGGCACTGTTACCGTCCCGCTGGCTTTTCCTCTGATTTTTAATCCCCCTTAAACCCAACAACCCAAAGCAAGAAAAAAAAAAGTATTTGGTCACTTGTCAGCACTGGGAAGCTGAGAGATAAATCGCTTCTGGTTTCCGCAACGCAACCCCCCCACCCTCGATCTATAATTAAATCTACATCGTATCTGACAGTATCTGAAAATGATACCCCAGATAAACCTGTGATGGAGAGCGACCATCAACAATACCGCAAGTACAATATGATGCAAGATAACCGAGCGAAGACGGACGCAGGAGTAAATTACCGCTGGCAGTCTGAAATGGATTCCACGTGCACCAGACTACCACAGGTCTCCCTTGCTCCACACTTCTGGCAGTGGCAAAGCCTCCAGAGGACATGTGGCACAACGAGCCAAGGCTCCCAGAGACATAATCACCTCCTTCTGCCTTCTCTGGGAACACAGCCCAGTGGCGGCGAGCTGGGACTCCCAGGGGGTACAACTTTCACAGCTGTGGCACTGACTCATATTTTATGATGACCCTTTCTTCTGTCTCCCTGCTTCTGTTATCACACGCTTCTGCTGTTTTACAGCCGGGCTCAAATCCACTCATTCAGGTCCACGAGGTATTACGGCTTGCATTTCACCTCTCCTCTCAGTTCCACATTAAAGCTATCAAGTTATTGGAAACCATCAAGAACATATTATCAATGTAGCCCTGAAGGACTGCAGACATTCTCTCTCTCCACTGAGCTTGTTAACGAGTGTGAAGCTCTTTGTTCAGTTCCCTTCTCAATGGTATTCCCCTTTAAAAACCCTCTATCTTGCAAGTACTTTGAAACTGAACAATAAGAACGGCCGGTCTACTATATCTATCCATCCATTTTCTAAACGCTCCTTCCAATTTAGAGCCTATGCCTGCAAGCAATGGGCGCAAGGCAGAGTACGCCCTGGTTGGGACCCCAGTCCATTCAAAGGCACACCCACTCAGACCAGGGCCAGTTTTCCCAGAAGCCATGTAAGGTGCGAACATGTTTTTGGACTGTGGGCAGAAACTGCAGGATCCAAAGAAAACCTATGCAAGCACAGGGAGAACATACAGACTCCATGCAGACATTCGGAGGTCTGGAACTGAATCCAGGATTAGTGTCCTGCGAGGCAGTATTGCACCACCATTTTTTAACATTGAAACCCTGTTCAGAAACATCAATGGATAAACAGCGGATCGTGTGCATTTTTTCAGTTTATCACAGTTCAAGGGGGTAATCACCTACAGTTGTGAAATAGCGAGCACTGGAGGTACGGTACATGAAATCAACAGAACAAAGACATTTGTTTGTTGAGAGGATGCCATCCGGCAAAAAAACCCCAACAAAAACCAAGCACCTTCTTTACTAAATACATCCAGGCCATTACATTAAATGCTGACCAAATATCTTTTTACTGAATCTGACAAACAGTAAGCAAATTGTAGGAGGCCCTTGACAAAGAACTTGCCTGACAAAAAAGAGGCCAAAAAAAAGAATGAATAAAGCAAGTTGACTTGATTTAGCAATTAGTTACATATGTAAAAACCGCTGGCTCGGAGTTCATGGAGCCGTACTTGTGAGAATCTCACACGTTTTTCCACTCTTACCTCTCAATGTGAAGCTTCTGTGCTAAAAGCTGCCAGTCTTTGCCCTTTGCATTAGTAGTGTCAAAAGTGGCACAGATCCTTTGCCGGATGGAGAAGGGGATTTTGAAGGCTTTTGGGCCAGTCTGAGAGGTCACAGTACAGTCCGCTTGTGTGAAGAATGGAACGGTTTCCTTTTCACTCTATGAAACAAGATGAATAGAGGTTAATAGCGAGTGAATGGATTCCCAGGTTAAGCTGTGTGCAAGGCAGTAATGTGTGCAGGGTTTTTGCTGGCTTCATCACATACTGGTGGGACTGCAACTTGAGATAGCACTGACATGTTCACCAACGTGTACAAACACCTGTACAAATAAACAGAACAGGCACGAGGGAAAATTACACAAGGAGGGAAAGACCTGAAAGATCATCCACACACTTTTTTTTATCTTCAGGCACATCTACAATCATAGTTAAAATATAAGTGAGATTACAGAACATATCGCTCAGCCATGCTGTTAAAGCAGATACCCTTGTTTCTTTCACGAAACAGCTGGATGAGATCCTTAGATCAATTAACTACTAATTACCAAATGGGCTAGATGGGCCAAGTAGCCTTCTTTTGCTTTCCTAGAAAATAGATAGACTTTCCTAGTCCCCAGGAGTTGACTAACCTCAACGACAGATGTGTAGACCTGAAGGATCTGCTCATGACCTTTGACCTGTCGCACGCTAATCTTGCAGGACAGCTGGGTAGTGGCTGGACTATATCTCTCCAGAGAGAAGGCACAGTGCAGGGGTTGCTGGTTGCTGCACCACACTTGAGAAAAAGGGAATTCCTGGGGAGAACATTAAGGTTGTTTAATTATTTTTTTAGCCTGCTGGCTTACTTAGCCTTTGGGATTTTACCCAAAGCTCCTTTTCCTATAAAATGACAAGGATAGAAATTAAACTCATTTATCAAATACTAGATGCTTTTATCTAAAACAACTGTGAAGTGAATATATCAACACCTGCCATAGCAAGAGCCAGCTACAATAGCACCTGTTTTTTTTAAACATGTCAGAATATCACTATTATAAGTCAGGGGCAGAACAAGAACTTCAACCAGGAATTGTCTGTCAATAGTTTACAAATTATTTATTTATAGGAATAGGAAATTTATGGGAACCTAGGAGATAGAAATGGTTTCTGGGGGTGAAATGGGTGAAAATAAAAGAGACACATAAAAGAACAGTCACCATCAATTTGTATTTTTTTTATTTGGGTCCATATATTATGTGACTGCTTTTCTTTCTGCTTAAATTGTTTTCCATAGCAATTACACATTCCCTGCTGAACTGCTAATTACCAGGAGGAGGAAATTAATGTGCCATTTTTCCAACTGGTATAGCATCAGAGTGCAGTGCCTTAAGATAGACTTGATTTAACAGCAGGACAAAACCACCAAGAGCAAAATAGAACAGACTCAAACTGTTCTTACAGCCTGCCTTTGGACATCACCTTTGGCAAAGGGCTACTATTCAAACTATATACCTGTAGTACTCTGAAGTATATTCAGAAGTAATGTGGGGAATCCGTAGAATTTCACTATCTGGGATATATTTTAAAGGAGGCAGGGTTTTTTTATTTTATTATGTGGCACTGGTCATGCACATCTCCAAGTGTGGTAAAAGATTACTTAGCTAAAGTGACACCACACTGAGCAATAGGAAATGAAAACAAAAAGAAAGGTGAATGTATACCATACTTATGCAAGACTTCAAAATGATAAGAATACACTCATCTTTAGATATACAGTATGAGCACAAATGGTTCCAAAATTTCTGTTCTTAGGCAAAAACTCTTAAAATGGATACTAAATTCCCATTAAAATACACGTCTCTTCCCCCCAAGTGCTTGTAACTAGACATAAACCAGCTGGGTTTATGTGTTTTTCTGATATATTTGAATAGTTTGGCACCATAAATTGCTAAGTATAAGTTACAATAAGTAGAATTTAAAAACACTTCTTGTTTTATGCAAACTCAAATGTCTCAATGTATTAAGAAGCAGTTATGAGGAAAAAATAAAATTAGTGTATGAAAAATGAATATAACATGAACTAATCAAAATCTCTTACTAAACAAAATTGTTTATTATGTTAGTTAATAAATCTTGGGCAAAGATAGAAAACAAAACGTAGCTGTAAAAATAAGCTAGAGCATCAAGTTGCCTGGTGATACTGATTGAATCATTGCTTTAAATGTTCAAATTAATAAATACATATAATTATTTTACACTCTATGCTTTCAAAATGTTATTTTACACCATAACAAGTCTAATGCCTATACAGTTTCTGTTCAGATAGTTAAGATTATATCATCAGCAGAGAGGAGAGAAAGATAATAATGGAAGAATGAGCTACACACTTGGAGCTCATATTAGCTTTGGAAGTGAACTTGTTTAGCAAAAATAGGTCTGTATTAGTATTGCTTGTTTTAGTGGGCACGCATGAGTAATGTGCTTCCTTAACAAGGGATGAGAGTATTTGCAGATGGTCCTTCTCATGCTGAAGGTTAATGGAGTAGAAACACAGGACAGCTTCAAAAGGTCCCTTGTCCTGTGAACAAGAGCAGTTTACTACCTACTATGTGAGCTCTAAAAGCATGGGGCTGTGTTTTTTATAGAAGAGCTGCCTATCCATACCTGACAAGTGGTGAAGGGCTTGATGTTCCACAAAAACTGTGGGACGTCCTGGATAGACACCTGGAGGCTGAAGGTGTTAGCTTTGAACAGCAGTGTCTTGGGCTCTTCCACTAGTTGTCCGCCTCGACTCTTTTCGGCAGCAGCTACCTCCTAAATACAAGCCAAAATCAGAGAGAATGCCCATTGGTAATGATAGACGCAAAGAGAGAGGAAATTTAGCACTGATGCTGTCTGGAGCTTTTCTTCCTCGATCAAGAAAGGAAAGCAACAAATCAAAAAAACATTTAAAGTGTGGCAAATTGAGGGAAGGGTTTAAAAGATTCAAGATTTCATTTATCACCAGCCTAGGAACTTAAAGGACAGGAGAGAACAACCAATGCCACAGCTTAAATAATGGCTGGTGCACAAACATGGTTTGTTGCATGAAGCCACACAACATTCAAATAAGGACAACTTCATTTGCATTGGCAAAAAGCCTTTTTTTCATCTACATTTCAATTGGCAGATGTTGCACAGCAGAGTCACTTTAGCGATCCCTGGAGTACTGCCATCTATGAAGAGTGATGAGTGTCCCAGCCATTCTGAGCTGGCAGGATCCCTTTGTATTTAAAAAATTAACAAATGAGAAGCAGCAACACAAAGAGATGCAACATGGGGGACTGTGAAATGGAAAAACATGTTGGAAAAAAGATGAGCTATCTTTGCACATTAACACTTGTCATGGCTCATTTAGTAAGGCTACCCCAGCTCCCTCTTTGATACAAAGCTGGCATTAACGACCCTTGTCACTTTGATGAAAGTTCTCTTTTTTATCAAGCCAAGCGTTTCCAAGCTAAAACCATTGCTATATTACACGTCAGAATTTTTTCTTGCAGCCCAAAACTTTGTTCAGGGTTTCTCAGCAGGGATCAGGTTAAGGAAAGGCATTAAAGGGAGAGAGAAACCACTGTAGTTCAGATAAAAAGCAAGGGAAACCTTGACTGCTGATTCTGGATATAATCTTTGCTGATAGCAGCGGTGATGAAAAAAAAAACACAATGTCCGTCAACATTATACAATCAGCGTGAGGCCTGATCCACTTCAAAACAAAGTAGGAACAAAGCAAGAATAGTAACATCCAAAAGGAAATATAGCAAAGGACAGTAGTGACAGGGACTTTGGGAGGGGGTCTAGATGAAGCCCTGGCTTTTTTTCGTGACAACTGAAGAGTTCTAAAGGGAACCCCTGCTGCTGACTACTGCAAAAAAAGACCTTCAAACTCAGTGCTGTTCAGGCAGCATGGTACTCTTAATTTGTATTACCTTCTGGGAAAAAGCTGTTTTCACAGCCCTGTAATGCACTCAGATCTGTAATAGGAGACCTGGTAAAAAGCTGTAGTTGAAATTTGGTTCATTGCAGTATTTCAGTCTGGGTAAACATTTGTGGGTAAAGGTAAGCTTATTTGAAAAATAGTACAAATTATTTGCCCTACCCAAATTGATGTCATGGTGACATAGGCATTGAGTCTGTTACAGTTACTTCCAAAGTGTTTAGCCTACAAACAGATTGTGTGCATTCTTTTCTCTGCCATTATTGTCTACACAGTACAGTACTAGTTGTCTCTCGAGGTGAAATGAATAGATCTTTCATCATATAGATTTCTCTTCTGAACTTTCAGGAGCTTTTGAAGCATTTTATTTCCAGGTCCTTGGTTTACTGACATGTCAATATTTGTTAAAGAAAAAAGGGATGGAGGAAAACAGAAATAAATACACACTGGGCAAGGAATCAAGTCCAGCAGTTGACGGTTCCACATGACAGGAACGTTTCCTCTTTAAAATGTGAAAGAACACAAATCATCATGAAAAAACAAAATGAAACTGGTAAGTCAATATATTCTCTCCATTTTTTTTCTCATATTACATGACAGTAATCACTGATGTGGAAACTGCCATTCTAATCCAATGGTACACAACCACAGAAGAGAAGAGAAGACCTTGAAAAGCTGGTGGAGCTGTTATAGTATAATGGATGATTCTTTCTTGCTGTACCTGCACTAAGAACAGACAAAGGACATGTGCTTTCTACTCAATACCTTACACTTATCTACCAAAAGGCACGCATTAGATTAACATCTTTTATAATATGTATTATACCAATACAATTAAGTGTAGCAGGACATAGATTCATGATAGAAACATTGAAATATGAGTCAATGGTTTCAGTCTTTATTATCCTTCAGTCAGAAAAAATTCTAGCGATATGAATCTGTACAAAGAGAGTAACACTGTCTTTCTCTGTTTATGAAGAGCACCACATGTTCCTATTTTTAAAAAGACTGGAGGTAAAAAGCCTTGTTATTTTATATTTAACTCCTGGCTGTGACACCAGTAAATCTTGTGCAATGCAGCAGGCAGAGCTGCCACAAGATGTCTTGCACATTAGCTCTGTTTGAGATACTAGCTGTATAAATCAGGCTGTACACTATCAGTAGGGTTCCAGGCTGTCTATTATTGTTACTTTTATACTCTAATAAAGCTGGCCAGCTTCTTGACCTTGTGTTAATTGTCATCAACCAGCACAAAAACACACAACAACAATCTTTCAAGTTGCAGATGCCTAACTTGTGTTGGCACTGTAATTTTGGAGTTCTATTAGTCATTCTTAATGGAATATTAAAATGCTTTTAATTAATATCCAGTCATTCATTATTAGAAAACCATTGATTCCTGGTGTTGCACAGACCAGGGCCTGTCCAAGAATTCCAGTCCATCAAGGGCAACCACAGACAGAGCATATCTTTGTAAGACGGAAGTAAACTATAAGAACCCAGAGAAAACCTATATGAATGGAAGGACCAGGCAAACTCCATACAGAATTTCCAAACTGAACCCAAGATCCCACAGGTGTGAGGCTGCAGTGCTGTTTTAATATTGAAAAAAAGGAAAATATTTAATAAACCAAATTAATTGATTGGTGGGGGGGGGTGCATTTTTTATTGATTGATATTTTAATTAAAACTTTCTCATCTTCTATTTTAATTAAATAGTTTGGATATCTAGATCACCTGCTGAGACATATTCATTGGGAAGCTGGTAGAAAACTCCAGTGGCTTCCTGTAATTTAAAAAATTAGATTTCCCTTATCCAGCATAGCTAACCTCCTCAAGCCAAGCTCTGTATGAATATTCAAACAGCTGTTTCATTCCACATTCACCCATACGGTCAATGCTGTCACAATTTCTCCCAGAATGGTGGTATGTGTTTGTAGAAGAAGATATAATACTATTCTGTCATGAAACTTTTCCTTTGTAAATGTCCCATATTTTTACACATTACAATGGTTCTACTGCGGGTTTGCTTTGGAATCCCCTGTTTTTAAAATTCCTTCGCAGTGTTATATAGTAGTATAGCAGTGTACGTTCTTATGTACGGTGATTTGATGACTGTTTCCAAGGAATGCCGGGACCATAGAAAATCACAGTACATCTACAGCAAAACCATGGTGAAAATATTAAGGTGAATTTACTTAGGTAAAAAAGTGCTAGATCAATGGGTCAGCACTTCAGAAGAGTTATCTGTGTTTTATCATCAAAAAGAAAAGTGAAAAAGAAGCTGTGACTTGATCAGAGCTTGAGTAAAAAACAGAAACGCTACAAATCTTTGCATTAAGTTGCTTAATTATTCATTGGTCAACAAAAGTGTAGCCCTTTTCAACACAAGTGAAATGTTTTTCCTTCTGTTTCTGCCATTATTACTAATAGCAACACTGGTGTAAGGAGCCCTGTCCATTCCATCCAAGCTATTTTAGATAAGAAAGTATGGCAATGCAGTTTAAACTAGAAAAGTAGTAGTTGGACTTTAGTGTTAACACAGTTTCTAGTCTGTGCAGTCTTAGGACTCCCATCAACTCTTTCCCATCTCTGTTACATGTGTTGCTCTTACTTGGAAGGCATGAGGGGTGTCATCCACACAGTAGACCCGGAGGCTGTAGTCCATTGAGTTGCTAGACATGCTTCCAAAAGCTGCCAGCTTCAGCCTCTTCACAGCTGAGTCTGTGAGTGGTTCCCCCACCAGAGCATACGTGCCAGGCTGGTCCAGCAACAGGTGGCAGCTATGGGAGTCCATGAGGCAGTAACAGGACGTTGTCTCGTCTTCCACTGACATCACTTCCTGCAGAATGACACAGAGCATTGAAGCTAAAGTGTGCAAATGACATCTTATGACACGTCTGTAAGTATTTACAGCCTCAATATTAATACATTATGCATAAAGAGGTTTGAACCTGGTAGTGATTGACATCTACTAATGAGTAGCTCCATCATGCAATAAAGAGGCAAATTAATCAAATATAAACACACTGCAAATACATTATTCAGCAATAATACCTGGTTTGTCGTGCATATGTAAGATGTATTTAGGAGTCTAAATATAAGCATAACTTAACTAGTTTTGTGAAAATGCTTTGACTTGCTTGTTATGGATTTCTCTGTGCTTGGAAGACATTTTATTCCTTGGCAGATACAGGAAGGAGAGTAAGCTTTCTCTTGTTACTGATCAGACTGGAGCAACTGGTGTGTAAATATCGATTATAGAACACCTTGTTGCACTGTATACATTAAGTCAGACAACAAGTCAGAAAACACTTTTCATTCCCTTTTGCAATGGGTCTAAGAGGCATCTATACAGAAGAGAAAAAAAGTCTAGTCTTTTTATTGCTAATCTCATCCAGCTGTTTCTTGAAAGAAGCCAAGGTATCGGCTTCAACAATATGACTAGGTAGCTTGATTCAGGCCACCATGCAACTTATATCTATAATTTGCTGAGATGTAGCTAATATTGGATTATAAATTATAACTTCCATTGCAGTTTTTCCCCAAAACACATTGTGTTAATTTTAGGCATTTTTATTGTATATTATAATTACATATTATAAATAAATTATTGTTACAATATTCAAAGAAATACTAGAATATTAAATTTTAGTATGTATAAAATGTATTTTTCTTGTTGTATCTACTTGTCTTTTTAATTATGTTCTATTTGCCTATTTGTTTTCTTGTATTAATAGATATGTTTCTGCATGCAAGACATAGGACAAATTATATAGCATGGTACCAACAGAACCAGTTGCAAAAGTGTTCAGATTATGTCTGGGAGGAATGAATGGAGGGCTGAAAGTCAATAATATGCAAAACTCAGTTACATAATTTAAAACGGCAATGACAGATTTAGTATGCAAATCATTAGCAGAACAGACAGAGAGATTTATATTTTGTACTTCTGTACTTATTCAACCACAGCACAGTTTACATGAAATAACAAAGCACAAACACTTAAATGCTAAACCTGAGAAAAAAGCAACACATTTGTTACTTCCATTTTTTTCGCAAATGTCAGTTTAAAAAATCACCCCATGTTCCCATCTATTACCTGTCTTGGAGTGCTCATTATTTCTCCAGGAGTTAATGTAGGTTTATCATATGAATGATGCTCAACCAACTATCATTTTAGTCACACTTGTAAATGACTCATGCTTGAAATATCTTTTTTTCTTTTTCCTGCAAAAATAACTAGTGGTACAAATGTCAAAAACACCACAGTGATATGGATTTAAGCACATGTTTCTGACACTAAATTAAATGTTACCTGGATTCCAATAGGAAAGTACTTAAAAATGGCACCTCCATAATGAGCAAATTCATTCCAAATACCATCTTCGACTAAATGATATTCACAACAAATCAGATGAATCTAGAAACTTAAATGGTAAACTGAAGTCATAAACCGAAAGGTGATTAACACGGAATACTCCAGAGTTTCTCCATTAAAAATGAAGAAAGCAGATTTTTGAATATATTGATATATTCTGGAGACCTCACAGATGTATGGAGAAAAGAACATTTCAAGATCCAGACAAAAATCTACACTAAGAACCTCCATTGCCTCTTCACAGCTGGCGTAAGTCCATCTAATATAAATGGGCTATCACTCTCCAGGCTTTAACAAATAATTATCTACCACAGGACCCGAACTGGAGCTGAAATGGTTGAACTAAAATGATGGAGGCCAAAGAGGATGATACTGTAGCTGAGCCTGGAGTTAAAAAGCCCCTTGCTACGCTGCAGGTATTCAGAATATGAAACAGAGAAAGGATAAGAAGGAAAAGGCGAATGAATTTCTTTTTGACCCGTTCTGAAGACTGTCAAAAATAATAAAGCAGAAATTTACCCACTGAGAACTTATTGTGACTTATCAGAAAAGCTTCTTGCGTAGTGTATAGTCGGGTTACAGGCAAACGATGACTGTTGTGGATCAATGATGCATGAAGTACAGTATGTGTCCCTCCTATATGCAAAATACTTTGGGATCCTTTGGGATGACAAACCTTATATAAATGCAATTAACTATTGTAATTTTAGAGGTATTGGTCTGCCTTATACCACTTCTAAATTCTAAATTAAGGGATTAATACAATTAATATAGACAAATTAAGATCACAGTGTTAAAAGTTATATTTTTTTCCTCTCTTAAGGTTTTCTTGTGGAAACCTTTAAAAAGAAAAGCTGAGCTAGTGCGTGTGTTTGAATGTGTTTTCTTCCACAAGCATTTAAACTATAAGTTGGATTGTCTGGTGCTGAAGGTGTACCTTTTTTGGGCTGTTGAATTGGAAGGAATGACTTTTCTTACTGTTTTACCTTTTCACTCGCACAGAACCACGTCTTGGGGAAAAAAGAGGATTGGATATCTGTAGTTTTCCTGCGGATTCTTTTTTGTTCCACAGTGCTAACAGGGGATTGGAAGGTATTTCTTTTACCTCGTTTTGTTTGTTTTGGGGAAAATGCAGCCACTGTGACTGGCAGTTAAAATGGAGAAATGTTTGAATGGCTTGGATGTGTTGCTGAATGCTCAAGGAATAAAAAATTCACTGTTTCATGGGTGCCAAAAATTTTACCGATATTATGCATAGATAATGAGGTTTGATCAGAGTCTATAAAGTTCACTGTTACTAGCCAGATGTGAAGATTCCGGCTTGTGGTAGTGTAGCTCAGGACATTTAAATATGAAAAAAACACCAACTACAATGGTTCTGTAATGTCCAGGTGGTATCCTAGTCTTATTTTAAAGATATTAAATATGAAAGATTAAAACATATATATATAATAAAAAGTATTCTGGTGAGGTTCATTGTTAGAAGGGAGATGACGTTTGTTGATGTGAAATATACTGTATAGTGCCAACTCTTCTAATTTGGACAATGTCCTGGCAAATGATTGCATCTCCAGCACATGGTCATAAACACTTTATGACTAATTAAAATATTATTGAAAAAAAACTGAATGGCAAAATTATTTTAGTTTTCCAACAGCCAATTACATATTTTTCACATCTCTGCAAGGTGTCTTTGAACCCCCTGGACCATGCACAGGACAGACCAAGGGAGTATTTGCAGTTTCCTCTGCCGCACTCACCTTTGAGTTATTCATCTTTTCACATGTCCCAGGCTATGCAGCCCTCTTACCTGGAGGTTCAGGAGGATAGAATTGCTTGCCTGCAAGAGCCTAGCAGGCTGCAGAGGCCACTGTCTCACTGAGATCTAAGCAATTCCTGGTCAACTGTTCCATTCCTACCTTCAGTGGTTCTCAGACAGTTGTGTGCCAGTGCTTGAGGAATCCCACATGTACATGGGTACATGTAGCTCGAACCCATGACCATGCAGCTCATCCTGTTCTGGGGTGAGTGCCGCTACATATTGAGCCACCTGGGAGCCCCTTCTATTAAAAGTTTATTATTAAAAGGCAGCCCTAGCGCCTTTTGATCTTGTTCCAAAAACTTGCTTTTGACAAGTTAAACTTCACTCTGTTCATACATTTGTTGAATCTCATGATCCTTCTTCAGCTGTGGCTCTAATGTCACCAATTCTCCACATCTGATATGAAAAATTAGTATTCCTCTTCATATTACCTCTCCTCATTAATTATTGCTTTCCACCTGTTTTTAGACAATGCTTGATATGAGGAAACACAGTCTCTAATATCTTCATTTTCCATCTGCACAATAGTTCTAATTTGTGCCATAAGCACATTTTCATAATCCTCGGAAAGAGATGCAGGTCAAATGTGTTATATGTTCTTTCTTTTTACATGGTTAGGATCATAAAGGATCAGGCAGATGGATGATTAGCAGCAGAGAAAATAACCACTTCAATCAGTGGCAATTTTCAAAACACATTTGATAATGTGGCTTCTGGCATCCTCCATGCAGATATCAGTAACAATTCTAACACAAGCCTGATCCATTCCAGCTTTTGTAGAACCCAACCTTGCAGACTTGCTCATATGAAAAAGATGATAAAAAGTTATTGACCAACCTCTGTCACCTTACTGTTTCAACCAGGACCTCTATTTTAGCACAAGATTCAAAAAGACAACATCCACAAAAATTTAAAATGTTGCAGTAAAATCAATCAAACCAAATCAGATAATTTTATAAACCTGTCAGTACAAACAAGCATTTCATAGATGTAAAGGACAGGCATTGTATAAAGTACTGTATCATTCAGGTATGAATATACCTGAATTTTTATTCAATACCATGTCTTTGATATTTAGACAATAAAAACTTAAGGAGATGTCTGGGTTGTTGCAAAAAAAAACTCCCAGTGGGAATTCATTGGGACAATGACCTTTCTTTCATTTTAGACCTTTCAGACAAACATTAACTCGTCCTTCCAAAGGTAAGATCAATCAATCACTGAACACAATGTTACTTTAGCTTAAAGGTTTCTAATTGTCCTGCATTGGAAAGCTCTCTAATTGGAATGTCTGCTAAAATGGACATGGTTTGGAAGAATTCATTTAAAACAACATCTTCCCTGATTGCCTTGTGTCGCACTATATTTTGCCAGGTCCCTCCAAACAATCTGGATCAATAGTTCTATTGAATGATGGGTTTACTTGTTCCGCCTCCATATCTCTTGCTGTTTGTGACCTATGGGCTATTAGACAGAGTAATTGTTTTTCCGCAAGCAGTGTGTTCCCTGCAAACTCACATGAGCCCCTTCCCAACCATCACATCACACCTGCTTTGGATCAATCTGCCCCAAGATATTGGCCCAGCGAGCTCCTTGTAGCCCTTCTCACAGCTACAGCTAATAACACTTATACTATCTCTTCTTTCTCTCTTTTTAACTATATTTACTTGGAAATATATTTAGTTTTCTCAATTCCATCTCCGCCTTTTGGCAGGCATTCCTACAGAATGGAGAATATGATCTCCTGAAATCACCCCCTTGAGAGAGGAAGAATTAGAAATGATGGCTGCTGTCCATCCTATGGTTTCAGTTTTTAGATGGATTTTCTAAGCCCTCAAAAAGCCCGGGTCTGTAAATGTCTGAAATGTTATGTGGTTAACAAAGCACTTTGGATTATTACCTTCTTCATTCTTTGGCAGCACCCAGAACATTGTAAACTCACAGCTGCGTATATGGTTGTATAGTAATCCTTTTCCTAAGAGGTTTTGTTCATATGAGATGTAGTATTTCCTACCTGTTTTTCATTTAACAATCAGATTTTCACTCTTAGAAACTGGGCTTTCATAAAACACTGCCAATATTCTTCTTTTCGTGTATCTCCTTGAATGAGGAATTTACTTTTTATTCTATTGCATTTGAATTTTAGAATTTTTTTAGAATAAAGGCTTGCGTGTATTAAGTGCATACAGTAGATGACAAGACCTAATGTTTTTGCATATGTTAAAACTGAAATGATGTAACTACTGTACCGTAAATTAGCAGGAGTGTTAATTGTTTTCCTACCTACTGTTAATGCATCAGCTAATGACTTTAAGCAAGTTATTTGAATAATTAACCAGGAATGTCATTGTTTTCCTACTTTGGTACTGTTTGGTGCTGTATTAAGGTGAAGTGTGAGTGTTTTAGGGAACATTTTTTAGTTCTAGAACCAACTGGAGATTATAACACAGGTATAATGGAGGTAACACAAGTAATAGAAATCTAATTTTCATTATATGAGTTTTCCCAAGCTGTTTTTTGAGAAAGGAAGTAATCTCATATAATGAAGGATTACAGTACTTGCAAATTGCTTTGAATAAAAGTGTCAGACAAATAATAATGACATTGTTAGTATACAACAGCATAGCATACAAGGAAAAAACAGCAAAACATAAGTTCCAAAAGCCAAGGGATATTCTAATGTACACGTCTGCTTATAATGAGAAGCACACAAAAGTTGGCAGAGGCTGTAGAATGAAAGAAGACAAAGTTTAGTTTCTTACCTCCCACTTATCATCTTGCGTCTGCCTCTTGAGACGAATGTTCCAGTGTTCCATATTCACCTCTGCACAGTGGGCTATCGTCATGGCAACTGGGCAGGACAAGGAAAGGCCTGGTGGCCCATAGGTCACTTCAGGGCCTAAAAGTATCTCACAGCTGTCGTCTGACTGCACACTGACAACACAAACATTAGAAAAGTTAGCCTTCAGGTATTTTGTTTCAGATTGGAGCTGGGAGCGTGTTCAGACAAATAAGAATGGAAAAAATGAAAGGAAAACCTCGATTAAAGTGACACTGAAACTTGTTTTAGCAAGTCAGTAAAGAGAATTTGCTCACTGGCTGGAAGTTAGGACTTGCGATGCAAATTTCAAAGGAACTCCACTGGGAATTAGGTGTTGGCTTTCTGGTTTTAATTAAATATGAGATTTTTTATTGAACAAACAGTCACTTCAAGACTTGAATCTTAACTGTTTTAAGCCAGGGGACAAGCAAACGAACCAGACTATGATGAAAAGCTGCCTTCTAAGATTGTCAGAAAATGTAGCTGGCTACCAGACTTAGCAGGCTCAATATTAAACTTATAGGATAGGAAAGTAGATAGGTTTCTAAAATACAGGTAATTTCAACTGGATTCTGGATTTAAATAAATAATTTTCATATTAGAAAACAAGAACAAATAAACATGATAATCTTAATCTTAAGAATAATACCCATGATGAATCTGGTCCAAGGATCCAAGTCACAAACACACACAGAGAGAACCTTTTTAAAGCTTTTTTGATGAATATATTGACAAGCTGAAAGCCTGAGTACCTGGAACCTAAGTACATGCTCTGATTGACAGCATTCTATAACTCTAAGTGAAGTTATAAGGAGAGTCAGCAGTGGCATTTACAGACTGATAACATTTTCAAATAGAGCAACAGCAGGAGGCTGCCAAGAATAGACTCGAAGAGTCTTTCTGATGGAGCATATTCTGAAGAAAAGATATAAGATCACAAAGAAGTCAAGCATAAAATTAGTGCGGATAAACAATTCTGAAAAAGTAATCTCAATTAACTGCACTTGTGTTTCAGCAAAGGAAATAGACAAAGATGCATACTATATACAAGTGGATTTGTAACCATCACTATCAAGATAATTGTCTGTTAGAGTTTATTTTGTCAATGGAATAATACGGCAAAATTAAAATGCACTTTTAGAGGCCTTTTATTCTTTTAAAGAATACACTATTTCAGAATCAATCATTTCACCTAAAACAGAGCTCTTTTTAAAGAGAAAACAGCATAAAAATGATTAATCCAGAAAACACATCTTGCAGCTCAAGACTGAAATTACATTTCAGTGCTATCTTTTAAAGATTGAAGATCTTTTCAAGATTGTTTTATGTTTGTTTTTTAATCTTATTTACAGAATCATTTTAAGCCCAAGGGGACAAACCACAGAATTGCCACTGATAAGGTGTGCTGTTCCATGTAATAAGGAATCAGTTCTTGTTGTTTTTTTTCCTTGCATATTTATTAACTAGTAATCTACCTGTTTTGCCTTTCATTTGCTATTTTCACCATTTAGCTTTGGTACACTCATCTGGAGATGGAAAGAAGGAAATCAATAAAAAAACAACCAGGTTTTAAAAGGAACGTTTCTTTCGAATATGTCTTTGAAAGAAGACTACAGCTGTTTGGCTTCAGCAATTCTGTTAATGAATTTAAAATATTTCTTCAAAACAAAATCAGGTTCACCTGTGAATATGATTGTGCTCATTAGGCCTTACATGTAAAAAATGCAACCTATTTGTTTTGGAGCACAGTTATTAAAGATTTAGTCATTCTCTGGTACTGATTACTGCATTCAACCTGAAACTCTCACCTAGCTTGAAAAGATCTGCTTTACTTGGCTTGTTTCCAAGAAAACACTCTTTATTCCTAATTCAGAGTAAACATACCTGCCTCGCTGTGACCTCTTTTGTGTCGATAATACAAAAATGCTCACCAAAAATATCAGACATGCATGATTAAAAATATTTTATTTAAGAAAAAGGTTATACTGTAGGTCCCAAGATACCAAACAAAGGAAAATACAGGAATAATTTTATTAAACAATATTCATATTTCAAAGTGGTTATGTTACCAGCTTCTCCTAAAAAATTGTTTCCTTACTTATTTTATACCCAAATATTTGATGTATTTGATGAGTTTTTTCCAAGTTCCAGCAAAAAAAAAAAAACCTTCTAAAAACATTTTTCTGCTGAAAAAGATGTTAAAGAAAAGGAGAAAAAGGGACGGTGTTACCAGTAACTCTTTTGCATAGACTTTGCAAGAAGAGCTTCACCATATGAACCTGCTTTGTCAGCTGGCTTTCTTAAGCTCTGAGAATGTTTTCAGAAGCTACCGTGACTCCAGCGTTTTTCCTCCCATAATTAATTTGCTCGAAACACGAATGTCAGAATGCACATCAATGTCTAGAACCTAAGATGCCACAATCTCCTTTTTGAAGCTTCTTGGTTTGTTATAATTGTAGTCCTTTGAATGATAAAACTGAGACCCTAAACTTTAAATGAGAGGCTCTGCAGAATGTCTTGTGTACAGTTTTCCAGCAGTTTGCTTTCATTAAATAAATGAACACTATGATTAATATTGAGAAACAGAAAATCTGACAACATGCATCTGTATGATCAGCTGACGAATGTATCTTCACTGAGAAATACAGTCAACCCCCATGTTAAAAAGTGAATTATGTTAAAAATGCTCCAGCATGTTACCACCTCCACACCCTTCCCCCTCTTTTTATAGAGAATGGGCTTGAATAACTTATCATTCAAATAAATTAGCTCTCAGAGCATTGACATAAATGTGCCAAAATGTATCACAAGTACAAGTCAAAGTATGAAATGTCTACCAGCACAGATGTCATGTCATATAATTTAAACATTTCCATTTTTAAGCCTGTGAATTTCCATCAAAGACTCTAATGCAGTGACAGTGGAATGACAGCACCTGTTGTGCTGCTTTGTTGAAAAGACACCGTATTAATACTTTCTACTGACAATCGTGGACAGACAGTAGCATATTCACACCTCTTTAAACAGCTCTTTAAGTCACCGGCCTCTGGACTGAATAGCTGGCATACACTGTCCTCGCCAGTTTTTTCTTTCAACTACAAGATATAGGAGGGCAAATTACAGAGCAGTATATGCATTAAAAAGCAGGAATCCGTTATTAGAATGCACATGAGCAATTTATTGACAGTTTACGCATGGCAAAGCATGTTTACATTTATCATATTGTTCTGGCCTATGGCCTTGTGCATTGGAGCTTGTAGCTGCACCTGTACTGGCTGTGAATGTGATAACTGATGTATGTGACTGAAATAGCTAAATGAATGCCAGAGGGTTGTGGAGGTGGCATTCAAGGACAGTGACACACTATAAAGTAAGGGCATGGATGGAGTGAGACCACAAAAAGAGAAAATACAGTATAAGCACTCATGGGTTATATCAATAATGATTATGTACTCGATTTACAGTATAAGTCTGTAGTCTAAGGCGCTGGAATACATCAGTTTCCAAGCGTCTCATTTCTCAATTGAAATTTTAATTTGTTTCCCTTGAAATGATACTGGCTGGAGGTTAGTCACAATCTCAAATGGCTGATAAAATCCTAACACAGACTGGTGAACCAGTTCTAGTTCAATAGCTGTGAGCTGCGCAGTGGTGACTCATGTCATTATGTGTCAGAAGTGCCCATCACAGGAAATTCAAAGACACTCTTGAGCTGTGGATGCTCTTTGCCCACATCAATCTGCAGAAATGATCTCTGGAAAGCAGCTTGTGATGACAGCACCTCTCTTAAGCCAGGTAGGAAGCTTTGGCAAGATGTCATTTTGACAAAATGTCAACCAAACTAATTCATCCCAGAGTGCTGTAAGTCCTAAGCACTTCCAATTGATGATTAGGTAGTCACTCTGTATCTAATTCTAAAGAATTTCCTTGGTCCTTTCTAGTTGTGATCTAACTAAAAAGAGATTCAAGCGGAGCTGGTATTTCTTTAAGAAATACCTTTTCCCTTTCTCTCTTCACCTCTCTCCAAATTTTTTTTTTCTCTCTATTGTGCGAATGGGCCTCTACTTCAGTTGATGTAATACTTCAAACCTATCTTTGCTGTTGTGACCTTTAGCTAAAGCACATACAAGGCTCAGGCGGTTGAATGAAGGCCTATTTTTTCCACATACTGTACATTCTAGAAAAACTGAAAATAACTGAAAACATAAACATAGCCCCCAGCAATCATAGCTAGGTCAATACCCCCTCACCTTGTTGCTTTATTTGTATCTTCACAGGATAAAGATGTAAACCAGCCCCTTCCTCCACCAAACAAATGCCTATCCCTTTTCTGTTTGGGTATATAATTACAGACACCTGCAGTTCCTTACAGCTGCACTTAACCCCCAGTCAGCACACACAATTTTTAATTAATCTAAAGATGAGTACAGAAACAAAGAAGTTAAAACAAAGTCTAATAAAATTTCAGTATGTCCTAACTAATGCTTTTGGTTTGCCTTTATATTGTAAATTTTAAATACTAATAAAACTAATAAAAGAATCATGGTGTGAAGAGATGACATTGTTGCTCATTGAAAAAAGGTTGAAAAGAAATACAAAAAGCTTTCTTTGTTTACATTGGCAAATGTTCACCTCCTTCTCAGACTTACATATTTCAATTCTTGACATAATTATGAATTTATCAATCCTGCCTCAATAACTCTGTACAAGCTTGACTGAGTGAAGGTTAAATCTTAACAGGGCATCTATTTATATGTTTAATTACATCTATTGCATCTAAATAGGATAGTGTGTGCAATAAAAATACTATGTGAGCAAGAAAAAAGACCTTTAGCTACATAAAACCCTAGAAGAGTGAACCTGTACTTACTAATAGTTCTGTAAAAAGTAGATGTAATGTATTCTGATGAGTTACTAGACTATTGGATACCTGCGGTCTAACACATACAAACTTTAAAACCTTGTAAGTGTTTCTTAGTTCATTATACACATTGCAGTTTGGAGTACATAGCAATATTAAAATGAAAAAAATAAAACATGTAATGGAAATTGCATTCTTTCATTCAGAAATTATATCTAAATAGTAAAGGGGAAACTAAAGGTTTAATAGAAATGGAAGATTTTCTTATCACTCATAGGACAAAATGGAGAGCAATTTGTGAGCAGAAGGTCTGGGAAATGGGCAAAATCAATGTTATGGTACAACATTAAAAACAAAAGCTCTAAAATATGCAGAACTGAAGTAAAAGTAAACACCGATTTTGTTTGTAATATAAACAGGCAGCAGCTAATAAGATTACACATGCAGTTAAAACATGATTAATCAGTGATATACTGTAACTTGTTATAAAGGACTATAAAGGTTATAAAGTGGAAAAACCCAGTACTCTCAGCAGAATTAGTCTCTGATTTCAAAATTAATCAGAATTAGTCTCTGATTTCAAGCACGTTTTGTGGTGACGCATTTGTGAGGTGTTTTTTCCAAAAGAACTTTATTCACTTTCATTTCAAACATACTTTGGTTGCAAAACTGACCTCTAAGAATTGGATTCTAATATTTAAGCAGGCTGATATTTGATCAAATATGTTACAGCTTTAGGTCCACAACTCTTCCCTCTTCTTTTACTGGTTTGCTAAAAATCATTTGAATTATTTCTTTATGGCTGAGCTGACAAAGCAGTTTTGGAAAGGAAATACCCATAAAGTAAGGATGGATAGCAAGCACTAGCAATATGAAAAAACTAGTAATATTTTTCACAGGTCTTTTTTTATTCTGAAAGTGATACATCTCAAAGTAAATAAGGTAGGCCCACTCAAAGGCAGAGGTCAAAGGAATCCAAATGAAAAGCTATTCAAAATTAATTGGAATCAGAAGATTCTCTTATGGATAACATTGCCAAATTGCCCTTTTTATTTCTATTTTAGCTATTTTTATTTCCAAATCAGCTGCTACACTAGAATAAGAAGTGAGAAATAATACTTATATTTGGATAGCATGCTGCCTGCAACATATTTCTTCCAGACACATCTGTTGACATGCCCAGTAGATGCTTGTTAGAGTTGCATAGGCTGATGTGTTGTTTTGACTTATTTTTTCAGTTTTGTTTCTAACATTGGACAAACCCATACAATGCAGTGGGTGGGGATATATTTTGTTTTAAGATGACAAGTTCCACTCTCACTAATTTGGTTTTCAATACTGCATCTCATTTATAAAAAATTAACCCACTGCAATAGTAGCATTAAGGTATTCCAGGTTATATTTCAAATGGATACCAGCTAAAGCCAGCTAAAGCTGTTATGCAGACATTTCTGAAAATCGCACATTCATCAATATACAAGCACACAAGTGACAATTGTGCAACAGGGATCACAGTTTAAAATACATTTGTGGAGGTGATAAGTCTACTTTGGACACTCAAGAAAATTCAAATCTCCAATTTTGGGCAGCTGGTAACTGCTTGTAAAGCAGGCGTTCGTATCCTTTCTGCATTGCTGTAGGGTTTACACTGTAAGTCTTGAAATCAGCAGAAGTTGAAGAACTGGAATAATCTGCACCAGCTAAACCAGCAATTAGTTCAATTAGTTTCAGAGCTGTTCTGGAATGAAAATCTGTAGAATTGTGACCCTCCAGCGCTTGCTTTGGGAACCCCATGTGTAAAGGTTCCACACTTTTCTGGGGGTTTGGTACTAAGATATACTGTATGGCAGAGGCAGCAATTCAGATCCAGGGTTTGCTCAGATGTTCAAGGTGGTGTTGTTCACTGGATCAATTAGCCCACTTCCAGTCAGTCACTGAGGTTACTGTGATGTCCAGAGAACGAACCTATGAACCTATGCATTATACCATTGTGTTGATGAGCTGCATTTGAGCTGCACAGATCTGGTGTTCAGAGGTGTATTTGAGATGGCAGCTTCAAACCCGAGGTGTGATTATACCATGGCAAGTGCATGACTTCTGAAGACAAGCTGCTTCTGAAGATTTCGCTAAGAGCATCATGTGTGACAAGCCTCAAGTTAGCCAATACACAAATTGGATGGCAGCCTGTGAGAAGGTTCCCAGGCAGAAAAGCTCACCAAGTTAGAGTCTGAATGACTGGGAGTTCAAGATTTTAAAGCTGGCAAGGGGTCAACAACAATGCTGATTAATGCATCAATGGATCCTGTCATCTCTTCCATTCTCAAAGTGCTTTAGGATGGAACACGTCAACCTCTCTCCAAGCCCTGACTCAGTGATTGCCCCATATGCTAATTTTCCATCTTTTACAAATGCATTATTCAAAGTAGTCCAGTGCTAACTCAACCCCCTGAGGTGAGAAGGTAGAGTAAGTGGCATCTTACACTCTTCTGGAGACAGTGGCACTTAAGACACTCATATATACATCTGTTGTAATCTTTAATTTATCTTCCTTCCATTAATCCCTCCTTGTGCTCTCGCTGGAATACTTTCGTAGCTCTGCAGCCTCTTATATTTTAGAACAGTGTGCTTTAAAGCCAGGTTCATTGGTGCTCCTTCTAACATGTGCAGTTTCTCTCTATCTGGTACTCAACAAGCATTTGCATTCACACACAACGGGTACAATGTCTTCAGTGGAAAGGGTAGATGAAGGACTTTAATCACTTCCATTGACCAAATTAAAGTTAAAAAAATAATGGGGGGGCTTCACTCTTTAAAATTATGGAGTACTGGACCATGAGCTGAAAAATAAAGTATTTGAAGAATTTCTAGTTGTAAAGTGAAAATTTCATTATTCTTCTATTTTTAATCTATGTATTCAGACTCTCTGCAATATAACTCCACATTTTCCAGGAAGACTGTATTTTTAGAAGCAAGATCTGTGATTGTTGAGCACGTTTCCTGAAACTGACATCTCCCTGTAGCTAAATTTAATGTAATGATTTTCTTTTCCTTTAAAAGGTTCCCAGTCTAGGGTATTACATTTTTGTTTTAGTTTTGCACTTAAATTACAATTGACACTATCTAATCAAAACCAAACATCACTTTTTAAAAACTCAATGCTCTGTAATCACTGGTCATTAAATCAATACCTAATAGTGCTCACATTTATTCTAGAGCTATTGTCATTCCAATGCCTTGTAGTTTAGATCTGGAAGTGCTGCATGGGAAAAAAAAGGAACAATCTTGTAACACTGATTTCACTGAAGCCTGAAATGATGTTGACATTTGTTAGGAAGAATGTTCGGACGCCAGGCTAGTACTTGAGGAGTTTGATGATTTGAAGATGACTTTGGGTTCTTGGTGTTCGGGTCTAGTGTCAGCAAGAGGGAGAGAAAGATTTTCCTCTGTCAGTATCAAATTCCTTATTAAAGCCCAGAGGGAAACAGCTGTCTTTGCTGCTATGGACAAACCAGAGTGCACTACAAGCTGAAGTGTAATGCACAGCAATAATATGCAATGAAATGCTTTTTTTCCTCAAAAGAAATGTCAGTAAAGTAGGATTTGTAACACGTCACAGGATCCTAAGACTTTCAATTTGCTCTCCTTCTCTCCTGCTGACAAATGGTCCATTGCCCCATGATTCCATTGAACAAATGTGTTTTGTTTACTTTGGCTCTGTGTTGCAGAAAGATGTTTTATTACTTTATTAGAGTCCACTCAGCAAAAAAATGCATAACAGAACAATGTATTTATTTGGAATTTATTTTATGGAAAACATTTAGTGATAATGAAAACCAATGATGAAATGGGAGCTTACACAGTTTTTACAGACTTTATTAGAGGATTGAGAAAATCTTAACCGTGGCAAATTTGGAATAGCAAAGATGTGCGGATTAAGTGTTATACAGGACAGTCTATCTCTGTCACAGGCAGACTCTGACTGACAGCATTCAAGTTTACAAGCATTGTGGCTACTCAATCTTTCGTGTTGGGAATAAATAGCTCTAACCTTATCGGGCTGAAACAGCTGTAAAAATAACGCTCGGTAAGATAGGACAACACAGAAACTGTCTATTTTTGAAGCATTTGTAATACTTTGCTGCATGTATGTATAGTACACATGGATAGCTGGACGTATTGTGATGAGCTTACATACAAAGTACCCTACAAACGTATTCAGACCCCAGTACAGTTTTCACACTTTGTTGCTTTAAGTCATACCAGTTTGAAGTAACAATCAAAGTGTGGGATACTACAAAGATGTGGCAAAAGATTTTGTGGTCACACGAGACAAAATTGGAACTTTCTGGTCTACAGGCAAAGCGTTATATCTGATGCAAACCTAACACAGTGCATCACTCAGTCAACACCATCCCTAATGTCAAGAATGGAGGTAGTAGTATTGTTGTATGTTACTGTTCTGCTTCTCAGCAGCAGGGAATGGAAAGGTATTCAAAATAAATGGGAGTACACAATATACTGGCAAATCTTAGAAAAAACCTGCTTTGGACCTAAAACTGGGCCAAAATTCACCTTTCAGCAGGACAATGATCACAAGGCCACATGGTCACAAGGAGAGGAGAGTAAGATTACATGGAGAGGCGTAGGAGTAAGAAACTGAATGCACTTGAATGATCCAGTCTTGAATCCTACTGATAATCTGTGGGAAGGCTTGAAAACTGTTGTCCATAAGCAATTTCAAGCACCCTGACAGAGCTTGAGTAAATGTGTCACAAAGAATGGGCAAAAATTGCACCAGGCTGCTACTGAGTTCACTTTAGTGAATGTACCATGCCTGGGAGAAATATGGTGATGAAGACTTTACCTTCAACAAACACTTAATCCACAGATTCTGTATAGGTTTTAACTTTCTATATCTGAAAATCTCACTCATCATAACATTACTGTATTTACTGGGTAATGTAAAAGGGACAGATGATAATCCTGTAAATTCAATATCTGTAATTTTCTGAAGGGAATAAAAAAGTCAAAAAGTGAAAAAAGAGTGGGATGTTACCTTCTATTGAAATTGGACTACTTGTAGCTGCAACATAGTTTTGGGCTGACAAAAGCAAGACAGGCACATTGGTTGTAGCTCAATTTTACTGCGTGCCTTGTTGTATAATTAGAAACACAGTACACAAACATTCAGTAATTAAAAAGGGAAAGATAATGACTTACAATAAACAATTCAATAATTCTGATATTTCTGTAATAAGGGAATGTCATCTACTGACATCTACTGAGGTCAACTAAAAGTTGTCAAAAATCTTAATTACACGCCACATGCATCATCACAGGCAATTAAATTCATCAGAGAAATCCTAATGCTTTTTCCGCAAGGGTGCGTCTGTACTGTATTTGAGTTGGTAAACCCTCACCAGTTACAACTGTATCAAAAAGATTTTGATTGCACCCTACATTCTCTTTTATTTACTTCCATACTGCAATTACTGTGATTTTCAATTACAGGTTTTCTGATTAGCAGAACAAAATTTTCTTGTAGGATTGCTTATGGCTGGGACAACTGTGAATGAGCCAAGATTGTATTAGTTTTCTTGTTTTCTTCTGGGTGGTTTAGATTAATCCAGAGAGATTTGTTTTTTCACAGAATGCTAAAGCTACAATATTATACTGTATATAGTCATTTATTTAACAAGGGCTGCCTAACAAGTTTAAAGTCTTTGTCTTTCAACAATAGGTGCTGCAAAAAAAACTGTTAGGGGTTTCTTTATCTGATATTAAATGCAAACACACAGTGCATTCTGCAATAGTAAATAAGAATACTTAAAAATGTTTGCTGTCATTTTCTGGCCTCAAGAGGAAGTCAATCGACTGGAATTCACTTCTGGTGAAGTTTAGCTTTGTGAAATTAGACTTGCCACATACTGTAGATTTGATGCATGGGGTCTGGCTTGTAAGAGTCTCACAGCTGCAAGAAAAGCAATTATGACTGGACTGCAGAGGGCAAGGGCTTAAAATAAAAGCAAAAATGCTTATTGCTCCTACCTCACATTGTTAGCAAACAAGCATGGCTTAATCTAAAACAAACAGCAGACTCATAACAGTGAGAAGCAATCACTTAATAATCATCCAAAAATATAGTACATATTTATTATAGTCAAATGTCATTTACATTGCTGGTATTTCAACTCCTAGTGTTCTGGTGAAAACTCTATAACCACACATCACTGCAATAGAACACGCATTAAGGAGCTGTGTCTCATGAAACAACATGCTGTAATGCACCCAAAGGTTAGGGCTTTGGGCCTAGGGTGAAGTAATAATACAATAGTGTTATAGCTAAAGGCGACAAAGAAGTGTCTCTTGGAGTTTAGATAAAGTTGGTGATACTTGGCAGAGTAAACACTTCTAGCTTCAAAGCAGAGAGGATGTTTGCTGAGGTCTGCTGCTTCATGATCATCCAAACCAAACCTGACTGGAGATAAGTATTTGAACCTTGCTAGAGAAGTGTGCTATTCTGTGTTTTTAGGGAACTTTGGTTTCTTGGATAAAAAATACCTCAGTTAGAAACAGCTTTTCGTCTTATGGCGCATTTTTATGGATAGGGACATAAGCTCCCATTTATTTTTGTGGCATCCGAGGTGCAGAGAGAGAGATTTATGGTGGCATTGCATTTAGTTAGAAGGCAGCTTATCGCTTATGTGGCCTCTGTAGCTATTAAGAGCTTAATGCTTAGTAGCAGTCTGGGGTTTTTTGGGTGACCGGAATATTAGGCCTCCGAAATGTCTAATGCCAGTTTGTAAATACTGTAAATGGAGTAACCTGTGTGTTATATATTTTGTGGTGTGTAGTGTAGTTTGTCTCTTGTCATTGTAATAAATATTTTTTTTAACCCATTGTGCCTGGATTATTACTCTTTTCAACAAATATTACTAGAAATCACTTACAAGTTGGGAGTGATGAATAACTATTTCACTTACTGACTAAACTGCTCGGTCAAATCCCGATTTTGACTATTTTCGTAACCCCCCATTTGTAACGATAGGTTATTAGCTATTTAATTTCACTGACTGAAAACTGCTCTTTGGCATAGGCAGCCTCTCTGCTTGTCAGGATGCTCGGGTTGATACTTCTTCAGACAGATCAGAGACCGGCCAGACCGAAGGGTTGGAGAGCAGTGTTTTTTCTGAAAAAGGCACAGTAAGCTTGACTCTTAATTTATTCCTGCAAATAGCACTGGTCTACACTGCCTACTGTGCCCAACCTGCCATCGTGCAGGGACCCTCACTGGAAAGTTGACTCGGTCAGCTGTACTCACCTCGACTCCTCCTGATTGATGATCATGTACATTTCCCAGGAAGCGTCCTCTGCAATCGCCCCATGGGGTACCAGCAAGCTAACTCCTGAAACACACAGACATGTGGGTAAGGTGGAGGGGGGGGGGGTCACAGAGCATTTAAAGCTGAGGAAAGGAAAACTGTGAGATGGCACATTTGTTGGAAAAGCTAATCATAAAATCTAATAATAATAATAATCTGTGGCCTTTTGCTGTGCACAGCATGTCTCTTCAGCATCATATGTGACTAAACCATATCTAGTTGTTGCTTGCAATACAGACATCTCAGTATATAGCTCAGGGATGTTCTTTGTATTAAAAAACATGAATATTTTCATAATATGATTCTTCTACTTCTAACAGTGCTACTATT